>NC_136817.1:63290538-63890538 GCF_951394365.1 Tetrao urogallus
TAAGTAAACTTACACAACACTCTTCATTTCTGTTTAAACTCTTCCCATTGAAACACTACTTAGTATAAGCAGTGCACTCCTCTAACCTTTTTTAGTACGTCATTACATTCCTGTTACAACTAGCTAAAATTAGTCACATACGCTAATTTAATGCTACTGGTGTCCTCTGCATTTCCCCCACAGTGAAAACTTTTTCTTAAATCCTAAGTTAAAACTTTTATACACAAATCTGAAGAGGGAAGAGAATTGTTTTCCCACCATGCACCCCCTAGAGAAGGGCACCCTGCTGCCCCAGCTCCCTGCTCTGAAGGCAGAGCACAGAAACAGAACAAACCCTATGACACGTATGCCAAGACAAAGAAGAATAAGGTTTGCTTTACAGCAACAGTTAATTGGCTTGTCTTTGGTTTACGTAGTAGTAAATAGTCAAATGAAGGATGCATATGAAAAGGTAATCCTATGGACGGATGGAAGCCTTTCACAAACCCCTTAGACAGGGGCTACAAAATCACAGCCATGCACGAACCACAGATTGAAAACCACTTCCTTATAGACCTGGAATTTTATTGTCCTACTTAGGGTTAATGCAATAGCCCATCATTTACATTGAATGGTTACTGTGCTAAAGCAGTGCTGGCAAGAATTGGATGCTACCGTCACAGCCACAAAACCCAAATTCTTGCAAAATTTTAAGACAGAACTTGGCAATTCACAGCAGCCTATAGATTCATGATGGATCTCATGCATGAATACGTATCACACGAACAAAATATCTGTAGACAATCAGCTACAAGGCTACCAGGCTGAGAGTATCTTGCAGGAAAAATACCACCTCTGCTTTGCAATCACCAGGAGCCCTGAGCAAATCACAGATCAGACCTCCATTCAGCACCAACACTGCACTAAGCAACCGAGAGGGACATACTGCTGCAACGTCAAAAGATCACTCAATCTCTAAGTTTAGCATTGGACTTAAATTGCTTTGTGCAGGGTGCTACAATCCCAAAGGTGCATCCCACCCAACACTCAGAGCTACTATCATCAACACTTGAGTTTTCATGGTAGCTAATTTTAGGGAGCAAACGACAGGCATGGTGAGCAGAGTTCCTCTTACACTTGTAAGAGAGGGATGCCTTTCTGGAGGAGAATTCCGAGTTTAAACTCATGTTCTCAATCTCACTTTCTACTGCTCATCTCCTCAGTAAATAACTCTATTCCGTACACTCATTCTTTGGGTCTGCTCCCTGTGATCAGAGCCAGAATCTGGGAGCTCAGCTCCTGAGGCCATCCAGGAAAAGCTGATGGAGATATAACCGAGCCAAATGTGTACCTGTCCCCTGAAGGCCTGTGAGATGCTGGAACAATCTGTCGAAAACATTTTTTGGAGGACCTACAACAAAATGGCACACAGAACAGGAAAAGGCCGGGGCAACTGCCTGCAGCCTGAGCATGCTGCGACAGCACAGCCAGGGCTCCCAGCCACCAGGGAACAGTTCCACAATAAAAATACCTTCTGATTAAAAACGCTAACTGAAGCGGATTTATAAGACGGCTGGAAATCACTTTCTGCAGTAAAACAGTGCCACCTCTAAAATTAAACATTAACACTCATGGGATTTGTTAACACAGCTAATACGTCACATCGTGACAGATGTGATGGATGGATATGCATTCAGCACAAACCAATACAAGTTTTTGTGGTCTTTTTCTTTTTTTCTAAAATTGTTAAGTCAAACGTGAATCTTCCTTGTGATCATGCCAGAGCTTGCCCTTTCCTTATTTTTGTAACATAATCTCCCTAGAAAAGTAAATTGCACATAATTACCTCTTCTAATATTTAGGCAAAGGTTCAAAGGAAGCCACACTTAGATTAGTGGCGAAACCTGTTAATTAGTAATTCACAGCAGTTGCCGGTTTGCTGTGTTATTCTGTTGCACATGTTGAATAATACCTTACTTTTCATAAAGGCAAAGTAAAACTTTTAAGACAGTGTAAATTTAGGGGGAGAAAAGGCAAAGCTGTTCAGCTCAGCTGTGCGACTGACAAGTTGCAGCAATGAGTCCTGTCCTGTCCTCCCAGTCCCATCATCACAGGCGTTCTCCATTAGCAATTAACAATGCTGTAGCACGGAACCAGCATCCTCACAAGCACCAGCACACTTCACATTCTGCACGGCAGACAGGCTTTCCTCTCAACTACAAAACAACTCAGTTTCAGAGTAGTTGCTGTTAGAGGCTTTCACAGGGCGCTGGCTGAACACAGAGCAACCAGCTGATATTTGAGAACTCAAATCCAGGTCTTTTTAGTGAAAACTGCATCTGCGAGCACACAGGAGATAGGAGAGAAAGGGAAAAATCTGAGTTGAAAACAAGGACTAATTGAAATCATCAGGAGCTTTACTTCCTGTTCCCCTCAGATTCTCACAGCTATCTTTCCTTTTGGAAGTACGTTATCCACTGCTCACACGCATGAGACTCAGAGAGAACGTGGAAGGACACGTGATTACCTTTTTTTTAGACAACTTTTTTTTTTTTTTTTTTTAAAACACGCTTTCTATAGCTTTGTTATTGGGAAAATATTCATTACTGAGTCAAACTGGAACAACATTTTTGGCATCTCTGTACATTCTTTGGTTTTAGTATGGTATTTTTACCATGTTTTAGCAACTGAAAGATACAAACTCTGGCAACAGATCACAGTATTAAGAATTGGGTCTACTGATGTCAACGTACATTGATCATACATCTTACGTACTTCAACGTTTGGGTAATAGTTATTCAGATCTACGACAGTACAACAATCAGGGCATCAAGACTTTACAACTCCAACGTTGTTGTAATTTCCTTTGGAAGCAAGCCTTTTGCATATGTTAAAACTCCCTATTCACAATAATCAAAAGAAGCATTTAATGGATTCTTTCAGACAAACATTGACCTACTTCTAGAAAGACTGTGGAAGAATGGTTATAAAAGCAATCTCCAGCATTAATTCCTCACTGAATGAAGATGCTTTGCATGCTGCAATGTTTGATGTATAAAGGCAGGTTACACCAGCAACCAATACGGTGGGCAATTGTTTAATTGCTAAATATAAGATTTCTACTGCTTAATTACTGTATCTAAAAGGTTGTGCAAAAGTGATATTCAGTGTGCACAGAGATGTGAGGACAGATTGTAGAATAATGTACTTTCCTTCTCAAGGTTATGCTGAGTAAGTAAGAATTCATGTTTGATGGCTGCTGTTGGTCAGGCTAAGAAAGGAGGAAGAAATGTGTGTATATTTACATTTAAAATAATAAACCAGAGTACGGAAAGGAAGTAAATTGAGTCAGCAATGTATAGAATGTGATTTTATATGTTTATATTCTTAATTTTGTCTTTTTATTGAAGCTGTCTAGAAAGACGTGAGGAGAGGGCAGGAAAAGGATTCAACAGAAGCATTATGTAAAAATCACTTTTAAAATGTTTTTCTTCTAATTCTTTCCTCAGCTACACCACTGAGAGTTCCAGCTCACTGCACCATCAACCAAGGCATTCAACGGTGAAAGGACAAAGCACTAACGTATGGAAACATCTTTCACTCTTACATCATTCAGTACATCTAAATGTTAACCTCAACTCTGCAACAATTTTTAAAGTATTCTTTACAATCAGATTCCCAATTCAAGTTTTAGCCAGAAATTTCAGCAGAAATGTGAGCCAATTCCTTATTCCTTCTGGCTTTTCTTTTTTTTTTTAAATGACATGCATGTTGGCATGTAAGCTCAGCTTGCAAATTTCTAGAATGACGTGGATGAATTCTGCAAGTGGCACCATTAGTTCCACATCTGGATGGTTGAAATGTCATGCATTTAAAACATATATATATATGCACGCACACACATATATGGCACTGACATATATTGGATGATTGAATGCCAACTGAGAGTATAATACAAGAAAGGATGATGTGGAATTTAAGAAGTCAAATGATCCTGCGTTTCAAAGAATTGAGTGAGAACGAAGTGAAATGCTTTGTGGATATTTACTCCATCCACCCATTTTTTTTCTATTCAAAATTTTCTACTCCATTAACAATTTTCCACTTCCTTTCTGACAGCTCCCAAATCAAACAGTGCCAGCAAAACCACTACATCATAATTTCAAGGAAAAAGATGTTCAGAAATCCCAGATCTGAAAACAAATGGCTGTACTCATCCATCTGCAACCTAAGAATTCGAAGAAAAAAAAAGTTGCTAGAGGATGAACATAAAATGCAACTGTTCTGACCTTCAAGGCTGACTCTCAACCAGCTGCTGATGTGGCCATTAAGTGTGCTTTTTGATTTAACCTTAGGATTAAGTCTTCATTTTTAAAAGCTGATATCTAAAAACCATTTTGCTGGCTCATGTCATCTTAGGGTGGGGGAGGGGGTGTAGGTGATGACTTTTTTTCTTCCCTGTCTTTAAAGGATGAGAACATCAATATTTGCTGAGGCAAAAGCCCACACCTCATGAAACGTAAGGTTTTCAAATACTATCCACACTGTACATTAGAAATTGCAAAGTGTAAAAGGTTCAAATACACTTCAGTGCTTATTGGCTTCACCAGGAATTTTCATTTCCTACAGCCAATTCAGACATGCTTTCCCTGCACAGCGTATCAAGGTTCAAAATGAAATTGGAAATTGCAGTGAGAAAGTTGCTAGCATTTATGTATCCATGGTGTGCACACAGGAATGGGCTCCAACAGTCATCACTCCACCAGCTGCAAACCCCTTCAGATTTTTTCTAGCTACCAAAGTGCAATTTTCATTAAAATGTACACGCTCTTCCTCAGAGCACTTTATCAACACATTCAGTCTTGTGAAAGCAGCTCTTGTATTACTCAAATGTGCTTGTTAAACAGCATACATTAAGAATACAAGCTGTGGTCTTAGTCATATTAAGATCAGGTTGCTCTTCTGTCACGTTGTGCTTAATCAGCTAGAAAATCAACTAAAGGGCAAATACTTTCAGACAGGAAAGTTAACCCTCCTGCTTTCCTTTGTTTGACTCAAACATCTTTTGTTTTATAATCCCAGTTGTAAAACATAAAATGGAAACAAAATCCAAAACGTAGATTTCCTTTAAAGCTAGGGGTATAGAAAATAAAAAGAGCATGGCAGAAGCAAGCCACCTCTGCTGCAGATTGATCAAGATCCACAAAAAAAAGTAACCTACTGCTTTCAGGTCACCCACTATCTCTAACAGCTATTTTGCATCTTCTTGTAAGCATTTTATATCATGTTTCCATGACTTCTGAATGCTGTTGGCTATTAAGCTCCACTGTGCTTAGAACTAGGGACACTGCTACAAACTCAGACTTCCTGCAGTGACTTCAGCATCAGTGATGTCCATACCACAATCAGGCAGGAGGAAGTGGACTAGTCTAGCTAAGAGCTTCCTATTGAAAGACTGGAGTATGGATCTTCTGATAAGGAAACTTGTTAGTCCTTCCACAGAGATTTACCAACTGCCTTTTCTTCTTAACAAAAGTCTTAATGACTAATTGTGTAGTTGTTGTTTCTTGTTAAATCTAAGCACAAGATATATAAAAATATATAAACAACATGCAGATAGATCAGACTGTATTCGAAAGACAATCTATTGTGCACCCACACGCAGACAGAAAAACTGACAGAGCCAATTGAGTTACAGTTAACATTTCCTTTATTTCAGTATAAGAATTCCTGAACTGAAGAATGGTATTTTGGCCCATACTGCTAGACTAGATCAATTCTTTAAGTATGCGGTGCCACAAGTGTACATAGTACTATCATAGCAAAAAGACGGCCTGGGACAAGTTTCATTTTTATTATTAGCAGTAGTTAGACGTTTCAGGTAAGGATATTATGCATTTCTGAATTTGCCTGGAAAGTTAATAAGAATTTTGAGAACATTTTAAAACATTATAAAATTGCCTCTTGACACCCACGATACTTTGGTACGAGATGTGGAATAAAAACCTACATGTGATAAACATTCAGTAAACAGATTCTCTGCACTCCAAAGCCTAAGTAATACACAAGCTGAGAGTAATTACATAAGAAACTTAATTTTCTACACAAAACGTGCTGCCAAAGAACAAGACTCAAACCTAGAACTTTTTTTTTTCCACGTGAAAGTGAAAGCATCGTAACAAAGCAGTATGGCCTGGTAGGCAATGCAAGTCATTTCAACTGTTAGAGGCTTTGGCAAAGGTTTAGCACGAAAGAAGTCCAATTACTTGCAGTGTTTCACAAAACCATACCCCTGACTGCTTATTGGTGCTTTGAAACAGGGAAGCGAACTCTATAGGCATACAGAAACAAACAGGAAACAACTGTCTGCTAGGTCATGAAGGATGTAAAGAGAAACTAAATATTGTTATTCTTAAGCCTTGTTTTGAAGAGAAAACTATCATTGAAGGAAGCTAAGAATAAAATGCCAGAAAGACATTGATACATATATTTTTAGAACAACCTGCAAGCATATCTTCAACTATTTTTTCTTCAGGGCAGTAGTTTCTTAAAAATAATGTGAATTTCCTTCTTCCTTTCTGTTCTTAGGATCACAAAGGCAGTTATTTTTACCTTTATTAAGCATGCCTGGAGTATTTTAGTTGTATAATGTAGGACAATTAGACTCCAGGGTTGATAAATGGAGCTGACGTACTTAGTTGCAAGTTGTACATGTCTCATGACTGCCTTCTGGTTCAAACAGCTTACCTTTTAAGTTCTGTATGTATTCTTCCCATTCTGTATAGATACTAATACCCATTAAACAAAAACCAAAAACACAGATAAAAGAAATCTGCCTCAAATTAGTAATTAAAAAAAATGTACTGTTTAATAAGCACAAGAAAAGCAAAACTTAAGGCTACTGTCTTACATTATTAGGCAATGGAAATACAAGAAGTTGGAGCTATAACCAGCAGCTGAGCATGTTTTGACACTGGACGCTATACAAAGAATTCCCTCTAGGGAAGACACGAACTTACATTAAAAACAACACTTTCAAGATCTTTCTTTTTTCAACTGCCATCTGCTGGTCAGCTCCTACTTCATAGGGGTACGATGAATGACAAACTAGCTAACAATTTAGAGTATTACATGTTCTTTATTTTGTCCTCTTTAAAGATATCATGATTCTCTGACAAAGTTCAGAGGTAGTATCTAGACCCTACAGGATACTGTGACATTAATCTACTGTGAACAATCCATTCAATTTAATGAAGCCAGCCAATAACGACAAAAATTGATTGAAAAGCTAGAACAGGTATGTCTTGTGCAAATACACAAAATGTACTAATAATCCAACAACAATGGTAATGCAAAGCCTTTTTTTATTTATTAAAAAATACTGGTTACACTCTACTGGCACCTACTACATTATTGAGGGGTAGAAGGAGAAGGCAAATGACAGCACTTGCATCTCTTTTCAAAAATACGAGGTTTTGGATGGTTACATCGAATCTTATAGCAGCAGTAAAGTACTACACTGAACTTCTGTGGACTTGGAAATGTTGATTATCTTTCCCACACTATGCCCCACAGCTCCTCATTAAGAAATAGATTTCAAGGAAATTACTGCTGATGCCAAGTGCCCAGAAGTAAAATTAAGTACTTTTTTTTCCCCAAGATTATATGCAGGTATGACATTTACTCATTCATGTATAAATGTCAAATAAAAACAAAGGCATTGCTTTTTTTTTTGTCCATTGACTTAGAGAAAATCCTTACTGGTCCTGTCCATCATGTTAAAGTAATTAAAACCCCCATTTTATGAAAGGAGCAAAGGCCTACCTACCTTTTACCCTCTGGTATGTTGGGAGAAGCCCAATCCATGGTTCTCTCTCCCTTCTAAATTAGGCACCTAAAATGACTTATGGATTAAAAATTTGGGCTTCTGTTCATTTTGTAATATTTCAAGTATTCCCATTAAAAATACCCCAAATAACAATAACAACCATCCAAAATCTTTGTAAATTGTCAAAATAAGATGATCTTTCAAAGAAGAAAAAAAAAACCAACTGTGCACACCCCTCTTTACTAAACACACTTCTACTAAACTTTAGTTGCAATGAGTGACATTTAAGAGGTTTGCAACTAGCTACAGTCCTTGACAAATAACAGTTATATGCAGGCTTCCTTCTAGAACAAGCCGTCCACAAGTAGCAAGGCAAAAAAAGAAGGAAAAAAAACCCAAAACCATACAGCCAGAATCCACTTAATATTGCTTGGTGAAGGTGTATGTGCTTGTGGAATACGCAGTATTTTTTTTCACCTTTGTCAGAAGAGCATTTAAGTCAACACTTAGAAGTGTAATAGTGAACACAAATATAAAAGTTAGTCAGCAAATGTATTTAATGTTGAAAAGAATTACATCCTACTCAGTTAGCAGAGCAAGGCTTTCAGCACTGCATGATTGCGTTTATTTTTTAAAACTCTTTCCCTCGTCTTTCCGGAGAAGCTTTCTCTCTGGATGAACTCTCTCAGGACATACATGTAGTTAGCTGTTTAGACAAGTGCTAAATCACAGTACAAAAGGGAAAAAGGATTTTAAAGCCACCCACAACATCCAAGGTTTATATCTTTCCTTGTTTTGTGAGTTCAGAAATACATGCCTGTCATATATATATATATTTAATATTTATTTAAAAGCAAAATAAATCTATTATCAAATTATCAAACAAATTGGGTCCAACCCTTAGCTGGTAAAACTTTGTGTCAGTGCAGCTTTAAACCATTTAAGGATCCAGCCCACTGTTATCTACTCCTCAAGCCACCTAGCTCCCCTCAGGTCTATGTTTTTTTGATAGGGTACATTTTTGTTATGTTGACTGCAGGAGGGTTGGCACTAGATGTTCTTTGAGGTCCTTTTCAACCAAGGCCATTCTATGTTTCTATAATTAAACCGTTTTGAAACATCAGGAAAACACTCACAGGAAAGTATTCACTTTCTAATCTGTATATCTGCCTTATGAGCACTGTATGATGTCAATTTTTCTCACACTTCTTGCTATTCAGCAGTAGCTGAGTAAATAGAGTGAAGTTTTAAGATTTTCATCTCAGCCTAAACAGTCATTTCAATTTTTACATGTAAACTGCTAAGACACAACCCAAAATCCTACAAAAATGAGATTTTTATAGAGAAAGATTTCTGTAGGCTTCATTCTTTTTTTTTTTTTTTTTTTAATAACGCTATAAACAGAAATAAAATCTTTCTCCTGAGATTACAAAATTTAGAGACGCGTATTTAGAATGAAAAATATAGTATGATCCTTAAATGAGTCTGGCTTAATAGCTGGTCCCAAATACAAACAGCTTAGATTGCAAGTTCCGACTGTAAAGTCAAAACAGAAGAAAGTGTTATGCCAATGATAACTGGGACTTTCTCAATTGCAAGAACAAAATGAGAACAAGTGTTAGTTTTTCTGACCACTGCCCTGGACATTTTTTTCTGGTGGGACTTCTTTAGTTTATTTTATTTGGGTACAGGAGGGAGAATGCAAGGTGGTTTTTTTTTGTTTGTTTTTTTTATAAAAGGTATTTTCAAGTTACAGTAAGATAAACAGCCATTAACATGCAACCTTCCCCACCCCCAAAAGGTAAACCATTTATGAACATAGTCTAGATATTTTAACTGCATTCATTATAGTGTCTAAGCACCTCATGCTTTTTGTTTAGGGAGACTAAAGAGTCTCTAGGATATTTGGAAGCCCTACTCCCTCATTAGCAGGCAAGTCTTTTCTCTACAACTTCTGTAATACAAACTTCTTGAAGGTGTTTGTCCATGGATAGTTTAATAAATCCTACCAACTACATTTCTGAATCCACCTGCAACACAGCATGCATACTTGACCCTCATGCTGCTACTCTTTGGCTGATTTGTCTTAATAGAGTAGATAACTCGGGGAACGGTTCAAGGGATTGTATGAATACAATTCAGGTACATACATTTCATTTATTGTATGTCAATTGAAAAGAATTACAGTTCCAAATATGCAGAGCTAAGACTATGATTAGTAAGTATCAAAAAGATACTTCCTTCACTGCCTGCTTAACTCTTCAGACAATGAAGCTATTTGCATCACAGAGAAATAGCACTTAAACAGCCTGAAAACTAATCTGAGCTTAAAGGGGCTCTGCTCAGAAAACTGTCCAGTTCTACATTGGAGGATTAGGAAACTTGCTTCAATATAAAAGCTATGGCAACATGACAATATTGAGTTACATAATGTAACTAATGTAGTACGCTTACATAAAGTCTGTAGAAGAAAATACAGAACACACTGGCATTTTACTTTGCCTCTAACAGAAGGTTACAATTCTAAAACTTCGTTGGTAAATACATTAAAAACCACAATAATATTTTGACGTCCCCGAATCAGACGTTCTTGTTACAATAAATGAATTTGCAATGCACACATTAACAGGTTTCACAGAGGCCAGAACTGTAACTTGTCTAGAGCACCAACGTTAGAGAATTCGCCTTTGTTTTTTGCTTTTAAACAAAAAGATTCACACCTGAATATTTCTGTAATTAAATGGCTGTGTGCAAACACCATTTTTTTTTTACCTCATTCTCAGTTAAGGAAGCTGAAGGAGATGAACTTTTGCTAAAAGCAAGAGTTGAAGATTCTGCTGCTGAAGCCCGATTTCGCTTCTTCAGAGGTTTACATGCATCAGACAGATTTTTCGTTGCTGTAAAATAATTTTGGTTTACAAAGTGAAGTTTGGAACTTTAAAACGTTATCTCCCTGAAGCCATTTAAAATATTCCTTCAGATAAAAGAAGGAATGATTTACATAGGTCTTGTGGGCATTTATGTAAGGCTGAGAAAACAAGAAGTTTCTGAAATCACGTTTTTGCTTGATTTTAAAAGCAAAGAGGTTTCTATTAAGCAAATACATACTACAGATGACTAAAAAATGTTTTCTCCAAGCACTTACGTCTATTTAAAGCAAAACACCTTGTGACTTATGACCTCGTCAAAGCAGAGGTAGCAGGTATGTCCTCAAATAAGCACTAGAAGGTCTACGTTATCTAATCAGAATCTGCGTACCACTAATACTTTGTTAAGAGAACAGGGACAAGGTACCAGACATATCACCACTTCTATGTTGTGCAGAACTTTCTGAAGCTTATTCATCTTTGGAATTTCATTATAGTATCTAAAGAGACATGCTCTTGCAGAAGTTATCTTAACCTTGAACATCTGGTTTTTGGTACAAGGTTATTTAGAATTCCCTCTCATGCACCGCACTGCCTCCCATAAAGCATCATTTAAAAGGTCTAAAATTACATAGTAACTGATTGCAGTGATGGTCACTGTACTTGTTTTATTGGGTAACTGAAGAACAAATTGGAGCAGTAGGATTTTTATCGCTGCTCTCCAAGATCACAGGGCTATATTGTACACAATAGCTTTAATTTGGTGCCATCAAATGGTGAACTTGTGAACTGCTGCTCTAAATCAGCAATGCACAATTTCAAGCAAGTATAATGCTGCAAAATGGTGGTAGTGAAGGAAGAGGGCACAGTCTCCCCCAGTCTGTGGCACAGTGGCTGTATCTTGTTATTGCATCAGCAAATTTAGCTGACTACCTCAGACAACCTGTTTATTTTTATATTATTTAATTGAAAAAGTTACATTAAAACTTATTCTGACCACATTACCTGACTGGTTCTTTTGTGAAGAGGAGGTTTCTGTGACCTTAGTAGAGTTTGTTTTTGGTGTTTTGTCATTGCTTGTCTCCCTCTGTCACAAAAAAAAAAAAAAAAAGAAAAATAAAAAAACTCCTAATTTATGAGTGGTTGGACAAAACTAGCAATTACTTCTGGATTTATGTTATTAAGGTGACTTTACAAATACCTGCATGGTAACGTTGTTAATCTACCCCCATTTAAGTAATTTTTTTAAAGCTTACGTACAAAACAGGGTACAAACCCATAAACAAATGAGTAAAATTAAAGAACACGGTAATCCAGCATCCCACTTATCCATCCCAAACTCAGCATTTCAGAAAGGGGAACTCTATATGAAAACAAAACATGTAAATTACCCTTTCTATCTTGGTCTGAACTGGTCAAATTAAAACCTTTAATTATTAAGGGTAAACTGCAGAAGTACTATATAAATTTGAGAATAAATGCAGAATTTAAGTCTCAGAGGCTTGCTTTCAACTCTAAACTTGCAGCAGTGCCATTTTAAAAATTACTATGGTTAAGATTGTTCCAGCATTTCCAAAATATAAACACTATTATCACGGAAGCATATGCAATGAATAAAGTTGCTCCAGACTGAGAATTTATCATCAGAATTTATCCCCTAAACTGGGGAAATTGTTGTCAAAGCTGTGTCAAAATTAGACAGTGTTATTTTCTTTGTATCTCACAAACTTATTCAAATTGTAAGAGCATAAAATCGTATCAAACTGCTCAACGCTATAAAATGCTCAAATGAGCAATAAGAAAAAAGTCCACAGCACAAATATTATGTACTTTTTCATATTCTTTATCTGACTGTTTTATAAAAGATGTCGAGGTGAGAAGGTGAGAAGGTACTGAGAAGGTGAGACTGTACTACAAATGTGCTGCACTACACTTCTACTGATGTCTAAATAGACCAAGGCACCCTACCACTGATGCTGCTGTGTTCAATGAATAAAAATGTACAGGATAATTCACACAATTTAAAGCAGCCTTTACAGAAACCCCTCCGTTAACGTGCATTTTACATACATCTTGAAAGCATCGATGAATGAAAAGACTTCAAGACTTTCATATACTTACTATAATTTAGTCTCTTGTGAAACAACATTCAGATTCTGTAAGTAAGAGTTTAGGACAAAAAGAAAAGGGTAATGCACAGCAAGTGCTCTTGAAAAATCAGTAAGCCTTCACGTATCCCAAAAGATTGTAACATAAGTCTACACACAATCTGGGAATAGTAGAAGGAAGTGTACAGCTAGTGTTTGGTTTTTTGAATCATTGTGTAGACACTGTTGCTGTCATTCACTACATTTTCTACTAAGCAGCAGCACACACAGCTATGATCCTGGGCTGGTGGAAGCAGGAAGATGACTAAAAGATTCTCCAGTAAAAAAAAAAAAACAAAAGCAGAAAAAAGCCATTCTACGATAACTGATCCTTCTGTGGGCAGAAGACAAAAAGTACTGCCTTGTGCACTTAGAGTTTCCAAATCACACAGTATTTATACGCACCAGACGCCGTAAATCTACTTCTGATAAATTAAACAAAGGACACCACTTTATGTATGAAGCACGTTACCTAAGTCAGTATTATCAGTGGTGTGTATCTTATTAGAATAACTTATCTCAGTTATTTATTTATTTAATAGTCACATCTGCATCATGGTATCAAAGATAGCAGAATCTCCTCTTCGTGAGCTATACTGTAACCACCCTTTATTCTACTTGTGATCGTCGAGGCCAACTGCAACAAAAACTGGTCAGGCAGTAAAGAAGGAACTTTTATTTCATTCAAAACAGGGGCTTGGTAACAAGGGTTAATTTCAATAAATAAATTTAAGTATTTCCCTGTATCTAGTGCATTATAGTAATTCAAATCAATTAGACATATATTTGAAGTTTCTAAAAAATTTCTCCTAGAATATAAAATGGATATTCAATCACTGGCCTCTCAGAGCAGAAAGCGCAAAAAACACTTTTGTCTCTCCCCAAAACTTCTCTAAGAACTCTCTCTGTTCCTTACTATTAAGTTACAAGTCTGGTATCTGAAATTCTACTTACTGTTTTCAGTGACCTTTAACCGGTTGTCTGGATATCTGCAGTATCAAGACAAGCTACAGAAGTAACAAGCCTATCAGACTGACATCTCTAAATGTGACCTCCAGAGTTCATTTAAAAATAAATCTATCACCTTTCCATATATTAGCTTGCTTCATTTAACCAACATGACACTGAAGTCCTCAGGCATGGTCTGCAATACCCACACCACAGTATGGTATTCTAGTAACACATGTGAAAACATCTATGAGCTAAACTCTTCACAGAAGTACAACCTAAGAAGTTCACTGGTCTAAAATCACAACTAAATAAACCTATAGTTGAGCATCTACAGGATTTGGGCTGACACATACATAATTTTAGTGACTTATGTAAGGAAAATTCTCATTCTCACAAGCAAGTTAAACTAAAAAGAAGCTTGTGATCTGCACGATAAATATGCTGTATTTACCACAGTTTCCTATCTTAAGCAATTAGACAAGATGTCACTAAAATGTACTGTAGGATTCAATCCACTTTTTGAAAATTAGTTTTCCTGTTCTGCTGAACTTGCATTCCTCTCTTCCCCAACTTTTGTCTAAAAGAAGTATCATAAGACATTAGAGATTTTTGTACACGTTCTTGTATACACGCCTGAAATCTGATTCACAGGGAAAGGAGAAATACTATAAGGCTATACTGACATGTCATGCCTCTGCATATTCCTTTGGGAAACAGATTTTCTCAGCATGCATTTTCACCAAAGTCTAAGTAGCAAAAGCAACTTCACATCTCTTTGCTTGAAACCAAAGAAGAAAACCCATGGCAATAAGCTCACATTTCTTTGAATATTTACAATAGTTTAATTTGATTCAAAGACATTATTTTTTAGTCCTGGAAATGGAAATGCTGACAAACTTAACTACAGCAATGTGATTGGTGCTGCTATAAATCCACCCAAACAAACCAACAACATAATTACCTTCCGATTATTCTGTTTATCCATCCTGAGTCTTTTCCTAGGTGCCTCCTGAACTTCAAAATCTTCTGTAGGTTCCTTTGTCCTCTTTTTTTGGTTTCTTTTATTTCCATGTAAGTTACCTTGGGATGGGGGATGGGGGAAACTTACATGAAAAATAATCTAAAGCCCACTTTCAAATTATTTTGAACTGATCTAGTTATTTAAGTTACTTTTCTTTCAGTCATTGTTTCTAAACATGGTTAAACATTAACACAGTTTGATGACCTCTTAATGCCTGCGGTCTGGTTTCTGTTGCTGAAGGTAAGCTCTAAACACTCCAAATCAACTGCTCAATAGTCATTTTAGAAAGATGAGTCTGCCTACATAAGCACTAGTATAAGATCTGAATATCACTATCCAACATTTGTTTCATATTGTCAGCCTGTACGTGGTTTTAACTCTTCTGCCACTTTGTAATAGTGCCATATCACGGAATCTAAGTTTTACATCTCCACGAGGGGTTCTCCAGTTGATACTGGTGAAGACACTGGAGATCAGCTTAAGGGGCTTCTGGAAAAAACAAGCTATCACCAATTGTACAGATTAATTCTCTCTTTTTGGCATAGCAATTCCAGATTCTTTCCAACAAGCTTACTTACGTTTTACAGGAGACCATAAGACCCCGTTTGTTTGTGAACCAAAATTCTTAAGAACAGATTCACTTTGGTCATTTTAATCCAAAACAGACTTATTGACACATCTATGTGATCATTCACTGAAAGTTCAAAAGCAGCTAGCTAAATAACAAAAGGTCACCAACTAACCTACATATTCTTTCCCTAGGTTCAGCAATTGTTTACACTTGCTCTATCACAAAAAGATAGGTTTAAGAAGTATACTGGTTCATCAGGATGAAATGACAACATCATTACACTCTCCAGTACTCTCTAGTTTATGAAGCTACAGAGTATTATTATTTCAAAGACTGCAAGCTCCAGGGGCACAAATATGTAAACTGAAAATTGCCCTACAGCTACAAGTATTCCATTCCAGTGGGAACAAATAGTTGTAAATATTAAAAATATAGTAACTTGAAAATATGAATAATTTTCAAATTAATGTTCCTATCTAAAAAAACTAGGACTCTGATTTCATAAAGCAGACTGATGTGGCTCCAGGAGAACCTGCTACTTACAAAAAGCCAGTAAAACAAATCCCACAGTATTCTTCCAAGTTTAAGATAAGAGGATTTGGGTAGGGAAACAATTCAATTGACACGTTTTCATCTTAGATAACTATAAATGTACACAATATATGTACTAGAAAAACCTGGTACAGGTACAATTTCAATTACATTTCTTGCAATATGACACTGAGGAAGTTGAACAAAATTCAGCACTACAGCATTTAGATATTTAATTTGGGATCCATTAAAACTCTATCGTCAAGGAAGACAACATCTGAGATAAAATAAAGAGATTATGATACGTGGGCGATTACATAAAAAAATACACTCAATAGCTACTTATAATGAACTATTTCACACAACACAAATTTCAATTACTTCTGGATCTTGATCTCCTTTTAGGTGAGTCTTGAAACACTTTACGTTTGGCCTCTCCAATATTCTTCAATGATGAACCTTGAGAGATACAGAATGTGTTTTTTTTTTAAACTGATATCCAAATATTTGACACTTAAATTTTAAAATTAAAAACTTTTCAATTTTCCACAAAATTATGTTACTTCACACACACACAGTTAACAAAACTGACTGCCATTTTTATACAAGTTTTTCCAAGTCTCACAAACTTTCAAACACTCACTCTCATTCTTGTCATTGCCCAAAGCAGCACCTGTTCGTTTCTTATACTTCCACATTGTCTTCTTACAGTGCTGAGAAACTATTTAAATTTGAAACGTGATAACTACTAAAAAATTGCTAAAATCCATGTAAATGCCAAACTACCTTCCTCCTTTCTCAAATACATGACTCAACAACCCTCAAATACTTTGCAAAATAATTGAGACTGATCATTAAATGCAAATGCTAGACAACAGCAACAAGAAAAAGGAAAAAAAAAAAAGTATTTGAAATCTTGTACAATGTCCTCAAAATTTTGCATAGTACAATAAAATGCCAAGTGAATGAAGGATACCGAATAAAGGTCAGAATACTTCTTCCTGAGTTGATGATGATGAGGTAATACACTACAGGTATTCATATGAAGAAGAGGTGTAGCACTGATCACTCTTCTGAAGCCATTTACTATCTACTCTATTTTTAAAAAAGCAACTCTAATTTTACTAGTATTAACACTTCATTTTCCCTTTCCAGCATCCACCTATAACAGGCAGTGGGTGTAATGGCAGCTGCTTATGGGCAAAAGAAGAATGAGAAATCAGCAATCTCTAAACAGTAGGAGGTTTACATATAACAACTTTTCAGAACAACGAGCAAGAAATGTAGACTTCATGGGTTGCTTTTATTGTAACCATTGGCATTCCTTTGCTATTGGCACAAACACCAAGAATTAAAACGTGGAAAACAGTGAAAGCTGTTTTCCCTACAGGTCTCAAATATGTGCTTAGTTTAACACCACTATGTTTATCAAATTTAGTTAGAGTACACTAGCACAGTTTTACGTTTACCAGAGTCTTCTTCAGATTTGGGAGAGGTCACTATGGCAAACTTTGTGTTATAGCGAGCTTTCTGTTTTTCACTAAGCATGTTCCACTGCGATTCAAGCAACTCTTCAATCTCCTCACTTGATGCATCGGGATGTTCAGCAACCACCTATACATGCAGAAATAGGGTTTTATTAAAAAAAAAAAAAAAAAAAAAAAAGAAGACCAGCGAAAAGAACGGAATTTGTTCTTCCACAGCCTCAGAAAACTGGATACAAACAAGTCTTCTAATGTTTCTGCTACAGATGGAACTACGTTTGAGCATTTTGTACCCATTATTATTATTTTTAATTACAATTTCTCTCTCTAAAAAGAAAATCTTTTAGCAGATTCAGAGTCATTAAGAACCACCTTGGAACCATTTGCCTTTTAACATACAGAAAATTGAGTACATATAAACCCTGTGGCATGGTGCTTCAAAAAGGTTCTATTATTACTGAATGAAGTTAAAATCTATCCCACAGAAAGCAGGCATATGATATTGGAATATGCGCTTGCCTATAAAGACATCCACCAATTTATAGGAGAATTCACTATTCATAGGGAATCTCCTATCTTAGCAGAGGGATCTACTCAAACTAGCATCTGAGGTAACATTTTCCTGTATTATTTTCTCATTTTATACCATTTATACAAATGCTAGGAATTCAAAAAGCTGTGCATCTTCTCTTAATATAAACACAATACACCACAGCCATCATCACTGAAATTAACTGACTTCCTAGAAACAAAAAAGCCAGAAACTTCTTCAGTATTTCCATACTTTCTCTTAAGGAAAGACAGATTTGATGAAGAAATCAGAAAACTCTAAGATTCTGCATTCTGCCAGAATGAAACAATACCTTGAAACACAGCCCTTGGTCACTGTCACTAACCAGCATCTTCCAATTCTAATCAGCAGTCCCACCACTTATTACTGTTGTGATGCAACCAATACCCCAAAATCACAGAGCAAAATAAAAAGTAGGCCAATAAAGCCAAGTGTTTTAACCTTAACTTCTTAGAACGGAGTATTTTTACATTAAAAATTCTGGTGTCAAGCAAGGTACAAGTGTGACTAAAGCTTCTCCAGGGGTTGGAATTGTTGTAATACCTTCCTTCCATTGAGATTAATTAGAGCCTAGTAAGAAAACACACGCCATTTTTCCCCTGGTTAAGTACTAAGATTCTTCTTCCTTTTACCTCATATAATTTACTTACTAATAGGACATTGACCTTCGGGGGCCTCTATTCAAAGTCTGATTAAAACTGAGAAGTGTCCAAAAAGTTACTGAGAGGAGACAACACAGACAGATCTACAAGATACCTCTTCTACACATCTCACTTCCTAAAGCAAACTAGGTAGTATCAGTTTTGACAACTGGCTGCTGACCGTATATAGTTTATCGTGCCCAACTAAGGCATAGAATTATTTAACTTTCTAAGGAATATCTACCTTTGTTTGCATAAACGACCTTAGTGGTGCCTCCAGCTTCAATAACATACAAATAAAAATAACTGTCAATCAAATAGGAAAGCAGTGAAATGACAGGCAGAAAAAAACCTATGCTTCTTAATAATTAGGGGACACACAAAGTCGGACAGCAACATCTTCATGCTATAACATTCCTCTCATATGTAGTTGATACAGTATATGTGAAAGTCATGTGCTTCTTCAAGATATTTTTCTAAATATGGACAAAATTATGAGAAGTCCTGGATCTACGAATTAATACCACTATAGGTGCATGAAACGTGGTGCTTAGATCAGGCATGTACTAGCCCATCCAAGTAAAGCAAACTACCTCCACTCTTACTTGTCTTGATATTCAACAATTTCTTGCAGAAAACTTAAATTGTACACCCTACAAATGAAATTAGTCCTTCATTTACCAATGAAATCAGTTCTTAATTTACTTCTAAAAAGACTCAAGGTCCAAATCAAGTCATTAACATAGACAATATGGCTTTGTCTCTCACTGAAAATGCCTTTATCTCAAGTCAAGATGCCTTCTAACAATTATGATGGTTGTATTTCACATAGGGAGAGTGCACAAGAAAGCCAACAGTATAAACTTCTTTGGTTTGCACAAAATACTTAAGTGTATCACTGAAACTATGAAAGCGTTTCAAGTTTAAATGCCTCCTTCCCCTATGGAAGCATTCCTGCTAAATCACTAAAAACATTCTCAGGCAGTTCATAGAATTGTAGAATGGCTCAGGCTGAAGGGAACCTTAAAGACCATCAAGATCCAAGCCCCTGCTGTGGGCTGGTTGCCAACCACTAGATCAGGCTGCCCAGGGCCCCATCCAACCTGTCCTTGAGCACCTCCAGGATGGGGCACCCAGCACTCCCTGAGTAAAAAAATTGTTCCTAACATCTAACCTAAATTTCCCCTCTTTCAGTTTAAATCCATTTCTCTTTGTCCTATCACTATGAGATCGTGTAAAATGTTTGTCCCCCTCATGTTTGTAAGCTCCTTTTAGGTACTGGAATACTGCTATCAGGCCTCCCCAGTGCCTCCTCTTCTTCAAGCTAAGCAAGCCCAACTCCCTCAACTTTTCTACATAGGAGAGGTGTTTCAGCCCTTTGATAATCTTCGTGGCCTTCTTCTGGATCCACTCCAACAGCTCTGCATCCTTCATTACCCTCAGTCCTCAAGCAGTCACTACTAATTTCTGAAAATTTCAACTATTCCTGTCCCATTCTCAGAAAATCAATACAGAAAGTAGTAATTAATAATAATGAAGCTGATATAAGAATTCTAATACAAGACTCCAAACAAGGTACAGTAGGAATGTATATACTTTAAAGATACCCTGAGATTATTAGAAGCCCCAAATGAGTAGTTTTTAGTCCTCCCTTTCCATTGACTGCTGTCTCCCTCCCAAGTCTGGGAGAACCTCTTCTAAATCCAGTTTTCCTTTTTCCTAAGTATCTATCTGCAAATACTTGAGGAACCATATTCTACTCTTTCAGATGGCGTTAACACAAGTAGCTTAGAAAGTGGTCTGGTTTTTAAGCTAATGTTATCACTCCATAAAAAATAACAGCATTTACAATGGAAAAAAAAAAAACAACCAACCAACTAAAAAATCTTATATGGACAGCAAGCCACGCAAATTGAAACAGATAAGCCAAACAGAAGGGAAAACACTGAACATTATTTGGATATAGTCTCCACGGTCCACTGAAGACACAAAACTGCCTTTTTAGAAGCAAGTTAACAAGCTTAAAGTGTTAACCAAAATTAGGTAGCAGGTATCTAAAATGCCAGTCACCTTCATATCAAGAGTAAGGAAAAATTAGACCCTAACGATCTTCATTTGATAGAGGGACTGGTAGCTGCTGCTATTTGTTATCCATCACTTTTGTAACCTCGTTGTGTTCTATGCACACAAGTGCTTCAGTATCAACTAGAATGAACTGCATAATTACATGGATTTGGGTTTTCATGACTGATTTTTATTAAAATGAATTCTAGGCAGAAAAGACAAGATGCCCTCTCCATATACGTAATATTTTGAAAGTCTAATTTAAACTCTGTAGAATATTAACCATTATAACCAGTGTGAATTTTCAAGTTTATGGAAGTTTCTCAGTGTCTCAAAGTGGCACGGAAGACAAAGCAATTCCTCAATGTTAAATACTGCAATATCCTTTGTGTTTTCCATCTATTCATTTGAGAGCTATAGTATAATCAGAAAGGAATGACACATGTTAACTGGTGCAGAAAATAAAAGTATAACATCAGAGACACAGTGTGTCTCTTCTGTGGTAAGATATGTGTAGCTAAAACCAATCATAATAATCTCATTTATTCCAGAGCAGTAATTTTATGTGCTTCAGTGTTGCATAAGGCTTCTTGTTGCATACCTTACAGGCCAAGGAAATACTCTCCTGTCATTACACAAGATGCAAGGTTACTTACAGAAGTGGAAATAGAACTCTCTCAAACATGAGACAGATGTTTCACACATACAGCTTTTCATAATGAATATATCAAAATCTGTGTTTAACTGTCTAGCTACAAAACGCTCTTGTTTCCAGAGCTAGCAAACTGATCTGCCAGTGTTTTTCTCAAGTAAACCAAACCCACTAGAAGCTATATGCACACTGTATTCATTTTCACTCTTGTCAGTATCATGAGTTGTAATGATCTAAAAAGATCCTTAAAATGAACTACAACTAATTCATCACCATACAGTATAATCTGGCTTTCAGTTTTTCTTTATGATGTTCCGATTTGTTAATATTTTCTAACACAAATATCTTCAATTGAAATCAAACGTTTAACAGTTGAAGTCCCTAACCAAGTCATCTGTAACTTTCTGCCTTTGTGGGTATTATAGAAAAGCACAATTAATATAAAACATCACAACTCATGGTTCCATCAGTGCATGGAATTGTGCTGCAAATGCAGCAGAAGGTTGTAAGGAAGAAAAATGACGTTCATGATTTTAAAATAGTGAGTCAGAACAATGATACCGCTTTTATACCTCTAACAGTCTTCCTATGAAGTGTTGATATTATGATAGTTATTTAATCTACCTTGCCCTGGAGTGTAGTCCTCTCAAGAAGGCCTAGTTTCTGTCCCAAGATACTGCACACTGACAGTGATTTTCATACACTTTGGTAACTGTTGAAGCTTTTTCTGAAGCTCAGCAAAGGACTCTAGGTAGGGAAATTGAGTTTTTGAGGAGTTAAGACATGGGAGCACACTGTATAATTTGAGCCACGTTATCAAAATGAATGCACAAGCTAACTACAAGTAGACGACCATAAGCAGCATCACCTTGCTCATATTTGCTGAGTGCACGTATAGCATATCTACACTTTACATATATTAAGAAAATTAAGACTAATAAAAAGGACTTCTAAATTATGCAGGAAGATACTAATGTGATATGCTTGAAGGGAACAGCATTATCACTATTTTGTTCATATTATTTATATACATTCTTTCCTTTCTCTGTTACTGTTTGGACCAAGATTTGATGCAGGCATACTCAGACAAACTCGGAATACTACAGATTCTAAAGTAACAGCTAGTTACCAACTAAAGTGAAGAACTTCCTTTAAGTACAGAAATGAGCAGAGGCAATCATCCATAGTAACAGCTAAAAGAGACTAACCTCATCTCTGTGCTTCTGACAAAAGACCAAAAACTGAGATACTGCATCGCCCTTTCTGCTTCGTGGAGTAGAGGCTGGAGTTTTCTTTCTACTGAGAGGGGAGCCTATCCCTCTTTTGGATTCAGCCTGTTCAGATGACTTTTGAGGAGTAGTATTCTTAGTCTCCAACTGACTGCTATCTTGTGCATCATCAGTGGCAGACAATTTTGATGTCCTTCTCCTCCTCTTGTTAGGAATGCCAGACTCCTTCACTGATTTCAGACTTTCAGTGGTTTCTTCATTTGAGTAAGATGACTCATCTACCTCCTCCTCTAAAAGCTCCACAGCAATGCCAACTTCCTTTGCCACTTGAGGATTAAGATGAGGTCTGTCCCTAATGTAAATGAAGGTGTATTTGGCCTTCCGTTCTTCCACTGTCATGCCTACTGCTTCACTTGCTTGCTTAACACCCATCTCCCACTGCGGTCGCAGCTTCCCTGAAACAGGTTTTAACATCTGCAAAATAAGAAAATACTGTGAGAAATGTGCTTGTTTTTCATTCCAAGATACCACCATCAAGAAAAAACAATTCCAAGAGACTAAGTGTAATGTATATTTACAATTCAGTTATTCAAATGGAATTATGCTTGACAGAAATAATACCAAGCATTAATCATTGACAAAGCAGAACAGAAATGACTTTTAATAAGTAACAGTAATGTGCCACCCCTGCTTCTCATCTATACATAAAATATAAGATTACGTGCCAGCTTCAAAGCTTACCAGAATATCTATTTACATCTATACATACCTATAACAGTAAAATAATAAGTCTGAAAATCTTGCCTTTTTTGGTAGCCTCTTACCTTTATTTTCTCTGCTTTAGTGAGGGCTTGTTTTGCACTTTCCTGGCATAATTGTTCAAACTGATCTTTTCCTTTGAAAGGCACAAGGCTCTTCTCAAATATCCAGGCTCGTTCTGGAGCATCTCCAAAAAACTGAACATGATACTGACGAAAACTCTTTTTCTGTCCTGAAAAATAAAAACAAATGTATTTAAGATCCAACTGAAGTTATCTAATTTTTGCAAGCTGCTACATTTATTACAATGACCAAAGCACAGTACAAACAGTTGACCTTCGAAGCACCCACTTGCTGGTCTTAAAGTCTCTAAGTAATGAAGTTTGACATAAAAGCCCACCAGTTTAGCCTAAACAAGAATATCCTTTGCTAAATTAACTTACAATCATCTGTCAGTGTGTTCCATGTTTATTAATTTATATGTAAGCCTGCATTCTTCTGAAAATGCTACATATGAAAATGAATTAAAAATCCAAGTTTTTAAAGCTTGAATAGTCTGTGCACTCAGCCTGATCTCCAATCTGCCTAAACTTCATCTTTTTAGTATTCTTGAATAGAAACACACACATAGCTGATTTGAACAATTGCAATAAAAACTTCATCCTAACCAAGCTTTTAAGGAATCAGAGCAAGAATGGTAAAGGATTTGTGTGGTGGATGGGAGAGTGGGAAGATGAGAGTACAATTCTGAAATTTAGACAAGAAATATTCTTCTAAATCATAAAGAGGAATACTGTCTCCTTCTCTAAGAAACAGGCTTATAATCCTTCCTTTCTAAAGATATCAGGTATTCTAACAAGAAAGGGGAATGGAACACTTTCAAAATTCATGGAGGAATTCCCACTTAAAAATGAATTTCTGAATGGCAAATGGTAGAGGTAAGGGAATCAGACTTAAAATATCTTCTAGCATCTCCTTCATATGTTTTCACATGCGGATTTGTTGTCTGCCAAGTATTTAGTTTTAGGGTATCCTTCAAAGAAAAGTTTCAATAGCACTAAGCTACACTTCTGTGCTTGTCAATCCTGCTAGAAAGGATCAGTTGCCCACTTTGGTCATTTTGTATTGTATGGTTTTTCAAGATGCCACCATATTAGTATGTGTAAGATGTAGCCTGTGAGAAAGAAGAAATCGGGGAAGGGCTTCTGTAGAGTAAGAATAAATAAAAGTCACAGTCATTGGCAACAGATGTCTTCAAACTAGGTCTCAATTTTGTTGTTTTTCAAAGGATGCCTTCTGCTTTAGTCAGCAAATGCTTCTACTTGATTACCTGATACACTGTATTATTACTGTCTTTTTTTTGTAAACCTAAAACCACTCTTTTTGTAATTACTCAGACAGCAGTTACTTTTCAAGGCATTTGATCTTGCCTCGAGATGTGGCATCTGGAACAGTAATAATATGAAATCAACCTAATTAATGGCATGAGCGGACGTTCTATTAACCATTACAACCATATATATACTATGTACATGAGATCTGCAAGAATGATGATGACTCAGTTGAGATCAGGCACAAGGCTTTAGAGGAACAGCACAGGAAAGGTTTTGGTCTGTCTGCATCATACATGCAATCCAATATCCTAATACACATTCCAGTAAATTCAGTAAAGCTTGCCCTCATCAAGAAAATTATTAACTAGAGATACTGAGCTCCAATAAATTATCTCTGATGAAATAAAGGATATTTTTTGTATTTAACCAGGATGCCTAAGCTGCTGATAGTGAGATGGTCCATGCTACATTTACAACGACTCCTTAAGATCGGCCTTTGATTATCCAGCAGCCCAGTACCAAGACAATCTACCTTTTGCAATGTAATACAGAGTATCTGTACCTGCCTAATTAATTAGTGTAAGTAATAGTGTCTGCTGATACAATAACTGAAGCTGTTTTTGAATCTGCAGATGTCTCCTGTGGACAGAATCCATAACAATGCTCCTGGATAAAATAAGGGACATTACTAAGGATTACTACAAATAAAGTCACCATTTTTGGCTCAAAGAATCCTGGAACCACCAGGTACTAAAGGGTTAGGAGAGTACTCTGTGGGGCTTACCACTATTCTTCTTCTTCTACTGTACCTTAGCATCTGTTCTTGTCCAGGCAGAGACAGGAGCTCTACTCTGAATCAGTATGGGCTTTCTTATATGCAAGCGTGCATCCTGCAAGCTGAAAGTTACAAACTTCTCAAGCCAAAGCAGCTGGAATGATGAAATCAAGTATAAACAGCAAGAAATTCAGACTATACATACTGTTGATCCTAATCCTAGAAATGACAAATACAAAGACCTAACTGGGGATTTCTATAACTCCCACATAAAAGAACTCTGCTGCTTGGAACAGAAGACTTTTGATGGTGTCTCTACAGTAAACACTAGTGGAAGATTAGACAAGATTGGGAATACATACTGATGTTTTGAAAATCATTAGAGTGCATTAATTAATTATGAAGGCTGCCCAGGAGCTAGTCAAGCTTTCTGGAAGAAAAGGAAAGCCCCAAAGCAACTCCAGAGTAAATACCAGAAAAGCCTCTCTCCCCAGTATATTTCTTCAAAGAGGTTGAATTTAATCGCTGAAAATATATGGGCTCCTCTTTCTGTTAACACTCCACAAGTTGGACTCAGAAATATCACACTTTATTTGCTACATCTGTTTTTATAGTTTCTTTTAAAAAGCTAATATAGAGATTCTTGATAATGAGGCAACAATCTCGCTCCTTTCAATGAGCAGAATTATTCAGCCAGGAACAGAAACGAGCTTTGTTTCTCTCAAAATCCAGCTCTTCTATGTCATAATAGATCAATGAGTGAAAAGACTAAAATCACAGAGGTTACATGATCAAAACTCTGAACGACTGCTACAGGAAAAATTTGTCCCAAGAATCTATAATAGCCACTTAGCAATCGCATGAATGCTTGAAGGGATCCCAAGAAGCCACTTAGATTACTAATAACATGGAGTCTACCTGCAGCTCTCTTTTGATTTAAAAGCCTATTACAGATAAGATCATGCAGTCTCTTAGCAATTCATTCCAATGCTTCACTGCCTTTTATACTTCCAAGTTGATCTTCACATGTAGTCTAAATATTTTTTGTTACTAAGCTCGCCTCTTTCCAGAGCAAGAAGCACTTATGCTTTTTCTCCTTTGCATGTTATTTAAGGGCAGTTAATGAGTTTTCCTCATCAGCTTAAACAATTCCGTTTCCTTCAGTTTGTTCTCACACTACACTGTTGTTTATGTTCCCTCAGTACCTTCTCCATTTAGTCCACATCTCTTGAAATAAGATGGCTCAAACTGGATGAAATGAACATGATGCAGCTACTGAAAAAGCAAAGGATCTATTTCATGTATTTTATGACCAGCATTATTTATGACAGTATAATTTTGGTCCTATGGCTGATACAACTATATGGGGCTATTATGACACTCAGATTTTGCCTGCAGTAACACAGCTTTGCATTCATTTTCCAGCTTGGTCTTCTACCACTGTAAAAATCTACTTACTCCTACTGAGCAGGATTTTTCAGACCGCACCCACAAAGCATCAAGATCACTCTCATTTCCAATCTTACACGTTTACATTGTATCCACATTATAAATTTGTAACTCTAATACAAATTTTACATGTGTAGTTTGTTTTCCAAGTTCTCAATGCAATCCCTGATAACAACTGAATGATGAAGGAGAAGTCCTTTTCCTCCCCAACTAAAAAGAACCCTCTCTTCCCTGCTCTTTCACATACATACAAAAAAAAACCAACCCTGGAAATACATACTTAAAGGCTTCGTAGTAACAAGTGAATGTCTTACTCTGTTCCTCGCAAAGGAAACTGATTCCTTTTCTTGACCTAATAAAATATATCAAAGTATTCAGGAGCATAAATAAAAAAAGCAAGGTTATGTGCTCCTACTTTGGTATTAACTTGCTTTTCCCCATAATTTCCAACTTCTTTGGATTTCCATTAGCAGGTTTTCCAAACTTTCAGTAAAATTTGAAATAAACTTAGCAGAAATTCTTTACAGTGTTCAGATGGAGCTAAAACTAGTGAGGGATGCAATGCAAAAACACTAACTGTAAATGCAACAGTAGCAAATGAAAGCCTGAGGAATGTTCACAGTTATAAGTACCAGAAGACACTGAATAGGCTGAAATGCTCTATGTCTTTTTTCCCTCCTTTTTTTTTTTTTTTTTTTTTTCTTTTTTCTTCTTTTTCATTTGGTAATGCCTACCCCAAGCCTTCAGATTCCACAGTCTAATGACCAGAACTGTAAGAATGAAGCACCACCCCGAGAATACTGAGGAAGCACTTATGCAAATTGGACATATATTACATTATGGAACCAGATGGGATGCTTTAGAAGGAGCTGAATGTGTTGGCCAATGTAGTTGAAAGTTGATCTCTGTAATTTTTGAAAGGCCAACTACGGATATCCCTGACGACTGGAAAAAGACAAACATTGCAAACATCACACCTATCTTCAAGAAAAATAACAATCTGGGGAGCTACCAGCTCAGCCAAATAATTTAATGCCTACAAGATAATAGAGCAAATCCTGTTTGAAGAGATGTCCAAGCGCTTGAAGGAAAAGAAGGTGGCTGGGAACAGCCAACAAAGATTCACCAAGGACAAATCATGCCTCATCTGTTTATTTCCTATAAGGAATAAAGGAAGGGCAGTTTTTTTAACTTGACAGCTAAAATGGTTTCCGTAGTGCTCTTAAAACACTACATAAGAGATGATTATGAAAGAGAGAGAGAAAACTGGCTTAGCCATCAAGCCTTTATAGTGTTGTGAAGAGAGATACAGAGTCCAACCTGTGGCCTTTACTAGCTGAGTCCATCTATACTAAGGCAGACACTGATTGACATCTTAATAATAATCTGGAGAAGAGCAGAGCACACCTTTAGCAAACTGGGGGTGATTCTAGTCAAAACAACACTGCTGTGCAGAAGAACTTATAACACTGCAGAAACAGGCTGATAGGAACCTCATTAAATTCATCTAAGTCATATACAAAGTCCTGCATCTGAGATGGGATAACCTGATACAGTAGTAACCAGACAGATGCTGTCCAACTAGACTGCAAAAAAAGGTGCAGGATCCTTGCAGACATCAAATTAAACTTGAAACAACAGTGCAACCTTGTAGTGAAGAGGGGCAGGAACTTGCATTAGCAAAAATAAAGCCTGTCAGATATGCTTACTGCCTTCTATTTAGCCCTCGTGAGACCTCTGAAATACTCTACCAAGTTTTGGGTTCCCCAGAACAATGAAGACAGGAGCCAACAAGAAGCTAGAGTACGTGATGTACAGTAAGATGTTCAGAGAGCTTTCACTTCTTAAGTCTCAAAAAAAACCCAACAACCAAACAAAAGAAAACGAACCACATCAAACCCACTGACATTTGGAGAGATCTTACTGCTGTCTTCAACAACTTAGGAGGAAGGATATGCAGAAGAATGAGGCAGACTCTGGATTAACGTGGTACTAATATAAAAGGTTGTACAGTCTCCATCTTTGAAGACATCAAACACTGTGCTGGAGTAGGCACTGTGTACCCTGGTCTACCTTAGAGACCATACAACCACAAGGGATCCTTTCTAAGCTTTATTACTTCATCATTCTACAACCAGCACAGATAAGCCTCTACAGTTTAAGGAATAAGAACTGAGTAAGAAGCTACAAATGAGATGATGAATAAATGGGTAGAGATTCTTACCTAAGAATTTCAATCAGTAGTGCCTGCGTTTAGAATCAACTTATGTTGCATGCAGATAACTATTGATTCCAGGAATCAAAGAAAATTAAGATGAATTAGAGGCTGCTTTTAGTAAAGCATAATCATTTGGGATTATTTAACCCCCATGAGTTTTCAATAAAATATTCAGCCTATATCACTGCTCAGAACATCTCCACAAAAACAATGGAAAGCATGTATCATCAGGTAACTTTTTAATAGGATTTCAAACAGTTTCACAGATCAAAACTTTGATCTCTTTTGGATAATATTTAAGTTAAAAAAACGCAAAAAACGAAACACCAATATAGTAGAAAAACTTAAGACTGCTATATGCTCAAAAATAGTGCTTGCATGATTTTAACATTCCTCTTGACAGTGATGAACTGGTTCAGTTACTGATACAAACGAACAGACAAAATGAACAGAACTTTCCCAAAATAATGTTCACATTCTGAAAGAAATCCAGATGTCTGTAGCATCAGGGACATACCTTTTAGTTTAGTGTAGGAATGAAGAATAGGATCAGCAGAAACCATACATGGCCACCAAGGAAAACCCGATACTTTTGACCACACTAGATCTCCTATATTGTACTTCAACAGATGGACTTTGTCATCTTTGATGGTACTTTGTGTTGAATCTCTCTTAGCAGGAGCCTTAAAAAAGAAAAAAAAGGGAAAAATATTATCACAATTTCTCCTTTAGATACACTCTAGAATTACTAAACATCACACAAAAATAAACAACAAAGTAATGTTTGTATTCTGTTTAAACATTCAAGTGAAATGAAAAATCAGTGATAATGAAAAAAGTAAGAAGCAGCACTCTAAAATTTATAGCATTTGCTAGCAGACAATAATTGTATTTTATACATAACAAAAACTAAGTCACGTTTCTTCTTCTTTCAAGCAAAAAAATCCCAGTTCCATTTGCTCTTCTTTTTAGTTTGAAATATTAGCATGTAAGCTGTGACCTGCCTTTATTGTTCTGAGAAACTGCTGAGAGACCATCAGGAAGGCTTGCTTTAATGTCAAACACATTCACTGAGCACCAACTGAAGATGCAGAAGAGTCAATCTCAGTTTTTACTGAACATTATCAATCAAGTTAAGTGCTAAATAAGCAAAAATTCTGTTCTGGATTAGAATCTAGAATAGCTTGAAATGCCTAGATGTCTATACAGAAACAGCACGTATAACCAGTCAAGAAAAAAAAGAACCCAAATTCTACATTTTTTTAGCTCTCTTTCTACATTGTAAGGAAAGCATGACACAAACCCTAGATCCTCACACCCTTTAGCAATGTCTTCTTTTCCCGTTCCAGTGTTAGTAGCAGAAGTTTGTGAGAGTCCGGTTCATGCTCTAAAGGTAGGTCAGTCGCTGGAAAACTGTCACAAATCTCTTTTCATTTCAGAGGATAGATTTAAATAGTACAAGGGCATTTTATGTTTCCCACTGACAGGTACATATTTTTTATTATTTATAACAAAATTCACCAATGAAGACATTTATTTAGAAAATAAAATTATGTCACATTCTATGAAGTTACTGACATTCTTTTTATCTTCATTTGTTCTATTTGATGTAAATAACAAATGCCCTTATCTAGGTAAACTTTAACACTGGATGTGAGAAAGAACATTTCTCATTGAAGGTATCTGTAAAAATAATTACTTATTTGCTTCTCTGTTATTCTGTATTTATGTGTAATGTATTATATTAGTCATCTTCTCTACTACCAGCTCAACAAACAGAAGGCAGAACAGAGCTTCAGGCCTTCAGTGGATTTAATGTTTGAGTTGAAACAAAATTCTGTTTTAATTAATACAAGTGGCAAGAGGAAAGAGGAAATACTGTTAAGAACCTGACAATCTACAATGTGGAAATGTGTAGTATTTGAAACATCATGTTGAATCAAAACTGACAAGGTTATCTTATAAATAGACTTTTAAACCCAGAGAACACCATTAAGACTAACGTTATTTTCCAAAACCAAACAACAAATCTTTGACACACTGCAACAGCATCGAGGATTTTTAGTTCTCAAACACAGAAGTAGATCCTGCTAGAAAACAAACTTAAAGCTCACTGCACTGAGAAACTCCTTTCCTCAAAGCTTTTAAAGCTTCTCCTGGTAAACACACATGAAACTATGTCATCTGATTGTTAGGAGCAGTTACTCATCCAGTGATTCAGCTTTTCTGATGAATTTAGACTTGGTTCATGTGCCTGCAGCAAGAGCTGTGTTCCCATGTTTCAAGGTTTTTGGCTCTCTAAGGAATCTGCAAGACTGTCAGAAAACCCCTGCTGCTGAGCTTGCCTCAAGTCCAGCATTCTCAAAAGACCTCAAAGATTCTAAGCAGATGTGAAAAACCAAATGCTCCTTCTAGCACTTAAATATGACACAAAAAGTTAAGCTTAAAAGCTACGAATCAAGAAACACGTATGCTAAGAAAAGATCCAGAAAAACTATAATCTTGAGATACAAAAACGTACTTCAACATTTAAACAAAATAGATGGGATGAAAATATGTTCAGAAAAATCTAACTAATTGAAAATGTGAAAGTTATTCCAGATTCTTAATCTCATTTTTAATTTACAAGCCCCAGTATTTTTCAGAAAGTGCAACTAAGCTGAAAAGATTTACAACTACAATCTGAGAGGGATCTGGCTGGAATAATGAAAAGGCTCAAACAGTGCTTCTTAATGCTGCGTAATCTAAAAGGGATGGCACTACAGGGGTGAATATTGCATTTCAACACATCTACAGGCGAGTCATGAATTTTAACTTCTTTGATGGATCATGATTAAAAAAACTGGGAAAACGACAGCCCTCTGATAAAAACTGCAAGGCTGATCTATGCAATACTTTCTGTATTTATGCTTTCTTTTATTGATAAAACGTACATACTTCAAAGGATGGCAAAATGCAGCACAGAATTCTACAAGCATCATTTTTTTGAGGAGGTCTTTTATGAGGTTATTTAAAAATGTAGACTGCACTGTTGTGAGCTCATTCTTATCCATCTTCCTTTCCCACTCATCCTGATTTCATTTGATTTCCTCATTCTTGCAGTTACTCTGATCCATTTCATAGGTACCTCAACTATAAATGGTGAAGTGAAATGCCTGGCACATACTTCTGAAAGAAGCAGCTCTCTGACACTAACAGTCTCCTTAATATTTCCTCTGTAAAGTATTTCTGCACACTGCCAGCATAGCATTAGAAATCTTAAGTTTAGAAACTTAATTAAAGTTACTTAAAAATCATCAAGAAATGACAGACACTAGCAGGCAGTCACACACATTTTACTCCAGCTTCCAGGTTGTTTTGTTTGTTTTAAGATTACTGCTGAGATGGGACGGAGAGAGCATCTCTACAAAAATCTCTGTTATTGTATGAACAGGGCTGGAGCTTTTTCAGGAGACACTTGTATTGTACAGAAATAAGCAATGTCGCTTGCAGTATTTTTTCTCTGGAGGAAAACAGGAATTGTTGTTAGGAGAATTTTTTTAAGCAATAATTGAGTATCCCTAACAATACGCAGTTAATGCACAGGCATCATTGTGCATCTGTAGAACATGGAGAGGTAGGGCTGGAAGCATTCCTGTGGTGGTCTGTGATGAGCAATTCATACTGCTCCAACAGTAGATCAGTTCTTCCTTACTTAATGATACTTAAACAGGCAAAATAAGATGAAAAATTCCTTGTTTAAGAACACAACTGTAAAGTGAGGGAAGCTCAAATGAGTCAAACTAAAATACTTTTCCCTCAATTCCTGCCTGAAGTGGAAAAGATACAGGCTTCCTTAAAACAGTTCAAATTTCTAATGAGATAACCTACCCACAAATGTAAACAAATGGAAGTCTGTAGGAACAGTTCAGGAGCTTCTATCTTTTCTACTTCTACCAATAATTTCAGTGGCTTTTTTTCCTTTTTCAAATACTGAATTGCAGAGAAGTTACATAAATAGGATGGCTGAATCCCTGGTGAGCAGGTGATGACTGAGGATCACGCAGGGCAGTCCCGATGCTGAACTCACAGGCCACCTGACAGGCTCCATATTCCTTAGTATTGCAGCCACTGGTTTCAACAGAAATCTCTGGCTTTCTAGATTTGAACCCTAATGAAAGCCTTGCTCTGAAAGGCAGCTAGACAGATTTCAAGTTTATTTTGTCTGGGGGACTGTGGAGTGTGGAACAGAATAATTCAATTACCATAACTGAGTTTTTCTGCAAGAAATTACGCCTTGAAGAATACCAGCATTCTTAAAAATTCATCCAAGACAGCAACTGCAATAGGCTGAGAGATACCAAAGAAGAAAAGCATATTTAATGTCTTCCCTCTTCTCTTAACATTTCCAAGATTTGTTTGCCATATCTCTCAGCACTTTCATCATCACATAAGTGATGAGTGACAGGCAGATTGACAGGAATTCCTGACACTTCTGTTAGCATTCTACCAGACCAAAGAAGTGAAATGTGATGGCTTGGTCATAGAAAACATTTGCATTTAATTAACTTTGCCTACAACCCATCAAAAGAATTCATCCAGTTTTCATTTAATTCTGGTCTGACTACGAATACGAGGTGACAAGAACACATTGTGTGTGATGGGTAAATTTCAAAGTTTAAAATTATTTTAAAGCAACTACAAAGCACGATGCATTTAAGAACAATGTCGTTACTGCACTGCATGCAGAGCTTCACATTTGTTTGTAGATTTGTTATGAAAGCACTATGATCAGTTTGAAGCTGGCAAAGGACTCTTCTTTTAAAAAACAGCTACAAGGCTTACCAGGTGACATCACACTGAGCTAAGTTATCTATTCTGAAATTATCAGTGGTAAAGACTAAAGATATTAATATAATAGCAGATATTAATCAAATAGTAATGATCTATTTAGTGTACATGTGCAAGCACGTGAAAATTAATCCCTCAAATTGATTGTGAATTAACTGAAGTGTCAAAAAGAACAGTGTTTCACTGAACTAACTTTGGAAGCGACAGAAATCGCCAACTTCTAACTGTAAAATGTCACCAGGGGATGAGACAAAGAACAGTGCCCAGGAGAGAGACTGTATCACCAGAAAAGAGAACATTTAAGACATATGAAGACAGTACACATTTTATTCTATTCTAACGGGGAAGCACTGACACTGAACAACTTGCAGGCATCTTCCCTCCTGTTTTCACTTTCAATTCAATTTGTGTGAAAGTAATAACAGTTTGTAATCCTGCACCAAGAACTTCTCCTAGGCCACCCTATACATACAGACTGCTGGAGGTCCACTTGCACTCTGGAATAAAAATTTGCTAGCATTACAAAGGATCTAGGACAAAATAATCAAGGTTCCAAAACAGAATATATGCAGTTGAAATGTACTTCAAATCAACATTAGAACACAGAAACACAGTCTAACTTTTTTCTTCAACACGAAACAGTGCTCATTGACCAAGACCACGTGTTTTTCCAGTCCTGCTATCTATTAGTGAGTATTAGTGGGTGAAATACAGCATATTTTTTAGCCTGGATTTGTGTAATAAAGATAAAAATGAGATGTTTTGTCTTCTCTTGCCTCTCTAGCAGGAAAGATAGTGAACTAAGGAGGTGGCTATAGAACTCCATTCCTTTGAGAAGTTCAGGAGAGATGGGAACTTGCCTGAAGAAAAAGTGCATAACAAAGCAGAAAAGACTCACATTTTGTCACCTAGATTGATCAATGACCAGATTCACTTTCAACAAAGACACTCCCTACAAAAATACAAAGATTCCAAGCTTATCTTCCTTGAGAACCAACCATCCCAATTAGCTTCTTAGGAAAGCTCTTGCTTCCTGAAAAATTCAAGTCTCTAATTTGACAAAGGACAAATCACTGTTCAGCCTTCAGGCAATAGAATGGAAGGATGCAGCTACTTTCCTAAGGAGTTATGTTCTGTCATTTAGGACACAGAAGCGGCTTCTTACTCTCATTAAATGCGAAAAATCTCATTAAGTCACTTCAAAACCAAAAATCAGAATCTAAGCTTGATTAAAATCAGTGCAAATCCCTCAATATATGCTTCAAATGAAAAGGTTAACAACCCAAGATTCTGAAGTGAGGCCAATATTTATTCTAAATGATTCTAATTAAAAACAGTATCTTCATAGAAATAACCACATCAGAGATGGTTTTTTTGAAACAGCTCAATTATTGCTAGAAAATGGAGAAAGATGAGGAAACATGAAGAAAGAAGCAATGAACTGTTGAAGTTTTGTGTTTCATCTTCAGCACAACAGAAAAGGACACCATACAGTATCCAAAGACTGCAGTTCTCAAAAGACCATTGCACCCATGTCTGCAAACTGTGCCTTGCTCCAAACATCTGTAGTACGTCTGCAAAATATGCATCACGTTGTGTAGTGAGGTACAGACTGCAGGGGAAGTGGACATAAAAAGCTCATATCAAAACAAGATGAACAGACTATATTGGGGTTCTCTTGTTAGCTTTTCAATTTCTAACTGTTCTAATACCAATACAGATACTTTGCTAAAACCATTCTTATTCAGTTTTTACAACAACTATGTCCAAGTTATCTTTTCTTCTGTTACTAAGCACCTGAAAAAAGGGGGTGTCAAGATCATGGCACTGTGAGGAATTACCTCTGAAGATAGTAAATTTGATTCTTCCCAGCACAACCGCTGTTGGTTTTTCATTCTATGTGACCATATGATGAAGCTATCAAATAGGAAAACCAAAAAAGGATAGAAAAAAATAAATAGATCTCTGCTCTACTTGTAAATCCCCTAAAAACTTTGCTGGGATGGCTGAGGCTCTTCAAAAATCAAATACAAGTTTAATTACAGTAGCTTTCTTTCCTCCATTTCTCTCCACAAACTCATCTAGAGCAGCTCATGACACCATGCAGAATCCTCCCTTCTGAGATGAAAGAAAGCAGAAGACAAAAAAAAAAAAAGTTTAGACAGGGATTCATAATTTACATTATGGATTTTAAAATAAAAGATCAAATTTGTATTTCAAATCAATGACATTTCAATTATTTTTTCTGGCTTTGCTTCCCTCATTATCGAGTTCCAAGCCGATGGCATGTTTTCTAGATGTTTTTACAGTTAAAAACAAATCTGTCTATCCAAGTCAGCAATCTTCCCTTACACAAACACTACATGAGCAAGCAGTTTAGAAATAATCTTCACATGGCATTTCACTAACTGGGACGCTATCTTTTTTTCACAGTATAGAGTTGAAAAGAAACAGATTCAATCATTCACAGATAGACCCAGTAAGATAGAAGTTCTGGAACACTTCCCAACCCTCAATCCTTCTGCAAATGTGGAGAGCAGCTTCATTCAGCAGCTTTGCTAAATTTCTACATTTACATTTAGATGACCTCTTAAATCACAAGCTACTGGCTTACTGCTGAAAGGTTCCATGTTCCAAAAAATCGGTATTTAAATTAGATACGGCGTGATCAGAACAAACGAAACTTTCTTTTATAGCAAGTATTATAAAAAGATTTCTGCCTACACTCAACTTTTCCAACATTCGCCAATCCTCAAAAGTTTTAACTGTGGTATCTCAGTACATAAGACACTGTGGGTATGAGAGCTACAGAAGTCTGGAAAAGCACCATGACAGAGCCATGAGGAAGTTTAGAACAGGAAAGAGTTTTTTCTGAAGAATTCCCCTTGAAGTTTCACACAGCATAACAGAAACAAACCTGAATCATCTCAGCACACACGCACATTTTCAGAACGATACATCCACACGTGTTCTGCTACCTTGCTTGCACAATGTTTTCACGCACATTCCAGATTAGAACCTTATGAGGGCCCCCATTCTTAGCACTCTTCTAACACCCTTGAGTTAGGGTTGAGTAAATAGAGATAAATGCGGTTGAGATTTCCTGAAGCACTTTGTTAAACAGATATGCTCTTGGTAGCTCACAAAGATCCAAGGTAGCACAGGTAGAAGTTCAGAAATCCTAATGCGCTTCGTGAAAAAACCAAAGCCCAGATAACACCACCAAATCCCAGATCCCCCAAACATTGTCTTCTGGTGGAGACAGATACTTGTCTCTACACTTCCTTGCCATAAGAACACTTCTGAAAGAAACAGTTTAGGTTTAAGGAAAACAAATGCTGATTTGGTGTAAAGGACGTCCATGGCAGAGTCCAGATACTACTTAGATTTTTAGAGTAGGCCTTTAAATTGAACACTGCACATAAAAGCAGGCAAGAGAGATTTCCAGGTAAGTAATTTCCATTATGTTGATACATGCAGCTGGCAGGTCCTCCAGTTGTACAGGTTAAACACAGGAGTATCAGTGGGTTAATCAGCCCAGTGACAAGTGGGAAAAAAACCCAAACATAACCTTGATTTGGCAATGATGAAACATATCTCAGAAATGTTTCTCATTTTCAGCAATAAAGATGTGCTGAAAACACCAATTGGGAGTGCCCCAATCCCATATAAACAAGTTGGTCATTGCAGTAAAACATAGTAAAGAACAAACTCAAAGTGCTATCATTTCCATAAGATTAAGATCCCAAATTATTTTAGTTTGTTGCAAGCATTCTCAACATACATTCAAATTTACAGTTATTTATCCACTTCCTCCCTCCTTTAAAAAAAGAAAAATGAAGCTTTTCTATCATTAAGTGCCTCAAGGCCACAGATTCATCATGTAAAGGAGCTGGGCTTGCTTGGCAATGGTCTGTACAACATCCAGTTTTGCCTCCTGTGATAGATTTCTAAACCAGAGTATTTTTATGAGCTCTTCACGTGAAAAAGGAATTTATTCCTTACTATTGGCAAATTACATTTTTAGTGGCTGCCCATTTTATGATGCTCAATAAAACAATTCCTTTAAGTGCTCTCACAAAGAGCAGTCACAGAGATGTTAGCCAAATTGGGTCTACTTACTCAAAATAAAATGATAACTAAACAGTGGTAATAGGCAAACTGACAATTAGTGCCTGAGAACAAAGAACTCCTGAGCTCCTGAAGTGCACGTGCCCTATCTGAAATGCACTCCAAAGAAGGAAATTCATAAAGAAGGCTGAACCACTACTCCAAGACAGATCAAAATGTTTTGCTTTTGTTACTTTCTTTAACAGTTACTACAAAGCATCTTTTTTTTTTCTGACAAAAGGAGGCTTTAAGGGCCAGAATTGACATCTGGTACATACCACCACCATTTCCCAAAAATCTGTCTGAAAATCCATCCAAGTAGCATAGCACTGAACTAGAGATGTAACTCTCAGCTAAATGCAAAAGTTAGACATGCGTTATTTTGGTTAAGCAGAAAACTGAGTAAAGCAACAGAAAGGCTTCACCTATCTTGGACAGAAAAGCAATGAAAACAACCAAATTGCTTGTCATTTCAACTACTAACAGCCAGTGCAGTGTGAGGACAAGATGTTGAGATGACAGTGTTCACGTTGAGTGTTGAGAGATAGCATCAGTACTGAGTGACAGTACTAGTGCAACGACTGAAAATAAGTCTAGACAAAGCAAACAAATGAAAAATGTCATTAACCTCAGTTGTGTTATGGCACACCATTCATTGTTGAGATGGAATGGGAAGTTAGCTGTTCCAGAAGAACTCTGCATGCTCTACCATTTCCACACAAACACCCAAAGAACAGAATGAATAAAAACAAATCCTGGAACACAAAAACCAATGACAAATACAAAACAATGCAGCATTTGGTAACACTCTTTGAATCAGTTAGATTCCTTTCTACCTGGTCAGCTCTTTTGGGTTGTTCCAACCTCCATACAGCTGGTAGCTCAGCTGGTGGCTCAGAGATGCACAGATGTAATTGACAAGAAAATTTAAAGCTGAGCCCCACTTCTTCAATGCTCACATCATTGTGGAGCAGTCTCTTGGGCTGCAGGAGGGTGGTTAAGGAAAAAGGGTTCAGCAAGTTCAGGATTCACAACTATTCTTGCAAGCAATGGGTAATTTCTGAAAACAACCCAATTCCTCCCTCAAAACGCGCCTCTTCAGTTCACATTTCACTGAAAAACTGTAATATGACAGCACTGCTTCACAGTTAGCCTCTGCACTATTAGGTCAGGCTTAGAAGCAGTACATTCTCATTGCTCAGGGTCACTATCACTGGGTTCTGAGCAGAAAGAAAGCTCTGGGAATCAAAACCATCTTGTTCAAGCTGGCTCCATAAAGATTACTAAAACACAAGTGTGGGTGTTTTCATTATCCTACGTCTGACCCAGGGGGTGAGGGGTGGGGTGGGGTGCAGAGGGAGAAACATATGTACCTGATCTGGAGTTTAAGAATCACACATTTATTAGAATACTTCTAGACATGTGGAAAACCTGGCTCAAGGACTTTTAGGTACTTCTAAGTGGCTCAGAAGAAGTCAAGAAATAACAAAATGCCATTATATTTTTTAATATTAATATATATTTTATAAAACACTATTTATAATATGGACAACAATATAGAGACATACCATGCCACTGTATACATCCACAAGACAACAGTATCTTAAATGACTTATACTGCTCTGGCCGACATTTCTCCAAAAAAGAAGACAGTGGAGATCAAAGCATCAAGAGACACAGCAAAAAGAACCAGCCCTTCACATCACACACATCTTGCTCCATTATAGAATGTCATGTATATAACAAGTTTGCACTGACTCAAAAAGAAGCAGAGTTTTACTGCATGAATTCAGTCATCTCCAGCTACTAAATACAAAGTCATCACTGCGAGCCCTAGAAACCTGAGTCACAAATTGCCAGGAGTGCATTGCTCCATGCCTCTTTTGCCCCCTCTGCTGAGCCTTGCCCTCCAAGCTCAGATGCTGAATTAGATGGTTCTTCAACTCATTTGTTACAGTTATTTTTAATGATCATTTTTGTAATCACATCAAGATACTACCTCATATTTGATTTGGATTCTACCACTCATGTGTTTATGAATAGATGTGAATGTAAAAACATTTTTTCCACCTGAGACACAAAAAATGTATTGAGACAACAGCTTGATGCAGAAAGCACACTTAGTTTGACCACTTCTGTACACGAGAAGCTTGGTACAGAGAAAAGCCTTGAACAAATACTTCAGCTTTCTGCAATTGATTTCACATTCATTCTGAGGCAGCCCATAGCTTCTAATCTCTGAAACAAGTACACTCTGTATGCTTCTGCTGCTACGTAACATACAATTAGTTCTTTAAAATACTATTCCTATGAGACATTAAGAATGAATGATTTGAAATTCCAAAGTAACAATTACTGCTGCACATTGTGAGCTGCTGAGAACAAACAAATTTTCAAGGCGTAGCTAAACATAATCCTTTACTGAGGGCTAAAGAGTAACAGCAGCTATGGAACCCTTCCAAAGAGAGTAAGAATTCATTTCTCTTGCTCCTGAAGGGATCACCCAGAAGAGATTTTAAGTTAACTCCTATCCACTGGGATTCTAGTGACAGCAGCCGAGAATCCTGCCTTATCATGTCCCTGAAGATAGGCTCTGAAAACTTAGCAACAGCCTATTAAAAAAAAAGTCATAGAGTCCAACTGCAGACACCAATTCATGTGGCTGTTTAGCTGCACATTTTACAGCATGTTGACCACGATTTCCTAATGACCGATGACGAAAACCAATTAAGTCCTCTTCCTGGAAAAGATCTATTTATTATTCCTGTACTTAAAACAAAACAGGTCACCTCAGGATCTGGCTATTTTCTCCACTCCTAAAAGCTATAAACAGGATAATAAACAGGATAATCAATTATTTGATGAGATCAGCTCACCGGTTGTAGAGAGGGAACTTGTTGGTTTCTGCCCAGCTCTACTAATTAGATGCAAGGCCAGAGCAACAGCAACACCTGCAGTAGTGCCTATCTTCCAGCATGAAGCACAGAAGCGTAAAAACCAGCAGATAATCCTGAGATTGCTTCTGTTCTACTCTTGCTTGGTTTCTAAATCATTACCATTCACTGGCAAAGGCACTGTAACATTACGTAGTCATCAGATATAATGAAGTTGGCCAGAACAGTTTTATCCTCTGTGAACACAAAACAGCAACACAAACACAAGACACAGACTAGTGGCATTTCTCCAGCAACTTGCAGCTGCCCCCCAGGTAGCCGCTGCAAAATCATTACAGACTGTGCTGAGTAGAAAGAGCAATGAACTGCCAAGTTTCTGGTACAATACTACATGAGGTCCACAAGAAAACAGGATAGGAAGCTTTGTGAAAGGTACAGCTTTTAGATCACATGCATTGTGCACAGCTGGAATCTCTAAGCTAGCAAGTATAGCAGCGTGGACCTTCCAGGTTTGTTATTGACACAGCGTTGCTGCTTTTCTGAGCTACTGCACCCACGGTAGGTAGTTATACCAGCAAGCTGTGCCAAATGGGCAAGCTGCCACTTCCAGGCCCAAACTGGCTTATGCAGAGTAGGCTCAAATGTGCCAGTATAGTACACTGAACTCTTCCTAGGGCTGCAGAGCACTGCAGGCCAACATTTGGGATCACCAGTATAACACCTGGAAATATATGTACCCTGTCTATTTCCTGTACAAAAACTCTTCATTGTTTAGGGATTAATCTTGATTACTTTGTGTTACTGCATTAAGTAAATCTCTGCCATCCTCCTCCAACAAGGAGGAAAATCATTTCACCTCTAACAAAAGCAGCGAGTGAGAAAATCTAGCAAGTCCCCATCCATAACTGCTGGCACTGCGAGAATGCAGCCATGACAAGCTCTAGAACAGAAACATCCTGCCACTTAACACGAGCAACACTACAAAGTGGGTAACTATCAGACTCCGTGGGTTTGGCATTGACTCAAACATCCAACATGTAACACTTCACACGTAATACCTTCAGTCAGAGGTGTTCTTAGCCCAGTGTCAACGTAGTTCCTCACAGTAGAAGCTGCTAATTGCTAAATCCACCATTAAATCCATCAGTAAAATGGGCCTGGATTTTAAAGAGAACTCCTTAGATGGAGAGATAAGGGAGTAGAGGGAAAGTTGTGAAGTGCAGGAGGGCAGGGAAAGAAGCGCCATGATTTGTCTTACTTCCCCTCCTTTAAACTGGGAAAGTGAAAGCACTACAGCCTCAAAGGCCTGGGAAAAGCTGTGGTATCAGCAGAAATCTAATTCACATCAGAGCTGAGTAAATCGCATTTATTCGCAACTGAAAACAGATTTGCAGATAGATTTTTAAACAACTTTCCTTTATGTTAATGAAAAATGTCCAAACAAGACAGCCCAACAACAGAGCAGTGGAACATTTGTTAAATGATATGCCTCTCACCTCAGCAAGATACTAATCTGGTATGTCCATCAAACAGAGATATAATTACCTTACATAAAAGGCAGTATTTGAACCATGGCAATTTTTGCTGAATAAAAGAATGAGAGCTTGGACAAGAAGAAATCGAGGGAGAAAAGCAGTCTAGAAACAAAACCAGACAAACAGGTTCTATATTAACTTGTAACCTACAATAAACAGGTATCTAAAAACAAAATTTATCAGCTTTTACTCCACGAACATTTTTCCAACTTCTGCTTTGTGACCACAACCAAGAACATAAATGCACGGTACAACACACTAATTAAGCCTCGGGATAATGGCAATGAAACACTTAAAGCAGGAGCTTGGACTTAAGTACACTGATAATGAAGATATTACAGATGTTGTCACAGAGAATACATTTTTATCACTAGGACAAACGTGCTCCCTAGTAAGGTTTTTCTTCCTTTAGCTTAAACCTGTAGGTTTGCAAGCTGTCTTTGAAAAAGAAAGTAGAGCCCCACACTCTTACAATTAAGGTGCTTTATCATAAAACATCATCCTGTGATCTTCAAATCTGTTTGCCCTTTGTGCTTTACAAGAAAAAGAGCCAGAGACTTGAGCTGCTATTCCAAGTGCTCTCAAAAGAACAGGGCTATAACACTGTGAAGGCTGTGATCAAGCAGTGGATTGCCCTGCTTTGGCAGTTTGGTGGCCCACTGCTTCAGCACTGCTCTCCAGCCATCGTGACCCTGGTGCTCTGGGAAATGTATTTACACAGTTTGCCCTGACAATTTCTGATCACAGAACAACTCAGATCAATCTTTTAATCTTAAACAAGCTGTTCATCACAAAGCATTGCAGGCCAGCCTTAACTGACAACCAATATGAAAGGATGATCAGGCTGAACTACTGAGATGGGCAAACTAAATATTGCATTCGATTTAATAAACAAATAGTGTAATAATAGAGGTGTTAATGCTAACAATTATACCAGTTTTTATTTCAATTTATGTTCACTCATTAACAGTGAGCAGAAAGAAGAATTAAAACTATTGACTGTACCCATAATTTTTACCTCTGAGAAGTGATTTGGAAAAATCTAAGCCATTTAGTATTAAAACAATCCCTGTAATAAAATGAAAGAAAATGAACTCCTTAATAAAAACCTTGAAAATAATGTTAGTGATCATTCAAAGAATAATATATTGAAACCATAAAAATAAAATATTTTGGATATTCTGAAGAGTGCTTATACGTATCTGTAAACTCATTTAAGTGGTTTTAATGCAAACAAAGGTAAATAAAATGAGTCATCCAGCAGTGTACATGGCTCTTCTCTGCATGTGAATAAAGACTAAGAGTCAACGTTCATTAATAAACTTTCAGATGACAGAAAAAAAAACTTTAACATTCATTTTGCATTTAAAGTGTGTAAAAACCTGATCACCTGCCAAAGCACTGATTGCCATTTACCATCGCCATTACACAGCACTATTGTGAATTACTCCCTAGGAAACTTAATATACACAAAAATATCCCTGCAATGCAGGTTTGTACTGTGAGATGAAATGAGTGTAAGCTACGTTCCTTTAAATGAAGACCATTAATTAAAACTGAAGAGGGAAAAGGTCTAACAGCATTCTTACTCTCAACTTGGTAAGTCGGATTAAAAAAAAAAAAAAAAGTGAAGCTTCTATTTCTGCCCGTGTTTAAAAAAATTCAAGAAAAGACTGGCTGAATCACAGACATTAATGACATCATAGAAGTACCTAGCATTTTCAGCTAGTACAAATCTCTAGGTCATAGCAAGCAAAGCTAGCTAGGTCACAAGTAAGCTTAAAAACTACAACTGAACTGCCAAAACCAGTTAAAGGCTATGCGTGAATTTCAAGGCCTCCCAAGCTCCCATCCTGTCTATGCTTTGGCTGCATCTCTGGGTGAAGCTTCTCCTTCATACATCCTACACTACTACATGCCCTGATCTTTAATAAAGACTTTTTTTTAAACTTATTTGGAAGTGATTTAGAAAGTCCTCCAATTCTAGACAAAAAACTGGGGACCAGAGAGTACCACAGAAAGTGAACTGTTCAGGTGAAGTACCTATGGAAATACTTAAAATAATGATTAACACATGAACAAATGAAGTGTCAATATGAATAACAAACAAATGTAACAGAAGAAAACGTTTTTTAAAAGTACCTTATTTTCAGGGGAGCTTGAAGTCTTTGACACCAACGCTGCTTCAACAAGACCCTGCTCAAGTAAGGAGTCATATTTTATGCTTCTTTTTCTGTTCCTCCTCTCCTTGTTTGTTGGTTTTTGTTCATTTTCCTCTGACTGTGACACATCTGCACCATTGTCTCCACAAATGGAAGATTCAAACAGAGGTTTTCCATTCATGTAGGTTTTAGTGATTTTCAGCTTGATTTCTGGAGAACCATTCTTGATAGGAGTAGTGTTTGGTGGTGTTCCAACTCCTTTTATTTCCTGGGGTTCAAAGCGCAGCTTGGCATCCTGGGCCCCAGATTCACCATTGAACACACGAGAAGTCAGATCTTTCAACTTGTCAGCGGGGATGAATGGAAGAGCATCATGGCCATTATATTTTTGCATGACACCTTCCTGCAGAGTGGCAGAAAGTTGTGCTTTGCCCAGGTAGACAGAACACTCACGATTCACTTCACAATTCTGAGTCTTCCCATTGGTATTTCCAAGGATCTCTGGTACTTGCTTCATTTTTAAGTAGTTAATTTTTCGAGTTAAAAGTTGAGAACTTCTTTTGATGCTAAAGTCCATCCAGCCCAGATGTTTCCAGTCTTACACTGCTATATGAAGACAAAAAAAAAGAAATCCAGAAAATATTTTTAGCAATACAGAGATGAGAAAAGCTGCTAAGTATTTAAATAGAGATGTCTCCAACAGCGTAACATTAAGAATGTATCTATTCAAGTTTTACTAATAAAAAGTGTTGCTTAGAAACTTCATTATCAAAATACGTTAATATGTGCTAATACGCTTTATGTAAAATGCCAAGAAAAATAGATTATCAGTATTATTAAAATAAAAACATAGAGAAAGTCACAGCTTTCATTTTAATAATCTTTTATTGATCTACAGCAGGATTCTACCCATACTAACTACTCAGAAGTACCGCACTGTTTAAATCAAGTAAGATTTAGACACAAGTAAATATTATCTACAACAATGTTATGAGTTCAGATCTAAGAGGTTGCGCCAGAGTAAAGGGCTGCATTACTGTAGTACTACACCATGGACAGCAGCACGACAAGCTTCTCCTCCTCATTCTAAGGGCAGGCCCTCAGTTTTCCGTGGAAGCATCCTGAGGAAACCACCCACACAGCTCAGTCTTTCACCATCGCTCACGGATTTCTGACTATGAGAATGAATAAAAGGCCGTCGTTTTGTTTCATAAACATCAGCCCAATATGAAGCAGCTCATCCTACAAGCCCATGGATATGCTGTGCAAAATATAATTTCTCAAGGTAACTTCTGTTATTGTCATTAAAAAGCTGGAACTCCATTGTCTACCAACATTTTTTTTTCATACAGACTTCTGAAAAAAAGAAAAGAAATACAACAAGCCAAATCTACAAATCTACTCTATCATCAGTCTTAGGCAGGTTTTCTGGGCGTTCTAAAATCTAGCTGTGCCCATTTCACCTTTATACCATCTTAGCAAACACAAATATCTGGCAGATAGATTCCTTTGTGCAGGCATTACCTCCTAGACCAGGCAAATATGACCGTTTTTCACTTATAAAATTCATACGTACAGACTCTTCAGATTAGCAAGTCCAGAATATATGATATACAGAAAAAAATTGCCATAAATATTATAAAATCTCAGCATAATAATCATCCTATCTATGCTTAAGGTAACCCAATTAATGTATGATAAAGTCCAAGAGGCCAAGTCACTCCCAAAGATTCACCACATCCATTCTCATGTGTCCATCTCCATACAAGTTCTACAGACTCATCTGAGAGATGCAAGCATGGGGTCAAAGTAAGTTACATTCTCCAGGGACAAACAGCCTGAAAATCTGGCATTAACAAAGTAAGGAAGAGCAATGCACCTGAACCCAAGGGAGAAAAGGTTTTGAATGTTTTTTTTAGCCGTGTGAAATGTGCATTAACAGTAAAATCTCTGATATATGAGTAGAAGCTAGTCAAAGGTATTAACTGTTTTCATAGAAGAATCAGAAGTAAATGGAAAACCTAAACTTCATCAGAGCAAAACAAAGAACCCACTAAATCAAAACAGAACTCATGCAATTTTGCAAGATCTTTTCCAAAAAACATGGACAATTTTTAAAAAGATTCTCAACCCAATTAATAATACGACAACATTTCAAACTGTAATTTAGCAGATTTAACTGAAATCACATTTATTTTTAAGTAACCACTGATGACAAATTCAATAAATCTTAGCAGAAAGGCCAGCCCATTGCAGAATGTGCGAGGCTTACAGTTACACAAATGATAGCAAATATCTTTAAAAAAACAAACCAACAAAAAAAAAAACCAAACCACCACCAACAACAAAATCCCTAAAACACTGAATTTTTAGAAAATCCCCCAGACTCTTGATAGAGTAAACCAGAAAGCAGACCAGAGATTTGATTTTGGCTTCTACATTCAATCTATCTAAAAAAATAAGCCTATACAGCCTGAGCAGCTGTGAACGTGGTGCTCCCTTTTTTGTGGCTGTGGACGCCCTCCAGTGGCTATCCAGATGGGCCAGAGCACCAAATGCCACAGCTTGCTGCTTCCTTGCCCAACAGGAATGCTGCAGACCACAGCTTCTCATAACATGACCAGCACCAAAAATGTCTTGCGCAACTACTCCAAATCCATGAACTAAGCAGTAACTAAGTAAATAAATAAGTGGCCCCATTAACTGCTTACCAGGATCTGGATTTCTGAATCAAGATGTCTGCATTTTGTAATGCTGTCGTTTTCCATCTGTAATTCTACCAGTATTCTTTTTTATTCCTGCTTAATAATAACTCTTATTTTCATTACTTATTTCCTTAAGCTAGAAAGCTATCAAGCTCGAGGCAGATCAGGAAAAGAAAAAAAGCAAGAACTAATCAAATCAGACCATATTATTATTAGTGCGCTCAATAGAACAGACTGGATGAGCTGCAGAAGTGACAGTTGCAGAGTAAAGGTTTGGTTAATGACTCCCAGTAACACGGGGCACTTTGAAAAGCTGAATGCGCTGAAAAAGACTCCTCAAATTGCAGGAGCCTAAAGAGAGAAGAATTCCAGGTGCATGACTGGTAAAAGGAAGTCAGTGCAGCCAGGTCTATGGTAAATGCGAAGATGAAGGCAAAGACCGTAATCTGAGTCAGAAAGACCATCACAACTGGCAGCATGCAGACTTTAGAATGTGAGAAATAGATTGTGGCTGTACAAAGAACAACTGAGTCAAATGAAAAGAGGTGTAGAGGTAGAATAATGGTAAAACACAAAGATATGAGTACCTAGAAGCAAATAAAGTCAAGGAGCCCCATGACAGAGATGACACTTGTAGAAAACTACTTGCAGGTCAGTCATCATTTCTAGGACAACCCAATGGAGGAGAGGGAAACAGTCAATTGAAATAGAAACTACGCTGTGGAATTCTGTTAAAATTATGAAACCAGGAAATTTGCACTCACAGGAATAACAGAGGGCCTTGGAAAGAATGGCAAATTTGAAGCTAGTAAAATTTTGCACAATTTTTGCTATCTTAATTTTATAGTAGCACAATACCATAAACAAAAAGGACCGAGCATTTTGTGAAAGGAGGACAATAGAGCACAGATGAAGAAAAGGAAGAAAAAAGAAGTTACAGGTTGTACTATGAGCTTAGATTTAAAGCAAGGAGAACTAGAATTCAGGACATGAAAGGATGAAGTGAGAAAGATCACAGAAAAGATCTGGCTGATCAGAGTTGTAAGAGTAAGGTCCTCAAGCAGCTCAGCATATGAATAGGTTTTGTGGTTAAAATAACTTCATTCTTAGACAGACATCTCCCACATAAACAAAAGCAATCCCTTATCTTTTTCTAGATGACACTGTATAGAAAAGGAAGCTTGGGGGAGGGGAGCGAAAGGCAGGACAATAGCACCATACAGTAATAGCTGCTAATGAGCTTAAGCTAGTAGCCCATATGGACTGTCTGGTGACCCAACAAGTACCATTTTCTCTAATGAAGAGGAAAAAACATGAGAGCCAAGAAGTCTGCTGAATAAACACGGTATTTTGGCCTGTGAACAAGTAGTTTTCAGTAACCAAAAGGGAATATGACTTACAAGAGAAAGGTCTCTAGACATTTTAAAGGAACAATGATACGTCCTGGTAGTGGCTTTGTATGTACTTTCATAGTAAAACACAGGTTTTATGTAAGGCAAATTATTTTGCAGACAATTACAGTGGTTTTATTAATTACTTAAAGGTCTGTCATCTGACAGGAGTCATGAGCCAAACAAAGTTTGCCTGCATGTCACGTTCTTTCTTTACTGTCCAGGCCACCATCAATTATGTGATACTTATTATTCACTTCTTCCACATCTGCTTTAATTTCAGAGATGTTTTTCTTGTGTGTCAGAAATAATGGAGCAGTCCATTCTTTCCAATTTGGTCAAAGGGAGAGAACAGAGTAAACAACAACAAACATCACATGAAATACCACTTCTGTTTTATCTAAATGTTTTCTTAAAGTCATTTCTCAGGTACGCAAATTTACAGTAAGAGAACATGCACAAAAGCTACATTTATTATCTACAAATCAGGTTTCAGCTGGTATTAAAAAGCTAATAGATGGCTACTGTTCGTTTTTGTTTCCTGTAACTTTGTGGTAAGTCCTCTCCATTCTCTCAGCAATTGTAAGGTCAAAGGCCTTAAATTCCTGTTTTCAGATCAGAATTAGACATAATACTTGAAGATGAGCACAGTTATAACACATTCAGCTGAAAACCTGGAGTATGCTCATTCCTACTACCCCATATAAAAGAACAAACCAGAATATCAAATAGGAATAAAATCATAGGACATACTCTCTGTCATGCATTACACTGTGACCATTCTTCACTGCATTAAAATAATGAAAGGTTACTTAAGGACTACTAATCACAATTTACTTTTAGAAAAAAAACACAATGTACAACTGAAAATTGTCTTGTGGATTTGCCAATAGTTGTCATAAACCAGCTCTATCCAGCAAATTCACAAAGGTTACTAGAGCAGCTAGTGGATAACTGAAAATCATTATACCAAAACTTCCTAACAATTTAGCAGTCCTAGAAATGTCTGGAAGACCGAGAAAAGTAAGAACTTCAGTACAGGAAGACCATTTCAATTTTAAAAGCACCTGAAGATCTTCATTAATCTTGCAACAATGATTCTGGTTAACCTCCAACAAGGTGTTTTTAAAGCAGTACATGAACGTTTCTTCATGCTTGCAGAACAGAACAATGATTATATAGAGACTTAGTATGCATTTACACAAGACTAAGCTTATTTTGAAAACCGTGTGAAAAGTTTAGAGTCATCAGAGCACTAAGACTTGCACTTGCTTGCCACCAACTTTTTTTTTTTTTTAAATTAGCATCCGTATTTTTTTGTTCTTTTTCCCAATGAATAAAATTTCAGAACTTAATTGTAACAATCTGTTCTCATTGACTGAACCAAGTATTTACGGCCTTCTCCTGAAGGCAACAGGCAACACCAGCTTGTACAAAATACTCGCTTGTACAGTTAGGAATTGTACAATGGCAAGTAAACAATTTCTTCACTGTAAATGTTACTTGCTATTGCTAAAGCAAGCTTACAAAACTGATTAACTTAACATTTTGCTCCTCCTCAGAAGAACTTTTTGTAACCAACCCCTGCTGCTGAGGATAAGCCTAGAAGATTCTACAAAGGGACTCTTCCCCATTAATTTGTTTTCTTCAAGATCACAAGAAAGATTAATTTTTTGACTTCTGAAGAAACTGAATTTTGTTAATTTCTTCCTCCCAAGGGTGGGTGGTGAAGGAAGAGGGATAGATGTGAGCAAACTCCTGTAAAATGTGGTATTTTTGACTGAAGAGAGGTTTATAGATCTCTTCTTCATTTGCAGGATCAGAGATCAAATAGAAAAGAATTGCTGCTTCTCTGACAATAAGCTGAGAGGAACATCAGTGCCTAAAATAGTAGAAACGACAAGGTTTACCAGCAGGATGATAGAACAGGTAGCCCTCAACAGATGCTCAGCAAGTGGCACAAAAAATCCATTATGTTTTCAAATGTGTACTTGAGACATTACTCTCTTCTGAGGGGTTCTGAATGGCTCAGCTCAAAAGAAGGCTGCTCCCTAGCAAAACAGCACTCAGCAATACACCAGTCAGAATATGTGCAGTCTAGGTACTTCTCACCAATGAAATGTCTCTCTCTCTTAAGAGGGCCAGAATTGTGTTTCTGACTTCTATTTTAGACTGGGAACGAAGAGCAAATGCAATCTCAGATAACAGAGCACTTACCTGCAAAGGTAATTCTTCTTCATTTATGCTGTTCTTTTTTCACCTGTCCTAAGCCTACCTTGATTTCCCACTTCTCCCTTAATCCCGATTGCTTTTTCTTTTCAGCATCCTACCTCTGCTCCTTGCACCATGAGCTTCAGGACCTGGATCCTCTGGTTCTACATAATATTCACTGCTGCAGATTAATGCACTCTAATTTGTTTGTTTCCTCTTCACTGTAGCCAATGATTCTGCCCTTTCTCCCATGAAGTGACGGTAGCACAGTAATTGTCTGAAGCCTTGCTATGAGCACCATGAAAATTTCTGATCATGCATATTCTGAGGAGGGATGATCAAATCTGGGATGACATCACAAAACAAGTAATCAGTGTAAGTAATGAATTAAATTGTAGTATTACCAAAACATTATCTGCTCCATAGAAATAAACAATGTTGCCCAGACCAGATTGCGACTAATTTTAATAAAGAAGATACATCCATTTTGTATGGACCTTTTAGAACTTTATCTATCACTGCATTAAGAACTGTTTACCCAAGCAGGTGGATTCAGACGACAGAAGCACTCAGTGCGCTGCAATCATTCTAAAAAGCACTGTTGTGCCACTAGTGATACATGAGGCCTTGTCAACAGCATGAAAGCCTAGCTATGCAAATTGTATAATCCTTAGCACAGAGCAGTATTTGTCTTCTGTATGAACAGAGACACAATGAACTGCTAACACACCTCTAACATGGACAGGTAACTCTCGTAAAAATATACAGAACTTCTTCCATCCAGCACATTAAATTTCATCTTCCATAAGGAAAGAAAAAAAAAAAAAAAAAAAAAAAAAGACAGTAATACTGACTTGACTGCACTGTTTACTGGTAGACTTGCACCTCTGACCAAATCTGATCAGTGTAACTATGTCTGTAATGTACTCCTGGTCACACAGTGCTAGTGCTGGTGCATTTCACAGGTATAATGTACTGTAACTATATACATCCAGTTATGTTACATCTACTATCAACGCATTATTTCAAAGTAAACTAGCACACGCATCTGGCAGACGTATGGCAGGAGCACTTAAACCAATCCCAAGCTCACAGGAGTCTTGGAACATTAGACACTTACCAAACAAATCCAAATACTTCCTAGTAAAGTGGCCCTTCTGATTGGATACCATTTGAAGTATGAAGTACCTCCCTGTGCTTTAATGACCTTTTGTCAAAATGCATTACCAGCATTCCCATAGCTCTTCATTCCCTACTTTTTTCCACTTAATCTACATCAAGAATGTCTCCGGAGCAGAGATTAGTATGACTGTTACAGGTGAGGAACACAATTTGTAGCAAGTTTTAGGTTTCCACAGATATATTATGGAGACAGAAGGATAAAACGCTTTTCTGTCCAACAAGCCAGAGCCTTCTTATTCATTTCCCAACCCTGCCTTGAGGAGTTTACAGTGGGTATTTTTTGCCATTTTTGCTCTCCTTTCATTTAGTACAGTATTAGTTCTTGCACATTAGCTCACTGCCTTATTAAGCTTTTTTTTTTAGAGAAATTGAGGTAACTGCTTATCAGAAAGAAGAACATCCAGAGTTCTGATTGCAGAAATATGACAGCAACTACAACTGCTTAATTAGTTGACGAAGTTCAACTACCACTACCACTGCAGATCCAAGCCTTCTACTACTGAACAGATACTGCACACATTTCCTACTCTACATTTTGAGCCTATTACTTTTTTCTTCATTAATGACATACCTTGTTTTTGTATTAGTGCTGAATCCTGGCCATTTTCCAGACTGGATCACAGTATTTGTTTCCAGTTTATTCAGGAGTGCTCCTATACAAGAGCTTCTGATAGCCTACATCTTGCATCCGTAGAAAAATCACATCTTTAATTTCATTCTGAAGCATCTGATTGAAAGTTCTTGGCAACTACTCCATAGAGCAAAATTATCCATATTCCTGTCTTTCATCCTACACTGCTCCCCAAGGTTAGTCTTTTGGCTTAAATCCCACTGGCTTTATTACCAGACTAGAATCTGGGCACTCTTTACTACAGAGACAACTCCCCAATTCAGATGTTTATGAGTACCAGCACAGCCAGGTTCTTTGCTCTGATGGCATCCCACCAAGGCTGGCAACTTCCACAATTGTTTTATCTGATACATCACCTTGTGAACTTCAGCTCCACAGACTAATCCATGCCACAGCAGGAACATTTACACTTCAACATATTACAATGAATAATAAATGAAATGGATCTCAAACATTATGATGGGATGCTGTTTTACTGCATCTTCTTCCTATTGCTTCTTTTAACCACCAGTTTTTCAAAATATTTCATACGGAGTTCAGATGACATTTCTAATAAAATCTTACCTAACTTCAGCTTTCTTTCTTGAAAATAATCTTGTCACAAAATATTCATCTCCTGTCCCTTGGTGTATCTATTATTTAGCAAGGCAGAACGGGACAACATCCACTCTATTATGTTTTTGATCATGGCAAAGAAAAGATGGAATTCCAATATTAGCCCTCAAGGCTAAGTATCTTTAAAGATAACTATTTTAAAATACAAGTTTTCTAATTTATTATGTGTTTTAGCACAGATGGAAGACGTCGGGATTTTATTATGAGGTACAGACCAGGAAAGGTTTCACAGAGCCAATTAAGTGCTCATCTCTGTTGGCCAACTGAGCAAGATTGGCCTATGCTTCTTCAAAGAGTCACATGGAAACCTGGCTGTCTTTCACAGACAGCAGAAGAAAAATGTTAAAGCTTCTATGAAAGTCTGCTCCAATGTAAGAGCTCCTTATAAAGAACGTAAATAAACCTAAAAAATACTGAAATATTTGGCTTGCAGAAGTGTTGTTTTTTTTTCCTTTGCTAGCTGTGTATTTGTGCTGCAAAAGGATACAGGTAGGAGGAAAGTAGCGCTTCAAGCTGTAGTTTTTCAGTCATTCATTCCAAATATGGATGAATACAAAACAGCTCCAATTTGTGCTAGGAAGCTGAATACCAAAGTTCAAAACAAGATCAAATTGCTATCTTGCACCAAGTCAAAAATAGGACAAGTTAAAAGGATGGGGACAAGACTGGAAATTGAACTATCACCTGTTGAGTAACCCTTGTAATTTAACACGTGCTTTAACTTCTGTCTTTTATGAGCTCCAAATTTTGTCAACTACCAGAACCTGTAACAATAATGTCCAAAGTGAGGATACTCTGAAGTACATATGGGCCAGCACTTCACTTTTCCATACTTTGTCAATTTAATTTTTCTGGCATGAAACACTCAAACCAAGGTTTTCAAACATCTCCTTTCACACATAGCTCATCACAATGGAAGCTGCCCTTAACATCGGCAAAAAGCAGAGTAGAAAAACCTTCCTTTTGGTCCAACCATGATTAACAGGCGTTTGTTTGCTGCACACAAGAATTAGGCTTTGAAACAGTCTACTTCATGTCTCAGACAGAAGCAGCTTTTCAAAAATATCAGAGACTCAGTAGATTACCTGGTGCTAAAGTTTAGAGTTGCTTGTGAGCACAGTAATGCACAGTGGACTGCATGCATTAACTTCTCATCTCCAGACACATGGTATAAGCATAGAAGGTTCATTCCCCAGGAATTCTGGGTATTATCGTAGTTTGCTGAAGCTCAGAAGGCCAGCAGAACAGAGAATGATCTAAGTTTCCATTATAACATGTTCCAAGAACTTTCAACTGATGCTAGAAAACACAAAAATCCCTATGCTGGCCATCATCAACGTGATAAAATGACTAAAAATAGTGCCTGATATATCATTTTTGTAATTTCTGCCAGTGTAAATTGAAAATTCTAAGTACACGTACACAGTGTCATATCACCTCCAATACCACAAGTCAAAGAGAAGCTAATCTGTAGTGAAGGGTTAATTCAGGTAGTTTCTCTCCTGTTCTTTAAAAATATTCTCAGAACCAAAGTCTTCCCAGTAACCATTAATTTTACAAGATCACTAACTGACCCATTCAGAAAGCCACTGGATTTACAAGCTGCAGGGTGACTACTGACATGCCAACAAGGATCTCCTCGCCCTGCCCCCAAATCCTTCACAATTATTTGCCAAAGGAAATCTGGACTCCTGTGTCAAGCTCCAATGGGAAATTTTCTCTCTCTCCACTTTACCACATGACTCCATTTACTCCACTTATCCTGCTTGGCATATTCCTTCTCCACCTTCTCATTTACACCACCAACACCTCAGGGAAGGCATTTTTCAAAGCTACATTCTAACTGGAAAGCAATGCCTCCTAGAAACACGGACTTACTTATCCACTTAGATCCACTTCAGTATCTCCATTCTTTCTTCACCCAGAGGCTGAATAAAAGAATTATACCAGATCATATTTACTCAACCATAAGGCCATTGCATTTGTCTTCGCAGAAAATGAAAGACTTCAAACAGTAGGCCACAAACACAGCATTCAAAAATGCAGTCATCATCGATGGCTTTATTACTATCTCCATCACATGTTTCTCCATGGATGTCTGTTCAGTGAGCATTAGGGTATCTGCTGCTTTCAGCAACACCACTTAACCGTGCTTCCCATTGTGCAGCACAGTGCTTCCGGGGAGAGGTGAAATTTTCCCCCAGAAAAGGCAAGGTGAGGCAAGGTGCCTCAGTCTACAGAGAAAACAGCACTTGCGATTTTCACACATCCAACCATCTTCTATGCTTAAAACCTAAGAGACACCGTTGCAGTTATGTAAGTGGGAATCACCAGAGGTGACCAAAGCGCTGTGCAAATTGCATTGTATCTTCTGATCATAAACTGCTTCTTTGATCCAGTCATCTGCCCAGAGTAGGTGAACTTACATATATGCACGGTTACCACACAGTCAATATGCTTTCATCGACCACAAGGAAAGACGAGCATTTATCAGCCCAGAGAAATAAGGCCTTGCCTTGTGAACGTACTGACAGGGGTGGAACAAAAAGGAAGCTCAGTGCAAAAAGTGAGAGGTGAATGGGCCACAAACAATAGGACACTGAAAAACAGTCCCTTCTCTCCATTCCTCTCCTGCCTTGCTAGTGTGATATTTTGGAAATGAACTCAGACATATACACAAGTATGCACACACACACACACGTATATATGTACAAGCCTACATCCACACAGATCAGTTTCGCCACCCAAATATTAGAAAGCAGTCATCTTCCCACCCCCACCCTTGTCATTTTTGCTTCCAGTCTAAATAGAAAGTTTTTTTTTGGTTGTAATAACCAGTCCTTTGCATGCAGTCGTAATTTAAATGCAATTTTCTCATCTGCACAGCAACCACAGACTTCACAGAAAGCATGCAGCCCTCCTGATAGTAAAATATGGCATTTTCCTATTCTTGCTAAAAGGAAATATATATTTACATTTAACTTCAAATGTATAAACGACTTAAATTCCACACTCTCGAAATATCATGGCCTAGTTTTCTTCTGACATCTTCAAATAACATTTGATAAATTAATAGCTTTTACTGTATTTTCCATATCTGAATTTTTCTGAACATGCGTGAGGGTGGAATAATCACAACAATCAGCCGTACAGCCTCCAGGAATACCCACAGCTTTTACATTTAAACTCTGTGGAAAATTGTCATATTTTCTGATGGCTACAAACAAGATGGAAATCTCAGCGTGTTCTAATAGGATATGGATACCCACTGCAACAACCAAAAAATTGCATACATGGTGAGTAGAGAGCCCAGAATAGCCCTGCAGAACAGTGGTTTTATGCAATGATTACATCCATGCTATGAAATTAAGTTTATTAAGGCTGATATGCTGCATTGCCTAAGCAAAATTCCCACAGCAAAACAAGCAAAGAATAGCTTCAACAATAAATCGCCGAGATCCTACAAATGTAGGCAGATTTTGGTGAGGAACCCATTGCTTCCTTCAGCTGAAGCCACGCACTCCATGTTTAAGGAATTCCAGTGAACATCTAAGCGCACAGACCAGCAGCAAGGACTCTTTGCAAGATCTGTTACAAACTTCATTGCCAGCCTTTAATGTTTACAGTTACCTTCCTTAGATGTCTGAAAAGGCTTATAAACCAAACAAATCTTCCTTTTTTTTTTTTTTAAGCAAAGAAACACAGAGACCTCACTGAGTTTACTCAGCGCAAGCAGCACTAGCTCCTAAATCTGTGAATTGTTATAAACCGATTTTAATGCAAATGTCAATAAGGAAACACACGAAATACACGGGCAATGAGCGATAGCAGTCCCCTGCCTGCTTAATGGCTGGGAGCAAGAGGCCTGTTTTCTCTGTAATCTGTTGAAATACAGTGTTTACTCTCCCTGCACTTCTACCTTGTATGTAATCCTCCTTTCACTCGACATATTAAAAAAAAAAAAACAACAAAAAACCAAAACCAAAATGCAAGCATACAAGAAGTGTGGCGAATTCCCTCCTCCACCCCCAGAGCGGTAAAGCCACAGCGGATGAGCTGTAACTATGGCCTTGGGAATACAAGTTCCCCAGGCTCTTTACCACACAAACACCAATTCAAGTTGGAGCCCCATCCTCTCCTCAGTGAAGACGGTGACGAGAAGCCCTCAGCCCTCGCGTTTCCTCCCGTGTGCTCCCAGGGAGGCTTGGGTGCAGGATGGAGCTCAGGAGGGTGTAAGTGGCAGCAGGATCATCGCACCAGCGTTCGGAGGAATAAATCAAACATGGCTGCTTCCCCTCCATACATCTCCCGAGTTACACGCACTCCCGCTGCCGGGTGAGCCGGTCCTACCCGCGGCGAAGGGCACGGGGCATCTCCCCGATCCCACGGCCACGGGGGCGAGCCGGCCGCCCCCCATCTCTCGGAGGAAGGAGGTGAGGCTCTGGAGGAGGGCTTTTTGTGTGTGTGTGTTTTTTTCCCCCTTCTCACCTCTCCCCCCTCCCCCCCACCCGGCTTCTCCGTTCTTTTCTGTGCTGAGCACTGATTGCCCCCCCGGCCCGCGGCGCTTTATGCAGCACCGACCTCCTGCAGCGCCCACGGAGGAGGAGGAGGAGGAGGAGGAGGAAGGCAGAACAGCATCGCTACTTTCCGCCACACAGCAGTCAGACTGCAGCCTGGGGGCGGCGGGGGCACCAAGAAACGATACGTAAAAAACACAAGATCTCCACGCGGGGATAGCGGAGCTGCGGTCCGTCTGAGGAAGCGGAGTCGCGGCTGAGGGGCTCCAAAGGGGGGGGGGGGGTAGCCGGCCCCCAGCCCCACACCGCCACCGCACGGCGCCCGGCCTCTTAGCGCTGCCCGCAGCATCCATCCCCAGGGCGCCGCCGCTCCCGCCTCCCGCCCGGGGCCTGTGGGACCGTGTGCCCCGCCGCCGCCGCTGCCGCCGCCGCTGCCGCTGCTGCTGCCGCCGCCGCCACCGCCGCCGCCGCCGCCGCCTCCTTCTCCTCCTCCTCTCCTCCCTTCCTCTGGGAGAGCAGCCCGCCCGCCGCGCTCCCGGCCCCACCGACCTGTGGCCTAGCGCATCCTCGTCCCCCGGGAGCCGGGCGGAAGCGGCGGCGGTAGCTCGGGGCCGGGGAACCGGCGGGAGCCGAAGCGACTCGGTAACGGCAACGGCGGCGGTAACGGCGGCTCCGGCGATCCTGCGCGGCGGCCCCGCCCCCTCCTCCGGCCAGAACCAGCGCGAAAAATCCGGCGCGCTGATTGGCCGCCGCCGCTGCGCTGCCCCCGGAGCGGCTGTTTCAAATCCCCCCGCACGGAGCCGCCCGCACGCGCGGCCCGGAGCGGCGCCCGCCGTGAGCGCGGGGCGGCGGCAGCGGCGGGACCGCGCTGGCGGCGGCGGGGAGGAAGAGGAGGGCGGGCCGGGTGCCAGGGGAGGGAAGGCCGTGCGGCGAGGTGGGGCCGAAGGCGGGAGCTGCGTGGGGCCCGGCCCAGGTGGGCGAGAGCGCGTCGAGGGCCCTGAGCGGCGCGGCTTTCCTCCCCCTCGGACTCGGAGGCTCTCCCCGCACCGCTGTGGTAAGCGCTCACGGCGTGCTGTGTGCTGAATGTGCCTTCCTCGGGTACGCTGTGTGGTAAATGTGCCTTACTCAGCAGCCCTACACGTGTATTCCCTTATAAAAGAAAAAAAAAAAAAAAAAAAAAAAAAGCCCGAGCTGATGTGATGTGATTCACAATGCGACGTGAATGCTCTGACTTCCATGCGGTTCTGAAGGCTTCAGTTTGTATAGGAAGCTAGGTGTGCCTGGCTGCGGGTTGCCTGGGCTGCTTGTGTGGCCTGGTTTATTTTTCTCTAGCTTACATCAACCAAAGCACGTGCGCTTGCAATTTGCCAGCTGAGTGGCCTGGCTCCTTTTCCAGGTTGAATCGGCAATATCTGTCGTGCTTTGACAGGAACAAGCATTCCCATCAAGTGGGAAAGCAGGGGGTGGCCGGCTGCCACAGGGCTCTGATGCTTGCTGCGTGCTCAGGATGCCGTCCTGTGCTGATGAAGACCCTGCTTATGGGAAAGGTCAATGGCAGGTAATGGAGGAGTAGCACTGTCCTCCCGAGGGTGAGTGCCTGTGCCCCAGAGAGGTTTCCAGTGCTGGCAGATGTGGGGGGTTGTATGTCTGTGCCTAATGGTGGGTGCACCCTCCTTACACTGGCAGTTAGCAACCAGTTTGTGCTTACTGCTAATTACTTAGTAATGAGAGTGTTAATCGTGGGCTGATTAAAGCTGTAATCAGCTGAAGGAGACCTATCTGTCGTGATAAAGGTATCTTAACTTGTTTACAGCCTGGCTATTAAAAAAAAAAAAAAAAGCAACAAACATCTTCAAGGTGTTAGGCTTGTGGGACTTAGCTTCTGGATGTCAGTTTTACAGTATTAAAGAAAAGGAGATGTGCCAGGGGAACAGGTTGGGTATTAGGAACAATTTCTTCTCAGAAAGAGAGGTCAAGAATTGGAACAGGCTGCCCAGGTGGTGGTGGACTCACTGTCCATGGAGGTGCTCAAGAAAAGAGTAGAGATGGGTGATGCTGAAGGACATGGGCAATGGGCACAGTCTGAGGGTTGGACTAGGTGATCTCACTGGTCTTTTCCAACCTTAATGGTTTTATGATTTTGAAACAGCTAATTTGGGTTAAACATCATTGGCAAGTTTCCCGTTTCTTCAAGTTCAGTTACATTTGCAGGAGAAAAAAGATGCTTCCACCTCTAGTAAGAAAGCAAGTATTGGTACAAATTAATAGATGTACGTGTGTGTGGATCCTATTTTGCTGCAGAATGGCATGTATAGGAGTGCCTTTCTTCTGTAGTTGATCAGTAATGTAAAAAATGCTGAAAGCCAGAAATGTGGTACGTGCTTGAGAGTTGCTGTTTTCTGCTGAAAAAGCTTGTAAGAAATGAGGTTAGTTATCAATAACTGATATGCTACAAATGCATTCTCTGCTTTCTTGGCAACAAGTTCTGTGCTCAGGCTTAGTAATACAAATCCTTCTATTTGCAATTTTTGAAAAGAGAACAGATTTTTTTATTCTGTACTTATTACTAATCTATAAGATCCTCCAGATAACACAGTTCACGTGTTTGCCTTCTCTCTGTCGTTGCAGATTTAAGTGGAGGGATTTTGCTACCATGGTCAAGGTGACATGAAATCTTTTTTGCACCTTTCAATTCATACAGATTATTGGCCTTGTCTGCACTATTAAGATTTGCAACCATGTAATGGCTTCTTTAACTGGAATGGCACTGACTCCTACTGTACGTAGACATCAGTGCGAATTTGAAAGTTAAGGCACATTTAGAGATAAACCTACATATGTAGTTTTTTATTTCAAACCCAAAAACAATCCTTGTTGTCAATTTTCTTGAACTCAGGCCATGATACTGAAGTCTGTTTTTCTTTAGCAGTACACAATGATGTTGATTTTCTGAAAGTAGGTATTTGTTATGCCTATGTTTATGAAAACTGAGTTTAAATTCTGCTATGCAGGTGTAAATGACTACATGCACAGTGCAGAATGAGGTTATGCTGACAAATAGGAGCACCTTGTTTGTGAGTGATGGCCTTGAAATAGCTGAAGTAAATGTCCCCTAATCTGTTGTTGGTTGCAAGTTTCCACACTGAACCTCTAGGGGGGTTTTTACCTTTTCATTAGCTGTTCTTGTAATTCTGAATTAGCTGGTGCTTTTCATCAGTTTGATGTTTCTCAGACAGCAGAACAGGTCACTGAAGCCAAATGATGTATATTCAGAGCAGATCATATTACTCATTTATTGAGTCCTGTTTCATTTGGTATCGAAAATTTTATTGCTCTTTAGGTTCAACTTTTGTTAACAACCAGTATCAAGATCAATATCTCTGTTCAACTCAGTAAATGAATTTAAATAAATGTAGCAGTTGCATATCATTCTAGAAACATTTATGTTTTAGAGATTACTAATTAGTTTCTAGGCCAAAGGATAATTTGCAATTTAAACACTTTCCCAAGAACATTTCCAGTATTTATTCAGCAATAACAGTAGTCAGTGCCCTTGGCCTTAGGCATGCATTAGGGTACTCTGAGGTTCTAAAGCAAAGGAAGATAATTATTTTTGTTGCCACCACAGGGACAGGCTGTGCCTGAAAGGCTAAGGCCTGTACTGCATTTGGTGTAGTTTCACTGCATTAGACAGAGCTCTGAAACAAATTGAATGTGCATGGCACTATTCCACGCAACAGTGCAAAAATCTCTCCCCTGAGAGTCTGGTCAGCCCTGCTAACAAGGGGATGGGGCACATTTTGGGGCATCTTTCACTACTAGAAATAATGGAGTTTTGCATTCTCTGTACTAAAGCTTTGCATCTCTCATGCCAAAGGCCGAACAGAACAAAGGTGCTGTCAGCAAGCACATTTAATCTAATTGTAGATCTTTGTGGTAAAAGCTTCAAGTTTATATTTATCTTCTGTACAGATCCTAGCCACTGATTGCTCCGAATCCCTTTTTATTTTTGTTTCAGATATGGGAGTGCAGTTGACAAATTAATCAGACCTATAAAACAGCACAGGCTATCCACAGTTTTTACTGTCCTGCAGGTGTTTAATGAGATAAGAGTTGTACTAGACTGTTTAGAACCCACAAATGGAGATATCTTTTGTTCTGCAGCTTTGCATCACTTTTTCACCTTTTAAGGTTAAACACTGAATACGCTTGTAGTTCTAATAAAAACGTGAATGCACTGGGAGAGTTAATGCTGCCTGTTCTATTCTGTGGTAGCATTGATGCAGAGATATCTTCCCAGTGTCATCCTTCATCACTGTTACTGCTCTTTCATACTGTCAGTTGGTAACCCATCACCTGAGCTCTGGCTTCAGCTAGCAGTTCATGATTTTTCTTAGGATTAACATTGAGTAATGGTTATTTCCAACCTGCCTGAACCCTGTCTGAATGTATCCTTAGCTGCGTTACGTGTAGGCAGAGCCACTGATCTGTCAATATGTCAGTCTACGTGTCACCAAGACTGCTAAGAAAAAATCTTCATAAGCACATGTGCACTTGTCTTCAGCCATGCAACATACTGTGTTCTGCTGAATATGAAGAGAGCAAGCTGCTGATGTAAAATTAAGAAAGAATAACTTAAAGCAGTGTTTCCAAATAGCTGGCATTAACTGTAGCACAGTAATACTAAAATTGTAGTTCTAAATGAACCCTCAGGAGCCTACATTTGGTGATCAATTTGAATGAAAGTTCAGTGGGAATGGTAATCTGAAAATTGTGTATTACAATTCCTGAAGTGTTAAATAATTTTAAAATGAGAAGGAATGGGGATTTCAGACTTATTTGCACTTTTTTTTTTTTTTTTTTTACAGTCTCATAAAAAATTTTTAATTGCATGTTGATTCTTCAGGAAGAAGAAAATAATCTGCTTAGAGAATTTCTAACATAATTAGTCTATCCTAATGAGAGACGTTTGAAGTGCAACTGTACCTTGTAGTTTGAATACTGTTCTGAGTAAGAAATTAAAACCTCAGTGAAAACAGACAGCTAAATGTGAATCTTCATACTATGAGTTGTGCACCAGTCTGTTCAGCAGACTCATTTTTCAGTGGGGAAAATAATGGGAGTAAATGTCACTACTCGCAAATAAGCTATTTCTGTTTGCATCATTTGTGCTGAGCAGAAGGAAGGAAAGTGTCACTGAGGGAGCAAAAAGAAGAGTAATGTTGAAGACATGACAGAGTGGGATACATCTTCAGGGGAAAGCAGAGGCCAGGAGAAAGAAGGGCTGAGGATCACATCCCTGCTGTTGTCCAGTGTTGGGATGATAAAAAACAGCTGTATACCAATTTTAAGTAGCTAACGCACTCCAGCCTGGTATAAGTAAGTTCAGTGCACTGATAAGTTATCTGTATGAGTTATATGTCTCTAATTACCTTCAACATCAATATGACTTAATTTAAACATTCCTGACATTTAGAATAAAATAAAGCTATGTGGAAATACACAGCTTGATTCAAAATGTTAACTCTGCTCTCTGTCTGCATAGTATGCCCCTGTGTTTATAAACATAATCTCTTTTAGAAATATACTGAAATTCATTAAAAATCAGAATGAATGTTTATCTTTAGAGTAGAATTACCATTGGTATAATTCTCTAGATTTTAGCTTGTTAAAACTAAAGCTCAACTCTAACTCTTACCTTTTGAGGTTTTACTGTTAAGTTTGTTACATTTCAAATTATGGCTTTGCTTAATCTTCACGTAATCATGGTTCAGTTATAAGCACAAAGTGGTAAGCTTTTTATTAATGTCTTGAAGTTTCTTTTCATTTTGGCAGAGAACTGACTATTGATATTTCTACTGTATGCCAGTGCTGAAGAGTAAAGTTTGTTAAGGGTTGAAGAGACCAGATAGATAATGCTACTTCTGTTTTCAGTGGACTCTAATGCAGTGTTTTATTTTGCACACATATTAATCTTTGCTGCCTCGATGTGGAATGGTGAGGGTAACTATGTCAGTCCGAAAGGTTAATTTCATTCTTCTTTAAGGCATGCCATTATTCTGTTAACAGTAATTGCTCTTTTTTGAATGATTAATTTCATCGTGTGAACTGTTTCTAATTATGCTGGTGGCTGGCAATTTCCTGGACTGAGAAGCTGTAGCTGTGATCACATCCCATTTACTCAATATATATGCTTTGAGAGGAATGCCCACTGACAGACATTTTCAGAAATATTCACTAACTTTGAGAACTGATTGGGAATTTATATAAGATTTCTGGCACTTGTTTCATATTGGTGTTAGGTACTTTCAAGTGTACTTGACAAATAAGGGCTGAAACAACTGGATTTAAGCCATAGGCTGAGCAGGCTTGCAAATGCAGACCTAACTGCTAAATTATCACCTGTCCTGTCCTTGCTGTGAAAACTGAAAGGAGTAGGATGTGTTTCTTGCACATTTTACCATGTTCTTACACTGTTCTTGAGCTTGATATGCTAGCTTCTCTAAGCTATATTTATTCGCTTCAGTTATTGTTAATGAGCCAGAGCTTACACTTTGCAAATCAGTGCAGGCATATTATGAGAGGCTTGGTGAACAAGCCCTAGCAGGAGGTGCAAGGTGGCTGCTGAGCTGCCTGCAGGAGTTAATGTGGTTCACTGTCAGCAGCTCAACCCTAAATGCAAGAGTGATTCCACTGTGGCAGTTCTGGCTCCAGCTCTGGATCTGCATCCAGTTTACATAGAGTACAAAGACATCATACTGTCTCAGCTGCATTTACAGCAATTGAATTAAACAGTGATTCGGATGAGGAATGGACTGGTTGGAGGTGTTGGGGCTTAGCCAGCACATAGGAGCGTCCTGGATGAGGGAGGATTCACCTTCTTGGCTGTTTCACGGTGAAGCTGGGACCAGTTGCTAACAAAAGCATCATTCTCCTGGATGTACGCCGTCATATGTTACGTACCTCACCTCTTGAAATTGCTACAGCCATTGGGCATATGGTATTTGCTGAAGGGCTGAGGTTGTGTGAATCTTCTGGGTTTGAAACTGCTCTTCAAGGCAAGAAAAAACTGTTTACAGTATCCAAAAGAAGGAGGTAAGCAGTTTAATGGCACTTGGAGAATTCAGGAGTCTAACCTGTAAATCTAGGCCTTAACTTCTGTTTTATCCCTTTACAGGGGCTACAGCAGGTACAGTTGTCTTTGGCTGCAAGTACAGCCCTCCCAACATGCAGCTTATCTAAAATAACAGGATCCCTAAGCAGAGTGATACTTCAAGTGATTAGACAGAGGTCTTCACAGTTTTACTAACTGCTTTGCCACAGCATGCCATCTCAAAGGCATGTTCTATGCATTCTTTGTTTCCTGTACACTTGTAAAACAGTTTGACTTATATGTGGAGTCACTCTGGCAAATAAAAAGCAAAAATATCATCTTAACCCTTCACATTGTGAGTTGTCTCTTTGCAGTTCCAATTCTGTATCTCTCTGTGTAGCTGTAGTCCTCACCAACTGTGGGAAATCCCTGGTCTAGTTCACTCAACCTGCTGGAAGAAATAGGTGGATGCCTTTGTGTTCTCCAATCTGTATAATCGGTCCCTGAGGATTTTTTGGCAGGTAGGTCTTCTACAGACATGTGCTTTATAATACATTAAACTTCATCGGACTTCAAATGGCTAGTTAAAATTGGGCCTATGAGTTCCACCCCACCCCATGGACACACATACTGCCTCTGCAGCCCTGTATTGCCCTCCTTGATTGCTGCTGCTACCTCAGAGGCAAAGACATGAACTGTTTGTGATCTGCTTGGCACTGCTGCTGTTTTCAGCTGGGTATGCAAAAGTAAGCCAATCATTTTCCTGAGTGGATCATGAGTTCCTGTTTCAGAGGCAGTGCGCTAGGACTGGAGTTGGCAAGAGCTTGTGCTACATGGCTACATGTCTTCATCTGCCTGATGCCATTCTAAAACTATTAAATATTGGCTTTGTCAGTTTCCTGACTTTGCAAACTGCAAATAGAAATCTGAAAGATGCTTTGGAGAAACTCTTTTGAATGCAATATAAACGTAGTGACTAAGCCTCTGGAAAGATCTACAGGTATGCCCACACTGGGATGGTTTCTAGGGCTAAGCCTGTCTGATTTAGAAAAGGCCATGAGAATTCATTGGTTCAGTAGGAAAGACTTACTCGAGAGTAGTGTTTGAATGATATGGGTCTTGGAAAAGAATTCCACCTTGATAGTGGTTGGTATTAACTCAAATACGTGCTGTAGCTTGTAAGAAATAAATTCTAGGTCAGCTTAAATAATCTGTTGTTCTAGTCTTCCGTTTCCCTTTCATGGCATTGTAGGCAAATTTATTTTGACTTGATTTATTACCCAACTGCACTTGCCTTCTAAAAGCTCTGCAGATCTGGGACTTAATCTTTGTAATGTTTGTAAGGCTGTGGTACAGGAGCTCTCTGTTCTGTTGTCCAGTATGCAGTATTGAAATATAAATGCTAAATAATGCTGTCTTCAGAAGCATGAACCACATGTTTGGTAAGCTTTTGGCACACTTACAAGTGTGTGCCAGGTAGAGAAGCACTTCGGAGTTTGAAAGTTGAACCCCTTTTGAACTATAAGCATCTCATTTTGGCATGATTCCTAGGGAGCAAATCTTTTTCTCTTGTCCAAGCCTCTTGGATTTATGTAGGCTCTGTGGAGTTCACTGGTGGGTTTATTTGGCAGGTGGGCCTTATTAACCTGCCAGCAAGAGACTGTGTGACCTGCATAGGTTTGTATAGCTTGTAAATAAAGATTCTGTCAGGGAAGGGAGATTCTCTTGTGCTTTAGACTATTTATATCTCTTAACAACTGCGACTGCTAAAGTTTAGAAAGAAACAGAAGGTCTGGGATGCGAGACAGAAAGCCCTGAGAGAGTCTTATGCGTTCTGTTTGGATTGCTGTGTTAACATCCTAAAATAAACACAGCATGTGAGAAAATGAGGAAAACCTTTTATAGTAATTAATTCAAAGACCTAAATTATTGGTTATTGAATGGAATATGGCTGAGCTTGGCTGCAGAAGACAACAAAATACCTCTTAATTTAACACTAGAAGCTATTGGCAATCAGTGGGAGCAAGATGTTTAATGAGCTTAATTTCCCTTATTGTTTTTTTTTTTTTTTCATCGTTCTCAAATTTCTTAATTACTCGTTTTCAAACTTCTACTGATTGGGTTAATAATATATACAATAAGTTTATAATAAAATATAATCACCATGAAGATCATAGAATGGCTTGAGTTGGAAGGGACCTCAAGGATTGTCAAGCTCCAAGCCCTCTGCTGCAGGCAGGGCCACCAACCTCCATATATAATGCTAGCTGTGACTGGTAGACTATCGATGGAAATGCTTAATCTGGAAAAAAAAATGTACTGAATAAATCCTTTCAAAAAGTCTGTTGGTCTGTCTGATGCAGACCTGGCTTTAGAGTTCTCTATAATTTTTTTTGTAGGTGTATTTTTATCAATGGGAATAATTCTAATGCAATCAGAATGTTTTATTCAGAAGCCTCCAGTTGGATTAGCTAAGCAGTACTTTCTGAGAAAGATTTCTTTCTGCTCCAGTTGATGTACTCAGACATCCAACTGCTACTGCAGATCAAATGACTCTGGGTTCAGCATCTGCCGGAGTTGAGATTTTGAATATGTATTCCTTGTTCATTCATTTGAAAGTCAATTTTACAGTACTTCCACCTTTTGTCCTAAAGGGCTCAATAAATGTTCTTTGGTCTTAGGTTACTGATCTGCTACTTGTATATACTAGTTTCACTTTTAAATATTAACAGCCACCAGATTATAGAAAATCAGCTGAGTTTACAGTTATAAACATATTGGCTGTAAAAGTACTTGAACCAAAGGTTGTTACTGTGGCCCAGGAGAACTTGATCTTGGGAAAGGACAGGTAGGATGTTAGCACTGATGTACACTGAGTAGTGAAAGGCTTCCAAATTCCATTAGTCACCATAACTTTACCAGCAGAAGACACTCTTGAGAGATGCCAAAACAGGTAGTGCCCTTTCTTGGTTTGTACAATTTCTATTCCAAATGGGCATCCCTTTCATGAGCTGCATCCCCTGGCTCCTGGCCGTGAAATGAAGAGGGACTGGCAAACCACTGTGCACCTGTTCCAGACAGATTAGCCTCTGGTGACAGCTCATACCCAGAATTTCCTCTGCAGATGCTACCACCCTTCAAGTGAGTCAGAACCATTTGACTTTGAGCTTTTTATAGTTGCTGAGGGTGATGACAGTCATCCTAACAAGGTATAATTCTTAATTTCTCATATTTAATATGCTGCCATTGGTCAAAGATGATACCATAGTTTTCTTCATTCTCATTCCAGTTTGCTTTACCAGCCACAGCAAGACATTGTTAAGCTTTTATGATCATCTATCATTATGCAGGAAAGTGAGTGTTGTCTGGTGGATAAGATGCCGGGCTGAGTTCAGAATTGACTCTGTTAATGAATTCACTATTGGGAAATCTAGGGCTATATTACTTCCTCTGCTGTTTTGATTTATTTTTTTTTTTTTTTTTTTTTTTTCCTTACTGATAAATACATTCATTTAAGAATTCAATAAACAACTCATGCTGAAAGTCAGGCATTCTCGTTTGTAGAACTGGACTTTACATTAAGTTGCTAGTCCAAATTTTGTCTGTATTTACACCTCTTGATGTGTACCATATACAGATATGGTTCTAACTGATTTTAAAAAAAAATGCAGATTTTTTCTTTGTTCTACTAAATAATTTATTGTGTCCATAATAGCTAAAGAGAACTAATGTGTCAAGTTTTATTCCCTTGAAGTTTTTGTATTTGTTCCTTTTTTTTTCCCAATGCATTAAAAGAATCAAGCACTTCCTGTTTTGCTCTAAGCACAAATTTAGTTCGTGCTATATCCACTCCAGTGTATTCAGGAAGGAAGGAATAATCCCTTTCAGTCTGTAGTGGTTTTGCAGTGCCTGCACTACCTACAGCTCATATGGTCCATATGCAACTAATACTGGAGGAACTGTGTAATATTTGATTTTTGGAAGTAATAAGGAACAGGCTCATTCATAGGTGAGAATAGTATGCCTGGGTTAGCATTGTACAATACACTGAAGCAGACAGTGTTCATTCCTGCACTGAGGAGACTGCCATCTGTGAAAACTAAACAAAATATTCATATCATAATGAAATGCACTGAATAAAAAGAATTCTAAAATAAAGCCCTTTGCTTTCCAGACAGCATAAAGTAAGTTTGGTTAGGCACCACTTGTAAAAGGTAAAATTTGCAAAAGAGGAGGATGTTAAGTGTACTCTCTACAGAAGGATTTGTAAGGGAAGGATGATAAGATAAAGATTTGTCCAAAGCAGGCCTGGGAAGTGGCTAAGTGGTGACTACAAGATGAGCGTGTGGGAGGGAAGGATGTAAACGTTCATTTCGCTGCATACTATGAGAAGAAAAAAGCAGGTGGGGGGGAGGGCAAACTGATTTTTCTTAGTTCACTTAGAATTAAATGACATGTTGATTTTAATTCTGTAAGATACTAAAGCTGTGTTCATTGGGCTTATACTGTTAATTTATCAAACAGGTTTGGTGTGGATAGTTTGTCCTTTCTTTAGAAGTGAATTGAGAACTGTTCAACTGGCAGTCTGGTTGTAATGGGTGGTGTTCCTAGGGGTTGGTCATGGGTCTGGTCTTGTTCAAGATATATATCAATGACCTGTATGAAGAGATAGAATCCACCCTCAGGAATTTTGCTGATGATGCCAAGCTGGGAGGAGTGTCTGACACACCAGAAGACTGTGCTACCATCCAACAAGACCTCAACAGACTGGAGAGTTGGGCAGAGAGGAACCTGATGAGGCTTAATTAGAGCAAGTCTTCTACCTGGGAGGAATAACAGTGTGCATGGGATAACCTGCTGGAGAGGAGCCCCGTGGAGAAGGACCTGTGTGCCCTGGTGGACAACAGGTTGGCCACTGAGCCAGCAGTGTGCTCTTGGGGCTGAGAAGGCCAGTGGTATCCTGGGGTGCATTAAAAAGAGCATGGCCAGCAGGTCAAGGGAGGTGATCCTCCCCCTCTGCTTTGCCATGGTGAAGCCGCATCTGGAGTGCTCCCCAATTCAAAAAAGACAGGGATCTCCTAGAAGGAGTCCAGCAGAGAGCCACAAAGATAATAAAGGTCCTGGAGCATCTCCTGTATGAGGAAAGGCTGAGTAACCTGGACTTGCTCAGACTGAGAAAAAGAAGACTGAAAGGGGGGAACTGATTAATGTTTATAGGTATATTAATGGCGGTAGGAGGCAAATGGGTGAGGCCAGGCTCTTCTCAGTGGTGTGTAGTGAGAAGATGAGGAGCAATGGTCTAAAACTTGAACATTTCATACAAATATAAGGAAGAACTTCCTTACAGTGAGGGTGACAGAGCACTGTAACAGGTTTCCAGAGAGGTTGTGGAGTCTCCTTATGTGGAGATGTTCAAGGCCTGGTTGGATACCTACCTGTGCGACCTGTTGTATGGTACCTGCTTTAGCAGGTACCTGCTTTAGCAGAGGGTTTGGACCCAATGATCTCTTGAGGTCCCTTCCAACTCCTGCAATTCCATGATTCTTCTAACGTCTCTCTCCACCTCACCCCAAGAAAACAAGTATTAAAGAATCCAACTTGATTCACCTCTCAGTCCAATAAGAGTTTTACTTGACCTAATCCAACTACTTTAGTTTACGGATAACATTTATTATTTTGAAGGGATGTTCTAGTCTGACCTGCTAGCAGTTAGAAATAGGTCCAATGTATCCTCACAACATAGAATAGTCTTTCCTAGTCCCTGTGACTGGTATTTGAACAGAATAGCATATAATAGGTTATTTTGCTGGAGTTGGAGTAAAACTGAACTGCCTGGTAAAGCAGTTTTTCAGCCTTTTGTGTAGTATATCAGGAATCAGGAGCTGGCCATTTTGCCATAAATTATCTGTTTACTGAAAGTTTCCTACAGCTTTTAATAAACAGACTGTTTCATCCTTTTACTTATTAAGATGCTCTTATCTCTGCAGTAAAAATGTATATAACTGGGAGAGATCTCTGAGTGATGGACTGGATTTGTGAAAATGTCTGCATAATGTTTTCCTACTTGCTTTCAGCCCTTTCTTGGGTTTGCTGGCTGAGACAATGTTTGGAGTAAGTCACATGATCAATCTGCATTTTCTTGCAGTCTTCCTGAACTGTTGCACTAGTGTTTTTCATGAGAGGTAATCTGTTGATCTATCTAAGCTTCATTTTTTTTAAAGGTAATAAATCAAGATTATACAGTGTTAATGATTTCAGTCAGAGAGATTATGTCAGAATTAGAACGTTCCTGAGAGAAGGTCATATAAATCAACCCTTCAGTTATTCCATTTTCAGTTTCATTGTAACGAACAGCACGCTGTTTGCAGTGTGAAGCTTATGGTGCTAGAATACTGATAAGATGATATTGCATTCAGAGTACATTTTCTGCTATTGAATGAAATCTGCAATGCGATATATAACATACGTTCAGGGGTCTGTGTTGAAATGTCTTGGAATTGTCAAATTATAATATTCTAGAGATGAGGTTGGTTTGTAAAATCACTGAATCACCTTTATTGCAGAATTTTAATGATCAAAGAAATAACAAAGCTTTTGTAGCAGAAATGTAAAAGAAAGACATATCACTTTAAAAGCTGGCATATTAAACAAGTTAATGGGATATTGTTGGGCATTCGTACTTGTGCATGCTGCTGATTTTTTAGGTTGTTGTCTAAATTCCTCTGCATATAACCTATAAATACTAGTCAATGTGTGTATTGAACCCATGCTCACAGGACAGCGTAAAGCAAATACTATTCTTTGAATGCAATCCTACTTGCTTTTCCCTGGGGTCATAGCTAAAGCATGCACACCTGTAGTTATTAATTTACTATGCACAACCTTCCACTGACATGCCAGCATATGAGAGCTTGTATAGTCTAGTTTTTCTGCCAGCTTTCTTCCTTTCTAATGGCCATGCTCTTTTCCCAGCTCCCCTGCTCAGACACTCATGGTTACCCATTACCTTGATGTGCACTTGACTCACCCTAGCCTCGGGCCCCATGCCCCACACAGATGCTCATGGAGGCAGCAGGAAGATGAGGAGCTCTCCAGGGTTCTGCTCAAGCTGAGCTGCAAGCAGCTGGAGGATAAGCATTTGGGGAGAAATACCCCCAAACTGCCCCTTCATCCAGCCAGCTTGAGTCAGCTTGCAGAAATGAGGGTACTGCCAATGGCTGAATGGGGTAAATAGTGCACTAAACTGCTAAAGGCTCTTTACTGCAAGATGGAAACTAGTTCTGGCAAATTCCCGTTTACCTGCCTACATCATGGTGTTCTGAACAGTGCACTGAGTTTTCCACATGATGTTTCTGAAAGGATAGTTCAAGTAGACTGGCATTGGTGTGACAATATTTGCACTGGAGGAGGCAGCTGAGGAGGAGCCCGCAGAGTTTCAGAAAATGATGTTGAGAGAAGTGGATAAGCAGTTGATGGATTCACTTGCTGAGGATCAATTCGGGAATGATCTAATAATGAAGTAAAGTGAAGCATGTTTTTAAACAAAAATTCTAACAGGAAATTTTAAGGAGATTACTTAAATGTTATCTCTGTGGTTGCACTGGAAATCTAACTTTCACCTTTTCATCAGCAGCTTGAGCTGGAAGCTGGACATTAAGAGTCAACCTCTTTACATGACTTCTTAGATTGACTGTGGCTAAGCAGTCCAGGTAAAAAAGTCCAGTGAAAAGTAGAGGAATTGGTAAGAATAAGGGAGAGCAAATGGGGCACAATAAGAAGTGCACTGGGACATTATGCAGCTCTAGCAGGAAACAAACCCCACAGATGTTAAGCAGCTCGTTAGTGAGGCACAAGTCTCTCTAATCGGTAGTACCAGACCTGGCCAATTACAGCACGAATGTGTGGGTGCCTAAGTGTGGACTGTGTGCCTCTGCAGTGCAGAGGCTGGAAGACAGGTTTGTCACAAGCACACAGGCACACAAGCTGGGACACAGCAATAGAGAAGTAACCTTGGTGACAGCAGCAGGACTGAAACGCACATTCATAGCTCCCAGCTCTGTGCTCAGACCACTAGACTACCTTCTGTGTTATCAGCAGTGATGAAATACAACAGTCACTGCTGCAGGCAGAGTAGGCTAATGGCAGCCGTGTTCTGTGCTTACCCTATTTCCTATATTCTTTCCCTAAGCACTCGTTTCTGAGTATGATCAGAGATTGGATAAAGGGACTTACAGGCCTTTGGTCTATGCCAGTACAGTTGTTCTAGTTTCCCTAATGCCCAACAAAGCTCTCATCCACTGTAAATAAAGAACAGGATGTGGCATAGTAAGTTTCTTTGTTTACAGTGTCTTAATAAATTCCAGAACAAATGTACTCAATTTGGAAGCAAAGGAACGCTTTTTTTACTGTCAGCACTACAAGCTCATCTTGAAAGCTGATAGTCATTGCTTGCTTGCTTTCCTGTACATCAATGCAAATAAAGCTCTGGAGACAAAATCTGTGAATTTCTTCTGCAGTATCTTCTCCTTGCCTTACACAGCATTGGCAGTTCTTACCTTCAACAGGTTTATGAAATGTCTCAGCTGAATAAAAATATTTTGTTAGTGAGACAGGAATTTACTTCATCTATTTTATGGTAAAAAGAAATTAGTTATGTTACCTCAGTTTTAAAGGGAGCAACAACTATTTTTTTTAATCTGTGCAAGTAAAATGACACTTGATAATCCTGATATGCTATATAGCAAAATTATTTTTGTATGATGCTGTTTAACAAAATAATGTAAATGCACAACTTACGTAGGTATTAGTAAGGGCTGAATTAGTTCAGAGCAAATGATTAATAACAGTTTTTTGTTTTGTTTTGTTTTGTTTCAGTTAAATTCCAATGTATCCTCACTAACTGATTCTCCTTGTGTTATTTAAGTTTGCCATAATAAAGACTCTATTATGATTCTAATTAGTAACTTTTGAGGAGCACCATTACCACAGTGAATTGAGAAGGTCAGTACATCAGGGAATCTGTGAAAGTACTTGTGTTGGAGCAAAATGTCTTTCCTGTCCCTTTATTTAGATAACTCAGAGTTTTAAACAAAAGGATGGCAGATAGTGATTACTACAAAGCCTACTACGACTAGAGAAAAATATTATCAAAGCCTGATACAAAAATCTCTCCCAGCCAGATCTGTCATTTTCCATTTGGAGAACACTGGATTGTTCATCTTGTTTTTTAAAATGTGCTTAAACAGACAGAAATTCAGAATAGACACAGCAGTGAAACACCTTTGAGATTCATTTCTAATGTTTTTTCATTAATCTGAATAGAGTAACAGCAATTGTATTTAGTCTATGTGGACTGCAAAGGAGAGAAATGCAGTTCCATGACAAAAGACATGCTCTGGTTAAATCAATTTCTATAGCATCTTGTCTCGACATATTTGAGAGCACTATCTTTCTCAATTAATGTCAGCTCTGCTCTGGGAATACTCTTTGGTAGTTAACTATTGCTGTTAGAGAGCTAACTTGAGACATAACACAGCTGGCTTATGTATTTTGCTGTTAATATTTTTGGTAATGGAACAACAAATTATAAGTAAACAATCTATTAAGCAGAATCCAGCAGATTTTCCATCCAAATAAGTCAGTTTTAAGGATAAGAAAACTCAAGTGTGAATTTCGTTTGACTGGCTCAAGATAGAAAAATTATGAACCTTAGATCCTTAGGGATTTCTTTTCCCAGATTTCTAAAACTCTGGACTACTGGGGCCTGCACACATGCCTGTGCAAAAACCAACAATCCCCAGAATATTTTATTTTAAATTAATTACTGGGCAGTTTCTTTGCTTTTGCTTCCACTTACATAAAAGTCAAATACAAAATCCTCAACAGCCTAAATCCTCACATAACACAAGAATCAAGAAAAAGATGTGATGTTCAGAGGGTATCAAGAAAACTGAATGTATTTGGGAAAAAAAGATCATGAAGCACAGAAGAAAGAACTGAGGAAGAAGATAATAGGAAGCAAGCATAAGGCAAATTTCTAATGCATGTGCTCCTATTTGCTTCCATAGGTAACTACCCAGTAGAGGGAGAGAGATTGTAAGTCGTAGCCATGAGGCTTACTGTAGTAGAATTTGGGCTTTGTTAAGATTTGGAAGGAGAAAGCATTACAGTATGAAAGTCAGAGTCGATGCGAGTTCCCTACCCATGCAGAATTTCATGGTGCAAAGTCATGTGAAAGTCACCAGTTTGACTTAAATCTTTCTCCCTTCTGGCCTGCTTTTCTTACACCTTTGTTCAGAAAATCCCCATCTCTGTTAGCCCGTTTGTTCTCTTGTTGGTGACAGTAGCACCAAGAGCTAAGGATGGCAGAAACTGTGTGTTGTCAGCATGCTCTCTGGGACTCGTGGACCTGTCACGGCCACCCATCACTGGCTAGTCACATGTGCCTGAAATCAACTGGTTCGAGACCTACCAACAGTAACCCTGCAGTCCACCTCAAACACCTCTTCCTCACTTGCAATTTACAACTCAGTTCCTCCGGTTTTCATTAGCTGCCCATGGGGAATCATATATGGTCTCTTATTCCTGCCACTCTTTATCTGCATAATGAAAAGGGCTTTTAAACTTAAAAGCAAGCTCAGCCATGTCCTCTCCTCAAGGAAAACCAAGAAGAAAAGTACATAGTAAAGTATATCTAGAATTGGAAATTCAGCATAGGAAAATTAGCCCATCCCTGGATGATCAGTAGTTTAGGGATTTTCTGACGGAGATGTATCTAGATAAGCAAGTGTCAGAGACATTGTTGAGCCTAGCCCCATGAATTCATCTATTTTCTTTTTGAACGTATTTATTTATACTTTGGGGTTTTACAACATCCTGTGGCAAGAAATTCATATGAAAATGTATTTCCTTCTGTTCTTTTTAAACTCTTCTCTCTGATTGACTGAATTAAGATGGTATTATGCAAAGTGGTAATAATCATTTTCTGTTCGCTTTCCTCCCACCTTCATTATTTTCCAGACTTCTGTGCATCTCCCTGTGTTTGCAGTACAGAATGGAAGTCCCAATCTCCCTCTGTTTATACTAGGACTTCTGAATGACATGAGGGCTTTTCAGTGTTAAGCTATTAGTAGTGATAGTAGTCTTCTCAGCAGACTGCATAAGAACTGTTGGATAAATAAGTACGTAATGCAAACTCAGAAAAGATGCATAGTTATTTCCACACACTGAAAGAAAGAAACACAGGAAGTCTGCAGTTGATACTTTGGTGTCACAGATAGAAATGACTCGTCTAACGTGCTGTGAACCAACTGAGAGCCAAAGCGATTATCTAATGCATGTCAACCCTCAGGGTCAACTGCACTCTGCTACCCTCCCTGATGCCAGAAAAGTTGTGTGACAAACACCAGCCATCAGAAACACTTCTTCCTCTCAAACACCATGTGACCAGTTTCCAAAGCGGCCTGCAGTTGTGTCCTGCTCATCTTCAAATTCCAACAGACACAGACGGGGACACTGGGCACTACTGTGGTAGTTTAACAGCCCTAGTTTGAGGATTACAAAAAAGATGCCATAGCTCTGTTTCTCAGTGCCCTGTTAGAATCCTTAGAACAAAGCAGGCTAAAGGAATTTTAAAATAGTGTATCTGCTGAAATCCAAATATATGCAACACGCTAACATTGCTAATCCAAAGCAATGTACAGAAAGGAAAAGAAATAGAGTGTACAGGACGTTTATGGACCTGGATGAGCAGCTGGCCTCACTCTGTAAGAAAACTAGGCACAGGTGCTGGGATCCAGCCCAGGGCCCTGATTCCCAGCTGGCACACTGAAAGAGGCTTCCAGCTCAGAGAGAGTTAGATGTCTGTTCCTTGGGAGGAGAGGCCTCGGAAAGGGGAGGAGGTTGTTCCCTTAGCATGACAAGAAAGCTCTGTTGCCCGAGCCAAAGGGGAATGGAGTCTTTCTTTTTTTCTTGTATCTGCTGGGTATACTTCCTCTTTCATCTGTTAGATTAGTAATAAAAAATAGAAAATGAGAGATATGTGTCATATTGGAATGAGCGTGAGGCTTGTAATCCTGGCTGACAAGCAGTCTGGATGGCTTACTTTTACCTGCTGCTCAGATTAGTCTGAGTTTCCCTTGCTCTATCCAGTGCAGCTGATGAACTGCGAGATATGTGTGGCCCCAGCTGTGCCTTCGGCTCTCACACAAAGCTCCCTCCTGAAGTTGCTTTCAGAGAAGAGTTTCCGGTTTGGGGGACTTTACTTCCCCAGTATACTGTTCAAATCCAACAGTAAAGCTCTTTTACATCAACTTTGTGTTTTCTTATATACAGATACAACTTGCTAGCCATGCTTTGTAGTCACATAGCCAAGATTAAAGAATATAATGCATTACTGAGAAAAAAAAACAAGAATAGCTTTAAGGTAACAGGACGTTTGGGGGTGAGTGCCTCCTCAGGCTGTCTCTAGGGGACACTATAATAGTAGTAAAGTGAATAGAGGTCTAAGGCACAGGAGAGAGGTTGCTGATTACATGGGAAAACCCAGACAAAGCGTCTTCTGTTTCTGACGCCTGAAATTCAGCCACATAGGAAAAAAGCAGGATGCAGGCAAAGCACCACTAGCACCACTAACACCACTTGTGCTTGATGGCTTTTTGTTATTTTTCTATAGCTTCACATTTTACCAGGTATTTCCCCTCAAGATTCTTATATACCTACACATCAGTCCAAACCAAATGTCAATAGAGCTATACTTTACTTGCCTTGGAAGTTGCTGTTTTTCTTGTATCACATAAACAAAGGTTTAGAAAATGTTTATTTTCAGCCCTTTCCAATAGTTTTTTGATATTATCCGCAAACCGTGCATGTTCCCTTACCATGTTATATCTGTTAATGTTGCCAATAGCAAAGGGACATGACATGCATATGCATGCATAGGTTTGGGGCCCAGCAGCTTAGGTCCTGCTGAGGTCAAGGCACAGACATTCAGACAAACACTGATTTAGAAAATTTACAGTATTAGAGGACGGTTGTAGAAAGGGAAAGCTCGCTGACCATTCCAAAGGAACCAACTCCTTTTTTAAATCTCTTAATCTGCTTTTCATTATCTCTGTGGGGAGGCCTCTTGAGAAAAGCAGCTCTTTGACTTGAATAAAGGAGGGGCTGTGGGCTTGCATGCTGGAATGGGAAGGTCATTGTATGGCAGCACAGAAGATGGGAGTGTTAGGCAGGTCAAGGAGAACAGGATAAAAAAGTGTGAGATCTGTGTTACAGCCTTGGTCTGGATTATGTAAGGTAGTGAGTTTAAACCGGGGACAGTAAACAAGAGAGAGTGATTCAAAGGCTGAAATATATTCTGGTAGGGTCATTCAGACTGATTGTTAGGAAAAAATATATGGGCTAGGACTGATAGGATCATGAGCAAAACCAGCAAGAAAGAGGTAACAATAGCTGAGGCCCAACAGGGCTAAATTCTACACAGGAATTCTTTGCTTCAGCAAATCAACCTTTCCATCCTCAATATCTTTCTTATTTGTTCTTTTAAAAGAAATGCTCAGTTCTTCTCTCCTTTCAGGCAGACAAAGCCCAAATATGCCTGGGAGACAATGAGCCATAGCATTTTCCCTGCTACCCAGTGGTACAGCTGCGAACGTGTGCTTGTAATCCTCTCTTCTAAAGCAGTGCTTATCACAAGCAGCCTCAGCTTTACCAAATTGCTAAAGTTAGGCCGTTGCCACTAAAATGGCCCTTGGAAGTAGCCCATTTTTCTCCCTGTCTTTTATAACACAAAGCTAACAATTCTCCTACAATGGTTGCAGCCCTTCTCCTGTTTCTTTAATGGACACAAACTAGAAAGTATCTGGCTTGCAGGACCTTTGTATTCCCCAGCATTCCTGTAATCCTTGCTGACTTCTCCAGGAGTTTTAAGATCTATAAGGTGTGCAGGATCAGGACTACTAAATCTGGGATTGAGTGGGGGGGACCTTCCATGGTTTCTTGCCTTACTTCCTGATGGATTTATGAAAGTAGAGGTGGCAGATTTCAAGCTTTTATTGACAGTAACACAACATTTGGTGTTTTCCTAAAGACCTAACTCTGAGAGGCAGATGATGGCACAAGATTGTCAGCTTTCTCTGTTTCTAATTGCAGACAGGAACTTGCAAACCCTCCAGACAAACAAAAAAAAAAAAAACAAAAAACAAACAACAACAACACAAAAACTGGAGACAAAGAACAACTCAAAATGCATATTTTTAAAGCCTGTAATTGATAAAATCAAATTGACAAACTAGAAGGCCTAGCAGGGAATTTTAATTACAGCACTGGTAATATTGCAGCAAAATCTCAGCCTTCCTCATATCAGCTGGCACTAGCAGGTGCATTTTTCACATCAGAAGCTCCTTTTGTTATCTTTTTTTTTTCCCTCCATATTTTTCAGCGTCTAAATCACTTTATACATTATAGCTATTTGCTATTTTATATCGGTTTTGATTTTTTTTTGTTTTTTTTTGCTATGTGTACAGTCTGAACACTGCCTACCCTTTCTCCTCTGCTCACTCCTGCCTTGCCCAGAACCTTCTAGCTTTTTCCCCGTGTCCTTCTCCAGTCCTGTAGACTGCAGTGGCCCAAAACACTGTTTTGTGCAATGATTCTGCATCTTTTCAGCTTGTTTGTTTCACATAAGCTCCATCTGCTGGTTAAAGCTAGAATCTGTATGAGTTTTCACTGTGACCTGCAAATACTACTTTTCCGTCTTTGAAAATAGACCACATCCATATTCTTCCAGTGGTGTTCTCGTGTCTGCCTAAAGGTAAAGTTTAATGACCACGTAAGCTATTATTTTACAGGGCAAATTTGGGTCAAGTTTATGCAATATTTTAAAAAACTTTTTCTCTAGAATTGGAGTGGGTAATCATTTGGAATGATTTTTCAGCACAATATTACTGTTATGGAAATCTCTCTGGCACTGCATGCAATTCCCACTGCTTCTGTGCTCTTGCTAACGTGTAGCCGCTACTGCTTGGTTTTGGCACACAAGGAACAGGAATGAACTTGCGACCTGGACGTTCATAGAGAGTGAGTCTGTAATCCAGCTACCACTTGAACTTTTACCTTCGGGTTCTAACATTTAGAAAGCAACGGGAGTATTTTTATGTATCCTGGGAGTCTCTCCAAAATATCTATGATTATGAATGGGAGTATTTTTAAAGACTACTAACAATCCTTTGGTTTTCTCCCTCGAGTAGAAACTTAGTGTAACTGCCTACACAGTAAAGTCTTTTTTTCACATTTATGCTGAACAGTGGTGAATACCGATGAGGTTGATTTCATATTGTTGAATCTACTCAGTAAGACAACCTGGTAATTGCCATAGAAACAGATTCTGCAGACTTAAACCTTAATTCTACTTTTAAATATCATATATAGACCTGAATCACTACAGAGCGTATAATCAGGCTGTGTAAACAAAAATGATTCTGCATCAGAGAAACAGCAAGCCTGTTTTTCATCCCATCAGATGCTAATTGTGTTCCCACCTCCCCCTACTTCCAGCCCACAGCATGACAAATTGAACCTCCTTCCCCTTATGCACCAAGTCCTACCTCCAGTGCCTTACTGCCAGCTCAGCTTGTCACTTTGGTGCAATGGGGAACAGAGGCCATGTGTGTGAAATGAATGTGGTCCTGGCAGGAGTGTCACAGATTTTCTATTGCTACCCAGCCACTTGCACAAGCTAGAGGGCAACTGTATCTGAAGCTGGGAGTGAAGGTCCTGCTACTCACTCTCCAAAAAAAAACCATGAGCAGGATCTAGCAGGTGCTTCCTGGAACATATCTATCCTTGGGAAAAGAGTGGCAACTATGGTACTCTGTGTTTTTGTAAATCTTATGTACATCTCTCTTTAAACAAATAAAACATTCTTGCATTTTTTTTTCATATCACTGGGTTATGCTCAGATATAAGTAAATGTTTTGGTGTATTATTGTGCTCTTTGTTTTTGTTATGGTTTCCATGCTAACAAATAGAAGGCATTACTTTTGGAGCAACCTATGTAATTGTTTAGCCAGTTCTCATGCTGCTATTTAACATTCCAGGGGAAAAAAAGCTGATGCTTAACAAGAAATAATAACCTTAATTTTGTTTAAATACTGCATGTGTTTTCATCCTCATTAAATCCATCTAAAAAGGGTTTGTGTTTCCTCCTTTTAGTCTCACCCTATTCCTGCCAGAAAACACATAATTTTCAACAAGACCGCTGGCAATTTTTCCGAACAATGTGGGTGCTTTAAGAATCTGGTCTAAAATGGCTGTAGTAGCTTAAGGTTTTTCAAAATAAAACCCTAGTAACTATGTGTTTTGTGTCTTATTCTGTGTTCAAGTGATATTGTGAATTTATAGGCTGCTTGAATGTACTGGAATATGCTTTTCTTTAAAGCAAAAACTGACCTGTATGGATAATCCAGATATAAACCACAGTCACTGGACCTTCTCATATGGAAACAGTTCATACAGTGACTTGAAAATTATTATTAGTTTTTTTTTCTTAAGCTATATTTTACAATACTTATTAAGTGCACTAAATCAAGTAGTATTTTGAAACTGTGTGTTTGTTGAGAGAATTTTCACAGAGTATTATTTTTCCTTTTAATATATGGTAGAAAAGCACACAACTTTCAGGTATCAACAAATCTGGAACAAAAGGCTGTACAGAAATATAACTGATTCAGATCTGAAAGACTTGCGTGTACATTGTCTGGCGTGCTGCATACCACTGAAATTAATGAAACTGTTGAGAGTCTGATTACTCGTCTGCTTAAGTGTATTGAGTCCACTGTAACCATCTGTTTGCTGTCTGAAGGCTCTTGTCAATAGTTTAATGACTTCAGAGCATATTCTTCTTGTTCTGTAGACTTCATATAGTGTTTCTACATAATTAAGCAGCTTTGTTAAAGGAACTGCCATTAGTTGCCCCATTTCATTTTGTTTAGTTATCATCCAACCAGAAAGAAAAAAGAATAACAAGAGAAGGCTACAAATCCACTCTCGTGACTGGGAGATTTTTTTTTTTTTAAGATTGATGTAGTAACAAAGCAATGTTGTTATGTCACACAGTTTAAGCAACTTTAACCATTGAAATATATCAGACTCTTAAGAGACTTCTGAAAGCCTTGCATTATGTTTTGGAGCTATACATTTTAAAAGCAGCTCTGATAAAAAAGCACATAAATATCAGTTACATTTCTAACAGTCACTAAGTAGAACCAACAATAGTGGTCTTGTAGCCAATACAGTTAAAAGATACATAAGAAATGGGTATCTCGATTTATTTTAAGGTTTGGTCAATTGAATATCCTTTGATATTCTATATGATGTATCACAGAATTATGGAATCACAGAGTTGTAGGGGTTGGAAGGCACCTCTAGAAATCATGAAGTGCAACCCCCTGCTAAAGCACGTTCCCTACAACAGATAGCAAAGGTAGGCATCCGGATAGGTCTTGAATATCTCTATAGAAGGAGACTCCACAACCTCTCTGGGCAGCCTGTTACAGTGCTCTGTCACCCTCACTGAAAAGAAGTTCTTCCACATATTTGTGTGGAGCTTTCTATGTTCCAGTTTTTGACCATTGGCCCTTGTCCTATTGCTACGCACCACTGTGAAGAGCCTGGCCTTACGTAATTGCTTCCCACACTTCAGATATTTATAAACATTGATAAGATCCCCTATCTTCTCCAGGCAGAACAGACCAGGGTCTCTCAGCCTTTCCTCATACGGGAGATACTCTAGGCCCTTTATCATCTTTCTTACCTTTTCAAGGAGACTCTAAGAGATCCCTATCTTTTTTGATCTGGGGAGTCCAGAATTGGACACAGTAGTCTAAATGTGGCAGAATGGAGAAGGAGGATCACCCCCCTCGACCTGCTGGCCACTTTCTTTTTAATGCACTCTAGGATACCACTGGCCTTCTCAGCCACCAGGGCACACTGCTGGTTCATGACCAACCTGTTGTCCATCAGGGCACCCCACCCCTCCGCGGGGCTCCTGTCCAGCAGGTCATCCCCTAACCTGTACTGATGCTCGTAGATAAACAACATACATTTTATTTTCATATTTAGGAGAAACCCTGATGATTTTCTTTAAATACACAAAAGAACTTTAAAAATGAATAATTTCTAGCATTTTCGAAGTCTTTGGAATAAAGGGACCACTTCAGACACATTTGCTTTTTCCTCTGTTTCAGTCGGTCTCCTTTTGGGTGAATCCTGACAATCCTGCCACCCTTTGCAGATAAGGAAACAGCCCCTGTTTTCTTCAGGGCTTTGGTGTGTGCAACTGCCCGGTGTTATAAACAAAAGTGAAATGCTAGAGGTCCATAGGAGCAGAACCTTTGTGCCTGTTCAGAGCTGCCCTTGAGGCAGCCATCTTGTTGCTGATGGTGTCAGCCATCTTGTTGAGAAACACTTGCAGCAGCTTTGCCCCCATTTTCCACCCAAACTTCACGCACCTCATTTTTAGCATTTCATTGTTCTCATATTAAATGATCACTTCTGCTGTTTGATTTTGGTTGTTCCCTATGTCTCTGTGATCAAAGGTTAAACAAAACGAATGGCACAATTTATGCTGTTCTGAGCATGTGAGTATTTGATCAAAGATGCTCATACCAGTCGGGAGCAGAGTGGTATTCGTGGAACAACGAATCCTAACTACAGCCAGCACCAGCAAAGCACCGCTGTTGGCTGTTGCTTTATGTACTATTTTAGCTCTAAAATATCCTAACACCCCGCAGACAGGTGTTTTTTTCCCGTCACATCCTGTGATACACGCTCAATAAAACGACCAATTGCTGAGCAGTGGTTTTAGCGGGGCTCACTCGGCCCCACACGCGTCACCGCCGCGGGGCCAGATCCCCTCAGCGAGAGCCCCGCCTCACCGCCGCCGTCCTCTACGATGGGCGTCAGCGCAGCACCCAGGACTACAGCTCCCGGCATGCCGCGCGCCCTGAGAACTACGCTTCCCGGCGTGCCCGGCTCCGGCGTGGGGGTGGCGCTATGCGGTCGAGCCGGCCGGGCGCAGCTGGGCGTAGCGGGGCGCGCAGCGTGCGGCGGGACGCGAGCGGGCCTGCCGGCGGCCGATAGCCGCCCAGCGCCAAGATGGCTTCCATGCTGCTACAGAGCTGCGGCCGGCGGGCCTGGCGCCTGCCCCGCGCGCTGCGCCGCCAGGCCCCGCAGGGTGAGGCTCCGGCGGCCCCGAGGGAAGCGCGGCCCTGCGTCGACGGGGGGGGGGGGGGGGGGAACTGAGGAGGGAGCGAGGGCTGGAGCGGGAGAGGCGCTGCGGGGGCTCGCGGTGCGGGCGGAGAGGTCGCGGCCCAGGGCCGGGCCCGGTTCGCGGCATGGGGGGACGTGAGGCGCTGAGGGCGTCCGGTCCCGTCAGGGCCCGAGGCCTTGCTGCCCCGTGGCTGTGAGGCGCTGCTCTCAGCGTTGCGCCCATCTCACCGTTCGTCCCTTACCTTACGTTATGAAGGCGGTGTCGGTTCGATTTCATCCAAGCGGCTCTGAAGGCGGTGGAAAACAAAAAGGAAGCTGAGCCATACGCGTGATACGGTTTCTATTACTGAGATAACTTGGCAGTTGAAATATCTCAGCGCCGTGCAGTTTAAGGACATGGAGCAGCTGATGCCCTGTGACGTCCATCAGCCTCACGCCTGCTTTTTACGTCCGGGATCTGGAGCGGCCAGGGTTTAGCTGTGGGGTGAGGAGAGCTTAGCTGTCATTGCTTTCCTGCTGGTTAGACAGCTCATCCCGGAAAAAAACTCATGCTGGTATGCTGTGGTAAAATCAGATAGCTTTTGTGCTGTAATGCTCTGTGCTTATGGTATCTTCAGTACTTTTAATGGAGCATTAATCCATTACTAATGATATTTTATGGTGTCATTTTTTCATGGAATCATTAAGGTTGGAAAAGACCACTGAGTTTGTCCAGTCCAACCATCAACCCATCTCCACCACATCCCTCAGTGCCACATGTCCACATTTCTTGAGCTCCTCCAGGGACAGCGACTGCCACTTCCCAGGGCAGCCTGTTCCAGTGCTTTATATCTCTCTCAGAGTGGTTTTTATGTGATGTTTTGCTTTACTTACCTCATCTCCTTTGCTTTACAGGTCAGTAATCTAAGATTAAGTTAAAGCTAAGTGCTCCCAGGAATCCTAAATGTTCTTCCTGTACAGATCAAGCTGCTTACACTTTGTAGGGACTTAATTCCTGTCAGCAAGCCCCTTATTGCAATAACAGAACACTGCTATTCTGCATTACAAGCTTTCATTCTAATGTCTTATTACATTTAAAGTGTTCTGATTGCATTTTTTTCCATGAGGAATATGTGTATGCATATCTTTTCTGACACTCACTTTCCCTACTTCCCAAGCAACTCATACTATTGCAAATTCTTAAGTTAACAGTGTTGAGTATGGTGAGCTGTATTCATCTTGCTCAGACATGTTTGGATTTCTGTCCTACTCCATAGGCCAGAAGCATGAACTTTGCTCTTTTCTGAAGAAAGCAAGTATTTCACTTCAGGGCTGGGTTGCTCCCAGGTACTGTGATTAGAACATAGATTCAGTGTAACATATAGAGATCTTGTAGTCAGAACTAGCCATGTTCAAATTAAGTTACTCTCTAGAATGCTCCGGTGACATCCGTGTTTCCGTGTGCTCGTTTGCATTCCAAAAGGCAATATGACAAGAGTTGTTGGAGTCAGCATGTTTTCTTTCATATGGTAACTATAGAGTTTTGTTCTTTGCCCTTTCCTTGGAATTAATGAGTCCTAGCTGGAAGACAAATAAAGTTAAATGAAAGCATCTTGCTCCTACTGAGTTTTATCAAAGAAACTTAAAGCCAACTTTGATCTCTATTTGTCCTATGAGCACCTGTCTGTAGCAGGTAATGCCCTCTGCCAGTAGGACTCTCATTTTTGACACGTGCTTTGTGTACTTTCTGGCACTGAGACAGAAAAACATATGGTTTTGGGGCTCATCTGTGAAGATCCTGAATGCTGCTGGCTTGTTCAGCTGTTCTCAGGAGCGCCTTTTTGATAGGGCTTGATTCTCAGGTCAGGGAACTCAGCCACTGATCAGAATGCCTTCACAGGTTCCCCAGGCTGGTTTGTGAGCCAGAAGGGCTGTCTTTCTCCTGGCTCTTTCTTGCAGCAACAGCAAGTGTCTGTTAGAGTTTCATGTAACTTGAGATGGGTAAATCCTTTTCCTTTGACTTTCTAATGCCATAACTTCAATGACATCAAAGCCCACTTAGCACAATACATCCAGTGATTGTTGAGAGTGTTCCTTGGTAAATCAACTTTTTTTTTTTTTTTTTTTTTTTTGCCCCCCTCGCTTTTCCTTCTGTTGTGCCTTTTGAAGTCCCTACCTGATTTTGGAGATTCTCTTCCTGTAATAATTAGGCTGTGTTGCTGGGAAATGCTTTTGCCAGTCAGATTTGGTACTTTTTCTCAGGTACGACTACTTCTACTTCAGTTTCTCTTATAGGTTGTATCTTAGCTTTCATGTTAAAAAAGTTGACCAGTAACCTTGAAAACGGATCTTAAACCCTGCCATCTCTTGGAATTGACCAGAAGTAGTGTAGTAGGTGGTAATCCATCTGGGTTGTCTAATACTGTGTTGTTGTGGAGTCATTCAAAAACTGCATTTGCTTTCAGTGAGGTTGTTCAGAGTTGCAGTTGTTTGTCCAAAGGACTCAGAAACCTGTCAGGCAATTGAAAAGTCCATGCATTACCTTACATTCTACAGAGTTTGGCTGTATATGTGGGCAGTTTGCTTGCACATGTATGGAGATGTCAGCCATGTTACAGAAGGGCTTCCTGCCCTTCTGTTTTCCCATTTTATCCTATGAGTCAGAAGATTGCAGACTGAGAGAAATGTGGAGAACGTGCCACGTACTTTGATTCCTGTTGGAATAGGATGAGGTTTTTGGTCTTCAGTACTTTACTTGTGATTGTCAAAGGAAAAGCTCCTCCTTCTTGGACGTTTGAGATGAACAGTCATCCCAACTGTGAATGTGCTTACAATAAAAATCCAGTTGCATAACAGCAGTTTCTTTGTGTTTTTATTGGTAACTGCTTCTTAGTAAGACTGGTCGTTTTAGATCACATTTGTGTACAATTCACTATATGGATAAATGTTTTTCCAAATTCAGATTGAATGCTAATAATTGGTGTTTTTCTAGGTAACTTGGGAGATCGGGCTTGTCTTACTTGTTCATCCCTGAGGTTGGCAAACAAAATGTAAGTAACTATGAAACGTTTTTTCTAAGCTCAAAGCTGTACCAAACTCTTGGTTATTATACTATAATGAAACACTGTTTTCACTTCTGTACTCAAAGTGTGTAAATACCAGCTTTATCCTGTCACTGACAGACATAAGGAAGTCTGGGAATAATGCTCTTCACCTAACTGATTGTATGTGGGAGAAAGTGGTATCTTTTCCTTTTTCATCCACTTTCACTCTGTTTCCTTAAGATGTGAAAGCAATGGAGTATTATTTTTCTGTCCTTGCCTGATTCCAGGTGACATAATGGCATATCGTGGGTTCCATGCATCCTTTCTCCGTGGAATTCCGTAGTGTCTTAAGCATTCAGTCAAGGGTAGTTTGAAATACAGAGTTGTCAGTTAGGAACTTAGTCACTTGAGTTGTACCTTGGTCAAACCAAGACAGTGTTGTGTACATTACAGCCTTGACTGAGGCTCATTGAGGAGATTATGGTCTCTTTTGCAAGTAAATCCAGTTGTTCTGTGCTCTTATGTCACATGAGGATCTGGATGAGAGAGTGCATTCTCCTTCTGACCTGCCTTACAAGTCATATTTATAGATATAAATTTTCTAATGCTTTTTGTTGGAATAAAATACGTTGTCTAGTTTATTTAGTCTGACTGTTCAGTAAACAGTGACCATTCCTCAGTTTTGTAAGTTTCTATTTTATCGTAAGGGTTTTGCAATCACAGAATCACAAGGTTGGAAACGAGCTGCAAGATCATCTAGTCCAACCACCCTCCCATTCCTATTAGTACCATAAGCTACTAAACCATCTCTCGTAGTTCCTCATCCAGGTGCCTCTTGAACACTGCTAGGGACGGCGACTCCACCACTTCCCTGGGCAGCCATTCCAGTGTCTGACCACCCTTTGAGAGAAAAAGTTTCTCCTAATGTCCAACCTAAACCTCCTCTGGTATAACTTCTTGCCGTTTCCTCGGGTCCTACTATTTGCCTGGGAGAAGAGGCCAGACCCTTTTGCACCACAAGCTCCCTTCAGGAAGTTGTAGAGTGCAATGAGGTCTCCCCTGAGCCTCCTCTTCTCCAGACTGAACAATCCCAGCTCCCTCAGCCGCTCCTCATAAGACTTGTGCTCCAGACCCCTCACCAGTTTTGTTGCCCTTCTCTGGATACGTTCCAGGGCCTCAATGTCTTTCTTGTAGTGAGGGGCCCAAAACTGAACACAATACTCGAGGTGCGGCCTCACCAGTGCTGAGTACAGGGGATGATCACCTCCCTGCTCCTGCTGGCCACACTATTTCTAATGCAGGCCAGGATGCCGTTGGCCCTCTTGGCCACCTGGGCACACTGTCTCATGTTCAGCCGAGCATCAACCAACACCCCCAGGTCCCTTTCCTTTTCACAGTCATCCAACCACTCATCCCCAAGCCTGTAACGCTGCATGGGGTTGTTGTGGCCAAAGTGCAGAACCCGACACTTGGCCTTGTTAAACCTCATCCCATTCACCTCAGCCCAGCGATCCAGCTTATCTAGATCCCTCTGCAGGGCTTCCCTGCCCTCAGGCAGATCGACACCACCTCCCAACTTGGTGTCATCTGCAAACTTACTCAATCTGATACAAAACATAAAGTGATTTCTTTCTTCAGTATTGTCAGTTCTGTATCACTTGCTACATAATTAATTATGAGAGGTTTTAATATATAGACTTTTTTCAAGTCTCAGTTGGCTTTTTTTATAGATTGCTATGACGCATGATGCTATATTCTCTCTTTGGGAAGTATGAAAACTTACTGATTTACTTCTGTAATATAAACAGACTGTTGTGACAGAAATCACTGGTTTTTAGGTTGTGGGTTGGTTGGTTTGTTTTGAGAAGCTCTTGTGCTAAAAGCTGCTGTTACTGTGATGTTGCTCCTTAAAATAAAATGAAACAGATGCCTGCACACATCCAAGATTCAAAGCAGGAGAGCTTGGGAAGAAAGCTCTGCATCCAGCATCTTGTAGTGGAAGTGTATTTAAAGAGAGGCGTTTCTTGTCTTCTAATGTGTATCTATTGTTTCAAGTTATTTAATAACACTTTCCTTCTGACTTCAGTTTGCATTTAATATAGGAGAAAGAGCCACATTCTGTTAGTCGTGTGTGCACCACCTCAGAACCACAGTGGAAGTTCACGTGTAAAGTTTCTTCTGAAAAAAGAAAACAAGATCAGGGGAGAGAGTAAGGGAGGAACTCCAATGAAATCAGATCTCTCTGATGCTAATCCTCTTCCCCTAACTCAGTATCTGACGCAAGCCTATAGTCTGAAGTATCTTAACTGCTTTGTTTAAATAAAAGAAATAATAGAAGGGGCTTTATGTTACTTACGGTTTTACAGATTTATTTTCAAGTGGAGAGCACTTCTGTTTGCTGCTTTTCATTTAACTTGTGTAAAATAAGTTACCTTTTCCAAGTAGTTTAAAGGAGAATCCACTGCAGAATTTCTTCAGGTCTTGTTTTTTGTTTTGGTTTTGTTTGGTTGGTTTTCGTTTGATGGATTTGTTTGATTTGTTGTCAGATTTAGACATCCTGATCTGGAGATTTGTAAATAAATCTCTCTGAATAAGTGATGCATACATACATATTCCTCAACCGACGCACCATGTATTGTTAGTTTTTAATGCTCTTTCTTCTTCTCTTTTGAAGGACTGTACACTTTAAATATTGCACTGGTGTCGCTCCTGTTTACACATACTCCAAAAAAGATCACTGCTGCTGGTGGACTAAAGCATCGGAACGAACGTACTTTACTCTTATGAGCTCTTCTGGCTCATGGATGCCCCTGGCAGCCATGGGTGTTTTAGGACCCAAGTATCTTCCGGTTAGGTGTTGGCATTCTTCACGTTCTCTTCAAGATGACTCCATAGTTGAAAAGTCCCTGAAGTCCTTAAAGGACAAAAACAAGAAGCTGGAAGAAGGAGGTCCGGTATATAGTCCAACAGAAGTGGAAGTTGTGAAAAAATCTATTGGACAGAGGATTGTGGATGAGCTAAAGCACTACTACCATGGTTTTCGATTACTCTGGATTGACACAAAAATAGCTGCAAGGATGCTCTGGCGAATACTGCATGGAAATACTCTGTCACGTCGAGAACGGAGACAGGTACTGAGTAAATACCAATTTCATTTTAGTATCCTTAATGATTGCTCCATTTTATTTAACCTGAATTCATTCTTTTTTGCGTTTTCTTCCTAGAGTTAAAATGGCTTTATAAATTTCCCTCCTTTGCCTCACGTAGGCACTAAGAACTTCTGATTTGATTCCCAACTGTTTTAAGTCTTTTCCCTTGGTATGGCTCTTTGAACCTACCATTAAAACAACAAAATATGCTGTTAGAAGTGTGACTACTCTCCTTCTAAATTATACATGAGCATATATATCTTCTCTTGCTCTATGCCTGGAGAAAAAAAAAGTTGGAGATAAATTCTTTTGCTAGTTAGAAAAGCTGATTTTTCTGCTTTGGCATGTGAGCAGCAACTGTGGTTTCTTCTCAAGTTCCCATCCAGTTACACGTGTAAACATGATCACTTTCTCTATTTTACATTTTCAGCTGAAAAGATGGAGGCAAAGCACTTCTAGCAAAGGTTGGTTTTGTGCCAACTTGGTTCTAAAAGCAAAACCAAAAAAAAGAAAATAAAGTAGAAGATGTAGTTTAACTTCATGGTTAACAGTGTGGTATTATTTCGGTTTCAGTTATAAATGTGTTTGTGAGATAATTCTACTCTGAACAGATAACTTGAGAGAAGTCTTTATGTTTTCCACGTGCCGTGCAGCTTACAGTCTTTGAAATTGTGTAAAGATGACCATTTTAGAAAAGCTTGAAAGAATTTTTGAGAAGAAGATTTGGACAATATATGTAAACAGCTTGTACAGATCATCAAATTGAGTTCTTTTAAAACTCAAAAACACTTCATCTGGTTTTGAAAAAATTGTGGTGGGTGAGATGTTGGAGAATAAAATGTATATGTATTCTGGCAGCAGGAGTGGTTGGTGCCTCTGGTGGTTAAGTATAAATGTCTGCAGATTGGTATGCTACAGAGGCAGTGTGTTAAATTTGGGTCCTAAAAATGTTCCTAAATGTTCAAAAACACGAATGCTTTAATGATTTATTGATAAGCTTAGCTGCATAATCGAGCGTTTTCATGGATAATTTGAAAACAGCACATCTCAGTGAACTATGCAGAAATGTTTCTTTTTGTATATCCACCAGATCAGACGCATGACAGAAAGGTACGTGTGGTTTTCATCATTTATTGTGGCTGGGCTCTCTCTGCAGCAGCAGAGGTTGATGGCATTTGGTCCCAGCATCTTCACGCGACTTATTTTTGTTCTACTCTTTAATGCTGGTGTAAGAGTGTATTTGGCAGCTGAGCCAGTTGAATCGTTGCTCAGCAATAAATTTAAAAGTGTATGCTGACATAAGACAGGGGATTATGTAGTGCCAAGAAAGAGCAGCTGAGGAGAGCAGGGGAAACGAGGACAGCAGGACCTTGGGAAGTTCTTGTTTGGGGCTCTGGAGTACCGGGAAGACTAAGCAAAAGCAGTTAATTCACAGATGTCTTCCATAAGGCTGGACTGGAACCACTGGCTTTTCTGCCTGTTTCAGATCTGCTGAGCCATACTTCTGAGAAATTGCACAAACAGGAAAAAAGAGAAATCCCACAGAAGTGTTTCTGCTGAAAGATGAGAAGTGTGTACTAGAAAGCTTGAACAGTCAGGAGCAATGTGTGGTCTTTGGATGAGCACACGCCCCATCCAGTCAGTAGAGGAATTTATTCACTAGATTCCTCTCCAGTGCTGACGTCCAGTGAGCATAGAGCTGTCTTTCTCATAGTTGTGTAGTTGTTTGGCCTTCCTGAATTTTATTTATTGCAGATGAGAGCTTCCACTGTTGATTCTCTTATTTTAAATAAACAGAAGTTTCTTGCATAGATAAAGTTGGTGTTTACATTGGTAAAGCTTCTCTAATGATGAAATCTGTAGGCATTCCAGTGCAGAAATTGTAGGGAAAAGTAATTTGAAGAACTACGGCTGTTTTACTTTCTCAATCTAAGCTGTGTACATTCTTCATATGGAGGTAGAGGATGTCCTGCCTCTGGAATGGAAGAGTCATGGTAGGCCTTGAACCCAGGCCAGTGAAAAGCAAACCGGTCTGCGGCTGAACGAAACCCCTTGCACGTGCTTCTTTAAAGCCTCATTTAGGTTTGTTTCAGCACCGTTTTTTTTTGTTTTTAAATCGGATCATCCTTAAATTGTGGTGTGACATCTGATTTTAAAGAAGTATTAAATCTTTCATGCTAGGTATGTAAGAGTTGTGCCTGAAATTCTTAGTATTTGAAGTGCATACTGTTTTAAATGTAATAAGCCATGTGTGAACCAACAGTCCTAGAAAAATCTTATCTTCACTCAAACTGACAAATGAATTATTTCTGCTTGCCTTTTCCTTCCTCTTTGGAGGCAATAATGGAAAGATATCTGAGTAATCTAACCACATTAACAAGCAATTGCAGCGTGGTTAATGCAAGGACGCTATTGCTTATGTAAACCAAAACTCAGTTACAAAATTCTGCTTGTACAATTGCTGGCAGGCTTTAGATTCAACAGCATCACTCGTGTACATTTAGATGATAAGTCAGGAAAAATTAAATGTGTAAAATATGATACTGACTGTTCAAAAACTAATTTCTCTGATGATGCTTTTTGCAGCAGGGATGTTCAGGGCATTAAATGCTATAGAATTGGTGGCAAGTATATTGGCTCTGCAGAGCCTTCTGTCCTGCAGAAGAGTGAAGAGTTGAGTGGTGCAGTACACGAGCTGTAGCAGGGGATACAGAGCAATCACAAGTTCTTCATGCTACTGCCAAGCAATGTGTGGAATCATGCACCACTGTATTCAGTCTCTGTGCAGAGCTCTTAGTGTAGGTCTGTGATTTATGTAAGCTGAGCCAGGGCTGTGCTGCTGCAGCCTGGCTTGGTGCTTAAATGCAAGATCTTCCCCTTGCCTACTCTGTCTCCTTTTGTTTTGCACTGATCTGCATCCTGTGTGTGTGTTTACGTGTCAGTTTTAGCTGGATTGGAGGTGTGCCTGCTAGTGCACATTTAATATGGCATCTCAGATTAACTTAATCTGGTTGTAAAACTGCTTCCTTAGATTTGGATTTCATCTTAGATAAGTACCTTCAGTATCTAAATATAGAGAGTGGGTAGAAATAGGAGCAGTATATTGCATTCTGTGTATTTTTTTGAAGTTTTTTTCCTCAGGGAAAATGTCCGTTCTTCTGACTCTTAACATTCCCTTCTGAACTTTCTTACATCCTTTCGAACTCTCTGGTTGTCATTTATCTGCTATTGTTGGAGTGAATGGAAATGCCTTTGAGCCTGCAAACAATGGACAAAGCTTCCTTTCTGGGAAACTGCATTTTTTTTATACAGAAAGAAAAATGCCGGCCTTTACATCTGCAAAGCTTGTGCTTAAACTGCATATAATACTTCTGGATGGTTTTATGCTGAGAAAATGGATTAAAGCTGTATTGGTTTTGTACTCTAGCAAAGCTGTTCTGTAGCAGCGTGCAGCCTGTACTGCCTGTCGCTCTCCAGATTGGCACAAGCTGTGGGGAGGGGATGCAGGGGGGAAATGCACGTTTACTTGTGTGGTAGCATTTCTGTTGCTATTTTCTGCCAGTCATAACTGTTTATTAAGTCATAGTGCTGACTGACAGTGCTGGGACAGTAGTGCACTTCTGGCCTTTCTCTGATTTAGAAACTGATGTTATTCCCAGGAACTGGTTATTTATGTTACAAAACAGCACACTGCTCTAATATAAACCAAATTATTCAGCTCCACAGTCGTAAAAATTTGATTATAGACTGTACAGCCTAATACATGCAGTTGTGGGTGTACAGAAATCAAAAGGATGATATTTATTTCAGGCCATTCTCAACTCAGTAACTAATGCAGCTGCCTGCTGCAGTGGGCTACTGCTCCAAAAAAGCCATGATTTAAAAACAACAACAAAAAAACAACAACAAAACATCCCTCTACAAAGCAGAGCCCATTACCCTGGGTTTAAATGTATGTTACAATTGTTAGAAGGCAGAGGGGAGGAGCCCTTCATTTTACTCTTGATTACTCAGTCTGCAGCAGCTCATGCATGTAAGAAGTGGTGGAGCACAAATAAAGATGAATAAAAGAGGTTAAGCAGATTTAACAACAACAAATGACCACCTCCTGTTTTCAGGTGCTTTTAAGAGGTTTAAATGAGATACTTGCTCAGTAATCCTACTGAGACACAGTGAAGGTTTTGAAATGCTTTCTGTGGTATTAAAAATGGTGACTTGGTGCTCTGTAGCATATAGTAACTATAAGAAAAGATAACAAAAATTGACTGACTTCTTCACATTCTCTCTTTTTGTGTTATGTTACATTTCCTTTCTAGCAAGTGCACATGTGCAGGTGTTTTTGGTAAGGCAGATGAGAATATCAAGGTTTTTTAAATAAATGTATGAAACTTTGCTTATCTGTACATTTGTTTTATTTCCTCCAGTTTCTTCGGATATGTGCTGATCTCTTCCGCTTGGTTCCTTTTCTCGTGTTTCTCGTTGTCCCATTTATGGAGTTTCTGCTTCCAGTAGCTCTAAAGTTGTTCCCTAATATGCTTCCCTCTACGTTTGAGACGAAGTCTAAGAAGGTAAGTCTGAATTTGTGATCCAGGAAGATGTTTGGAAGAACTTAAGCTTATGTTGTGAATGTTACCTGAACGTATTTTATACCTGCTGTACCTGTTTGTAGAATCTTATAATAAAAGTAGTCATTTCATTCTTGGTTGTAGGATGAAGTGTCTTCTGAAAAATATGGTGTTGTAAGCAATAAGCATTGCAGTGGTTCATTTTTATTTTTATTTTAAGGGGTAGGAAAATGCATGTATTGTTACAGTCCAGATCACAAGTTATTGTAGTCTAAAAAGATTTCAGCAAGAAGATTTGGCAACTTACATTCAATTGATATTGAGCTGTTCTAATGATGTGTAGAGCTTTATATTGCTGTATAAAGTCATAATATATTACTACTAAGTAAACAGTTTTTTTTAGGACAAAGTAAAATTTTAAATGAGTTGACAAGAGATAAGGAATGAGAGAGATCTACATGTACATTATTGGTAGCTGTGCATTTCAGTAGGGTTAGGAGGTCAGGATTTTAAAGTAAACAGTGCTTCAGTATTTGCTGAATTGTGTTTCAGTTTCTTGTTTTGTCATATATGTATGGAAGAGAAAATTGCTATTTAAAATAGAAACGGGAAAACAGCTGTTTAATTTATGAAATAAAGACAGGAAATAATGTTCAAAAGTTATATATATGAGCAACTGAACTTGAGATGTGTTTTTATAAGACTGAGAAGGATTTTAATGCTGATTACTCGAAATGATCTACTATAGACCTGTGTTCTGAGTACTTTTTTATTCTAGTATTTGACCTAAATAATGTTTTAGCTGCCTCCAACGCTTATTTTAGGTCATTATCAATGATGACTACAATCAAAGTATTGGTGAATGTTTTTTGTCTGCCTTCATGCTGTTTTGATGGGTGCATGTCAGCAGTAGTAGGTGAGGCCTTAAGATCTACTTTCTTGTTGGCATTGCACCTCAAGCTTTGTGGAGCTTCCAGCTGGTTGGCCTGTCTTTTAATGTGGTTTGGTGATCTTTGTGTACGTGGCCTGTTGTGAAGTGTGTTACAGCAGAAGTTCAGAAACAGCATATAAATAACTCATCTGAGGGCAGAAGTTGTGGTATTTTAGCACAGATATTTCTGGATGAAACCTAAGAAACAACGTTGGTTTTTTTTTTTTTTTTTTGCTTGTTTGTTTTTAACAGGAGGAAAGATTAAAGAAACAACTGCGAGTAAAGCTTGAATTAGCGAAATTCCTTCAAGATACAATTGAGGAGATGGCCTTAAAAAATAAAGCAGCTAAAGGAAACGTTACAAAAGATTTTTCAACATTCTTTCAAAAGGTAATTGTCTTTTTTTTAAAGTGTTTTTTCATTTGTTCCAACCCCCTGCTATGGGCAGGCACATCTCCCTCAAGACCAGGTTGCTCAGAGCTCCATCCCGCCTGGCCTCGAATGCTTCCAGGGAGGGGGTATTCTTTTCTTGTTTCTTTGTTCATTAGTTATTCAGACATCAAAAAGATAACACATGCAGTGAGTGACAGCTCATGTTGTTTTGGGCCTGTTTTTATGAACATTGAGTATAAAATGTGAAGAAAAAATATTTCCTAATTACCTGATTAAAACTCATTGGGGGAAGTGTAAAATTTGCCCCCCCCTTTTTTTTTTTTTTTTTTTTGATATATTTAATCCCGTGTATAAAAATGTTTTTCAGCAGTTTCTGTGCTGCTGAAATCCTTCATGATGATGACTAGAACTTAGGATTTTCCTGATATGTTTGGTACAAAATTTCTCTATTAGCAAGCAGTTGCTGGAATAAAGATTGAACGTCAGATATCTGCCTCCAAAATGGACTGTCTTTAGGTTGTTAGTGCTTCCTTTCACTGAGTTGGAGGTAAGCTATTCTCTGGGGAGATAAAGAATACCTTTCTAAATCTCCTCAGCATAGGATTCATCTCCATCCACGCACATTTATAATTTCTGTATCATGGAGCTGTCAAGGCAGTAACCATCTGCTACTGCCAGAGGCTGGGAGTATGGCTGAGAGTTTTAAGCACTTGAAAAAGGCACAAAACTCCAGGTATTTTAGACTGGGCTTTTCAAGCTTGAGCTTTGCCTGAGAATAAAGTTTTTAGAAGATGAAGTAATAAGTTGACGGCAGCAAATGGGTTGCCTCAGATAATGGTAGTGCTGTTGAAAGGTTGTGCAAGTATCTGCTTGCAAAGGCCATGTACTCGCAAACTTATTTGCAGTCATTTGTTTCTATTCTTCTTCATGTGCAGAAGGTCTTGATTGGGTAGTTACAGTGACTAGCAGCTGAAGCATGCCTCTAGTCCTTGTCTGTGGACTCTGGGGAACATGCCACTGTTATGATTCATATTGGGAGCATTTCATTTTTATCTGAAACAACTTCTGAGAATTTAAATTCAAAGGTTGACTTCTATGGAAATTAACACATATCACTCCACACTTTCTAGACGAGTTCCAACTTCTTGTGATGACTAAAAAGAAGCTTCAGGATCTGCTTTCCTTATGTGTGGGTGTGCTTTTTATGACCGTAGCTTTCTCGTTTGTGCTACAGAGATGAATTTTATTGATGTCATTTTGCTGTAATAAGAAATACGAAAGAAAGGTGAAATGTGTCCCCTTCTTTCTGCTGTTCTCTTATGCTGCTTCTGCAGTGAAGTATTTGCCAGAAGCCATGAATTACAGTCATAACATGTTTCCTTCAGAATTCCAGAACTTACCTGCCTTGCTTTGGAAGTCACGATGAAGTTTGTGTGCGCCCTAAGGAAATAGGCTTTTTTCCTTTTTTGTACAATGGTAGGATCATTTGAATTGGAAAGGACCCCTTGAAGACCATTTAGTCCAACTCCCCTGCAATGAACAGGGACACCTACAGCTCCGTGGTGCTCTGAGCCCCATGCAGTCTGACCTTGAGTGTCTCCAGGGATGAGGCACCTACCATCTCTCTGGAAAGAAGAGAGATGATAGATGAATAAACTAATGCTATTTTATCTACTCTAAATCACCCCTCTTGTAGTTTGAAGCAAATGCAGTTCTGGAGAGAGCTTAGGTAGGTGAAAATTAGTGTTTCATAGGGCACTCACAAAAATTTTGCCATTTGAAATCACAGTGTACTTCTCAGTGTATCTTCAGAGAGAGATATTTTTCAATGTGCTTTTGTGTTTACTAAGTATGGTGCCAGAAAGTGCACATGCTCATGTGACTCCTGTAGCTACTGTTTATCCTCTCAGATATTTTGAGTTATCTCAAGGCAGTGCTTATTCAGAGAGAGCTAATCATTAGTGTACACATGCACTAATTGTTGGGTTTGATGCGTTTTATCTAGCCGTGTATATTACACATTGCTGTTGGAAACTGTTAATATCATCAATACCATTCTTTTGCCCTTTATAGGAAACAAGTGCTTTTTAAAACAGAAATTCTTCCATGAATTCCTTTTATCCCATTTGCTATTAGCAAAACTGATGCAAAGTACCTGCCAAGTGAAAACAGTTTTTACGGCTCAAAATAATGCTCAATTGTAAGATTTGTTTTAAAAAGCTTTTTGTATCTCTGCTGTTCTTACAGATCAGGGAGACTGGGGAAAGACCCAGTAATGAGGAAATCCTGAGGTTCTCGAAACTATTTGAAGATGAGTTGACTCTGGACAATCTAACCAGGCCTCAGTTGGTGGCACTTTGTAAGTTGCTGGAACTTCAGTCAATTGGGACAAATAACTTTCTCCGCTTCCAGCTGACTATGAGGTTGAGAAGTATAAAAGCAGACGACAAAGTGAGTCATTCTAAGATATGTACTGGTTAATAATGTTCATGTGTAAGAAGAGAAAATCGTGTGTGTGTGTATACATCGTTTTTCTAGGAATTTTCCTCTCCTTAATTTGAGCTAACTTGCAACAAAAAGGCTTGGACTGCAGTGTAATATTCGCTGCTGTTTTATGAATAGTGGAGGCTGCTTTGTGTTACCACAGCAGCCTCTAGTGGCTATTCTAAAAATGCAGGCTTCTGAGTGTGCCCTGGTGGTTCTTCAGATTTGAGCAGTTACGTATTGAAGTTTATTCTGCGTTTTGTGCAGATGATTGCTGAAGAAGGAGTTGATACCCTGACTGTTAAAGAACTGCAGGCAGCGTGTCGTGCACGAGGGATGAGAGCCCTTGGTGTGACAGAGGAGCGTCTCAAGGAACAGCTTAAACAGGTATGTTTTTGCAAGACTGTATACACAGACTTGATTGCTAACTATGATTTTTTGTTATCATTCGGATAAAATCATTTTGCTGCTCCTCTCATTAAAGACTTGGCTAAAATAGTCTTCTTAATAAGCTTTTGTAATGTGTTCCCTGTAAGTACAGAATAGAGGTAGACTTGTGATTTTTAGCTGGGTCATGATGTTTTCATGATGATGTTTAAACATATTCAAAATATGTTTTCACTTATGCCTCTTTGTCTTGTGAATTATTGCTATTAATCTATAAAGTGTGTTTCTCCTGGTAAATCTTGGAGAAAAGAAAGCTTATCTTTTGGTTACCCAATTCAGAAGATGATGCATATGAAAAAAAATGTTCTCTTTTTCAGGTCTCTTTCTCAATGCAATCACTGTATTTCAATACTGTTAGTACTGCTAGTATTAGCCTGTAGTTCCTGTATTAGGATATTTATCAATAACGAGAGGTTAAAAAAATTAGTGTTTGCACTTTTTTTGTATGCATGTGTTAATTTATAAGAAGAGAAAGACTTCCAAAAGCTGAAGGCTTGTGTTTTATGTATTTCATTTGTAGTGGCTAGATCTGCACTTGAACCAGGAAATCCCTACTTCATTGCTCATTTTGTCCAGGGCCATGTATCTTCCAGACACGCTTTCTCCAGCTGATCAGCTCAAAACAACACTTCAGACACTACCAGAGAGTGTTGTAAGTGTGATTTATACTATCTGTAACTAACTTGCAGTACAGTCACTGAAAATCTGTTTAGAACAGTAGATATTCTTGGTCTCTTTCCTTTCCTTGAAAAGCTTTAAAAAAAAAAGAAAAAAGAAAAAAGGGGGAGAGGGGTGGAGGAGGTAGAAGTTTACATGGATGATGCTAAAACATAGAAATGGGCTGTGGATGGGTTTGATAAGGCAGATGAAAGGCAGCATTCTTTTGCACAAGGGAGAGAGTGGTAGTGTAGGAATGTACAGCATGCACTTCTTACACCTAGTTATGCCATAGGCAGTACAAAGGTGCTGAGGTGGAGTGTTTGTACCCTCTTTACTGCTGTGTTGGTTATGGTTAATGAGAGATGGATGTGAAGTTTTAAATTACTGTATGGATTTTTTTTTTTTCTTCTGAATATTGGTGGTTGTTCCAGATCAATTCAGTCTCACATAGGGATGGGATTTCTCAGGCCATATTTAAGAACAAAGGGTGAAAGTGATTGCAATTTTCTGCTTCATGAAGAACAGAGGTGGAGATGTTCATAAGTGAGATTCTGTTATGGTTGAAATACTGCACTAACTTGGAAGTTTGTAAGGCTTTATGTTATGTCAAAAGAATGAGAGTTCAGCTATTTCCTTAGGCTTTTTAGGGCAATGCTATCTTAAAATTTTTTGAAAGTTAAGTATGAGGCATGGCAGACTGGGGTATCTCTCTTGACTTCACTAGTTTCCTTTTGGCACTAGAAACTATCATGGTTTGCTCAGTTGCTTATATGAATTTGGCTTTGTCCAAAAATAGCATGTGGGTAGAATTACCTTATCTTCTTCACAAGACTTGCATTTTGTTTCACCCCGTGTGTTCTTTTCTGAGTTATTTTTCCAGTGTTACTGTTCAGACTTTTGGTTTGTGGAAGAAAGAGATCTACTAAAATAAATCATTTCCACTAGTGGGATTTGTTTTTTTTAATGGGAATTCTTTCTTTTCTATCATGATGGAAGGTAGTTATCACTTAAAAATAAATGTTAAAATTAGTTCTGTTCTGTTTCTTGTAATTCAGAAACAGAACATTTTTATGGGGTTTTCAAATACGTGGTCCTCCAATAAATATAAAAAAAAATTGTGAACTAAAGAACTGTTTTTCTGCGTTCACCTTATTTATGAAAACTCTATTCAGTGTTAAAATTAAACTCAGCTAGCAGTTGAAAATGGGTGCACAACTGTTTACCTTTAGATCTCTTCAAGACTGATTTTTTTCTCTGATAGAGTTCTCAGAATGTTCCAGTCTGAGTGAACATACTGAACTTTCATTTATGCAGATTCCTATTCTACTGTATAACGTACAACTAAGAATTCTGTGCATCTCTGTACATTTAACATACTAATTTAGTTCCTCAACATAGAGGCCATAAACCAAACTTACATAGCATGTAGACAGAATCAGAAACTGCAGATTAGAAATGGCAAAAGCGAAACTTGTAATCCAGACAAGTTCAAGAAATACATTTAATTCAGTGTTTTATGATGAGTATGTCAATGTTTTGTAGAGAGAGACTATTTGAAAAAAATATATTTGTGCTCTTGAGAGAATGAAGAATAGACCATATTTTCAGAATGGAAAATTCTTATTTACAAAGAGAATTTTTTTCTGAAAAATGGAAAAAAGACAACTTTTAGCAATTTCAGCTGTATTTATAAGCATTCCTACACTACCTGTCTCAACGATATTTGAACTTTTTTGCATTATATCAACACACAGAGATTTTTATATATTTCTTGCATTACTTTTAGGCCAAAGAGGCTCAAGTCAAAGTGGCAGAAGTTGAAGGTGAAAAAGTAGATAACAAAGCACGGCTGGAGGCAACGCTTCAGGAAGAAGAAGCCATCAGAAAAGAAAATGAGGAAAAAGAGATGGAAAGAATATCTGAAGCTGCGGAGAAAGCCAAAGAAACTCTTCAGGTTGCAGCTGTGGTAAGTTCTGTTCTCAGCTACTGAGAAATAAATGTTAGCAGTGTAAAATTAGCATGTTACGAGTGATTGTCTCTGTTTTGGGTGTTGCCTGCAAGAAACCAGACTTTAAATCCACATATGGAAAACGTGGAAAGATATTAAAACAGAATGCAGCATAGGAGTGAAACCTCAAATGCTGCCTCTTATGTATCTCTGATTCTTCTTAATCAGAGTCATAAGAGGAAACATTCAACTACCAAGAGAGTAAGAGGTTTGTGTTTGCTTTGTTTTTTAAGTTTTTGGGCTGGTTTTCTCGTTGTGTTTTTCCTTAGTGTAAATTGTGATTGTTCTTACCTTTTGGCTCTTTTTTTTTTTTTTCCTTCATTAGTCAAGTAGTGTCATTGGTATAATGCTTGAGCATAAAAGCTGCTGGCCTGGCTTATTGCATGCCTTAAGCCTTATGTGCTCACAGGCATGGTCCATTAGGTGCAGTTGGGCATGTTAGTATGAAACCACTCCATATGTTGAAAGTTTTTAATGTTACAAAAATGTCTGCATCTCCTTAGGCAATTACTTGTATTTTAAGAAACCATTATTTGCTGGTGCTAATAAAGATAATTCTGTCTTTGTTTTAATTGAACTTCTTGGGTCTGTCAAATTTAGAAAGAAGTGGAATTGGCAGTAGATATTGAGCCAGCTGTTCTGCAAGTTAAAGAAAGTCAGGTGGCTATGGACAGCAAGCAAGAGCTGGCAAAAGCAGATATGGAAACGTTGAAAGATACAGCACCCATACTGGAAGGCATTAAGGTAATGTGACTGCAAATTCTTAATCACCAGTGCAACAACTGAAACTGGCTCATAAAAAATTCAGCATCTCCTTTGTCTCTGTCACTGAAACTAATGCGCTTATTTTGTGGGGCATTTCCACTGACTGTAGACATGATGGGTCTATGGATGTTTGTACTTAACATGAGGAAGGTGTGGACATGAGTAGGTGAATGTGAGTGGCTTTTTTCCTTTTAAAGGATACAGATAAGACTAAAGCATTAAACAAGGAACTAGACTTTCCAAAGTTGGAACTAGACTGTACTAGATCTACACTGACTTCTTTTAAACAGATGCATGTACTGTATGTACACTATAAAAATGTTTTTAGTATACCTTCCTACCATTTCTTTAATATGTTGGTCAACATGGCTTAACGTGTTTCAGCTGTACCATCACAGAGGCCATTAATTAAAGTGTTAAACAGTGTACCTCAATGTTTTACAGGATACATCAATATTGTACTGTCTCCTATTTTTCCTGGGCAGCATCATTATCTGTTATTAACATAACATTATTTGTTTAATAAGCAGGTTCTAATGGTAGCAGCATAATAATCTGAGGAGTACTGAAAGATTGTTCAAGGTTGAATAATTAGGGGAACTAAACGTTTTGCTTCAGGCTTTTTTTTTTTTTTCACATTAATGTGCCATGTTGTCTGTTACAAGGAGGGAGGGGGTGAATATTAAACTACTGACTTCTTGAAATTGTGTAGTTTTATTTGTGGCAGAGGAATTTTTCAGACAGCTACTTTCTGGTGGTTGTTTTTTGGGGTTGAGGGTTTTTGTTGTTTTGCACTTAAAATCAGAAATTAGGTTGATATCTGTGTAAGTAGCAGTATAGTGAAACTGTTGTTGAAAGGGCTGTATGTAGTTTGTGAAGTTCTGTGTTTTTTTCTTGGAAGTATATCATCCTGTTTGTTTACATGTGTCTTTCTGTACTGTGCTTATACATCTGTTCAGAGCTCTTTCCTTCAAAACAAAAGCTGGTGTCTGGGTAGGATTTATGTAATACACTAGCTGGATCTGCTGTCATGGGATTTTAGCATTTTTAATGAGTCATTCTTGAAATTGTATTTTTGATGTAATCTGTTGGGAGTTCAATTTTATTCTCAGCATTTCAAGAGGCATATAGGCTTTGCAAACTTTGAATGTTCATCTGTATAATTAGAAAAGATACTGAAGATTTTGTTTCAGCTCAACATCCTGAATTTTGCTCTGCAAAATCTTGTGTGATGAGTATTTCCTGTATATGATGCCTGAGTCATTTCTCAGTTATTCAGGTTTTCCATTCAGTAGAGAAGGAGGTAAAACATTTCTTTCTTTAATGAGACAACTATGTGTAGGATTTCAAATAGCCAAAACCCTTGTAATGAATCACAGTACCTGAACCAGATACTAGTGTGCTTAAACAGTACTGTGGCAAGCTAATTCTCAGTATTTATGATCTCTGTGTGAGGTTCAGAATGCCAGTCTATACTGTGTTGGCTCTGAACTTGGATGAAGAACCTGAAGTGTGTCCTTCCTATCTTGTGAATTTATTTTATTTTATTAGGAAAATCACACACGTCTCTCTCACTGATTTGTATTTTCTGTTACAGGGTGAGGAAATAACTAAGGAGGAGATTGACATGCTGAGTGATGCTTGTAACAAGCTGCAGGAACAGAAGAAATCGCTAACAAAGGAAAAGGAGGAGCTTGAGGAACTGAAGGGTGATATCCAGGAATATAACGAGGTAAGATTGCTTAAAAAACAAAATAGTAATAATAATAATAAAATCTGTTCTTGTTCAGTTTTAGAATAAATGACCTACGTAGTTAAAGATTATCTTACTTGGATGTCTGTTAGCTTGTATTTGCTAGCTGAGTTTTATACTGCTTTAGAGGACAGTGCAGAGCTTTAGGCTTTAAAAACATTAAACAAGTAGTTAAAATCATTGGAGTTGCTCCCTGCAGAAGAGCGTGCTGTTCCTACTCTTATTCCCTGTGTGACCAGAGTAATAGGTGCTAAACGTGCTGCAGTTCTTTCTTATCAAACATAGTGTCAGTATTTTAGATGCCTTAAGTTAACTGGGATTGTATTCAATCTCTTGAAGGTTGTGTCTGGGTGCTGGAATGGGCTGCCCAGGAAGGTGGTAAGGGAACGTTTAGACACTGAGCTGAGGAACATGGTTTAGTGAGAACTGTTGGTGATCGGTGGGTGGTTGGACTGGATGATCTTGTAGGATTTTTCCAATCCCTGGTGATTCTATGATTGTGGCAAATACCATTGAAAGAATTTATGAAAATGGCTACAGTGTTAAGAGTTGGTTCTGATTTCATTTTGACTTTGTATATCATCATTTAGATTTTATTTACAAGGGGTCCCTGTCTTGAAATACTCATCTCTAGACTGCAGTGTCATTAAGAATTCAGACATGCAAAAAGTTTTTCTTCCTGACCATTTCTTTTAGGATTTGCAAGAAATAAAGGAGCTTTCTAAAGCTGGCCAGGAAGAAGTAGTGGAAGAATCAAAGGCGAGCAAGCGACTGACCAAAAGAGTGAACCGGATGATTGGTCAGATAGACAAAATTATTAATGAGTTAGAGACGAATCAAAAGACAGTGGATGTAAAGCTTGATAGAGGTGATAGTCCTCCTGCTGCTGGGTAAGTGACTGGAGAGCACTGAATGTTCTTTCTGAAATATGTCAAATATGGTTGAAATAAGGGTGGAAAGGCAACACTATAAATTCCTTCGATGCTAGCCTAATCGTATATGTTTGACACCCTGACTTTCAGAACCCCATCTTTTTCATGCATGTAGGCGTCATGATGATGCAAGTGAAATCACACCTTCAGTAATGCTACTCAAGCAGTGAGTGTGCCTTGTGTCATTAATGTAATGCAACAGTTTTGAGCATATTTTTGTTTGTTCTGCTTCAGTAGTGAAAGTGTTGGGGGGAAAAAAAATGGCAATAAAATCCATTTTGTCAGGTGTAAGGAGGTAACTCTTTGGAGAGAAATGTGAGGACACTTAAAGGAAATGGAGGTAGTTTTACATGGCTCCTTTCTGAAGACTTAATTACAATAAAAAACTTAAATGAAATCTAACAATTTTCATTTCAGATTAATTTATGAAGACCTGTAGAAGTGTTGAGGTTACCGGAGGGTCTTTCTTCCAAGTCATGTGTTTCACAGTCATATGTTATTTGTTATGAGTACTGAGATGCAGATAAACTGTGACAGAATCTTTCAATCTGTGTTTGTAAATGCAGTATTCATCTACTTTGTTTGCTTCTCAGCTTCCAAAAAACATAACCCAAACAAAAATAAGGATTTTGTTTCAGTTCCATCCAGACTGTTTTCTTCCAGTCCCCAGGGGAAGCAGTCATTCGTTTCAGATTTTGCATAAGATTGAGGAGGCCATGTGAAAGGTGCTACAGGGAGTTGTTAATCAAAACAATCCTAATTTGTAAATTAAAAATAAAATATAGCAACTGTTTGCACTAAATGTCATTGTACTTAATGTAATGAATGTCTCTGGGAGAAAAACTCTGAATTGGTAGCAGTTCTGGGCAACCTGATCTTAGTGAGTGGCAACGCTGTCCATGGCTGGGGTTTGGAGCTAGGTGATCTTCAAGGTCACTTCCAGCCCAAGCCATTCAATGATTTTTGTAACTGAAAATGATTAACTTAAACATTGCTTAGTTGTAAATGCTTTTTTGCATTCTGTTCAGGATTATAAACAATTATTTAATGTTTTACAAGTTACCTGCAACATAGTGACTTTCAATGCTTATCTTTTGTGAGTTTTACTCCTTTGGAGTAACTGTTTGTCATATACAGATTGTGCTTCCTCTTTAGGGAGAATCTCATCAGTATTGCTGAGTTAATTAATGCAATGAAACAAATCCAGAAGATTCCAGAGGAGAAACTAACGAGGATTGCAGAGGCATTAGATGAAAACAAAGATGGGAAAATTGATATAGATAACGTTGTTAAGGTAAGTCTGTGGACTATTTGAGGAAAATAAGCTTAGGAATTCAGATGTTGTGCCTATGACAGTCCTGACTTAAATTCACATTAATGTTTTTTTGCAAGAATTGCAGAAGAACTTGATGCTGTCTACTTACAGTACACTTCCGAAAACTTCACTGGCATCAAGGAAGGATTCTTGTCATCTTTACAATTTGGGTTGCTGTTTCAGAGGGGGATGATGATTCTTATCCTGTGTCTGTTACCTGCATTAGCTTTAAAGCTGTAGGTTTTACTTGCATCTGTAAAAGTATATGTGTGTATGAAAAACATTATATATAAAAAATGTTTGTGTGTATATATTGTATATATTTACACATGGTATAGGGTAATTTTGTTATGCTACTTAAGAATGGAAGGGAGGATGGAAAGAAGTTTTGAATACTTCATGTATTAAGACTTCAGTAATACCACAGTTGTATACCTTAAATATTTGATTATGACTTATTTCCTATGGTTGAAAGACATCAGACCATTGTTTTACTCTTTAGATTCATTGTAAATGACTGAAATCAGATCATGTATGTTTTAGAGTTACCAGCTGATAGATAATATGGCCATTTTGTCCATTTCTGCTCCTTTTGAAGTAATGTCTTAATGCTTTCGAGAGGCATTTTATAGTTGGTGACTATTGAATTCCTTATCTGAAAGTAGAGTATCACATACCTCTTTTTAACCTTTTTTCTTTGTCCATTTTTCTCATTTTGCAGTTTTCTCAGGTTGTCTCCTGTGTTCTCCTTTTGTTTTCTTGTTTCTTTTCTATTTTAGAGATGTCTTGAAACTTATTTCCTTGCAAGTAACTTTCCTACTCGATACAGAAATACTTTTTAGAGATAGAACAGTATGGCCAGCTAAAAAATATAGTAATCAGCCTTTTGAAACTCTTTTCCCCGTACTGAAGTTGTCCAGTGATGATGGCCTCCACTGTTGGTCTGAACAACTGTTGCATTGAGTTACATTTAGCAACACAGGAAAAATGAACTTCCTGAGTTATAATAATGAACAATTTTGAGAACATGAGCTATGTCAAGAGCTATTTTGTACAAGAAACTTTATAAAGGAATTTGGAAACTCCTGCTAATTTTTTTTTCACTTGGCTTTCCAAAAGACCCACCCCCATGCTTCATTTTTTGTAAATGTCTGCCTTTTTAGTAGGCCTCCTCAATAAAGTGAAGCATATGAAATAGATTCTATCTAAATAATATTTCAGAAATATTAGATACTGAAATGGAGCTTTCTGTTGAAATGGATATAATAAGGGACATGTCTCACTAATGTTCTAAAATATGGCTTCGGTGCTAAAGCTTTTGAATATTCCAAGTACGAGGCACTGGTTGTGATTTGAAATTAATTTCATGTTGGTAAAAAAAACAACCAACTCTTGAATGTGAGAGAACTTTTTTTCTTAACAATTTAAGATATGAAAATGTCTTGTTATAAAAACGTTATTCTGAATTTCACTCACTCTTTGTGTAGGTAGTAGAATTGATAGACAAAGAAGATGTTGATATTGGCACCAGCCAGGTTGCTGAGATTATGGCACTGCTTCAAAAAGAAGAAAAACTGGAAGAAAAGGAGAAGGCAAAGGAAAAGCATGATAAAGAAGCTGCAGAAGTAAAGAATTAAGCTTCAGAATCTGAAGCAAAGCCCAACTGTAACCAAAATTGTATATCTTTGTGTCTAATGGCTACATATTACTGGAGCTTTTGTGATTATGGAAAGTGTTTTGAGCTGATACTAGTAATAAATTATAGATACGTTTTCTGACATATGGAATGAAATTTTTGTTCATCAAAGAAGTGATTTATTGTCATTCCATACAGATGAAAACAAAATATGCTGCTTCAGCAGTGTTCCTGCCCATGAAATCATGTTGTATTTGCACTCATTGTTGTGGTACAGTGATCCAAAATATTTCTAATTTATTTACTTCCATCGTTACGTGGGGCCCAACCTTGCTCTGCTTCTACCTGCTAGCTTTTGCAGAATTTAATACAAATTTTCCCTTCTGTCACAGTATCACTTTTTTATGTAATCTGTTAGTGAAGATTCTGTGGCTTCAGTAGTAGCTCTTCAGGTTGAGCTTTATTTAAGCTGAATATCACCAAGCCGTTGCCTCAGTGACAGAGAATGTGACGTTCTAATCACTTACAAATTTGTTTTCTTTTCTTTTGAAGGGAAAATAGGATTAGTTTTTCCCTAGAACTGAAACTTCCCATGAAGTTTGCTTCTTACGGGTGCCTTAAATTAAGATCAGGGAGTAGAACATCTCACTTCTACTCAGAGTTCCATGAATTACTAAAGCATTGGAATCACAGGAGCCTTTCAAGTAGTTCCAGAACAGATAATGTATTTGTCTAAATAGCAAAATGAAATTAACTGTAAGGGGAAAATGTCAGTTGTGATCTCGTTACATATATTTTTTTAAAAAATGCAGTTATGGAGACATGTTTGTTGTTATTCATGTGGCAGTTATTTACTCCATAACTAGTTCTTACCTCTCAGTTGTCATCTCAGGTGTAACATCTCTAACCAAGTACATTCAGAGTACTTAAATGCTTTCATCTGACTGTGCAGTCAGCAAGTGATGTCTGAAATTGGCAGTGTTTTGATCACAGTTTTGGCTTTCTAATTAATTGATTGAGTCTTTTGACTCGGGTCAAAGTTTACTCATTAATGTCTGTCCTTAGTGGTAATTTTTTAAGATTTAAAATTAATATTGCCACCTGTAGGATGTTCATAATTCCTGATAGCCTGAATTTCCCTGATTCTTACAGTTTGTGATAAAATACAAGAGGTGTGACTTGACCCCACAGTTTTATTGTTTGGTTTTTTTTCCATTTTGCATCCAGTTAAATTACATTAACATTCTTGATTTTGTGTACGCTGTAGAAAACACATCTTATGGTTATGCCGTTCACAGCAATATTGAGGAGGGCAGTTTGTAATTAGTGCTTTTGATAGTAGTTGTGTATTTTCATAGAAAGTATTGACTCCCAGGTGTATTTCAGCATAACTCTACATATAGTATTTATCTAGTTTGGCTAAATTATTTGTAAAAATGCATTTGAAGTTGGTGGAACAAAAAATATTTGGACAGTCTCAGGGCCTTGCATAGTCATGGAATCATAGAATGGCTTGAGTTGGAAGGGACCTCAGACCATCCAGTTCCAACCTCCTGCCGTGGACTCTTCGTCCCCCACCAGATCAGGCTGGCCAATACCCCATCCAACCTCTGGCCTTGAACGGAGTTTGCTTTGGATTTGGCAATAATTCCTTAATGGTATTATAAAATCCAGAGTAGTAGACTTTGGATTTTAGACAAGTAGAAGACTTGGTACGCAGTGACTCCCTGTACTGAAATGCCAAACCTTTGGTACAGTTCTGGAAGTCCATCTGCTGTGGCAGTTTCAACAGTACAGTCACCAAGTCCCTGGAGCTGTTGCTCAGCAGCATCTTTCACATGACTGTGGGTAACAAAGTTTGCTCAAAGTCTAATGGATGTTCTAAACACTGGGATGTTACTCTTGTGGCTGTAGCAGAAGCCAGGTTTGACAAAAACTTTATCCAGTACTGTTAATCCACTTTGGACATGAGAATCCCTTTTCTTTAAAAGCAACATTTAGGTGCCTGTATTTGAAAATACTGAATAACATATGACAAATGGCCATGCCAGAAGCTGAAAAATCCTTGCTCCCTGGGGACGCACAAAAAGCAGTAGATTTGTGCCCTTGCACTGCTGATCTACCTGGATCTGTTTGGACAAGGCAGTAGCAACTCCATGTGCTCCGTGGGCACCATGGCCATCTTGGAGATAATGGACCATTGTATTTAGTTATTTCCAAAACAGGATGTACAGTAGTATGTATAATACAACTCTAGAGAGCAGGGTCAGTGTTTAAATGTCTTAGATTAATATTCTGTACATTTTGGAAGGTTGCTTACAGTAAGTGATGCGACTGATCTTCCTAAGAATTACTGTAATTATAGAATCATAGAATTGTTTGAGTTGGAAGGGATCTTTAAAGGCTGTCTTATCCAACTCCTCTGCACTGATCAGAAACAGCTACAGCTTGACCAGGTGCTCAGAGCCCCGTCCAGCCTGATCTTGAGTGTCTGTGGGGATGGGGTATCCACCATCTCTCTGGGCAGCCTTTGCCAGTGCTTCACTCCCTTTGTGGGAAAAAAAAAAAGTGCCACATTTTCTTCAATCTAAACCTCTCCTCTTTTAGTTTGAAGCCACTTCCCTTTGTCCTGTCACAACAGATTCTAATAAAGAGTCTGTCCCCTTCTTACTGCCCTCATTTAGATACTGTAAGTGCTGCTATCAGATGTCCCTGGAGCCTCTCCAAGCTGAAGAGTCCCAGCTCACTCTGTTGTCTCTTAGGGGAGGTGTTCCATCCCTTGAAACGTCATTATTTTGTGTAAAATTGCTTTGACAAAGCTGACATTTCAATCTGATACAAGCTTTTCAATTAATGTACCCCTAAACAAACAAGGTATTCTCTTTCTTATAAAATGGCATTTACTTGGAGATTTCAACGTGTAAGGTAGTTTGTGAATTTTGAAGATTGCATTTCACTAGGTGCAATTTTTCATGGCTGAAAACCCATGAAGAAAATTAATGTCACAATACAATTTTAAAACTTCTAAATTCTGTAAGTCAACAGACTGGAATTAATGAACTTTGAAATACACTAAATTTTCCATTTGCATATTTTCCATTTCCAAGCAGCATGTAACAATCTTACTTAACATTCCTGAAATGTCATCAAGTTATTCTGACTAGAATGGTCTGCTAGCTTTCATGTGGTAGCAAATGCTGAAGAATGGTGTGGACTTGAATGCACACCAGTTTATACAGGGAAGTAGCAGAACAAGCTGTTTTCAAAGCTTTACGGATTCAAGTTTCATGCAGCTTTAATTCACCTGACATCTTATCTGAATGCACTGTTCAGGAGCTTAGGAGACATGGTTGCTTGTCTTGTCTTGTGTTTGCCGTTCACTTAAATTTTTTGTGGATTAAATAAGGAAGGAGCTATAAGTAGCCAATTCTTTTGTAAAGAATGTACAGGTTAAAATAATTGCAGTATGCTTATTGAATATTTTTAGCTTTTGGACTGGTTTGAAATTTGGCATACTGTGAAATTTTAATTGTTCACAGAATATCCATTTAAATGCATTGTTTTCAGAAACTAATGTCAGTTTTCCCGTTGCTTAAAGAGTTGAAGTGATGTGCACATCAATCATAGTGAGGCATTTTGCAGGAAATCTCTCCGATGTTGCAAGTAGGCAAACCCAATGACATCAAGACTTTTGCAAGCTTAAAAAGCTTAGGAAGCCCTTGGTGACTGATGCTTACCTGGTTTTGAACCTTAACAAACAGCTCTGTACGGGTGAGTCAGGCAATGTGAGCGCGTCGGTGGCTTGTGGACTGGCTTCAGGTAACCTGCTTTGTCTTTCATGTTGACCAAAAACCCAGAAGCCACAGTACTTTCAGAGAAAGGATGACTTCCAAGTGTACAGTAACTGGTCAGAACTTATTCCTGAATGAATATTTAGTCAGGAGATGTAAATATTTGTTTAAATAATTAAAAGATGTATGAGATTTGTGTGACGTTGTGACTTACACGGGCAAAGCCTCTAAGCTCAGAGTTGGGTTATCAGTAAAGCCGTTGTTGGAGTTGTTTGAGATTCTGTGGGGTCAAGGTTTGATTAAAATCTATCCAAAGGGGGAAACTAAAAAATAATTTAAAAATAATATGGAAAACTTAAAATAGCAGTGGGAGGGAAGTGAAGTATGACTTTTTCCCCATCAAAACAGGTTATAGGACCCATTGTATTGAAGTGTTTATTTCCAACTTATAAGATGGTTTTTACTGAGATTTGAGTAAGTCTGCCTGCAAGTGAAGTACCAGAAAACCAATTTAATAGGTGGTTTGTCAGCAGGACTGCATGCAGATTGAGAATGCTCTCTTGACAAGATGGTGTATTGCACTATAGGCTTTGTCTGGGAGAAGAAGCTGTACCTTTTATACAACTCCAAAATACTTCTTGAACTTTTTATCTGCATATCTTGCTCATCATTTGAACTCTAGTTTCTTCAGCATGTATTTAAATCCTTTCAAATTGTTTATATGAAATTATTGGGTATATTTAATTAAAAGAATGATCCAATATTCTGTTATTCTGTATGTATTCAAACGTTTACTTTTTGGTTTAAGAATTTCAGCCCGTGTTAAAAATTGCCTGTGCTCTGAGCATACTGGTCCTGTGTTTGCCATAATGCAATATATGATTTTTAAGTTAATTGGAGCTTGTGTCCTTTGTTTAGTTTTAATAAATGTATCATTTTGAAGCCTGCTCTGTCCATTACTTTTTTTTTTCCCTGTTCCTTTTCATTGTTCAGTATTGACCGTTGCCCACATGAGATGGTCAGTGACGACCTGAGTATTGTAACTAAAATGTTTGGGATGGAAGAGGGCACGTAAGAGGTGGGATATATTTATATGTTCCTCTGTAATCTTAATGTTCTTCACAGAGTTCACTTCAGCCTGTGGCAAATTTCTGAGCATATCTGACATCTGACAGCTGTTTGTGATTTACATTTACCTCTTCCTGCAGCTTTGGCAGCGTGGGTGAGAAGGCAGATGGAGCCCAAGTCAGCAAGGTGTTCCAGCGCACACGTGGTCCCTTGGAAACAAAGGTGCTTTCAGCCATAATTTGTATTGCAGTCCTTCTTGGAAAAGTTTCAGTGCTTGTCCCAGCTGTGCTCAGTGCTTAAAGAAGTGCAGAGCTGAGATGCTCCAGGCCCTGAAGATGGGGAGGTGCTGGTGCAGAAGCCTGTGCTGTAGGCAGTCTCCTGGCTTCTTTCAAACAAGATTGGGAAAATGCAAACATGTGGATCTACTTCTAGTGTCAAAGCATTTCCGCAGATGGCTGAAAACAACTTCCTATCTTGAGACCTACTGGATGGGTGAGGGTTGGTTGCAGATTTTTGCTTTTTCTGCTTAAAGCCAAATGTCATGGAAAAGAAGCAAGTTCTGCTATTTTTTAAGCTTTGCTTTAAAACTTCCTTTGATGATAGGCTTATTTAGGTGAATGGGATTTTGTGCAGCTGCGTAGTAAAGCAGACAGTGGAGAAATTGTGGCTTTGAGCTTGTAAACTGAATCTGCATGTCAACAAGTTCACCTGATCATAGGTGGCCTGAGCCCCCTGGGCAGACTGCATCCGGTATGCACTGAGATGCATTGGTTATATGAAAAAGTTTTAATTAAGTATCCCTTCTGATCGATGATAATTATCCATTTCCCTGCTCTAGGGAACCTGCTTTAGCAGGAATTGTACTATGAGATCTCTAGAAGTCCCCTCCAACCCCTACAATTCAGCGATTCTGTAATTGCAGATTAAAAGTTAAACATTGTGCACAGAAAGGGAATTATAACTAACTTTGCTAATTAGAAGTAACAGAGATACTGCTTCACTGATGGAAGCCTCTCCTACATCAGACTGGTGATGGAGGGGTGTAGAAAAGTGGCAGGAAAAACTTCTGACTTCGTGAAGTCAAGGTCTTAACATGTTAATATAGGACTTCTATTGCACATTGTCTGGTGAAAGTCATTTAATGTTGAATACAAATGCATAGTTAGATGGTTGCGTGGTTGTTTCAGTGACTCAAGGCTTGAGAAATGTGTGCTGAGTTACTCCCCGTCCTTCCAATAACACATCACGTGGCTCTTGTGTCACAGTTACACACAACTATTTTGCCACTGGCAGGATAGTACCTGCTCCAGGGCAGTATCTCCTTCTAAGGACCTGTTACAGTATTTTGTGCTAAGGTCTTCAAATGCTGAACTAGAACAGTGGCAGCCTATTACACTAAATAGTCTCCCTGGCCAAGGGACCTTGCTTTTCTCGTCGCTTGTATATTGAAAAGCGTTTCTGGTATTTTCCTGAATTATTTCTCAACTCTGATGTGAACAGGAGGATGTTTGTAGTATGTTTCTAATTCCCTGTACTCTGTGCTCACTTCCATTTTGTGTATTACTGGATATAAATCTTTCTCAGCAGTTAAATACCCTTCACAGGTCAAAATTCTTTGGGGGCTCATTAGCATGTACAGTTTTACATGTGCCAAACCCTCTGTGGTTTTCAAACATCGGTTTCTCTCATCTAACTGGCGTAAAAGATTTCTGCTATGCAAGAGATGGATCTAATTCAGATTTGCCTCTTTCCGTCTAGTATTTCTCCGTATGTATATTGGCAGAGCTGGCCCCTTCATGAATGGCCTGATTTATGGCTCAGTGAGTGCTGCAGCCAGCAGTTCAAGATGTCAAATCTCCTGTGCGTGCTGGGAGCGGCTGTGGATTCTCCCTCCCCTGCTTTATGTCTTGGCTCTGTCGTGAGAGCGAGCAAAGAAGCTTCCTCCTCATTTTCTAACCATGTTTTCAGAGCCTTGGTTAAGCAAGGTCTTCAGAACCTGTCCCAGAACCACGGAGAGCTTCTGTGAAGAGCTGGAAATGAGCAAAAACAATATATATATACACACACACACATATATATATATACACATATATAAAAGGATCATAAGAGTCTGACCAAATCAAGGTGAGAATTAACGGCCTTTTATGCAGAAAACTTTTGAATCCCTGCAGCTCACTTCAGACCTGAAAATGTAAGATTTTTTTTTTCCCCTAGCTTCAGTATGCCCTTATACAACTAAACAACTCAGCGTGTTTTTATTCTCTCTCCTCCCTACACCCCAGCTTTCCCTTCTCTCTACCGCTTAGTCAATATGCAGCACTTGGTAGGAAGATTTATGGAGCTCTTGCAGCACTTTAGCTTCCTAGTTCCTAGCTTTGTGCTGGTGGAAGCAGACTTGAAATATAGCGACCGTTAATCTTTCCAGTCATTTCTGCTCACTGGATGGATTTTGGTGCTAGGTCTGTGCAAATTCAGTGCTTCACCAGCAGCCTTCATGAAGCTCCACACTGACTTTCTTTCAATGCAATGATGGCAGTGGGCAATGATCAGTGCCCAAGAGAGAAAAATGGTTTTATCACTGAACTATAGAATCATTAAGGTTGGAAAAGACTACTAAGACCATCAGCCAGTGCCCACTAAAGCATTTTCCAGCAGAGTCATCCTTTCTTTCAAGTCCCATATGCTTATATCACGGGGAGCTGCATGTGCCCCATCATAAGCCACAATGTACAGGGGGGAAATTATACTCTTAGCCTTCGTCTCCAAAAGCCAGAGTGACATGGAGAGGGGAAGCACACACATCCGTGTTTTTAGACTGACTTGCAGCCAAATACATGCAAAAAAGAGGGGCGCTGTGGTCTGTCAGTGACGCAGTACGGTTTCTTTTGAGGATTACATAAACCACTCGAGTCACCATTTTTATCTAGAAAATTCTTTGTACACATTCTGCAAATAAGATCCTTTTGGCTCTCTAGGATTTGGATCTGCGAGCTCAAGAATTAACTGATATCAATCCAAAAAACCTCTTGAAGTAAACAGCAGGGGGAAAGCATTAGCACAAAACCTCAGCTACCTTTTGTGTGCCAAGCGCTTTGTGGTTGAGATCTCTGGCACAGCAAATGGACCATCGAGCCGTTGCTCTTACGGAATATCTCTCCGTCCCAGGGACAACCTCCCCAGCAGACGTGTCACCGACCCCCCGACCGCATCTCGCCGGCGGAGCGGGGACGGAGCTGCAGCTGCGGGGTCCGGTCGCTGGGTGGCGACATGGGACTGCCCGAAGATGGGATGGGATGGAACGGGATGGGATGGGTTGGGATGACGCGGGTTAGGGTGGGATGGGATGGGATGTGACAGGATGAGTTGGGACGGGATGGGATAGGATGGTTCAGGACGACATGGGACGAGAGGATGAGCTGGGGCAGGACAGGTCAGGATCACAGTAGGTCATGGCTGCTCAGTGCTCTTCCCCTCTCCCACTGTATACCTGATGCTTTGTGTCTGGCTCACATGAAATTTCTGTATGTTTACCTCAGTGTTGTAAGTCCACTGTCTCCAATTTAAAGTGCTGCTCTGACCATGCCCCTCCCCACACGGACATGACTTCTCTCATGAGATCCCATGATTTTCTGCACCCTCTGTTTATGCGCAGCACCTTATCTTGCACTCACAAGCTCAGCTCCCTGGGTCACTTATCCTCCTCCCTTCCCCGGAGGCCACATATGGCTGCTGCAGCTCTCCCATCCCAAGCCAGGTCCCACATTTCTTACTCTTCTCCTTTTGTCAGCATGACAGCAACTTGCTTGCAAACCTTTGGTGATTGGTCTTTCCGAAATTAATCCCTGTTTGAAATACAACATAATTTCTAAGTAATTCTCCAAATCTCCTGTTTAAAAATTGACAGTGAAAGAGAATCCACCACAATCCCTTGGTGAGCCCTTCTACTGGTTTATTGCTATCACTCTGTGGCTTGTGGGAGTTTTCTTGCGGAGGAAGAGAGAGAGGAAAAAGAAATTAATTCCTCACCCTTGGAAAATCAAATAACAAATAGCTAAACTGTTTCTAGTGAATTTGTCTCACACCAAATTCTATTCATTTGGCTTCAATTTGCTTGGTGGAAAAGCCCCTGAAAAGGTTTTCTTTGTTGGACCACTTATGGCACGCAGTAGTGTCTAACTTTGAAGCTGCACAGCTTCTCCAGAAGTGTCCTGACATTCTCATCAGCTGTCTGTGTGTGTCCTGCCCTACCCCGAGCTCTTCCCCATGCATTGGTGATATGTTGTGTTTGAATCATAGAAGGGTGTGGGTTAGAAGAAACCTCAAACCCAACCAGCTCCAACCCCCAGCCATGGGCTGGTTGTCCCCCACCAGATCAGGCTGCCCAGTGCCCCAGCAAACTCGGCCTTGAGCATCTCCAGGGATGGGACACTCACAGCTCTCTGGGCAGCCTGTGTATGCACTTTACACGGACTTTTTCCCCAGTATAGGACTTTGTTTTTGGTGTTGTACGACTTTGTCCCCATCAGGCTTCCCCAGCCCACTGTGTTCCTGCCCTGTAAGCTCCACACTGGGGGATAAGAGTGTGTAGGGAAGTTAGCAACAAAAACAAGAAGGTCAAAAGCACCGAGTGGAGCAGTTAAGTCTCACTTGCCAAATGCATGGGGTTATTCAGGGTAAAACCAGCATCATGGCAGGCATGGAACTGATGACAATTTATGCAATTGTTATAAAGTGAACAAACTACCATGTGTTGTTATAGAAGGTCTGAAAAAATAAATTAATAGACTGTTGGTTCAAATATGAAAGCGCTAAACTCATCGACCACGATGTGCTCTAAAAATAGAGGCTTGAGCCTCTGCATCAAAAACATAATGTTTCCCTTAGGAAGACTTACTCAGGCCTACAGACCTAAAGAGAAAGTTCTCTGGCTGATACCCAACTGGTTGTTTTTTTTTTTCTAAAGTCTTATAATTAACTTTCTTTTCATTATTTTTTGGTGGGAAGTTTTCCTTTCTCTTTTCCCCACCTTGGTGTAGCAGTGGTGTGTGTGCAGTTGCTATGAGGACAAGAATAATGGCATTCCTACTGCCATGAAACGTAAAGTTGAAAAGTTTATGTCATTTTGTACGAACTGGACTTACAAGTTACAAATGACTTGTTCAGTATTTACCTTAAACAAAAAGCTCTTCCATTCACCTTCCCATTGTGTGCTTTCTGCCATGCATATTTGTGTGGGGTTGTTCAACACATTTAGCAGTGCTGGTCACTGAGGTTCAAAGATGCTGTGTCACAGTGCTGGAACTCACCAGAGCTTTGTCCAAAGTCAGTGGGCTACGTGATTTTTGCTCAACCTACAGATTCCTGCACTGTTTTGCCCAGGTCTCACTGCCCTACAGCACTGGTTAAAATCCTGCCTCAGTAGTTCAGAGCTGTTGGGTGTTATAAAGTACACAGCAGCCATAGAGATCACTGGGGTATTCATTTCTTAGCATACCTGAAGGCTATAAAATACTGATCAAATCCCTGAATTTCCAGTTTTAGATCAGGCCTCAGGCCCAGGGCCTCATCCAACCCGGCTTTGAATACCTTCAAGGATGAGGCATCCCTGTTGTCCTTCCTTGCACAGCATGGACAATCCTTAACAGGGAAAAGAATTACTTGTCTGAAAGATTCAATTGAGAATCTGCAGCCAGCTTGGTGGATCACAGCAAAGACGTAAGCAGGAAGGTCTGACCCAGCGCACAGCTTCATGATGAGGAGGCAATAACTGACGAGACTGCAGTGTGATGGAAAAACATCTGAATGCAATGGGAGACTGTCCCCAAATGAGTGATTCCGTGTGGCTGCTACTGGGTGTTCTGGGCCATCCTCACAGCAGTGCTTACAGGATGAATGAGGTGGTCGCATGGGTGCTGATGAGGTCTGGCAGCTTGAAGCCAGCTTTGGGTGCTGCTCTCCACCACTGATAGCAAAGGACTGGAGCGGGGTCAGACTGACAGGGACAATGAGTAGTTGGTGAGGAAGTTGGTGCTTTTTAAACTGGAGAATGTGGGAAGGATGGGAGAGAACACCCATGTTTGGGTATGTTTGTTGCTTCAGTGCTTCCTTCTCCACAGCTACCAGGGCTGGGTGAGAGGAGATACAAGTACTTGGCTTCACTTACAGTGACATAATTCATGGAATCATAGAATCATAAAGTTTGGAAAATCCACTAAGATTATCCAGTCCCAGCAGCCATCAGCCCAACCCCTCCATGCCCACTAACCATGTTTTTCAGTGCCGCCTCTCCAAGTTTCTTGAACACCTGCAGGGATGGTGATTCCACCACCACCCTGGGCAGCCTGTTCCAATGCATCACCACTCTTTCTGAGGATAAATTTTTTCTAATATCCAACCCTGAAGTTGGAGCACTGGAAGACTGAGGCTCTCACCAGAGGCATCTCCAGTCCTGGCTGCTGCCTGGGGGCTGCTGGTGCTGCAGACAACAATGGGCACCAACTCCCACTTAGGCTGGGTCTGAACCCCACAGCAGCATGACTGTATCAGCTAAGTAGTGGCCCTGTGGCTGTCCCATCCCACTGCTTCCTCTCCCACAAAGTTTTGCTGTGCCTCTCAGAATACCTGCATTTTTTCACCAGGCATTGGATCCATCCCTGCGCAGAGCTGGAGCACACCAGATAGAAGGGCCCTGGAAGACTTTGAGATGAAGAGCTCTGCAAAGAATGGAGTTGTTTATTGTTCTGATTGCTAAAATTAAACTTCAAAGCATCCTAATGTAAGGAGTTTGTTGGAAGGTTTACAATTTGGGGTGTTAAACAAGGGGAGATATTATTTCCAAGAACCAAATTACAGCAAGTCCCCCTCAGGACAACGCAAAAAGAGAGTTTAAGTGTATTACAAAATGAGCTTGTCTATGGCTTCCTAAGCTTCTAATATCCTTTAGTATCAGGGGGAAAGGGGAAAGGAGAGTCAGGCAGCCAGAACAGGAATCTGTCTCTATTGGGAAACCCTTAGAAAGATGCAATGTGGTGGCTGGGACCCAGACAGCACTTGAATATCATCCCTTTTCTATAAATCACGTATGTTAATCATCACATTTTTAAATTCAGAGCCCAGAAGGAAATAATCAGTCTCTCTTGAACTGAGATATAGCGTTGTGGAATGGAATTTGGGAGCCTCAAGTGGAGGGGTCCTGGGCAAAGGAGCAAGTGGCAGGGCTGCAGCCTCTGGCCTTGAGCGATGTCCTGGAGGAATTACAATGGGATGTTTGCCATCACTTATGTTTCATTGCTGGACCATATGCAGAGTATTGTCCACCTGGTCCTGGAGTCACAGGACTGCCGTGCTGTCAGATCAGAGTGATGCAGCTCGGACAGAAAGCTTGTGTGGATTTGGCTGTGACTTGGAAAGCTTTGAGGGTGAAGCACTGTTTGAGTCTTCTCCACTGCAATTAAGAAAGCAGACTATAACTTTTTGCCTGCGCTATAGTCTCCCATAGTGCTAAAAAAATTGCCTTTGGGTTGCAATATGTGTCATACATTTTTATGGGGACTGCCCATCCCCCTGCACCACAGAAAACTGACAGAAGAGAAACCAAGAGGTTATTAATTAGCAATCACTTCACTTATAGAAGACATCTGTTTCACATTAGGCAGGGAGAGATGAAGAAGGCTGAATCTCACACTCTTAGTGACTGCTGCTTATGGGATGGGCATTAAAGCAGAAATCAGGTGTTTTTCAGGTTGCTTTTTCTCTCTGTCTCCTTACTCTCTGGGTGAGCATTTGCTGGGTTGCAAAGCAGAGCAGAAGGCACAGCTCCTCTGGGGCAGCAGAGGATTAACTAGAGGATAAGAGGGGCAAGAGTATCCCCATTTCCTAGAGAAGGAGGACAGGGAGCTCCTGTAATTTTTCCCCAGCTTCCTCAGATAGACTTCTGTCCAAAAATATTTCCCCTTTAAAAGCTGGAATGTTTTCACTGTATTGAAATTAAATGGAAATGAAACCTGAAAGTGACATTAAGAAATAAAAATACTAATGCAAAATGCCATTTTTCCTTGAAAACAATTAAACTGACTGAGCTCAAATCTTCTGTTGAAATAGCAAAGTTCCCCTCGGTTTCAGGAGCTGTGGGAAGGGGCTTGATGCTCCCAAGGACAGTAGATTCCTGAGTGATCCTTCCCCATCACTATATGGATTTTTTGCCTATGGACTGGGTGCTTTTGTATTTTAAGGCTTGTCCACCAGGTGTGATTGACCAGAATAACACAGTAAGAGTTGTTCTGTAGATGCTGCTCATCTGAGCTCTATTTAGAATCAAAGAGAATATATACCAGAGCAATTACTTTTCTTTGGAGGAGAGCATTAGTTATTCTGCCGTAAATTGACTCTTATTGTGGAAGACAGTGGTCTGTGCAGGGAGCTATTCCAAAACAGTTGTTGTGGAACAGCTCATTCTGCAATAGCTGTTCTGGTCAAGCTCTCTGTGTTGGCACCAGGGGTGGAGGCACGCAGCCCCCGGCTCTCTGGGCTGGCATGCTGCTGTGAGCTGATGGCTCCAACTGTGCTGTTATCGTGCTCGCCTTTCAGTGAGAAAGGCAGAAATCACTCTCACATCTCCGTTAATATGCTGCCTCCTGGACTTTTCACTTCCATTAGGTGTCACGCACTCCCTTTGGTTCTCTCCGCGCAGGTAGGCAGGGTTGTTCACCCTTTCTACATGAAAAAGTGCCATGCTTTATCCATGTTTCTCAACCTTGTGGGATTTATCCCTCCGCCCAGATGGCTGCAACCCTCTTTTTAACTTTTTCTCAGTTCTGCATTTCCTCTTTTTCCCCCGATGGCCAAGAAGGTGAGACAGAAGCAGGTCTTTATGTGCCATTCCTGCCTTTGCTGTCGTCTCAGGGAGCTTTCAATCAGCATGACAGTGTTTTCCTGCTGGAGCCAACTTGAGTTAATTTGGAGCATAACATTTCAGGAGACAGTATCGACCCCTTCAGACAAATCCAAATAGATTGCAGCTGTTCTGTGCTCTATTAGCCCTGTAATTTTGCAATTCTGTCCCCAAAAACTGGGGGAAGGGCAAAGAAAGCTGGAGGGATTTTGATTCCACAACATCAGATGAATGTCAGAGGAAGCATAGGAAGCTCTTTCCTTGGACAGACAGGTCTGACAGATTTCTATGTCTGACACATGGGCTTCTCCCTTTACATCAGCAAGCCCCTTTTATCCAGAATTAATGACTGACATCCTCCCTGAAGTGCAAGTATTTAGGTCTCCCATGGCTAGCATAAAATTTTCTAAAGCAATTTTTAGCTTTTAGGTTCCTAGCTATTATTGGTATTGATTATTGATATAATTGGCTACCAGAGAGACTTCTGTTTGTCAAGGCAGAGTTCTTCAAAATCGTTAAATGTGGGGAAAAAAGCCCAAATAATAAAAAGTCCACTGCATACCCAAGACTAGAGATACATATCTCAATCTGAAGCTCTTTGATTGGAACTAAGCCACTGTGGTTTTATAGAGTAAGAGGAGATTTTGGAGATGCACCAACCCCTCACCTTTCAGCATAATGTGACATTCCCTGGAGATGACTGTTCTTCCAATCTAGAAGGCAGTTTTGGTGTTGAGGAATCCCAGAGAATCCCAGAACAGTTGGGATTGGCAGGGACCTCTGGGTCCCTCTAGCTCAACCCCATGAGGGCTCCCCAGAGCAGGACGCCCACACCAGGCCTCCTAAGTGCTCCTGGCTCTGCTGTCCTCCAGCTTTTAATGGTCTCTTTTCATTCAGTCGTTGCTGTTTCTTTCTCCCCCTCATTAGATGGCTTCTGGCTTTGTAATGATCTTTGGTATTTGCTGTTCACCACGTATAAGCAAGTCTTGGTCTTCAAGTTCATGACTGAAAACCAAACTGGAAGCAAACATCTTGATGGTATGAATACCCGCCAGATAATCCCTGGCTTGGAGTAAGAGAAGAGCTGAGCAAGCTTATTTGTGTGTGTTCACTTTTTCCAGGAAAGAAGAATTTTTTTCCTTCCTAACTGATCTGTCTGGAGTTGCCCTTTCCTGCTAAAATATACAGCCATTTGCCATATAAGGCCATCTGAAGGGCAACCAGTGCATTGAATTTACTGGGGTGGTTGTTGAGTTGCTGGGTGTTGTGGAAGGTTGGGGATGTGTCTGCGTGGCACCTAAGGCAACAGGGATGTTTAAACAACTAAAAGTGCAAGGCACAGTAATGAGAGAAGCCTCTAGTAGCCCCTGGCTCAAGGTATTGGGCTGCATGCATGGTGCTACGTTGGTAACGCAGCTTGGGGAACTATGCTAGCCTGGATCCCTTGCCCTTGACGCCCTCTCTGCCGAAAGAACTCACAGCACAAAGCAGATATTTCTATGTACAATGCCTTTGGCTCTGTGGCAGTTAGGATGTAACTAAATCCTGCTAGAGTTTGTGTAGGAAATTGGATGTTCTCATGCATTTCTGCTGAGTGGGGCCAGGCGGTGGTTACACGGTTCGGCATCGTATGGGCTTTGCTGATCTCAGTATAGTCCATATAAAAGCAGGAGGGGACAGAAGTTCAAGATAAAACCTCAGGAGCTGATTTCTGCTGCATTCATCTTGCCTTCCTCCCAGATGCAACATCTCCCAAAACATTCACATGGGAGCACTGAGATGTCTTTGCCATCTTCTGCAACAAAATACCCCCAGCAGCCAAATCTGCTGCTCATTCTGTCTTCCTCCAAAGAATGAATAAAACCCTCAATAAAACCAAGTTTCCTCTCTGGGCTCCCAACTCCTGCATATAGTTTTAAGCAGAAGAGCTCCTTCTCATTAAAGTCTGTACATTACTTCTGAAGAAAGAAGATTATGATAGAACATCTCTTAATACAAATAGCTGGACTACATCTGAAGCCAGATTTCTTTTTTTTTTCTGTTCAAAAAGAACAGCGAAAGTTCAAAAAGAACTTTTTTCCCTGTACTTCTCATATAGTCAAATAGAAAAGGAAGAAATAAATACCTTATGCTAAAGTTGAGAGAGAAGGGTCGGGGATACCTCTATGCTGTCTTTAACTCTGGTACTGACTCTCAGTGGGAACCTTCCTAGGAGACCCTGTATGAGGATAAGGTGCCTTAGGCTCTTCTCGTGCTCAACTTTATCTTCCTGAGCCCTCACTTTTCTTGTCTACAAAGCACAGGTAGTGGCACAAACCCAGCTCAGCCCCAGTTCTTCAACAGAGACCAACAAGAGCAGCCCTTGCATGGTTGGTGTCAGCTATATACTCATCTGCTTGCACTGCATATGGCTCTTACTCTCATGTCATCTCTCCTCTAGTGATTTATTTGTCCTTTCATGTTGTCACATCTTGATTTATGCCATTGCTGCTGATAGCAAGGCCTTGGCTAGATGCTCCGTGCCTGGTGTGCTCTGTGCTGTCCAAAAGTAATTAACAGTAGCAGAGACTAGGAGGTTAATTCCAGGCTCCTTTCCTCTGCATGAGCCAAGCATAAATCCCCACTAAGAGCAAGTGTGCAAGCAGCTGCCACTCAGTACAGAAATTAATAACTCCAGGTTTAAGCAAGCAATAATTTTGCACTAAGCATAACAGCAGAGGTAATATTTAAGGCTATTTTTGTGGTTTCATCATTAAACTTTCTGTATAGAGACTTAAATATGATTATGTCAGTCTCTTCATTCAAAACTCAGCATGCATGCTCTGAATAAAGCAGAGATCTTTAAAGGGATCCAGAACAATAAATTTTGGCTTGATGACTGCTTAAAACACCACAAAAAGAACTAAAACTGGGTTACATAGTCCATGGGTTGCAACTGATGTCAAGAGCCAAGATTAGGATGCAAGCATAACCCCTGTAATCTGGTTTCTGCCATGGGGTTGGAGGGCAGCCTGGAGAAATTGCCGTAGTGTTCAGGTGATGTTCAGCAGAGCTGCAGTCCTCAGCACTGGGTGATTACACCTGGGAATCCACCAAAACTCATCTGATCTCATTATACATCCACTAATTGCAACTGAGCCTCACCTGGAGAAGCTCAGCCCCAGAGCTCTGGCGGGCTGCAGCTGGGACAGCTCTTAAGTACAGCCCTGCCTTGGAAAAGCTCTAAAGCTCTAGGAAATGGAGCATTCTGGCTACAAAAAGGGGATTGAGAGTGTGGGAGATTGCACTGGCACTAGGCAGTGCGTGGCACAGCAGGTCCTTGCGTGCAGAGGAGATATGACAGTGATGTGGAAAAATGCATATGAAAGGTGGATTGCATAAAGGAGCTGTGGATCAGAAGCAGATGTTGGGGATGTAGCAGAAGGTAAGGGAAATGTCTAGCTGAAGTGGTTTTACAAAAGGAGCTGCTCCAAGAGCAGGTCTTACGTAAGTGTTTTACCTACTGGCCTTAGCATGAAAAGCCTCACAGCTTTGGGGTGTGCTTCCCTGTGTGGTTGCCAAGTGCCTGTGTAACTCCTGAACTGTCACTGGCATCATCTTTTGCTCTGCCCTTGTGAAGCCCCATCTGGACTACTATGACCAGCTCTGTGCCCTCCCGCACAAGAAAGATGTGGAGCTGTTAAAGCAGGTCCAAAGGAGGCCATAAAGAAAACAGGAAGTTCAAGAGAGGGCTGGAGCACCTCTCTTACGGAGACAGGATGAGGGAGCTGGGCTTGTTCAGCCTAGAGAAAGCTGCAGGGAGACATCACTGCTACCTTCCAGTACTTGAAGGGAGCTTATAAACAGGAGGGAGATTGACTTTTTATGCAGACTGATAGTGATAGGATAAAGCAGACTGGCTTTAAACTGAAAGAGGGTAAATCATAGAACGGCCAGGGTTGGAAGGGACCTCAAGGATCATGAAGCTCCAACCCCCCACCACAGGCAGGGTCACCAACCTCCACATTTAATACTGGACCAGGCTGCCCAGGGCCCCATTCAATCTGGCCTTGAACACCTCCAGGGACAGGGCATCCACAACCTCTCTGGGCAGCTGTTCCAGCACCTCAGCACTCTCGTAGAAAAGAATTTCCCCCTGACATCCAATCTAAATCTCTCCTCCCTCAACTTCAAACCATTTCCCCTATCCTGCTGTTATCAACCCTTTCAAAGAGTTGACTCCCCTCCTGTTTGCAGGCTCCCTTAGGTACTGAAAGGCTGCAGTGAGCCTTCTTTTCTCCAGGCTGAACAAGCCCAGCTCCCTCAACCTGTCTTTATAGGGGAGGTGCTCCCCTGGTAAACTTAGGTTAGATGTTAGAAATTCTTTACTCAGAGAGTAGTGAGGCAGTGGCACTGGCTGCCCAGAAAAGCATGGAGGTGCTCAAGACTGGGTTGGATGGGCCCTGGGCAGCCTGAGCTGCTGTGGTAGCAACCAACCCATGGCAGGGACTTGGAATTGAATGAGCTTTAAGGTCCCTCCCAACTTCAGCCATTCAATGAACTGTGAGCAAGCAGGAGACTTGCCTGCAGATGCTGCTCAGCAGGCCTGGCCCCTTTAGCCCTGCTCCTGCAGCTGCTGCACACACACTTACTGTCAGAAGCACATGTACCTGCACGTCCCATTGTAATTACACTCCTGTGAACGTTTCTGCTGGACCCAAGGACTTAATCCCACAAACCTCACTGATCACATCACTGTGCGTAAATTTATGCTTGCAGGATTAAACCCTGCCTTCAGCTATCAAGCAAATAATTGTAAGCAGAAAATGTGCAGGGGTGGGGAAGAAGGGCAAGGTTAAAATGCTCACACTAGGCGAGAGATCTTTCATGCTGGTAGGTATGAATTTCTGTCAGTAGGACCTTTTGCTGGGGAGCTGCTGTCCCAGGCTCCTGGTTACACAGCAAATGATTGCTCTGTGTGACACAGAGAAGGAAACAAGACCTGATTTTAATTCCAGCTGCCTAAGCATGCATGGGCCAGAAGCCCTGTGCAGCCTGTTGTTTGTAAGTAAAACGTGCTGAAGTCACCTGGCTACTTGGAGAGGCCTCATCCATATCCCCGTGATTCTGATGGTGAATCTCACCAGGTGTAAATAAAGAAAAATACTGTTTTACCTGCTGAAGGCACTACCTGCTGTTATAACTGATCACAATCCCAAGGCACTGAACTGAAAATCTAGACCAGACCATTTGTACCTTTTACTTTCCTTTCCAACAGTAAGGAGATAATTAAGGATTTCCAAGAAGCAGTATGGGACCTGGCGTACAGCCCTCTCTGCTCAGCAGAAGTTCATCCCTTGCCTTCAGTAAATTTTAGGGCAGTCAGAAGGCTCAGTTTTGGCACTGCAGATGTACAGAGCAGCGCTGCGCTGTTGCAACTGTGATAGTCAAAGTCTACATCTAAAGCAAAGCTGGAATTGTCCTCATCCAACTCACCTGAATGTTCAGGGGCTAAGAGTGCCTTGACTATGATGTTTAACACTTACATTTGAACTAGCAGATTGTCAACATTTGGGATGCTCTGCCAGAAGCCCCAGTGCTTTGGCACATTTCCTGAAGCTCATGCCTCTTCTTGTTTTCATGGATGTCTGTCTTAATTATTTTATATACATGGTTCCTTGCTGCATGAAAGGATTCAGAATATGTGAGAACAAGGCTTTGTTGTCTGTTATTACTCATGTAATTAGGCAGTACTGCTAACTTCACGTAAAACAATATGAAAATATTTGGGTTTCTTTCGACCAAGCTCATTGCAAAATCAGCAGACCCAGAGTTCGGATTAATACATGCTTTTCTGGGGTTGCTGTAGTCTTGATCTGCATTTAACTTAGTTAATGGCATAAGGTCTCAGAGTCTTTCTGTCCCTTTGCTGTTAAATATCAATATCTTCAGTGATGAATTATGGCAATGTCATTAGTAATATCTGGGAAACATTCTCATAATTAAAGCTAAACTAGCCCACGTGCTTTAACAATCGGCAGTGAAAATGTTTGTCACCACTTCTGTTAACAGTGGAGCAAGGAAGTCTGGAACAGAAATAGCTCTACAGGACTAAAGAAAGAAATTGAAGTCTTCCTGTTTTATTGCCTCAACAAACTATTTTTCACTCCTGTCTCTATTTCCCTTTCTGCACAGCAGTATATATCTCTTTTTCCAAAATGCTCATGTAAATAATGGAGAGGAAAGCCTTTTGTGTGGCCTTCACTGAATTTGCAAGCTGTGTGGTCAATATAGCTCAACTTCAATGAGATTTGTAAACCTCTGTGTGCATAAGAAAAAAATTAATAACACATATTTTCTCTTCATTGACTGTTTTTCTTGACACAGTAGTGCATATATGAAGGAAGAAAGGGAAAATGCGTTGACAAAAAAGCGAGGACTGCCTTTGAAGAAGGAAGGAAATTTTTCCTGGGTAGATTTATTCCATCTGTAATTAAAACACCTTAATGAACACGTAGCATACTCCAAATTCTTTGAATCACAGCTCTGCCTAGTGCTCGGATCTATTCTCTTTGCTTTGGTCAGTGTTCTGCTCTGAGTTGTATGTTATGCAGTGTTTTGAAGAAACGTGATTTTTATTTTTATGATGTTGATGCTAATTCTTAGCCATTTAGCTCCAGATGTTATCCAGAAAGTTTTACCTCCTATTGCCTGTGCAATGTCCCCATTTGTTCTTGATGTCTTTAGATAAATATTGCTTTATTCTGAAAGTGACAAGGAACTGCTTGGTACTGCTTGAGTGTGCAGTGGTTAATGAGCGATTCAAACTGCTGCCTGTTTGTAGGTACTACTGCACCGTGCACTGACTACACTTGACAAATCCTGTGTGTGTGTGGAAATCTTGCAGCTCTCAACAGTAAGGTCTTAAGCAAAGTAGTGAGACTACACCGACTTTGTGCTGGGTGTTTCAGCAGACTGACTGTGGCTTTTCATCACCCTGTTGGCGCACAGCTCTTTGCAGGTCTAGATGCCTGCACCCTTTAGTTTAATTTTTGTTTTTCTCCATCTCCCTCAGCAGTGCAGCTTCAGAAAAATAAAAATAAAAAAAAACACCAAACCTGCAAAGAACAACCAAGCAAACAAAAAAACAATTGCTTTGGACATCTAAAAAATGCATACAATATGTTCTTACATTAAGAAAATTCAATGCTGTGAGACTGAGGTACAGGCTGGGTAAAATATTTCCTTCCCAACTTTTTCCATCTCTGCAGTTTTGAAGGAATCACTGGACTTGGTACAAAAAAAAGGGTAAGACTATTATCTTACCTTCATCTACAGAAGTAGTGAAAGGAAGCTACAATCTTCATTTGGACAAGACCTTGAGTGCAAGGTGTTGGGTAGGAGGCAAAGGCCAAGCAGCACCTTGTAGATCAAAGATGCCATGTGGCAGGGTGGGTGAGGTAGGTGGGGTTAGAAGGCAAAACAATCTCATCCACAACTTAATGTTAAAAGGACAAAAGTATGAGGTGCCCAGGCCATCTAGAATAAGATTTAAGTTGCACTCGTTGTTAATTGGCTACATCAGAAGGATGGTTCAGAGAAGTGTTGGCTCACAGGCTACTCCAGGCACTGTATCTGCTGCCTGCCTTCTCATAGCATGGAAGAAGCTTTGGGCAGAAACGATGTGCAGGTCAGGAAACACGCAGGTTTGGTGTGTGGTTTGTCTTGCACAAAAATTTGTATATGTTCTCTTAAATCATGAAGCTTGGCAGTGTTTGAGCATGTAGATGCATGCTCCAAAGTTCTTACTGGTATTAAGCAGATAACACTGAAGCATACAGAATGGAAGAAAATTAAAAGGAAAATGTCTAGCAGGTTGTTATACAAACATCTGCCAAGCGTAACCACGTTATTTAAGTGTCTAGATCATGCTGCGTTGCATTTGCTTATGAAACCTTTCTGTTGGACCCATGTGGACAGGCCCTGTCCTTGGGAGTGCTGGGTTTACAGATACTGCAGTAGATGGCTATTGTCAGAGTGAGCAGGTGTATCCCAGAGGACTGAGAGCAGGCCAAGTCTTCAGCATTTTGGTAGTGATTTGTGGAAAGCGCAGACACTTGGGAGGGGCAACATATTAATGGTGAACAATTTAACGGCTACCTTGGATCTTAGGGAGTTTTGTTCTGCTCTTCACGTGGATCTATTTAACTGATGTGCTGACAGTAGAGGAGTGGCTTCGTGGGACCTGTTCTGGGGGCAAGGATCATGCTTCTATTTGACATCACTTTTAAGTAGACAGTGAGTATCACTAACACTTCTAAGAGGTGACTAGTGAAAAATAAGGAGAAATAAGGTTGGAGGTGGGGCTCTTGCGGAGCTTTCTCCAGAGGATCCCAGACACCAAATATAGCATAGGGAACCAGACCTGGTACAGGGAACTCCCTGTGTCAAGAAGACACCTTAGAGCAGTGGGAGGTCTGTGTCCTGGGAAGGATGCTGGACATTGAGGCCAATCTCTGCTCTCTGCTTAATTGGAGGACATCTTCACATGTTTCATTCTCTCTTCAGTATCTCAGATCCAAACTTTCCCAAATCCATGTCAGTTCCCAGAGCCACGTCAGCTCTTTCTGTGAAAAAGCGTGGGACACACTGACTTTTGTCTGCAAGTGGAAGACTTGGAGCGGATCCATTGCAGGCAGAAAGGTGACTGCCCTGGGAAACTCTGCCAGCAGTAACGGAGGCATTTCTGCTGCCATTGGCACCAACAGGGCTTCTTGTTTTATTCTTGGCAAGCAGCAGTGGTGCTGACGTCCTGGGTGAGTGGATGCAATGGGGAGTTGTGCACAGTGGGGTGCTGGATTGAGTTCTCCATTAGGGAAAGTCTCTGTTCCCATTCTAGCACAGTCACTGCTCCAGAGCATCAGAAGAAAATACCTCTCTCAATCTTGTAATGCGCTGCCTGAGCAAATGTAAAATATTTAATCTGGCATTGCCAAAGGGGTGCTTTATGACTTATGCCAAATTACATTATATAAACATAATTAAAGGGTTAGCTTTGTTTGAATCTGTCATTCTAAGCAATAAAGATGTCAGATAATTTAGTGTTACATTTTGATACTCACCTTATTAAGCTAGTAAGTGTTTTTGTGTGTGCATGTATGTATGCACAAGCAGTGTTCTCTGGGTTAGGTTCATTTTAAAGATGACTGAGTCTGAAGATGTTGCTGATGGAGTCGGGGAACACTGTTTGCTGAAAAACTGGCTTCCAATATTTGCTCTTGAGCCTGGGCACTTTTGGTTCCCAAAACTGGAGGCTGGGAGGAGCAAAATAACCCTGGTGCCCCTACCGTAGCAGGAGAGGGTGAAATTGCTGTGGTTGAGCTGGGACTGTGCTTGGGAACTCATTGCATCTATGGTGGGACATGGGTGGGACACACCCAAAAACGGTCAAGCTGGTGTGCAAGGAATAAATAATATAAAAAGATTTATCAAGGTTGATGCTTCTCTCTGCCCTGGAGACCTTTTGTGTCTGGAATTTTACATTTTCACCTACTAGTGATAGCATTCACTTATCCAGTGTGCTTCACTGAAAGTCTACTACTTCAGCCAAATATTGTCCTGGTTGTTCAGCTGTGGAATTTGAGGTGGCTAACTGAGTTATTGAAGACACAGGTGGCCAGTTACTGCTCATGCTATGTGTACCAGCCCTGATCAGCCTCACTATGGCATGGGATGAACCAAACATTTGATGGAGCCCAGGGCACATTCGTTCTTTGCTGTATGGGAGGTTTCAGCTCATGATGTTAGGTGCTGTGTGTGCCACTAAGCTGGCCCTGGTGTGGTTTGATATGATGGGTATGTACTGGCTTCTGGAGCAAAAAAACACCCTCCCTCCCCCAGCTACTCTATTTTGAGACCTGTGTTACAACTGCTATGTCAATGGAAAAACAAACCCAAATCCTGTCAAGTGCTAGGACAAATATTTTTAAGGTTATTTTAAGGTTTGTAAAAAAAATTTAAACTAGAGAGTAAAATGTATTTTGCATGATTAAACTGTCCCAAATCTACAGAATTGAACACACAGGCTCTTTCTGGGATATAAAAATGAAAGGTGTCTCTGAGCCTAAGACTTGCATTATTGGTATCTGAGACCATTTATGAATTAGTAGATGCAATTACCCTTTGAAATCTGTTGTCAAGATAGGCTTTGTTTGAAGTTGGCTTTCCTTTTGGCTGCTATTAAGTAAACTGATCGAGCTATAACACGCTGTTTGTTCACCTTTCCAGAACAGCGGGTGCACACAGAGCTGAGTTTGTCATTCGTTCATCATTCAAATAGCATAAAGCCTCCTATTTAATATTGAGGAGTTGCTGCTGGATGCCTGAACAGCTCGGGCATACTAGAGAATTAAAAAAAAAAATACACCATTCAATTAAAGACCAGGGCAAAAATAGATTCAGGGTTTTCTGTTTCAAATTAAACTCTTAAAAGCCACTTTCATGAATTTCTTCCATTTGAGTTTTGGATCCAGTCCTAAATGCTGGGTCTCAAATCCTGAATTACTCCACAGTAATGTTGGTGATAGGCTGATTCCAAATAGCAGATCTGATCACATTGAGGCTTTGAGTCTCCTGCTTAGGTTCGGCAGGGCCCCATGGCCCATGTGAGTCCAAAGAAGACCTCCATCTGCCTCCCCGCATCCTGTCCACCTCCAAACAACCCACCCAGTGCCCATCTGTATAAATATAATCAAGTATCTGAGGCGAGAAAAAGAAAAATATCTCATCTTTGCCTACCTTGCTTTAAGTTCCATCACAGGTACGTGGAATTTGTCTATCGTGACCATGCAGTGCATTTGCTGTAGGATTTGTGCTAGCTGTGGGGGCTGGTAGGGGCTAAGCCTTTCACAAGTTCAATTAATAAATTAAATGTGGTGGCAGACCTGCAATGTTTCCCAATCATTCCCAGAGTATCACAACAAACCTTCCTCATCTTGGGAATGGTATCTAGGGAGGTATCTGGCTTTCTAATCTGGGTTTGGTTTGGACTCATCTCTACCCAAAATATTATTTTAACCACTCTTTGTATTTCATTTCCATACTTTCCCTTCAGTATGCTTTGAGAAAAGATTCTGCCAAAGACAGAAATGCTTTGAGCCCTGGAAAACTTCTTTTTTTTTTTTTTTTTTTTTTTTTGCTGTGTATATGGAAGGCGGTGTTTTGCTTGGCTTAACTTGTGAAATACATGGCACAACCTGCATGAAATATTTGAGGCTATGAGGAGACATGAGCAATTCTTGAAGAAAAAAAATAAGGGGGGGGGAGGGGAAGACAGTTATTTTTTCATTCAGTGGTCTCATTTGCTTAAAGCCACACCCAGACATGAGGTATGGGGGCAGAGCAGGGAAGGAGAGCTGATTTATGAACTTGTAAAATTAAAGTTCTTTTAAAATTAAAGAGAAACAAAGCAGTCTCCAAAAAACCTCAGACTCATGGTGAGGCTTCTACATACAAGAGCAGGAATTAAGCCATTAATGCTTGATAAAAATTCATGAGGCTTCCTAGGCAGCAGAGGCAGAGATGAAAGCACTGCCTCATGTACTCAGGCTGCTGGGAAAAGGGCTGCCAAGTGCCCCGTTCTCATCAGGATGGGCTTTTCCTGCAGAGGGTCATAGTAGGAGGTGGAAGGGTAAACAGGAGTTTATAGGGTAGTAAGATATCTCAGGCTGGCAGAGAACTCTAGGCGGTTTCAGTTCATCCTCTGTAGGTTTCCAGTCCAACGTCCATCTCAAAGCACGGTCAGCATGAATTGGTGTCTTCTGCCCTTGGAGTGGCCAACTGGCTCCCAATAAAAGGGTGGTGAAGATATGGAAGAAGAAATATTTGTTCCACTTTTCAGCACCCAGCCCAAACGAGAGCAGCTCTTGGGCTGTCCTGGTTCATACTAGCCCGCTGGTGCTCCTCAGGGGCCCTGGCACAACCACAGTGCAGCAATCATCAATGCTGAGGATCAGCAAAAGCCCTGTCTTTTTGAGCTGTGTATTCCCCAGGAAGGAGGGGTGCTGTGGTTACTGTTTGCTTTCTGCTCTTCACGGCAAGTGTGAAACAGACTGTTTCTCAGAATGACTAAATCAGGACAGGCTCCACTGTGTCATCACACTGTCTACAGGCAGTGTGTTTAGCTGTGATGAAGCAAGCTGACTATCACTTGCACCCTAATGCTTCCAGGGCCCTGTAATACCACACCAGAGCAAACCAAGATGCGAATTCTGCCTCTCAGGTTTCCAAATCCAAAACCTGGCTCTGTGGAGGTGTAAGACAGGACACCAGTGGAAATGTTGAGTTGCTGCGGGACATTAGCTGGCTCCTTGGCACTTCTGCCTGTGACTGGTGGGCACTTGGTGCTCTGGTTTGCTTGGAGATTTTTGCTTTACACCTTGCCTGGCTGCTTTCCCAACCTGCCTCCAGCTGCAAAAGAATGTCTTCTCCGTCAGACTCTGGCATAGCAGACTGTACCCAAGTTTGGAGAGTTGGTGGGATGCTGGAGGTCCAGCAGTGAGAGCCAGCATTCGAAGAGCTTTACTTTACTTTACTTCAGTTTTTGCCACTCAGGGAGATTTTATTTTTCACAGTATTTTTTCTTTTTTTTTTTTTTTTTAAGTCAGCAATAAAATAGGAAGGCTTAGTCTCCTTGGCCACCTCTGCTTATTTGCTGATTTTTTTTCTTAAACTGCAAAGTGTCCTTTAGAGGTGTCCAAAGGGGCTGCCAAGGGCTATATTTTTATGTCAGGTAGATCTGGTAGCTGACGGATAGACAGGATTACCCAGCTTGAGAAGTTGATTTGGAGAGATTTCTGCAGCCGGTGGTGGCATGGGCCACCCATCTCTGGTGGCCTCCATGTCTGCAGCACAGCACAGGCTGCACACCAGCAGCTCAGTCACGTCTCACGTCTCTTGGATACCTCTTCCTTTTGCTCGTAGCTTTTAAGGATCTTACAGGCAACAGTGGTGTTGCGGGTGAGGGGTGGGGGGGGAGGAGAGGAGGAGACTTACGGACATTTAAAGCAGAAAAAAAGGGAAATTGACCCAAATTCCTTGATCCCACCATTTCTTCCAGTAACCTGTACTATGGCTGGAGCTACAGCTTGTCCTTCACAGCACGGTGGTGTGTGGTCCTCAGCATAACAATGTGTTAATTCTGGAGTGTCCTAAGAAGTAATTTTCTTCTGCAGACTTCCACAACTCCAGTGCAACTCTGGGTCCTGGTTCAATAAACCAAAGAAGGCTAAAAACAGCACTTTTAAAAGGCAGCATTGGAGAATATAATGTCCATAGTGGTTCTCAGAGTGACTTCTCAAATCAATCCTTTCCTTCAGCAATGTAAAAGAAAACTTAGGTAGAAATGAAAAGATTGCACTGGGAGGAATGGGAGCACAATCATCAAGACGACTCCGGTGAATGGTTCCTGATATAGTCTGTCTGTGATGGTTCCTCCCAGTACTAGTAGCTCCTCCAATCTGAGTATCAACTATCCAAGCCAACATCTGCAGCTTGTCTCCAACTTGAGCTTTTATCGTAACTGACAGGGAAAATTGCCTTTTGGGTAGAAGAGAAGTTCTCCCTACTGGGTTCCGGAAGCAGAGTGCGTGTGCGGGGCCCTGGCACTTCTGTTGCAGGAGTCATTAAGTCTATTTGATTTGGATGTTATTGGCATTCCTCCTGCGTGGCCCACGAGCAAGCATTGACATCAACCCTGGTACAGAAAATGCTGAGCTTTGGGAGAGGGGAAAAAGGGGAAGGGGAAATTGGAAAACTGCTCTCAGGGGGTGAGGACTTGCCACCACTTGATGAAAGTCATTTAAATATTGCATTAAAGCAGGAGAAAGGAGCGTTGCCTCCTGTTCTCTGCTGACAAGAGCAACTTGTTGCTATTTTCTAGTCAGCAGCCACTTTTTTTTGGACCCAGAAACAGAAGTTATTGTGCCTAACAGGAGGGTGGGCTCAGGGGAGTAAGAAAGGATGTTTTTGCTTAGGAGAGAGCAAGCTCTGAGCATGTGAAATAAACACACCAGCGATTTCTCTCATTCTGATGCATGACCTAAAGATAATTTTGAAGAGTTAAAAACTGGGCAAAAAAATCATCCAGGTGCTTGACATAATGATCATGAGTCCCACGTGGGCACCCTATTCAGCCAGACAGGTTCTGCCATCCGTGCTTAGTTTGATCTTCCAAAATAACTGGGTGTGAACTTGGATATTTCCATGTGTATGGCAAGATATAACGTGTCTGTAACAGTTCTAATCCTGGGTATTACCTCCTCTCCAAACAGCAGAGATGTACTGATATACACACCCTGCCTTCCCGCATGCGGGTGGATAATTAGGAAGACAAAGTCCTGTTGCTTGTATGTTCATACACGTCTTTCTGAGCAACTCCATTTTTTCATATCAAACACGTGTGGTGGAAGCACAGTTGTTATTGGATATTCTGTGTACTGTGCTTGTAACTCAGAAGTGAGACAGATCTCGGTACATAATCATTCTACGTGACACAGTTAAGTGATGGATTCCAAGCCCTGTGCCAATGCAGGAATGAATAATGTGCCTGACATGCCTTAGAGGAAATTTCAAGACAGGACAAATTGAATATATTAAATTGAATGACCATGTGGACTGTTACCTTTTCCTGATTTTCTTTAATATATTTTCATGATAAAAGCAACACCAAAAAACCCAAATTATTTGATTAAAATCCTCCTGGCCGGTAATGAATAATATTTAAATGTTTCTATTTCATAGCTGCACTTCCAAAGTAAGTGTAGAGAAATGCACAGGTAATATTTCTTCCACTATCAGTCTTGTTCAGTTGTCTGCATGTTGCCAGGTTACTCTGCCATAATTCAGGAAAAAGACCCTGAAATCTAAGGCATTTATATGGAATATTAATTAATATTTTCCTTTTTATTTTTTAATGAATTCTTAAGTACCTCTTTAAAAAATAATAATAATTTTAAAAGCCTTGCATTTTCCTCCAGATGAATATCAGCTCTTAAAAGAGAGACAACAAAAAACTTTAAAGTGCTTTTGCCAGTTCGGAACCGTAGAATCTTAGAATTATTTAGGTTGGAAAAATCTCTAAGGTCATCAAGTCCAATGCCTCTATTTCTGCTTTAAATTCTAGGATAACTGTTTTTGTGATGTTAATTGATTTATTAAGAGAGCTGCATGCAGGATGAAATATGAGTGCATGAGATGAATCCATGCAGTGGTTAAAGAAATTGGGAAAAAATATATTTAGAATTGTAATGAAATTATTCCTTGGAATTAATGGATTTATCTTGGAGTCCTCTTGGAAGTAGGAGGTTGGCTGCAGCTGGGATAAGAGAGTGGATTTCTCTGAAATGCAAGAGAGAAAGGAAATGATATAAAATCTGAAATGATGCAGAACTGGTTTCTCAAAAATCCTCTCTTTCTAAAACTTTTTTGTCTGACTTGACATTTTTTTGGGGAAAAAAACCAATTATGGAATGGTAGAGAGGTTTGTGTGAGTGAAATGGGATGGCTTTGTTGCAAAATTTGAGGTTAATCACTGGGCCTTTTCTGTGCCAGTGCCTCACCAGTTTGTTCAAGTACATTTAACTGTCTTTAAAGGAAAGAAAAGAACATCTCAACAGATATTTGTGGTTTGCTATTCAATCATCCAGTCCCGGACACATGCAGATGTGTTGGTGTTTATCACAAGAGCAGTGTGAAATTATTTAGGTCAATTTTAATGCTTCATGCCTTGCTTCAAAGGTGCGTGGAGTTCCAAGTGTTGTGTTTAATGTAGCATCATCACAGGTGGCACCTGATGGTCCTAGATGGGTCAGTGAAATGGAAGCTTTCAGAACAACCCAGCCCTTCCTGGGCATTGGAAATAGATGCTGAATGGAGAAAGCTTCAGATGCGAGTTTCTGAGCAGGCAGGATCAGACCTGGCTGGTAACTCAGCTGTGTAGCTGTACCTAGGAAATAACTTGCTTGTGTTCAACAGACAGAATAAAAGGGTGGAAAATGGGTTAAATCACTTGCAAAGAATCAACCTGTCGCGCATGAAATGACAAATGGTTATTTTAAAGGGCGGCGAGGGATATCCTCACACTACTGAGGGGATTATGAGTTAAATTTTGATATGTTGAAGCCCTGGATACGAAAGGATAAGCTTTCAAAGTGAGCATGTACAGCTGCTTGTACTTGCTCACTAACCCTTCCGACATGGGTCCTGTGGGCATTCCCCCACAGCATCAAGCACATCGCTGAGGCAGGAGGAAGACATGCTGGATGTAGAGTAGCAATGAACCAGGAATTGCTTTCCTTTATGCACATGGTGTCTTGGCTGAGTTCAGCCTGCTCCTTCTCACCTGGTTGCCATTTTTGTCATAAGATTGAATATGGAAATGTTAGTGCAAAATACTTCGACTGCAGTGTGCTGTATGTTTCTGAGCTGACAATACTTTCTCTATATATGAAGACCTCTGTATCGTGTTCTGCTGTTTCTGGGCATTTATTCAAGGTTCATGAAAACAGGGAAAGACAATTAATGTGTAACACCAGTCTGATGGCTCTTGCTTTCCTCAAACACAGTACGGAAAGAGGAGTTAGAGATCAAAGGCTGCAGAATTGAACTAAAATGCACTGTATGTCATAAGCATAATATTTTAACATGAGAGAACACATGATCCTCTTGTCCTAAGGAAAGATTGATAAGAGGCTTGAGGTTGGCATTATGCTAGCCCCAAGGGAATAGTAGTAGTGAATTTGCATAACAAAGGTAAAGTTGCATAATCGTTTGCATTCTAACTCATTTTCAGTTAGCAATCTCTTGAAATTTTCAGCTTTCAGCCTGAAAATTTCTGGGCTTGTTTTCAACCTGGAATAAGCCTATGTACATGTGTAAAAATATTTAAGCCCAAAAATACTAAGTTGTATCTGCATCTAATAGAAAAAAAAAGAGAAAACACTTTTCCCGTTACAATTATTTTTTATAATTCCTCCTATAAATGTTGATAGAGAAGAAACAGCTGGTTTTCCGTGTTGAAGTGTGGTTTGGGAATAGCCTTTGCAGAGCAGTGTCTTTCTTTGTTAGAATAGTGCCATAAATCTGTTCTAACCTTGTAAGTTTGGGGTACAGGAACATCACCGTCAGGGAGCTGAGCTGCAAACAATTTCTGAAGTGCAGCTCTTCACTTAGAAGTGGCTGTGAAAAATTCCCACACTGAGGGGAAAGTAATAAATAAAACAGCTTGCGCTGAGCCTCCATAGTCTGCAGTTAAGGAAGGTTCACTAGTGATGCCTAATTAAAAGCTTAATAAATATATAGAATTGTAGAATGGCTTAGGTTGGAAGGGACCTTAAAAATCATTGAGCTCCAATCCCCTGCCATGGGCTGGTTGCCTCTACCAGCTTAGTCTGCTCAATGCCCCATCCAACCTGGCTTTGAGCTTTTCCAGGATGGGGCACCCACAGCTCTCTGGGCAGCCTGTGCAGGGCCTCACCACCCTCTGAGTAAAGAGTTTCCTCCTAGCATCCAACCTAAATGGTTCTTCCAGTTTAAGGCCATTCCACCTTATCATTATCAGACCATGTAAAAAGTCAGTCTCCTTTCTACTTGTATACTTATTACACTACATAATATATAATAATATTTTATATGTTATGCTTCTTGTATTAATATTATAAACACATTACTTTGAATTGTTTTTTTTTTTAATTAAGAATTTATTATAATTACAAAACAATATTGCTTAGGAAATTCTGAGTTGGAGGGAAGGATTTCCTGCTGAATAGCTGAGCCTGCATAGCTGCAGCTTTATATTGGATAGCTAGGGGCTGTGACCATAACCTCACATCAGCTTTTACACCTCCTCAGTCTACAAGATGAAGAGAAACATTATCTCATCTCCCAGCATTGTCTCACGGGGTTCATTCTCTGCTATGTGAGGCACACCATGTGCTGGGCTGATGCTGTGATATCATGGCCAAGCACGTCCCATGCATGGGGGCTGACCTCATGCGAGCTGCTGCTGTTCTTTTTCGTTTGAGGATTTTTTTGGTGGGGTTTTCATTTTTTGTTTATTTTTCAGGCCTGGAAAACTCTCCTTTTGCAGCAAAGTCTCTATAGAGTGCAGTGCCTTTTGTCCAACTCTGCAGCATCCCATTGCACACTGACTTCCCAAGATGAAGATCCCTGAGCTGAAACTACAGCAGAGCTTGCTTGTAATGACCCCTACATTTGACATTTTATTTTAAACAGCACATTTTTAACTTGTGTGCACTAATCTCCTGTTAGGCTCTTTATGAGTCTGACAGCTCTCCCTGTCTTCCTGTAAGCCAAGCAGTTCCTGGGTGCAATGGATTCACTTCTGCATTTGGTGGTTTTTGTCATAAATCAAAGCCACTCAGAATCAATGTAATGAGTCTGTTCTATTCTTACTGTCATAGTTTAAAACCCAGAGTAAAATGTTGTGATAGTGATGCTAAGAATACTGAAAGCTGATTTGAAAATCATCCTTTTTTTTTTCTTAACATGCATGTAAATGCAGATCCTGACATTTGAGCTGGTGGAACTTTTCTGAGATATATAAAATTAGATAGTTGTATTTGTTTGTATTTGCTGTCTGCCATTCATGTTGTTTGCCTTGGTTAAGTTTCCGATTTTCCTGTTATACAGTCTTTGCATACTGCTCAAACAGACTCAGTGGGAACATTCTTCTTTCTGCCTGCTTTGTCAGAAGATGCTCTGCTGAGCTGCACCGATTCCAGGCAAACAGGCTGTAAATAGCCACCTTCCCTGGAATCCCAGGATGTATTTTTCCCTCATGAAATCAGATCCACTAGCAAATACAACACCTCAACTATCACACCAGGTGGAGACAGGGAAGTAGCCTGGGTGCTATATTTAATGGTAGGGGTAGAAGTCCTAGAGCTGGATACAATATTCTTGCCTCTGTTTGCTGTAGAAATGGATTTTAGCCACAATCATAATCTATCAACAAAGCTATGAACATGCAGCAGGGCAGCCCCATTCCTGAGCTTACAGGTTCTGTTGGCAGAAAAAAAAGAGATTCGAAAAACAAAGTGTTTGTTTCAGTTACAATTACTTTGTGTTCAAAGCCCAGAATTATCACAGGGATTTGTCTCACTGATCTTTTCAGAAAAGCGAAGCTGACCTTGGTTCCTATTCACATCTACACTGTAGAGACTGAAAATCAAGGCAGAGAATCATAGAATCAATTGAGCTGGAAGGGACCTATAAAGGCCATCTAGTCCAACTCCCCTGCAATGAACAGGGACACCTGCAGCTCCATCAGGTGCTCAGAGTCCCATTCAGCCTGACTTTGAGTATCTCCAGGTGCAGAGCATCCACCACTGCTCTGGGCAACTTGTGCCAGTGCTTCACCATCCTTACTGTAAAAATATTTTTCCTTATATCCAGTCTATATCTCTCCTTTTTGAGTTCAAAACCATTTTCCCTTGTCCTATCCCTTCAGAGAACAAAAATTGTTTTCATGCAAAGCTAAAAGCAAAGAAGACTTCTCCCTGGTAAGGTGGCGACTCACTGCTCAAGACAAATCTACTTCATTTGGGAAGGATAAATTGTCCCTTAAAAACAACTTTGAATGCATGATGGTGAGCGACAACTTCATCTTTTGATGAAGTGACCAAGTAGACCACTGGTCTGCTGCAACAGTGTCTGATATTTGGGGTCCCTAAGTTTTCATTAGTAGATCCCATTGAGCAGGGGCAGTGCTAACACATCTGTACCCAACTCCTTGTGCAAGGGTAGATTTGCTTTTCACAAGCCATGAAAGCAATTTGAGATGAATAAATAACTGGAAGCAAGAATGGGATTTGACCAGGGCATGAAGTTAGGTCTGTGGGAGGGAGGTATGCTTAGGACATCTCTCCACATACATGTTAAATTGATTGCCCAAAAAGCTCCTGGACCACTTGAATTTTCTTGAACTAAGAAAAAGATAGCAACAGCAAGAAGATTGTGTTGGTCCTTAGCCATGCCACCCCAGAGCAACAGAGTGTAGACCAAACTGTACTGCAGTGTAAGCAGGCTATAATGAATTGCTTTAATTAGGAAAAAGCTAAAGAGAGGAAAAGCTTCACTGTGCATTTCTTCAGTTGAGAAAAAAAATAGAGATGAGAGACTAAACGGGGAGATTATTGCATTATCTGTTACAATGAGCAACATGTCCTGGTATAGCACACAGCATGAGCTGCTTGTAGACTGGCTATAAGGAACAAGTTCTTACAGTAAGGGTAGTGAGGCACTGGAACAGATTGCCCACAGAGATGGTGGATGCATAATCCTTGAAGACATACAAGGTCAGGCTGGACAGGACTCTGAGCACTTCAATTGACTTGCAGACATCCTTGTTCACTGCAAGGGATTTGGACTAGATGACCTTTGGGGGTCCCTTCTAATTCAAATGATTATATGACTCTATTCTAGTCACTATGCCTCAGACAGGGACCGAGAAGAGTTACCTTGGTAAGAAAGAGGAAAAGGAACATCTCTATTGATGTGCAAAGAATGACCTTCTTACAGATGGTCATGGTAGTGCTTCTGGTTTTCCCTTCAATGTTGGCAAAAAGAAGTAAGGAAAGACTCATTACATTTAAACAGTGAAGAATTCAAACCAATAGGATTCTCTCTCATAGCATAAGTCTGTATGGCCCTGGGATGTCCAAGGATTCATTCTGCTTTGGAATAGATTTTTATTTAAAGTATTCACCTGGAGGACTCTGTACCCAGCTCTTGGCACAGGGCCCTCCTTGATTCCTCCCATGCCTGGAGATATCACAGATAACAGGCACCGCTGAGTAGCCCTGGGTCTGGATAGGGATGGTGAACATCCCATCCAACCACTGCCAGTTCTGCAGGCTTGGTCCATGCACAGGCACCTTGGGTGCATCTGGACTGCTGGTCATGGTGAGACTTTGGATCTGCTTCCCCTCCTTCAGCATTCAGACCCCTCCTAAGCTGCTTGAAGGTGTTAAATCCTGAAAGAGTTAAATCCTGAGAGGAATACACAAACAAGCCCAGCATGCAGAGCACTTCCTTGCTGAGCTGTACAGTGAGCCAGCCCCTTGGGAATGCTGAGAGGAATGTAGCAATCAGGGCATAACTCACTCTGTTAAGTACTTTTTTGCCTCTATCTCGTGGAGAGTTTATTTTGGCAACTGTGGAGCGTGAAGAGAAAATGAATGTTCCAGTTATAAGTATTGCATATCTTCAGTGAAGAGAGCTGCCCAGATGGGATAGGACAGGGTTACTTTCCTGAAAATGAAGCCCAGGTCTTATCCTTCTGTTTTCTGAGACTTGTAGATGGGGTCCATGGGAGAAAGGACAAGCTTTCTTGCTGAAACCAAGGGAAAACCTTCTTTGATGTCTGGTCCAGCTCGATAGCAGACAGAAAATTGTAGACCAGAATTTATAAGTGGAACTAGTCCTGGCAGAAGGTTTGGGTAGAGCTTGAGAGTGAATGTGGAGTTGCATTCAATTCCAGAAAGGAGAGATTTATTTCTACAATGTAGTTACATGTGCATGTCAGAAATATTGCTGGAAGATCCTTTGGGAGACAAGGCACAGCCGTGTTTTATTGCAAGGCAGTAAGGCAAAGCAGGTGTGGGCTGGGTGCTGGGTGACAACTTTGACTCAGGCTGGGAAAACCTGCAGAACCTGGTACAGCGTGCACCATCCGCCAGTTCTCATAGTGGATAAACATCAAGCTCAAAGAAAAATACAACATCAAAATAATCCTCCTGCCATCTCTATTGATGTGCAAAGAATGACCTTCTTACAAAGGTCTTTTGATGAACTAATCCAAAATAACTGTTGTTCCTAACATTATGTTGCCAAAACTTGTGAGAGCTCTGTATAAACATTATCTGTTCTTCTGTTTTGTGTCCCTTTATGTGGAAAGAAGTCCAGAGGGTGTGTCTGCCAGCACTGTAGATATCCTCATGCATTTGTGGCCCCTGAGCAGGCAGGATAGGCCATATTATCCTTTGGTGTGGGGATCACATTAGGAGCAAATCCTGGATTGTTTCTTTACCTGGATATGCATATCCACATGGCAGCCACAGGACCTGCAAAGACGTTTGCTCCTGCTGTCTATAACAATAGAGGAACTTGGATTTTCCGGTTATCTGAGCACTACTCAGGTACTACTGAGGACTTTGACATCAGTCACCTCTCTAGAGGAATAAAATGTTGCAGATGGCACAGTACAATGTGACCACTGCAAGTGGTGCCTTTGCTCCCCAGATATTGTGTTGACCCTGAATGTGAGCCACAGTCTGTGCACTGATGAGCTTGGACTTGTGGTAGCTTCAGTCTGTGCTTGATACTCAGCTGAAATGTAGATGAAGAATGTGACAAAGGGTCAGTGAAGCCAATGAAAATACAGATACTGCTGCTACTAATGTCCCAAGGAAAAGCCTAAGGGACAGGTCCTCAGAAGAGAAGCTTGGTTGAGTAAATACCTCTTTGTTCATCTTGCATCAAAATCAAAATCTTGCATCAAAATACCATTCAGGCCTAAGGCTAGAATCTGAAACCTGTCTAACTTACAGATATCCCATGGCAGTTGTAGGTATTACTTTACCTTCAGCTTTAGTCAGTGTAGAGAGCAGATTCTGTGGTCATCTTGTTGGTTTAACTGCCTCAAGTCTTCTGGCTCACATAGCCTGATATCTCTTTGAACCCTCGGTCTTGTAAGACATTTTGTCTTTAAACAAGGAGTCAATTATTGCTGCAGGCCAAATCCTTTAAGCCAAACCTGAATAACTGGTTAGTTATAGTCCTCTATGTCTTTGGTTTCCAGTGTTCCTCTACCCTTTTGTAATGATCAGCAACAAGCAAATGACAATGAGAACAGGGTATTTTCTTCTCTTGCAGATGATTAGGAAATTTATTCCCTTAAGAAATTTTGACTGAACTCAAGAGTAGTTTTAATTCTGCAGGAAAGTTATAAAATACAAAAGATTTGGTAAAACATCAGTTTATTTTCAATGGAGCTAACAGGCTAGGTGTTGTCTTGATCTGCTATTGAAATTCCAAATGATTCATGGCAAATTCTCCTAATTCTCCTGATCACTGTTATCTGGCACTGAAACAAGCAACGAAACCATTCTCATTTTGGCAGACAGATATACACAACCTCTGTAGTGCACAAAGCAGTGCTGAACACTGCTGTCCCTCTGGGATTGTCCAAATGCTTGAATTTAGGAGACACCTTGAGTAAAGGCCTAAAAACTCTGCTATTTCACAATCCTAGAGCTGCTATGCGTGTTTTTTGTTCTTGGGCTTCTTTTTTTTTTTTTTTTTTTTTTCAACTTTCCCTAACAACTATGTTATTTTGGTAGGAACTTTCATTTTTCATTTCCTTGGCAGCATTATAACAGTACCAATGTCACAAGCAAAGACTTTGAGAGTTGTGAGGAACACTAACATTTTTCCAGCTGTGAACACTGAATGGTTAAAATTAATTGGCTTTGTGTATTTTATATCTGAATAACACCTGTTAACTGCCAAATAACCAATACTCCATGGACTACTGCAATTGCATAGAAAAGCTATAAGAATGCCTCTGATAAGCTTTATCTTGGTCAATATTTATGCAAAGAAAGCCACTTCAAATGAATCATTGCAAGTTTCCTCCTTTCCTGAGTAAATTACTATGTCCACTATAAATCATGTCCCTGTGAATTCTGAATTATCTGTTTCTCTCAAAAGCTTTTTCCTCTGTACACTCTATGAAAATTCCCATTACTCCCTTTTCAGAAAATTTCCTTCCAGTGACCGGGCTCACTCTGAACCTATCTGTGATGTGTCACAAAAACTGATCACTGCAAGTATTCTGAGATTGCTCCAGCTGTGGCTGTGCGTATTTATTCTGAGCTTGGCTGAACACTGACACAGATGAAATAGAGATGGTTTGTTTTCCCATGGCTGCACCCATTCCATGGATACTTCCATGTCCAACAGATTTTACTTCGATGGAGTGTTTTATTGAAAAAAGAACTGATGAATGTGCTTTTTTAAAAGAATCTGACAGAATAATAGATTATTGCACACACCCATATATAAAATAAAGCCTGTGATCAAAAAGCACCTGTGTTTATCAGAAATGAAAACATTTTGCAAATGCAATTAATTCATTACTATTTAATCATATCATAATCAGGTATGTTTCTACTTCTGATTTTGCTGATTGTCATGAACGCCACAATATTTTGGCTTTGCACAGTACAGTGATAATAGTAAAACAGAAAGCTGTACAGTTTCTAAGAGCTGCCATGAAGATTCTTCCATTAGTGGGTGGCCAAATAAAAAGGTATTTAGTAAACATGAAAATGGGCATATAAGGGCTTGCCTGCACGAATGGATGCAAATAGATGCGAGCTCTTCTGTTGCTGCCCAAGCCAACTGAGCATAAGCCAGCTCTACATTCATGAAGTGCTGGACTTAAATATTATACACAGTTTGTTAGTAGTGGGCGTTAGATCTCTTCCAGTAGAGAGAGAGTTCGCGTGAGCATAGTGTGATGCTGAAACCAGCTCCAGTCAAGACGTCTTGGAAGGCAGACAGAGGAGCCTGCATGTGTCAGCCCATCTGTGTAGACATGCCCTAAGCCAGGCTGAGTAAAATCTGGTACCTCAATTAAAAATGATGTTAATTAATTCAATAAACCAAAAATTTGCCTACTCTCGGCATGAATCTGGAACAAGAACATTGTTTTACATTTCCTGCACAGACTAAATAATAGAGCTTATATGTTTGAAGTTGGAGATTACAAAATTGACTTAGATTACTTCTGTTTGAAAACACCTTTTTTTTGTGTTTTCATCTCATGTTGGGTGCCTATGTGGTTCCCATCCACAGAGAGCCTGGGCATCTTGTTGTCTTTGATGTACCAACTCTAACAACACCCCTGTGAAAAAGAGACATGCTTAGGTGGATGAGAAACAGAGACAAAAAGGAGCTTTCCCAAGGCTATGTGCCTCATCACGCAGTGTCATCCTGAACCAGCTCTTCCAAAGAGTCATTCAGTGTCTTAAGCCTTCCTTTGAAGTTCACATTGGGCCTCTTTCATCTGAAAAAAATGATATATATATAGAGAGAGAGAGTTGCTTTTTCTTTCCAGGTTCTGTGTGTAACAGGTCATGCACTGCTGGGGCAGCATGAGGTCAGTGCAAGCAGATCCCTGCACTTCATGGCTATCACACCTGATCATGTCATGGTCTTGAGCAATGGCCTATGACCATGCACACAGTTTCAATGTTAGCAAATGCCTTGGCAGGGATTTGCCCTGAATTACAACATCCTTTGAGCTGGTGTCTTGGAACTGTTTTGGGGAATGCAAGAGCACAGGGCTGTTCCCAAAGCTCACCCTCTGGAATGGAGGGAGTGTGTGCTCATTTCTGCTGGGACAGGATGGAGAGAGGAATGCCATGCTATGGGTAAACATCCGGATTATGAGTACCTTTGGGGGTGAATGATTTCATACTGATGACTGGGAAGCAGCAAAGCAGGCTGAATTAGTGTAGTAAAGTATTAATTAAGGAGGAGATTGCCATAGTTACAAAAAAATTTCTATGCTGTTTTTCCAGCACTGCTTTCAGGAAAGTCAAAATATCAAGACACGCATCCTAGATGTGATCATGTTTCTACTCATTTGATTATGGATGTTTGACTCAGGAAAAGTCTTTGAACTGGCATTGATTTTGCAGCAGTACACAGTGGGAAGTGATGTGAAATAGCAGGGACTTCGATGCTTCACAACAGTCAGCTGGGAAGTAGGGCACAGGCTTCTGTTTCATCTCAGATAGTGAGAACAGGTCACCAGTGCTTTGCAGGTGCACAGGGAGGTGTGTTTTTAGGGTGCTTCTTGATTCCCAAGGTAAGCAGATGTGCTTTGAAGCAGCTGAGGTTTCTGAGCTTTTCTCATGGCCCCACTAGCCTAAGGATAGGGAACGGGGTTGGGCTTCAAACGATGAGTTGAATTCTACCCTCTTTGAAGTCATTGGCAGAAATTCCTGGTACTGGCTATGAGCACTGTTCGTCTGGAGGAGCATCAGACAAGCAAGGTGCTTTGTCTTCTATTGACCAGTTTAACTGGACGGCTTGGACTGGGAAGACCCTGCAGGGCACACAGGTTAGATTGGCCAGACAGACGTGCTGATTGCTTCGCTGACTTGTGCCTTGAGGTCTCCTTAGAGCACCCTGTTAGTATTTGTTACAACCAATCCCTGTTTCCTCCCTCCTTTGAGAATCTGTTCATAACTTGTGTGAACAGCTCTGAGTCCTAGGGTATAGAGCTACAGTTTAACAGGTTCTAAGAGGCGCTGACAATTAAGAATATATAATATTTCATATTTTATATTTCAAAATATTATCAGCCTTTATCATGGGAAATTAATGTGGTTTTGCTGTTTCATGTGATTTGTTGTGTTCCTGGTGGCTGACTTGAGGCTCTGCAAGTGGTGCCTGACGCAGCTGAAGTGGAGAGAGAAAACAGTCAGAGAAGGTGAAGTGACAGACAGGGGTTGGCCTTGTTTTTTCTATAGATGATGTGGCCTTTAATTCTTCACCTGCTCCTGTGAGCCTGTGCTGTGCTTCAATATGTATGATCTGGTATATAGCTATAGGTACTAATACACACCAGTGGCATGCAGCCATGCAAGAAACAACCGGATATACTGCATTGTCCCAAACATAAGAAAGTGAAAATTCACATTGCCACATAGTGACTGATGGTACTGAGCAAGTTACCCGGATTACAAGCTTGTTCTCTGGCTGTCTTTTTGCCCCTTAAAGCCAATGACATTTAAGAGTCCAGACAACCAGAAATGAGATCTGCCTGAGCTTGCCTGCATTTCTCAAGGCTGCAATGGCACTAACTGCTATGTGTCACCATGGCTCCAACAGCAGCTGCATGCAATGTTACTCTTGGGGGTATCTACTTCATCAGCTGGATGGATGGCCCCAGCTATGTGAGAGGCAACACCATGGCTCCTTGCTGTGTCCTTGCTCCTTGCTGTGTCCACTTCTTTTTAATTTGTTTCCTATTATGTAAAACCCAGTCTTGTCTGATGCCATGTTCCATACAGACTCACACAGTAGATCAGAACTGGGAACACAGTAGACTCAGAACTGGGAAACCTCCAAGGCTGAGCTGCCAATAATTCACCCTCTTCTTATTTGACTGCTGTTTGTAACCTATTCTTCCTCCTGCTTCCAAGACAAATTTGCTGCTATCATAGTTCTGCAGCTGACATATTTCTAATCATCTCTTCATTGCAGCCTATCTTCTGTAAATAGTTAGTGAACACTCTCTGGGACATGGAGTTATTGTGATAACTTCCTAATTACTTAGCTTTTTTGGTTCTTTTGTTGCTTGGCAAGAAAGGTTTGGTGGCCAGAATATATTAATATGCTTGCTCTCCAAGTTCCTAGGCTTTGGTTAATCATTGGAGCTGAAGCTAGTTGATGTTGGATGATTTCTGGAACTTTATTCTATGAGTTTTAATAATAACTTTAGCAAAGGAGTAATAAATGAACTAGGTGACAGGCATATTTCTGTGATGGAAATTGCTTTCCCTTTGGGACAGGATCCAGAGACCTCTGAAGAGAATGAGATTCCTTCCACCAGCTTGGTGGGTCTTTGGTCGCTGATGGAGCGTATCAGGAGGATTGACACACTGCACTTGGGTGGGACTCCTTTGCTCTCACTGTAACCTGTGCTGATCTGGGCTGTGTGATGGTTCTGGATAAGAGCAATTGATGAGAAGCAGTGGTATCTACGGCCTCAGTTATGACCCTAGATCTACTGTTGGGATTTTCAAATCCACAAATTTTCAGAGCATTTTCAATGTCATTACTGTATTAAGTCATGCAATGTTTAAGCTATGTTAAACATTGCTTTTTTTCTTGATTACTCCATATTATAGTGATATGTCAGCATATTAGTTTGTTTTCTTTCCCGTTAGCTTTTCAAGAGCTTGGCTCAAACCTTCATATATGTTCGTGCTCTTATCCAGCCAAAGTTAAGGGTCACTGCATGAATCATCTTTATGCGGGGAAAAAGAGCATCCATGCAGCACACTGGGCACCATATGGGACAGGATTAATAGATTTCAGAAGAGCAGTGACTGAGAAAACACTGAAGTTTAGGGTCTGGAGTCATCTGATCAGAAAATTTTCCTTTCTTGGAGCTCTGGCTACATGGGATCCCTCTTCCTTCAGCTGGAAGAAACAGATCTCTCTAGAGGGAAATGTGCATCTTTGGAGATTGTGTTTTTCTTTTAGAGAAGAGCATCTCTGCGCACTAACCACAGGAGTAGCTTGATGGAGCCCTCATTCCAACCTTACCACCTCAGAAAAGTGTCTGCTTTGGATATTACCTCCACATGGACTAGAGGTGCCTCTTACTATTGGAGGCCCAAAGCTTGGACCTGGTCAGGTGCCCAAGAAGGTTTCATCACTTTTCTCAGGGGAAGAATTGGAAAAAGCCATAATATTGTAATTCCCCCCTCCTCCCTGCACCCAGACCAATAATTAAAGTACTCATCTAATATATGGGAGACTCCCGTGAGTGTTTTTCCTCTGCTTGATGGGACTTGAACTTGCTTTCCCCAAAGAAATGGCCAAACCCAGCTCTCAAAGCCTCTCCCAGCCTCTAAAACTTTTAAAGATGTTCCCATTTGTATAACATAATTAAATTGAGACTGGAACAGTCCAGGTCTTTCCCCTTCCCAGCTGAATGCCCTAATAAGAGGGTGTAATGACTCAGAAAACTTGCCCACACAGTTCGTGGCTTTTGTTTGAAGGTCTGAACTCTCAAAGCCTACCTCCACAAAGAAACTCTTTCTTGGCTGGGTGCCCAATTCCCAGTAGGGTCTTTCCATTGAACATCAGGGTGTGTTAAGTGAAGGTGGTCCTCCCTTCAAACACAGACATCGTGAACAGTACATCAGATCCTATGGAACCCACCATGAGGGTCAACTTTATGTTCTGTTCATTTTTTATTTTCAAGCTTGCACTCAGTAAAGCCATGGTCTTTCAGGTCCACTGTACCCCAGATTTGCTGCTGAAGAAAGTGTGGTGGGCCCCTAATGTACCAAGTATAATATTTCACTCCAAATGAGATTTTTGTATTAATAGTGATATAAATAAACAGTAAAGAAGAATTATTCAGTCAGTAAGAACCACTGTATTTCATCGGCATTCAAGCAGGGATTCATTAATGTTCTAGTTATATTTTAACACATTTTTTTAAGCATTTAAAAAAATCCATTCACTTTGCAGTAAAATATTTTATTTTCTGATTGAGGGGGGTTCTATTCTAAAGGCATACATTGTATGTGAGTTTATATATTTTTATATACATATGTATATGTATATATATAAAATGTGTAAGTGTGCGTGTGTGTTTTATATAATATAGGCCTGTGTGTCTATATTATATTTGGCCAACATCCACTCTGGCCTGACTGCCCTGGGCTTAGAAACTAAACAGTTGCAGGCTTGGCTGGTGCTGGGACTGGGACCACCTGGGAACCTGGGTGCTGCAGGGACGAGCCAAGAAGTCGCGGTTAGACACGTGGTGAATTTTGGACTGCAAAAACTGCACGAATGGAAAGACTTCATTTGGCACCATTGTCGCTGTTGAGCTGATGGATGGGAGTTAAAAAAATTTATACATATAAAAACCTCCTCCTCACGGCTGGGTGTGGTTCCTTAGATGTCTGAAGTGCAGAGCCTCCCTACCCTCTGGAGCTTATACTCCAAGGCCTTGAACCCAAAAAAAAAACAAAAACAAATATGCTTAATATTATGCATGTGAGAACTTGCATAACTGTTTGCAGGTCTGAAGCCTGGGGGAGCTCAGCTCAGGGAGCTGGAGAAAAACTCACATTGGGCATCAGGGAAGAATTCAATTTGGAACAGTTCGGCATGGATTGTCCCCATCTGTGTTTTACACTTCTGTCTTGAGTGTGGTGAGGATCATCCTGGGAGGTTTGGCAGAAAGTCAAGGGGAGAGTTTTGCTTTGGTTTACGTCACTCCTGGAAGCCCATTTTCTTCTCCTTCCCTACAGACAGGAGTGTGTGCACGCTTATATAAGCCTGGTGGACCATAGTATGTGGCTGTGGGACTGCCTATGAAGATGCTTGTCCTGAGCAGGCTTTAGGGCACCATCACCTCTGTGACAGATGGGGTATGTTCTTGATGATGCTCTACACAGTCAGGTTGCATTTCCCATATTTCTGTGAAACCTTTATATAGCCTGTTGCTGATATTCTGACAATGATGATTTCATACTGAAGTGAGGCCTCATGGTGGCCTACACCTTCTTCCCAAGGAACAGTGCTGATCTCTGCTCTCTGGTGACAGTGATAGAGCCTGGGGGAGAGGCATGGAGCTGTGTCAGGGGAGGGTCAGCTGGGTGTTAGGGAAAGGCTCTGCACCAAAGTACCAGGGCATGGCCCCAAGCATGCCAGAGCTAAAGGAGCATTTGGACAATGCTCTCAGACGTGGGGTTTGGATTTTGGGGGGTGCTATGTAGAGCCAGGAGCTGGACTCAGTGACCCTTGTGGGTCCCTCCCAGCATAGGCTATTCTATGATTCTGTAACTTGTAACTGGCTGTTTGTAGCTATATCGATACCAAGGGCTGGCCCTGGTGATGTGCCTGGCAGCCTCTGTCCATGTTGCCTTGTGTACAAAGGCCCCCAGACAAAAGCAGAGATATGAATGAGGGCCAAGGATCATTACCTTGGGCAACAAAAGCCGTCCGGGAGAACAAAAATAACACAGAAAGAGCCCACAAAAGGCAGAAAATCCTTCCTTCCTGCCGGCTTCTCTTCAGGCCTTGCCTTCAGCTCACAGGAGTGCAAGGGCAGGCGAGACCCTCGGAGCAAGAGCTCAACAAAGAGCGCATCAGCATGGCCCAGCCCGGGGCTACCTCAGTATCCCCTCCATGCCCTTCCCTGAATGCTGTCCCATTGTGTGGGGACACAATGGTGGAGAACCCCACGGTGACACTGAATGAGTTACAATGCCAACATCTGTGTGACAGTTTCTTTGCTGGGTAATGGAGAAGAGGCAATAAATTCCTGATAGGCTGACTTGGGAGAGCAGTCACCCATAGCAGGGCTGGGGCATGCGGGGAAAAAGTCTCCTATTTAAAGTTGCCGCATGTGTCTCCATCTCCCTCTCTGTGCCTGGGAACGGGGGTCAAACGCTGCAGCCCCCTCTGATGAGGCGCTGGCAAAAGTCAACAGAGAATTAGGGACAGGCGGTGGACACCGAGCCGCGCAGCTCATCTTCTTGTTGCTGTCTGCTCTTTGTACAGCTTAATGTGAATTGACCCGGCGATTGTTGGACTAATTCTTCAAATCTGAGCCTAGATGCCAGTTTTTTGTTGTTTTTTACTTCTTCTTTTTTTTTTCTTTTAATTGAAATGACTTTTCCAGCTGTCTCATCTCCTCAGAAGGGCTAAAGCAGCCTGCAGGGTAACAGAGAGAAATAGTGATTTGAAGTTCAAGGAATATTCATTGAATATAACTTCTGGCCAGTTTTCTGGCTGGTGGAGATCTTTGTGCTCACCTCTGATTATTTACTTGACTATAGAGCAACAGAGGATGGATATTTTCTCATTAAAAGCCAGCTGCTTGCAGCCTTTGCAACTACTGTTTTTCAGATTAATATTGCTTTGCTCTTTATCTGATCCTGGTTGTGTAGTATCACCCAGTGCCTCCTGCAGTAAGCCCGTCCTGCTGACCTGTAATACTGCAGCTCTTTAATGAGAATGCAAAATTTCAGATTTTTTTTTTTCCCTTCCAATTGTCCTCTATTCATTATCAAAGATCAATTACCTACTAGAAAATAAGCTTGGCATTTACATTTATTCTTTTCCAAGGATCTCTAAAGAACACAGAAATGCTGATTAACGATCCTGTTGTTGATTAATTATCAGAGTTTTAAGAGGCCACTTCTATCTGCACAGCAGCATGAGCCCATGTATGTTTAAACATTCTTTTTCTACATTATACACCCTGCTCTTGGGACTACTCCCCATCAGACTTGGAAAGCGTTACAACTTTCAGCTCTTGTTTTTTTCTAAGGACTTACCTCCCTCTCAATGGGTGTATAAACCTGTATAAACTTGTGGGTGAGCTAAAGCAAATTTCCCTTCTGAATTCAAACATCAGTATTTAGTAATGTGCAAAATTATTTTTGGCGGAGTCCCTCTCCAGTCAACATGCTATCTCAAGTTAATTATAATAATTTGACCTAAAACTGTTACATGTTCTGGTAACTCTTTGAGATTGAAGGGAATTCCTTTGAGTTTTGAATCCCTTAGCATGCAATCTAAAACCAACTAAAAGTTGATGCATTGATCTGTCTTTTGAACTTTTCTCTCTGAAAGTATATAAAAAAAATGCTGATCCAAGATACTCTGTTTGTCAGCAAAAACACTGCACATTTATTTATTTGTTGCTCTTTATTTGATATTTAGTTCATTTTGGTGTTCCCAAATATCTCACATCCTTGTGAAGATGCAAAAGCAACTTGCATAGGATCCAAAAAAATCAACCTACCCACAGTCAGAAAGTCATTCATTGATGGTGTTACCGACAGTAGGACCAGAAGGGCCCATTAGGTCATCTAGCCTCATCCTCTATAAAATACAGAGGTCACAGAATTTCACCCATGTACTTTTGTATTCACCTCAGTACTTTGTGTTTCTCTGAATTTTATCTTCCAGACAAGTATGCAGTCTTAATATTAACATGTTAAGAAAAAGATAATTCCCTTGAGTAAAAGGCTGAGCAGGCAGAAGAAAATATAATTTTCTACTCCTTTCTATTAAGGATTCTATGTAGGATTGCATCTAGGATGTATTTTGTTTTCTGTCATCCAGTGTCCATAAAATCTTCTGATACTCAGCCTACATGCACTGTATTTAATTCAATTTAATTCAGTTCAGAAGGTCTATACTTCTAATTTTATCATACAAATTCTTATGTTTGGCAGTCAGGAATTGTGATTTCTTGTACTGTACAAATGTATAAGAAAAACTCATGCTCCATCATCTTTTTTCATTCAAATCCCCTGCTTTGTTGGTGACTACATTCTCAATATACCTCCTTTGGTTCCATTAAGAGGAGACTGGAGAGCTCACACACTAGCTTGGTCTTACCTCTTCACAGAATGACACAGAATCACAGAATGGCCAGGGTTGGAAGGGACCTCAAGGACCATGAAGCTCCAACCCCCCTGCCACATACAGAGCCACCAACCTCCACATTTAATACTAGACCAGGCTGCCCAGGGCCCCATCCAATCTGGCCTTGAACACCTCCAGGGACAGGGCATCCACAACCTCTCTGGGCAGCCTGTTCCAGTACCTCACCATTCCCTCTGTAAAGAATTCCCCCTGACATCCAACCTAAATCTCCCCTCCCTCAACTTCAAACCATTTCCCCTTGTCCTGCTGTTATCAACCCTTTCAAAGAGTTGATTCCCCTCCTGTTTGCAGGCTCCCTTAGGTACTGAAAGGCTGCAGTGAGGTCACCCCACAGCCTTCTTTTCTCCAGGCTGAACAAGCCCAGCTCCCTCAGCCTGTCTCCATAGAGGAGGTGCTCCAGTCCCCTGATCATCTTCGTTGCCCTCCTCTGGACCCTCTCTCCAACAGCTCCCTGTCTTTTCTTTACTGGGGGTCCGGACCTGGATGCAGAATTCCAGATGGGGCCTCACAAGAGCAGAGTAGAGGGGGACAATCACCTCCCTGTCCCTGCTGGCCACCCCTCTTTTGATGGAGCCCAGGATACCATTTGCCTTCTGAGCTGCAAGGGCACACTGCTGGCTCATGTTCAGTTTTTCATCCAACAAGACCCCCAGGTCCTTCTCCACAGGGCTGCTCTCAAGGACCGCTCCTTCTGTCTGTGTGGATGCCTGGGATTCCTCCAGCCCAAATGCAAAACTCTGCACTTTGCCGTGTTGAAACTCATCAGGCTCACCCGGCCCCACCTTTCCGGCCTGTCGAGGTCCCTCTGAATGGCATCCCTCCTCATGTCCAAATCTGTTCCCAGATGTCTAAGAGCTGCTTGCCTCAGAGGATGAAGGGTCTGTTTGGGTCTTTGGACTTCTGGAAGATCTATGTGATGTCCTGGAGGGGATTTGCTGTTTGACTAAATCTCACCATCCCAAATTAGCCTCCCAGCATCAACCTACATTACATCCTGGTGTGAAGCTCCATGTATAGTCATAGAATCACAGAATCATTAAGGTTTGTAAGACCAATAAAATTATCTAGTCCAAACTTCAGTCCATATCACAGAATCACAGAATCACAGAATTGTAGGTGTTGGAAGGGACCTTCAGAGATCATCGAGTCCAACCCCCCTGCCAAAGCAGGTTCCCTACACCAGGTCGCACAGGTCGGCATCCAAGCAGGTCTTGAACATCTCCAGAGAAGGAGACTCCACCACCTCCCTGGGCAGCCTGTTCCAGTGCTCCGTCACCTCACTGTAAAGAAGTTCTTGCGCACATTTGTGCGGAACTTCCTATGCTGCAGTTTCCAGCCGTTTCCCCTTGTCCTGTCTCCATTCACCACTGAAAAGAGTCCGTCCTCGCCATTCTGCCCCCCACACCTTAGATATTTATAGACCTGGATCAGGTTCCCTCTCAGTCTTCATATCTCCCTGGGCCATCTGTTCCAATGCCTCACCGCTCCTTCTGAGAAGAAATTTTTCCTAATATCCAACCTGAATCTCTCCTGGTGCAACTTCAGGCCATTTCCTCTTGTTCTATCACTGTTACCTGGGAGAAGAGGCTGACAGCTACTTTGATACAACCTCCTTTCTGGTGGTTATAGAGAGCTATAAGGTCTCTCCTGAGCCTCTTTTTCTCCAGACTGAATCCCAATTTCCTCAGCTGCTTCTCATGTGATTTCTGCTTGAGACTTTTCACAGCTTTGCTTTGGACAACGCATCTGGGCTATAAGCCCCTTGGAAACAGGTGATGTCTCTTACTGAGAATATATTCAATGAATCAGAACTGCTGGAAAAGGTTAAATTACCAGTATAGTCACTACCTGGTCTTAGAAAATTACTCCCCCAGTTCTCACCTTTACATAACATTTCAGTGGATTTTGGAGTCAAAGCATCTGAGTCATTCAAGTGAAATCACCAGAGGGAAAAAATCCAGGCTGTCTTATATTTCTTAAATGACTGATTTGTAAATTATTCTGATCTTCCATTTCTTCAGAACTGGATGCTGCAGCCAGAAGGCTAAAGACAAATTGCTTCTTGCCTGCTCTCATTCCTGATTGTCACTTACTTCTTCTTGACTGCAGAGAGGCCCCAGTGCTGGGCTGGAGATTTCTTTCAGTCTTTTCCTCCAGGTGGTGGTTGGGGCAGCCTTGTGGGAGCTGCAAGTTTGAGTCCCCTCATCCTGAGGAAGAAGCTGGATCCAAATTTGCTGTTTCTTGGCCTGGTGCCGTGGTGCTGAGAGCTTCCACTTCTCCCTCGGAATGTATTTTGGGTGCAGGTGCCAGTGGCTGCTGTGCTTCACATCAGTACAACTCATTCTATTGCCACTGAAAAAACGTGGTGGTGGAAGTCAAGAATCACAGAATTGTTTAAGTTGGAAGAGACTCTTAAAATTCATCTTGTCTGACTCCTTTTTCTTTATATGCAATCTAAATCTCTCCTGTTCTAGTTTGAAACAATTTCGCCTTCTAATGTCCCAACAGACCTTGCTAAACAGTCTGTCTTATTCTTTCTCCTAGACACTCTTTAGATACTGAAAGACCAGATGCCTCTGAACTTTGTGTACCACAAGTGGATTTGGACAGGAAATTGTCTTATCTTGTTTTATCCAAGGAAGAGACACCCCAGGTCATGCATGGTAAGAAAGCTTTGATCACCTGCTTCAACTGGGTGATGAAATTTCAGCAACCACTTTTTCTTCAAATAGGAAATAAAAAACTTGATATACCTTCCGAACCTCCGTGTTGTTAATCCAGTATTGTGGCAACACAATTAAGCTGTCTCAGAGCAGGGTCAGCACAGGATCCAGATACCTGGGGCACAGGGTGTGGAGAGGAGGGCTGGTAGACCTGACAGGACTCAGCAGTAGGCAGTGCTTTCACTCAGCAAGCTGTGAGCTAAATGGACAGATGTGGTGATGGTAATTAGTGAAGATCTTTATAGTCAGGGAACTTGCAGGATTAATGTTCTAACAGTTCTTTTCTCCCCATACATGGGTTAAGTGTTTGTTCCTCCAACTTGCAGATTGGGTTATAGCCCTAGATATCTGGATATTGAAGCATTGGCATTGATGACCATTTATTTTTTATAACTCTACTTCAAATCTTGTGAACATGTTTATTAATCCTTTAGAGCCATTCAAGAGGAAACTCCACTTGAAGTGTCACACTGCATTTGTTAGGATGGGAGCATGGTGTGCCTGAGAAACAGGATGGAAGTCTGAGCATTACCATTCACACTGCCTTTGCCGCTATTAGATGTCTCTGCAGCTTGTGTTTATACCAATTTCTTTGCATCAAACATAAACATGGCCCAAAATACAAAATTTGGTTGCAAGAACTAAGCTGGGAACTGGCTTAAAAACTGGCCATTAGAGAAGACCTGCACAGAGGAAGTTTGGATCCAAGGGATGAGAGCTGTTCTTGTCTTGTAATAGGAGTCCCACATGACACAACACTATCATGAAATTAAGTATTTTCATGCTTCTCAGGGATCAGATATCCTGGTCCTTCATTCCACATTAACTTGAAGTTGTACATTCCCCCAGTCTTTTACATTATGTCTCTTTGGAGCTGTATCAGCAGCTGCTCGCGTAACTACCAAGTGAACAGGACTGTGTGGCTGCTTTGAACGGAGAAATGTAAGCAGGCAAACCCTGCACTTGAAATTCTGTTATAGATATCAATGAAAAGATGTGAAGATGGGTTTTGCTCTAAAAGTGCAGGATCCAGAATACCAATGGCTTGGATGCTTAAGCAGCCATGACAGCAAAGGCTAGCACAAGAAGAGCTTGAGCTCTTGACTTTTCACCCCTTTCCTCTCTGGATCCATCTTTCTGGTTTTGGCTCTTGTATTGGTCCCACTGTCACTGAACCTGGTTTATCTCCCACCAACCTTAGGAATCTTAATGCAGAAAAAAACTCCATGTGGCCACAGCTGCCATGAACGCTATTCTCAGATGTTGTTTGGAGCAGGTGTAAAATGCTGCCAGATGCAATTGGTCATCCTAAAAATCTTGGCTTTAAAATGCTCCTATTAAGAGTTGCTTTCTCTCCCCTATCCAAAACCTTGCAGCACTGTGCTGACCCCAGAGTGAGTTCCCACTCCCTTGCCTCACTGTTCAATCATTTTCCTCCTCCACGGCTTGTCCAGACTTGGCATGAAGGTGCTAACACAATTGTACTGACACACTTCCAAATGAAAAATGACAGATTTTCAACTGAGCAGCTTTATCTTTCCCACCTAACACCTGCTAGGAGTCAGCTCCTTTAGTCCACATTGGGATTTGAAAACCCACTTGTTCAAATATTTCAGGTTACGTGATTCAGAAATGCTCTTTTCATTGGAGTCAGGACAGGCGGGATGTGTAGGAGTCTGTGTTCACTCCCCATTTGTGATCATGGGGCAAACGACAAAGCCTGGCTGATCTGAATGGTGCAGGATCAGGTTCAGAATAGATGTAAAGCCTTGTTTGCACTCACTCAGCATCTGAGTTGGGGTGGGAGAGTAAAGGTTTGTGGGCTGTTATCTACAAACACCAAACTCCTATAGTGAAACACCTCTTTTCAGCGAAGCTCTCAAATGTGAGCTCTTTTCTTCAGCAAATACTGTTCCATTCCTTTTTGACAGTGTCTTCAGCTTTGACTTATTTATCCTTATCCATCTAGAAGTATCTAAACTTAATCAGAAAGATGATTAATTCTGTATTTTCAAAGGAACTAGCATCAGGTACCTCTGGCAAGATGAACCACCTCTGGAGCCAGCTGGACTAAATTTCTTCCTCCCCCTCTTGAGTCAGGTCAGGTCAGGATTACCTGAGGACTCATCCCTTAAATCCTCCAACCTCATCCACATGTGGAGCTGATGTGTAAGTTAAGCAAGAGCTGTGGGAGTGGTGACTGCAGGGTTGGGCTAAGAGCCTCACAGGGCTCAGTAATTATTTCCTTGGCCAAAACCTGCCTGCTGTGTCCTGCCTTGCAGTGCCTCGATACTTAAGTGCTTGTATTGAGTACAGCAGGATCCTTTCTGGGACTGAGGAACAGTTTGACGTGCAGAAGACTGACAGACTGCTACCATTAGTTATGTAGTTATTAGTGAATGAACAATGAGACACCAACTACTCCTCCCAGTGCAAAAGGAGTGTAAGATACAAAGCTGGACACTATGGCATATCAAAACATAAAATGAATACATTAAAGAAGAAAAAAAACAAGGTAAAGGCTAAGTAATTTTTTATTTCAGAACAAAATGCAGTGTAACCCATGTCTCTTGAACCTTCTGCCATCTCCCTTGTTCAGTAGTGCTGGCTCTCACCTCCTCCCCTCTGACAGCTCCAAGTGCATCCAGAGGAAGGCCAAAAAAAATGGTCCACAGAATGGAAAACTTCCCCAACAAGGACAGGTTGAGAGCAGGAGTTGTTCAGGCTGGAAAAGGGAATGCTTCAGGGAGACCTGAGTGTGGTCTTTCAGTATCTGAAAGCAGGCTATAAGAAAGAAAAGGACATAGTCTTTAGAGGGGACTTTTGGGATAGGACAAGGGGAAATGGTTCCAAACAAACAAACAAACAAACAAAACAAAAAAAAAAAAAAGGGGGGGGGGGGGGGAGGAGGGAGATTTAGACTGGATGTAAGCAAAAATTTTTCTATGCTGAGTGGCTCTGGCACAGGGGGTGGATGCTCTGTCCTTGAAGACATCCAAGGTCAGGCTGGATGTAGTTCTGAGCACCTGATGGTGTCCCTGTTCATTGCAAGGGAGCTGGACTTTTTAGTTCTTTCTGACTCAAACAACTCCATGATTCTGTGATTCTCCCCTTCCACTCCTTGCCCCAATTTATGACTACACAAGCTTTGCTTTGTCACCCAGAAATGTAACAACTTGCTTCAGTGGGAGCAAGGGTATGGTGGGCTGTGCTGGGAGGTGAGGGCATGGGAAGTCCAGGGGGGCTTTCCCTGATGTGGGTAGAGGTGATAGAAAAGCACTTCAGATATAGCTTGAAAGACATGAAACCTGGGAGTGTGCAGTCATTTGAGCCACCCGTGGATTCTTACACATCTTCTTACATTGATTTGTTCATCATGACATAGGATTTCATGAGAAATCTGTGTAACCTCAATGATGGTAGGAAAACTTTATTGTGTGTAATCTAGGTAGTGGACTTTGCTTCTCAATGTATTTCCTTAAAGTTACTAAAGTTCACTAACAGAATAGGGAAAGGAATGGGGAAAAACCATTTACAGCTGTGAGAGCTAACTGCCATTTTAGCTGGGTTTGTTGCTCTAAACCAGATTTTCGTAGGTCAGCTGTACAGCTACTGATGTAAACAGATAATTCTGATTGTGACAGATTTCATAGCCTCCAAAACAGTTTTCATTTCTTATAGGAACTAGGAAGATTTTTTTTAGAATATTTTCTTAAATTAATATTTGTTAATATTATCAGGTTGGGGTCAAAAAGTTCGTTTAAAAGAAATTCCACGCCATAATAAGATGTCTCTCTTGGACAGAGATTCCTCAGACTTCCATTTTCAAGCTCAAATGTCTCAAAAAAAAGCTACTCAAATGGGTAGCTGGGCTTCAATGTGATGACATGCTTTGACAAAATGGAAATTTTCAGGGTGCTTCCATTGATATCTTGAAGAATCTCAGATCTCACTTCACATATCCCTATGTCTTGTGAGTTTATCTGTTGCTCAGCTCTCCTTGCAAAGGTCCTTGGGTACACCCCTCTTTGCTTTCAAACTGATTTCGTCATTAAAGGGCTGAACCTCTTTTAAAAGTATCTATAAGACTGCAAATTCAGTTCAGCCATTGAAAGTGGTTCTACTCACAAAATATACATCGTTTCCAAGCAGATAGATCTTAGGGGGCTGATTGTGCTCTAGCCAATGGAGCTAAGCCAGTTTGCCCCTGTTGGCCCCCGTTTTTAATGAAGTGATGAAAATGGGTCACACAAATGGTAATTGCCTGATGATTTTCATTGCCCTGAGCTCACTGGTTGCTCAGTGTGTTTTATGATCAAAGTGTGGAGAGGATGGGAATGGCGCACTGTTTCTCAGGTACGTTCCTGTTCTAGTTCTTGCATTGGCTGGTTCATTACAGATGCGTCTTTGACTTTTCACACCTCATTTCAGATGCAAACGTAACTAGCAGTTTTTATTTGATGTGAAAAAGAGAAGTAATCATAGAGCCTAGAAGGAAAAGGCACTGTTTGTTTTTCAATGCACACAGGGATTCCTGTTTTGCAGCTATGATGTGCATATTTCACAGTGTTGCAGACAGCTTCTGTCAATTAACATGAATTATGGCTCCAGAAGCATTCGTTTACCATAAACCTGCAGAACATTAACTCCTGAGTTTCAACCCCTGCCAGTGGCAAATTCATTGCAATGCAAAGAGAAATAATTTTGAAACTTGTGACTGGAAAGGCTTTTCTCTTGCAGTACTGCTCTTTCTAATGGTGTGAGGATTCTGTGTTGGTATAACTCTACTGTGTATATTTTGCATATCAGATTCAGGCTGCAAACCCCTGGAGCAGGGGCTTCTTGCCTCCCTTTCTGTCCTCAGCTTGAGAGGCAAACCTTGCCCCTGGCATGGGGCTAAGGGCATGGGATGGGTAAACCTGTGCTGTCCAGTTGCGTGGAATATGAAAAGAATGCTCTTGGGAAAAAACAAGTATCCCTATTAGGACAACCCACAATTCCCTACTTGGGCAGTGCAAAAAGACCCTCAAAAGACAACTGAAGAGTTCGCTTAGGACAAATCCCTTGTCCATCCTTCTCCTTCCTTTCCCCTGGGCTGTGTAGCTCCGTGGTCCCAAGGCTCTCCATGCTCCCTCTGTGGTTGCCATCCCTTGTCAGTGAGCTGCCTCTTCTTTTAGAGGTAGAAGGACTTTCTGTTGGTTGAATGCATTGCATTAGGGCAAGATAATTAAGAGTCTGGAGAACAAGATTCGTGAGCAGGAGCTGAGGCCCTTGATTTGTTGGGCCCAGTGCAGAGGAACTGAGGGGAAGCCTCATGGCAGCTACAGCTCTTCACAGGGAGCGGAGGGGCAGCAGTGAGTTCTGCTCTGTGTGACAGCAGCAGGGCCCAAGGGAATGGCATGGAGCCGTGTCAGGGGAGGGGCAGCTGGGGGTAAGGGAAAGGGTCTGCACCAGAGGGCAGTGGGCACAGCCCTGAGCTGCTGGAGTTAAATAAACATTTGGGCATATGATTCCTTAGTAGGGAATATAGCAAAGGCAGGTAGCCAGGAGAGAGGAGCTAGGATAGGGTATCAACGATACGAGTGCTTAAATCAGCTTTGTCTTTTAGCATTGCAACTTGAGAACACATGCTTATGGACAACTCTGTGGATCTCTAAGAACAGTTTAGTACCTGTTATGGGGGAAAGGACCTGCAGGAATAAAAAGAGTTAATTGTAGAGAGCAAAAGGAGATAATTGCTTGCAGGGGCTTCCACACAGCTGAGTCTTGTCTTCTATTAGCAAGGAATGCAGATGTCACATATTTTTTACAGGCAGAAAGAGTTTGCAAAGACTTGTGAGGACATTCTTTTCTGTTGGGTCTACTGATGGGATTCTGGTATATGGAGAGAGCATAGAGAAGGAGTACACGTAAGAAAGCAGCAGCACATCTTGTGTGTGTTTAGGCAGTATGCTCAGTCACTCTGCTGTGGAATGATGATGGATTTTGTGTGGGAGTCCTGATGTGATGATCAGCTAAGTTCCCGTCTTCACTCCTACAGTTGTAGGCTTTTTTGGAGTCCTTGGTCTTTTATCTTGTTTAGCCTCTGCTTTCATTTGCTATCTTCTCAGTGAGGGCAAGAGAAAGCAAAATGCAGGTTTTCTGGTGAAGGGACCTATGTAGACACCTGGGCTGGCAGATAAGGCAAAGTTTGAAATGCTGGTTAAAAATCAATCCTAATTGTGAAAAGACGGTAACTTCTAATACATGGACTTCTTAGGCTGTGGACTAAGGCTCTTTGCCAGGGCAAATCTTTCTGTAGTTTTGGATTTCATGTCTGCTCCTATGGTGGAGTTCTCCTAGGCAGCTGGGTTGGAGTCAGTAGGTCAGAGCAGCTATGCCAGCCGCTGTATTCCACTATGGCAATGCAAAGCAAACCAGAAAAACTGGCTAAGCTGCCAAGAGAAAAGTTCCCATGCACTGGAGAATCCTCTGGCAGGATGGAATCAGTACAGGACAGTTTGTATTTCCAGCTCCTGGACTGGATTATAACTGGGGACCATGCCAGCATTGCCTGTGCTCTCATGCATGATAAGTGAGCTTACATAGCCATAGTTCATATGGTGGCAACAACCATCAGAGGCCTCTAACAGTGGACAGACTTGGCTTTGTGTAGCCAATAAGCTCACTGTATGATGCCCAAGTAGTTGTGAATTCACTGATGGGTCTCCAGTGCTGCACTATTGCTGCTGGACTGACTGACTTGTGCTGATCTCTGCCACAGCTGAAGAATATGTTGTTGTTTTTTTGTTGGTTTTTTTTTGTTTTTTTTTTTTTCCTCTCATAATGCACCTTCATGAGCTTTTATCTCTCTCTACATCTCCTGAATAGGTTAATATGTTTATGTGTATGTCTTTAACCTAACAGACATTGTGTGTGAGTGTGTGTGTATGTGTGTGTAGGGTATATGCAGCATCTTGAGGAAACATCTTACAGGTACAGCAACATTTGCTTTCTCCAGAGAGAGAACAATTAAAAGTGAGAAAGCTTTTAAGGTGAATAACATGAAACAGAGCATGCAACCGGAACCTTTGCATCAGTCCTGAGAAAATGTGACAAGAGGAAAAGGAGCACATTTTGTTGGAAGCTGGGGTGCAGAGTGTCCCCACATCTGGAGAAGCTAACAAAGAAGCAGGGTAGATCCAGATAGGTCATGCTTGTGAGCGTGGCTGTGACCACAGCACAGATGCAGACTGACCTAGTGTTCTATTGTAGCAGGTGTGAGTTATTTCATTCAGAAACCAAATATAAGGTGAGAGATCCCAGCACAGCCCAATTCCATATTTCAGGCTTTACTGGGAGTTTATAGATTGATCTTCGTGGTGTGGTGCTCTTGGGCTTGTACCTGTAAGATGCCATTGCATTGGATTGCCCCTGCTATGAGGGGCTCTTGCTGGAGTGGATGTTGACCCATCTCATATAACTTCACAAAGGCTTTATTTAATTCAGTGACCACAAAAACTGGTTTTCTATGGCTTGTCTGTTGTGGGAGAGTGCCTCATATTGGAAAGTATATTATCTGACATGCCTTAACTAGCATAATATTAAATACTGTTTTGCCCAGATGTCCTTGTTGCTGCCAAAGGCAAAATAATATTGAATATTGTGGTGGCAGTGGTTTAATCATGCAAACAAATATATATTCTAAGATGAACTTTTCCACTGTAGACAGTGTAGATCTGTAGCTACAGACAAGTGAAGAGCACAGAACAGATTCATCTCTAGTTGGTGTCTGCTTGTTAGTTGCAATTACCATCCACTTTCATGAAGATTTTGTTAAAGAGGAGAGCATTAACCCATCTATCTCAATGGCATTAATGGGAACAGAGAATTTAGGGAAAACTTGCTGTTCCCTCAGTTTCTTTTCCAGCACTAGTGCAGATAGACAGAAGGTGGTGAAGGCCACCTGTATAAGCACTGTGCACTTCTCATTCTTTGCTTTTGTTGACATGACTTTGTGCGGTGCATACACATCTTGGTAAATATTCTACTTTGCATCAGAAAAGTGGGCTTTGAAGATTGATTTGACAAAGTTTTGCCAAAGCCAAAGGTGTTTGATGGCTTGTAGATGCATCTGCAGACTGTATCTGAATAATAGAATACAAGGCAATGGCTTTGAGTTGTGCCAGAGGAGGTTCAGGTTGGATATTAGGAAAAATATATTCTCAGAAAGAGTGGTAGTGCATTGGAACAGGCTGCTTGGGGAGGTGGTGGAGTCGCTGTCCCTGGAGGTGTTCAAGAACTGTGGAGGTGCGACATTGAGGGACATGGTCGGTGGGCATGGTGGGGGTGGGTTGGGGTTGGTCCAGATTGTCTTATTGGTCTTTTCCAATCTTAACGATTCTAATAGTTATAGTTAGTCAACCCACTTCACATCACTATAACTACTGATAACAGGCAAACCAGGGAGCACCATGTATAACTATCCATTTACTGTTACAGATGAATTAAGCAATATGTGGAGTTTATTAAATATGGCAGAGCCAGAACCCAGTTCATACAACTCAATAACTCTTATTTCAACTTAACTTTCTCCTGCCAATCAAAATCAGTGCATGACTTTCTATGGGAACCACTTCTAAGGGTAACGGGAAAAGCATGACTACATGGATGATTTAATAGAACTTGTCTGCATGTGGAGTTATTTCAGTGCAGTGCTCATGTGATTGCAAACAGGCTTTTTACAAGATGGTCTAGAATCGGAGAGAGAAATGTTCAGTTTCTGGCAGCCACCTGAAGCATTTTTGGAGCTGAGGAAGTGAGGGAGGCAGTCCGGTGAGATCTGAGGTACTGCCATCCATTATGCATGGATGTACTAATTGATGGAAGACTGGAGGCACATTTAAATAAAAACGCACTGCGCAATTACAAAAGATTAAATCAAGCTGGATTAATTGAAACTGCAGGAGCAAAGGGAATAAGTGTAGTGCTGCAGTTTGAACAGGTTTTACAGAAACTTTGTCCACCTTCCTGGCACTGAGCATCCAACCAGAGGGAGCTCTTGAGTAACAAGCTGGTTTGAAGATCGTTTCTGCAATCGGCCTCTTTTGCTTAACGCTTGGACTAGTCATGAAACTCTGCAAAGGATTAAGTAAAGGGTATTTCTTTTGCGTTGGTTTTGCAGTGACAGTACTGGAGAGACCTGAAGGTCAGAGCTGGGTTGTTTTAGTTTTTTTGTGTGCTAAAGGACATACACTCTCTGCCTGACTTGTCTACAACTTGGTTTTCTAACTTGGTCTGTTCCAGAATCCTAATTTGGAGGGCAAGAATCAGGTGCCAGGCATTTGTGCAATGCTCAATGCTATGAGATGTCAACCTTTAACTAAAACTTTGTGACTAAAAATAAGAAGCTCAGGAAAAGCTTACTGACCATGTCTTCTCAGACAGAGGTTGTTGTTTGCATTCTGACAAGGAAAACACAAGGGCACTGCAAACTCAGAGTGGAGCTTCAAAGAGCACTGGGTCATCTGGGACAAGAATTTTTAGCAACAAATTCAGCATGACTAGCCAGATGACTGAAGATCAAGTGTGAAGCACAGGAATGACTGAAATACGGCTCTTACAGAGAGTTTTAGTGACCAGTCACCACCACACGTTTAAAAGGTTGTCCTACTCCAAGTAATGCCAGCACCACCAGCAGCTGTGGCAAGATGGTACTGGCGGAGAAGTGCAGTCAGAACTCAAACATTACCTAGATTTTTCAAACTTCTGCATCTTTTTTGGACTGAAAATTGTCATTTCAGGTCTGAAAACTGCCAAGACTTTCATTCGTATGAATGAAAAGTGAAGCTGGCAATTATTCTCTTTGCTTCCTGTCTTGTAAACCTCAGGTGCTGGGGTCATGATATTAAATCGTATTTAAACTTCTTCATTGGAAAGAAAAGCTGAGTTTAGAACTTTTCAAATTCAAAAATGAGAAATCAAATAGAAAGAGCTCCAACTGGTGATTTTTACTGAAAATAAAAAGAACTAAATGTTTTAAATGTTTTTTTTTTTTTTTTTTGTGTGTGTGTGTGTGTGTGTGTGTGTGTGTGTGTGTGTTGAAATTGCAAGTGTGAGGTTTTATCAAGTCAGAAAATTCCCCAAACCTCCGTACCCTATATCTGTCTGTGCTTTCTTCCATGCCCATCAGAAAAGAGCTTTTGCTCTTCCGTGTAAATTCAGTTATTGTTATCAGGGATGGATCATCCCCAGGGAGATAAGGAACAGGAGCTGGCCACAAACCAAAGCCAAACTCGCAGCCCATTTCACAGAAGCTGCGATAGAAGCATTGGTAGGAATCCCTTCCTCTGTCTGTCACCAAATATTGATTCAAATGTGGGATTTGTCTCTTGGGGTGTTCCATAGCTCTCCATTTGCTTAAACCAGTAGTAACCAGTGGTCAGTATAGTAAATTGCCACAAAAGCTTTTTTGAAGGGTATTATGGAGAGGAAATGGTGAATATTTCACCTTAGCTGACTCAGTCAGGCTCCTTTACTTTTGCAAACAGGTTTCCTAAAATACAGGATTGTTAGCTTGATTGCAGCTATCCTGCAGTGAGAATAATTTATGAGGAACGCATTTTCCTCCCCCCACTAAATACTTTTTCTTAGCATGTCAAGTGTGTATATTGCTGTTGGCAAAAAGCAACTAGAGCTGTAGAAAGAGAAATTTCTGAAGAATGTGTGGGGTGTTTGGGTGGAGCTCAAATGAGCAGATGTTCCCACAGAACAACAGGGTTTTATGGTGAATGAGCACAGGTAAAGCCCTGGCTCGGGGGCAACTGAATGTGTTAGGTGTACTCCAGAGTAAGAGTTGCAGAAGCAGCAGAACTGCAGAAAAAATAACTGCTGGGTTATACCCAATGCTTTAAAATGATGTGTTTGGGGGTTTTCTGATGAGAAGAGTGGTGGGGATGGCTGTGCAGGGGATGCCAGGATAAAATGTGTCCAGTTTGTAGCTTCCCTTAAAGGACAGTACTTGTCTTTCTGAGGCAAATACTAAATAATGGGAGGTTTAATGCTAGGCAGGAAGATGGTCAATAGAATCGAATCACAAGGTTGGAAAAGACCTCTAAGATCTAGTACAACTGCCAGCTTACCCCCAGCATGCCCGCTAACCATACTCCCTAGGGTCACAACCACATGTTTCTTGTACACCTCCAGGGATGGCGACTCTACCACTTCTCTGGTTCATACCTGAGTGTTTGAAGATGAGACAGCTAAATCCACGTGTTATCTGACAATTATGATATGTCTTTTTTTTTTGTTGTTTGGTTTGGGGCTTTTTTTGGCTTGTAAGTTTTATGTTTTTTATGGGAGTGGTGAAAAATATTGAATATTTCTTCCATACAATCTTAGCAAGAGCAGGGCTGAGAGAAGCCAAGTGGTTAATTTTCTACCATGCCCGAGCTCCTAGGGTTACTACTGCAATATGTTGTGTGACAGGATAGTTAATGAAAATATGGCTTTAATTTGCACCATACTGGAAGCTTTAGCTCTCAAATGGAAATTAAGGCAGATATTCCAAAAATACCTGTCTTAGTTTCTGTGCCTGTAAACTACTTTAATTATCTGTCAAGGGCAGCAGCTTTGTCATCATCCTAAAAGAATACGCAGAGATCTGAGAAGCCTCTCTTGTCACCAGACCCTATCTATCTGTGTGTACCTGGTGGATATACCACAAACTCATCCTGTTCCTTGAGCTTCAATTACTCTTGCTTAACTGAATTTGCAAAAATCTTTCTTGCTTCAGCTCCATGGAGCGTTTTGACATGAAAATAGAGATGGATGGTTTATGGGTTATTTCACTAATTCTGTGCATTAGATTTCCCTCAAAAAAAGATCTGCTTCATCTGAGCTTTGAACTTCAGTGCACCTAAGATGAATGGAGAGCGTTATGCTCCATGAGTATTACTTAGAGTTTGGTGATATCTGATTTCCTTCTCATTGGTTGTATCTTACTCATGCTTGAGATACATACAGAGAAATCTGACAAACATATAGCTAGACTAAATTGATATGTTTCACCTTATCTGATATTTAATGTGAACCATTGGCTTCTTTCAGGCTGGAATTAAGTACTTGCTTTCAGTCATTCTAATTAGCAGTTGCTTGAAATGATAGCGAAATCCATTTTCTGAGCCAAATGAATCACTCAGACATTGAGGAAATAAAAATAAACAGCATTAGATTCGATCATTTGGAGTAATATGCATAATATGCTAGGAATCGCAGAATCATAGAATGGCTTAAGTTGGAAGAGACCATAAAGCCCATCCAGTTCCAGCTCCTCACCATAGGCTGATTGCCCCCCACCAAATCAGGCTGCCCAGGGCCCCATCCAACCCATCCAGGGCCCCATTGTGCACTTCCAGGAGTGGGGCATCTACAACTTTTCTGGGCAACATGTTCCAGTGCCTCAATACTTTTGTTCTGTGAATCATCAAGATAGTATGAGGAAGAACAGAATTTGACTCTTACTTAGGAAGCAATCCATTGGAAGCTTGAAAGGCATATAGAACATGTTAAGATCTTTCCTTGAACCTACACACACTCATTTCCCAAAAATCTCTTGCTAGAAGGAGTTGAGCTGTGCCTGACCTGGCGGTATTGCACAACTGAATCCTGAGGGGTGATGTGGGCTTTTATAATGAGTCTCTATAGGCCTGTGCTTACAAAAATGGACGGTTGGGTTGGTGTGCACTAGCTACAAGGAGCATTCTAGAGCAAGATGCCTGTTAATTGCTGGTGCGTGTTAAGGTCTTGGTTTGGGTCTCTTTTTCAGGCAGGATAATCAAAGGTTGAGTTGTCCCTGAACAAACCACCACATTTCACCGATCTTGCCCTGTCTCGAAGAGACTGTTTGTTGCATGGATCCATAACGATATACAAACACACCGCTGCTGAACCTTATATACTAGGAGACAACATTACGACTGAGCATTCAACCCTAGCACTGCGTCGCTTGACTGCTTCATTTCTCAATTTCAATGTTGCATAAACAACTGTTTTTTTGCCCTGTTCTACGTGCTCACACACGCATGGAGGCCCTACTTCTCTGGTTCCTCCCATACCAGCAAGCTTCCCTTGGCTTTGCTGGAAATTTTGCCTAAAAATTAAAATGTCACTTTTTACATGTTTTTTTCAGATTTACTGGGATGATGAGAATAAATGTATTCCTTTTGAAGAACTGCTTGCTCTCCTTGGGATCACACTATGCTTATGTTACTCCTTGTCCACATAATCTGTGTGCTATGTTGATCTGGGCAAGGCAAATACGAGCTAGTACCACCTACATGAAGACTGTGGCACATTCAAGAAAATTAACTAGCTTTGGATCAGCCAACTGAAATAATTTTTGATTCTGCAACCTCAGAAATGCTTCTTTTGCCAGCAATTTCTTGTCCTTCCTCTACCTTGTAAAAATTTCTTAGATTCTATATTTAAGTACAAGGCTGATGGAAAAGTCAAAAGTCTTTATGTTCCAATGTAACATTGCAATGTTGTAATGAATACAGCACTTACCTTTCTGTTTTCTGGATATCCAATTACAGCCTTGATTTGGAAACCTAATTCCTGAAACTGTTGTTAAAGTCACTCTCAGAGTGAAGGCCAATAGTGAGGCATTGCATAGAGTGGATGCAGGATCTGAAGGCTGCCACTGGCTCAGGTTTCTTACCTCCTGCTTATTCTTCAAACTGAGAAAGAAAAATTTGATCCTCACAAATAAATGATAACTCCTAACAGAGGTAAAACATGGCACCAGTGTGCACATTTCCCCTGGTAACTTTTCAACAGAAAATCTCATCACAAACTAATTAGTAAGGACATAATGGAGGCACAAGAGGCATATCCAAAATGTTTCAGTTATTTTGAGACTTCCCGTAGTTTAAGGCTGAACCTTGGCCTGAGCAGTAAAAATCAGTAAAAGTGATAGGTAACATTAAAAGCATCAATTTTACTAGCATATATACTAGCAAAACTGTTCATTCTCGTACTGGGGGAACTCCAGATGTTGGTCATCTCCACTCCACCCTGAACATCTTCACTCAGTCTATGCAAGGAAAGAGCTAGAAGGTCCTTTTCATCTCTCACTTGCAGCCCGGGACCTGCATCCATCTGGATCTCTATGTTCAGCATCAGCCTCATTATGCGTGTTGTATTTATCTGCATTTTTTATCTAGTAGACACTGTGCTGTTCAGGAGCCAAGTATGGTGGTTTCAGACCTCAGTGTTTGCTTTACCAGACAAATTTCCCTGGTCATTAGGGATGCACTGCATAACCTCTCCTTTTCTCTCCTGGGCTATTTGGAAGGTGATAATGCTTGCAAAAACACAATCTAAATTTTCATGAGTTTCTGTCAGGGTAGGAATATTTCACTGGGTAGTTTGAAGGGCTGCTTGGCAGATAATTTCTATTAACTGGATATTTAAATACCCCAAGCTGAGGCAGTAAGAGTTGTTCTGAGCAGAACCATCTTTTTGAAGAGGCAGGTTGTGTGACTGCAGGGTCTCATTTAGATGGTCTGATTCTTGATTTTCTAGGTGTTCTCCAAGAATTTGACCAAAGATGCCTTTGGGAGGGATTTGCAGTTTTTCATATGCAAGCCATAAACTTCCAATAAAAGCATTAGATAGGAATTCATACTGTCAAGGGTGTTTCCACAAATCTATTTTATAGTGCCCAGATCAATCAGCCCTAAAATTCAACCTCTCATCTGCAGCATAGAGTTGGCTATGTGGTTTCTTAGCAAGGGAGAATAAACACCAGAAATCTGCATTACCTGTGTAACAGGAGCTCTGAGATATCATTCAGACTACCCCAGGTTTGAACATTTCATATGCAGGTTATAAATAATTAACCCTTCCTGACAGTAACACATAACAGCATGTGAACTCACAAGTATATGGAAATGTATTGTATTGGGGGATGAAAGAATCGAGTACAGCCTTGTCAAAAAGGACTTTGGGATACTGATGGATGGCAAGCTTGCAGCCTGGAAAGCCAACCGTGTCTGGGGCTGCATAAAAAGACTGTGGCCAGAAGGGTGAGGGAGGTGATCTTGCCTCTATGTTCTGCACTGGTGAGGCCTCACCTGGAGCACTGCGTCCAGTTAATGAGTCCTCAGTACAGGAGAAGCATGGAGCTGTTGGAGCACATCCAGAGGAGGGCCACAAAAATGACCCAAGGGATGGAACACCTCTCCTATGAGGACAGGGGCTGTGGAGCCTGGAGAAGGAGCTAAATCCTGCAGGGACACACAAGAGCATGAAAACAGGTATCTCTATTCCATGCCTATTAATAACAAGGGATTACGTGCCAATATGATTAAAGCAGGTTTAATACAAGGATCTGCTTGAAAACAACTTCTATAAAGACTAGCTAATTTTTACTTTTGGAGAAAGTTCTATTTGTCTGCCTCTTTCATATTACTGGTGTGGAAGTGGAAAACTTGGCATTGACTTGTTGGAACCAAACAAATGGGTTTTCTGCTTTGCTGAGCAAACTAGACAAGTGTTTGATGGAAGGTCAGCACAAAGAATTGTGTCTTGAACATATTATTGGCTGTACTGGGGGAAAAAAAGATACCTATAGTGCTATCCAGGAAAGCTATGGTATTATTTTTCTTGAATTGTGTTCAGCCATTTTTGTTAGGACCAGAGATATCTGAAGGCTCAGGCAAGTGCAAGATGTTGTGCTGATATCTGTGCAGTCTGTGATCATCTTGCATTTGCTACTCAAAACTGGATAGTTCCTCAAGGTAGCTTCAGTGAGCGCTTTTAAGATGTTTGAGTTCTGCCCAGTTCTACAAATCTGGCAGAGTCTTCAGGGCATGTGACGTTCCTTATTAACTTTCTTAGCTTAGATTTTCTGCTGTCATTACTTTATGTTCTGTTCCTCTCCTGTTAGGAAGTGAGTTAAAAGGTAGTATTATTCTTTACCCCTGCGCTGTAATACAGTTGCTGATGCCTGGAAGTGTTGGATTACCTTGTTATCTGTGTTGCCTCTAGCTGAGGACAGTGAACCCAAATGCAGTACCTGCCTGAGACAGGTTTGATGTCAGGCAGTGCTACCATCTTTCTCTCCTATCTCAGCCTACCATGCCCCCAGGGGATGCGGGGGATGGTGAGGTAGACCTGGGGGTACACAGAGATGGAATTTAGCTAAATGTCTGTAAAAATGGCTGAACAGGGTGTGTTATCATTCCGGAGGCCGTGAGTTGATTATCCATGGCTTATCTTGTGCTACTCAGCATCAGTTTTCATTTGTGACACGTGGGGATGGTTATGAAACAGAGCCAGTGCAGCTGAGAAATTGGAGAATGGGTACAGTCAAGCATGACAAATCCCTTCTTTTTTGACAAGACCATGGTCTTGGGCCACTAAGTACTTCAGTGCATGGCCATTCCCTCCTGTCTCTCCATTGCTGATAGCTCTATGATGTTGAGCAGTCATCCTTCTTTCTACTCCCTTTTAATGTCAGTACAACTCGTGCCTCCACCTTCCCTTTCTGCAGGTCATGTAGAGCCTCTGGAAAGCACTAACTTGCTAGAGGAGTCCACCAGCATCAGAGTTTTAGATGGCACCAGGAATGAGGAAACTTGGCTGTTTTCATTCTAGCTGCCTCCATTTCCTACTGACACCTGTGGAGCTTCAGACTTTTTTTTTCCTTTAGCCAAATCCTGCCTGGCTTACCACAGAGCCATGGCCAACGAGGACACATAAAATATTACAATATTAGTAACTTGTTTGAACGTTGCTATGAAACAGGTCAGAAGGGCCAGCGTGAGGCCCTGTTTGTGCAGTCACCCGCAGAGGAAAAGAGACACTTGTTCTGTTTTGAAAAATACCTCTTTCATGTGGAAAGGAAACATGGCTTGGGTGGAAAGCTGCAGCCACTAAAGGGGAGGATGAGCGGTGATGGCTGGGCTGGGACTCGCTCAGTGACTGCCCCCCTGAAGCAGCTTCAGTGGTCCTTGAGATTGTTTTGCAAGTTGCTAAATGCATATCACCTGCAGCAGCCAAATATTCCTCCTTGGCTGAGAACTCGCTGCACAGTAGGGCAATTAAAGCAAAGCATTATCCCCCTCTCTAACCCGCAAGCGAACAGTGCAGTGCATGAAGGCTGGCAGAGGAAGAATGACATCATGAAACTCAAGAGGAAAAGCAAACATCACGCCAGCTCCATGTGCAGGTCAGCCACAGACAAACTTTGTCTTGTGTGCTTGGAGGACTTTTCTCTGCAGCTGTAACACACAAGCTAAACACAGGCAGTGCTAAACTCTACAGCTAACTGCAGCTCTGTCCCTCTTGCGCTTTCTCATCCTGGTGGCCAGCGGTGCACATCCTCACCTCCATGCCATGATGAATGAGCAGAGGTCATTCTTCACTCTGTGCCACTCCTGCTGGGACAGGGCTCAGTGCTGGCCATCAGAACATGTCCTGAAAGCATGGAAACAACCCACTGCTGAAGCCAGATTTCTCCTCCCACAGTGCAGTGCGACTTGGTAGTACTAAAAAAGGTTTTTCCTACCATGTCAAGGAAATGACCTAAATACCAAGCAATCACTCTTAAAAAAAAGAATTCTGCTAGCAGTGACATTGCTTCCAGTGCTGCAGAAATGCATAGACCCCTGTGCTCTCCTGCCTGGCCTCTTACTTCAAACTGCAAATAACTTGTAGTGAGATAAAATTAGAATCATAGAATCATTAAGGTTGAAAAAGGCCTCTAACATCATCTAGTCCAACCGTCAACACATCCCAATCAATGCTCATTAACCACATCGCTGAGAGCCACATCTCCATGCCTGCTGAACACCTCCAGGGACAGGGACTCCATCACTTCCCTGGACAGCCTGTTCCAATGCATCACCACTCTTCCAGAGAGGAAATTTTTATTTATATCCAACATGAATCTTCCCTGGTGCAACACAGAGCCATTCTCTGTCATCCTATTTCTGCTACCTGAGAGAAGAGCCTGACCCCCACCTCACTACAATCTTTGTTCACACAGTTGTAGAGAGTGATATGATCTCCCCTGATCCTCCTCTTCTCCAGACTGAACAATCCCAGCTCCCTCAGCCACTCCCCATAAGACCTGAAAGCAAAAGTTAAAAGGTTTCTGGGAAGCAGAGAATCACTCGTAAGAGTCTATTAATTTTATATGGCCAATAATTCCTGAGCTGCAGCAACCCCCTGCACTCCATCTGCTGCCAGCAAAGCACAGATTAGAGTTCCCTTCCACATTCCCAAATACGAAGGAACCAAATGCATCTGCCCCTTTGGTGCTGGGCAGGATGGGGCCCTGTGTGTCCATCTCACAGTGCCTGCTCTGTGCGCTCACATGCACTCTTTCCCAGAAACCATTCTCTTAGTGGGAGAGCTCCTGCTCTGAATAAACCCAGGTTTCATTAGCAAACCCTGCGCTTGTGCTAGGGCTACTTTTTCTACTTCTTTTTTTTTTTTTTTTCTTTTTTTTTTTCTCCAAAGGACCCTCACAACTGGGAATAAATCCCAGAATTTAACAACTTGTTTATTATTATTATTATTTTTGTAAAATTAAGTTTGCCATGTTAACAAAAGCAGAATAGTTTTATTTAGTGTTTGTCTCACACCTTTGACAGCTGCAGCTGTCAGGCACAGAAGTACATTATTAAAATAAACTGAACAGAGTTGCTTGTTGAAAAATCACGCTATGCAAACCTGTGGATTGTAACATCAACAGTATAAAATGTAACAAAATTGGAATTTTAATTTTTTTAAGCTTTTAAAGATAATAGTCCAGGCTATAAAACTATATAAGCATTGAATAAGAAATGTTAAGTCAACAAGTCTACAACAGATACATCTTGTAAAAACTCAATAAATTATATATATATTTATAATATCTAGTAACATTTGAAATCATGCACAGTTTTGTACATTTTCTTTTTTCAGTACACGAAACACAATGCTTCGAGTACTTGGAATGTACACAATTAGCAGACATTTGTAAGAAAATACCAAAAAATTCTTTTTCTTTTTTTATCCCAACAAAACAAAATTCTATAGAAATCTACCTTCTCAAACGTCCATTGAAATAACCTCAAACTATAAATTATTTATTTTAGGATAAGGATTTTGTGGCTCTAAGAAGGAAAAAAAAAAAAAAAAGTTAAAAATGAGATGCTGCCATCCTGCTATTCTGAAACGTTGATATGTAATGTGCACCAGAGAAAAATGTGAAGGAGGAATTCAGGATGCATTTCTCCTTGCCTCTTTGTGATAGCAGATGAAGTCTTCTGGACAAAAAAAAAAAAAAAAAAAGGTACAAACAACAACAAAAAAAGCCCACCCCAACACCTCCCCCCTTGTCAGCTTGAGCCACGTGAAGGTTCTTTTTTCACTGCTGTCTGACATTCAGGAACAAAAAAAGCACAGCATTTCGAAAACAGAAAACTAGGCATTACTGGCATTTTTCAATGTGTTAAATGCAAAAGAAATATGCAGTCGTTGCATCTCCCCTGCAAACAATGTCACTCCTCTTGCTATTTTGCCCGTATGGTATTTCTTAAACCCAGAATACAACGTTACAGGCACAGGGGGAAAAAAAATTAATGCGCGTCATCCAAAGTCAACACGTTGCTTTGCTGCGTGCTACTTATTGACTGGACCACAAAGAATACCTTCATTCGAAAATAGAAAAATAAACACCCACGCCCCAGTAATGAACAGTGGTTAAAGTGATGGAAGAAATCTTGGCCCTCTTTTTTCTGAAATACGTAAAAACCATCCCTCTGCTATTTGTTCGGTTTTAACCACTGGTGATGTATTGAAAAATAAACTTACCTTTGCTCACTGCAATCCAGGATAAACTAATATTTTTTTAATGAATACATATATATAAAATATATATATAAAACATTAAATGTAATTTGTTAAAGGACTGTACATCTATACATTCTTTCAATATTTCCCATAAACACAAAAGAAAAACTTGATTGATATACTTTTTCTCCATTTTTAATAAGTTAAAGAAAAAAAACCACCCTTAAATTCGGTGAAATTTAAAGTTTACAGTAACACTATGCTATTTAAACCAAAGAACAGATATGTTAATGTCTATAAATAACTTTACAAATATACATGTTAACGTACAATTTTTAAAACAAAACTGTGAAGATATAAAACAAACACAACTCTTCTCTTTCACTCAGATCAGTATATCCTAGATTGCAATGCTCATATTTTGAGACTCTCTCAGTACTGCTTTATGTTGAATTAGTATTATACATTCTTTTTTTTTTTTCCCCTATATATTTATTTATATATATACAGGATATATTTATAGATATATACACAGATTCTCTGGAATAAACCTTTTTGATATAAGTTAAAGGCTCTTGCCTACAGGTACCCGTAACTTCTTTCTCCAAGTCACTGCATGTAGATGGAGCCAAACCGCTGGTGCCAAGGGCTGGAGGAGTTTCTCCCCTACAACTTGCCCTTTGAAAGCAAAAATATGCAAACCCCCGTCTCCAAAAAGCAAGATTTTCCCGAGATCGGCTCTTCCTGTAGGTTGGGACACAGCTCCAGATGCCACATGGGTGTGCAATCCCTACGGGACATGGCCAGTGGCCAGGCAGTGCTCTCCTCCTATAGGATGACTTGACTGTCTCTTTTTAAAAAATTTTTAGTTCTTCCTCCATCTTGATTTGTGTATTATTTATTTTTCTTCTTCTGAAAAAGATTCCTTCTATGTAGCTGGGAAATAAGGTCACGAAGCTATAAAAACGACGACAACAAAAATATAGATATTTCTATAAATATATGAATCCCTGCAGGCAACGTGGCTTTTCAGCTCCACCAAAAAGGTTCATGTACAGATTGCATAAGCAAAGAATTTCTACATTCTTTACATTTTTTTTTTTCATTAGCTTTTCTTTTTTTTTTTTTTAAAAAAAAGGAAGATTTTTTTCCTCTTCTTTGTGTTGTAGGCACAGATTGGCTACTCTGGCGCTCAGCAAGCGCAGGCGGGAGGGCAGTGCCCTCAGATTTAACATTCTGTTTAGGAATAAAGAAAAAAAATAATAATTAAAAAAATCATACATGATAGATCATCTTGGCAAGAGATGAGTTCCTTCAGGCCAAACAGTGCTTCTTGACTTTTTATACAGCAAATGGGGGAAAAAAAAAATGTTTTAACTCTTTTTTTTTTTTTTTTACCCTGAACAGCTCAATAACAAAAATCCTCTGGCATCACTGAGCAGTTTAATGGAAACATCCTTCACTACGGGTTTGTCTTCGGCGCTCTGCACTTGCGCCAGGGTGGGCACACTGCCTGTCTGTCCATCCGTCTGTCCAGGGGGGCCGTCACGTGCGGATGACGCCATTACAGGGTGCATGCTTGGGCAGGCAGGGCTCATCAGGCAGCAGGTCATGTGCAAAAACCGAGTCGTCCCCTGAGGAGCAGGTGCTGTGGGTGTCCTGGCCAGCGGGCGAGTACTGCTCAAAGGGCACCGAGAGGTCCAGGTACTCCTGAAGGGGGACAGACCCGTTAGTGTGCTTGGAGATAAGCCACCTCTCCCTGTATTCCCACACCAACACCACACTCACATCAGTGGATGTCATGGTAAGGACTCTTTCCAGGTCTTCCACCAGCTGCTTGAAGGTGGGTCGCTGCGAGGGGATGGCGTGCCAGCACTCCCGCATGATCATGTACCTACCAGGCATAGAATTACAGAGGTTGGAAGGGATCTCCAGAGATCATCAAATTCAACCCCCTGCTGAAGAAGGTTCCCTACAGTAGGTTGAACAGGAAAGCATCTGGGTGGTTATTGAAAAGCTTCAGAGAAGGAGATTCCATGACCTATCCAGGGTTCTGTCATCTCCACAGTAAAGTTCTTGCTCATGTTTCATATGGAACTCCATATCAAACACGATATGCACTCCAGTTTGTGCCTATTGCCCCCTGTCCTGTTGCTGGGCCAACCAAAAAGAGACTAATCCCATCCATCTGACTCCTGAATTTTAGATACTTATAAACAGTTATGAGATCCCTCTCAGCCTTCTCTTCTCCAGGCTTGAACAGCCTTGGATCTCTCAGCCTTTCTTCATAAGAGAGATGCTTCAGGCACTGAATCATCTTTGAGGCCCTTTGCTGGACTATTTTTAGATTACCTCTTATCTTTTTTGAACTGAGGAGCCCAGAACAGGACAAAGCACTCCAGATGTGGTCATACCAGCGAGGAGTAGAGGGGGAGGATCACCTCAGTTGACCTGCTGGTCATGCTATTTTTAATGCACCCTAGGCTACCGTTGGCTGTCTTGGTGACACTGCAAGGCTCATGGCCAACCTGCTGTCCACCAGGACACCCAGGTCCTTCTCCATTTGGCTCCTCTCCAACAAGTCATCCCTTAACCTGTACTGATGCATGCAGTTACTCCTCCCCAGGTGCAAGACTCTACACTCGCTCTTGTTGAACCTTATCAGGTTTTTCTCTGCTCAACTCTCCAGCTTTTCTAGGAAGAAGATGACAGACAAGGTGGGCTGTCACCCATGGCAGTGCTCACTGCTCATTGTGAGGCTCACCCCTAGAATTCTGTCTGCCTGAGAAAAAAGCTATGGGCGAGGGGAACCACATAGCCCAGCCCTCCAACTGCCATGTCAGGAGCAGCAGGGAGGCAGCCCAGTGCTGAGGGGATGGCTGCAATTCCCCTCCAAGCATGGGTAGGCACAGCCTTCTCCACTCAGGCTGGCTTGAGGAGTCACTGGAGCTGAAGAAATGAGGAAGGAACTGAATATAACTATGTCATTTTCTGGGATACAAAATGGGCTGTGGCCGTAACTCCAAAGACGGCATCCCTGAGGCGTGGGGCAAGGAGGGTATGAGACTGCAACCTTACTTTGGGGATGGGAGGAGGGATTTGTGGAGCCCTCACCTCATGTGTGCATGTGGTCTGAAAGCAGGATGAGGGCCTGTCCTAAGGATGAGATCCCAGATCTGCACACCAAATTGCCACTCAATGAATGAGGAAGAAATGTGACACCCCAACTACCCAAAGCAGGGCCTGGCCATGGCCCTGGCAGTCTGTGGCCACAGAGGGAAGGGGGAGTGGGAAGAGGAGAAAGGGTCACCCCTCTCCACTCACAGGTCGTGGGTGCAGTTGGCGGGTTTATCCATCCGATGGCCTTCTTTCAAGAGTTTGAAGAGTTCTTCAACAGGAATTCCTGGGTATGGAGACCCTCCCAAAGTGAAGATCTCCCATAGTAGCACTCCAAAAGACCAGCTGGAAACCAAAGAAAGATCTTTAAAATTCAATGAGGGTTTTTTTGGTGGCTTTTTTTTTTTTTCCCCTCCACATTCACCCCCCCATCCCCCCAGTATCCCCTTCCCCTTGCTCTGCTTTATTTCTGTGCAGCCATGCATAGCTAACAAAGTCATCAATAGCATGACTAATTGCCTAGGCCATTTTTACTAGTTACTTGGAGATCTCTGCTGATCCAACTCAATAGCAAAGAAATCCCAGGCACCAAGTCTGAAATTGAAATGAGCATTTAATCAGATAGGTGACAGCCCATCTATTACCCCCAGCTCTTTGTTAGGTCTTCCACCAGCTCCACTGAATGGAACAAATCAAATTATTCATGCACAGCTTCACTGAATCGCAGGCTTGGAACCACAGGCCACTAATTGTGCAAGCTGATACCAAAACTTGCTTGTTACAACACTCATTTCACTGGCCAAGCTGAGAGAAAAATACCCCAACAAAAATCAGCAGAGCACTAATGTTACACACTCCACTCCTGCAGCTGTGCTCTGGTTAAAAGTCCTCTTTTCAAAAATATCTTCTGCCTTCTTCATTTTCTTTTTAAAAACAGGGATTATCTGTCTCTGTTTCAGGCATGCTCTCTCTCCCATTTTCTAGCTTTGATTTATCTGTCATGCCCCATGCAGCATTACCTAAGCATGGAAACTATGATTTAAGATCAATAAAGCCAAAGTATGTGAAATTTACAGAAATAGAAATGATTCATTTGTCCAATTGCAAGCGGCAAGCCTTGGGGAACAGGCAGCCTGTCTGCTAAATTACTGTAAAAAAACCATTATTAACCAAATATTGAAATAAAGTGTATGCATATTGAGCTACTTTGGTCTGTGTGAAGTTCAGATGCGATGAAAACTGCTGAAACTGCTTCCCAGACTGTTCTGCTTTCCCTCTGAGTCAGGAAAACGAAAGAGCAGTCTTTAAGACAGCAGCCTGCAGAATGAATCTCCTCATCTATAAACCACACAAGAAATACCTGCCTGCCTTCCAGTAATTTTTCAACAGCTTACTAGCTGCTAGAGATCCTTGGTTAAAAGCAACCGATAACAGTAAAACAGAACCACGTGTGCAAAGCTGCAGCCTGGAATTGATTCATTTGCATTTTCATCCCCCGATGTCCTGGACAGAGCTTGAGTTTAGCAGTACGTTTGTCTTTGGGATAGTGCTTATTTTGCTGTCATTTTATTATTATTTTCAAATGTGGATAATGCTTACACATCGCTCTGGTGAGTATAGACCCGGTCAAACAATGCTTCTGGAGCCATCCATTTCACAGGCAGCCGACCCTGTGATTAGGAAGACAATGGGAACATCCCATCAGCATATTCCCCCAGCCACAACGGCACCATTTGAATCTTCTTTTCTAATCCAGTTTGAAACATTTTCATTAACAATCACATCTGTCTTCCCGGTCACTGCGCAAAGCAGTAGTGACCACATGTAAACAGATTACAACATTTGATCCCTGGATCTTTGCTGACAATCTTTGTGGTAAATGCTCTCTGCAGAGAACTGTACTTCCCTGCCAAAGCAGGTTTAACATATCAGAGCATCTAAATCTTAGCATGGGAACTGCACCAATTGCTCTCATATGCACCTAGCAGTGAAGCAGAGCATGGCACAACACTTTTCATGTCTTTGACTGGAAGAAACGATGCACAGCCCAAATCCTGCTTAGGCTGAACTACAGGGGAATTTCTGAAAGTATTCACCAGGGCCAGATCCTCCAAGAATCAAATCTTGATCCTACTGGAGTGAAAAAGAACCCTGATCCCAGGTTTCCAGGGGACCATTCTGCATCAGGGTTATAAACATGCCTATCCCATTCGACAAAAGAGACAACAAATAGTATTTTTACCAGCCACTGAAGTCCAAGAAAGGACTGCTGCTAGACTGAGGTGTAATATGGCTACAGGAGAGTAGCCAAATTTGTTCTTTCTTACCCTTCATTTCATTAGGATAAGCATCTAGAGATGGGACATAAGCAGAGTGCACAAACACAAATGGGGTTACACTTTCAGCTACACACTGCAGTTCAAACAGGGGAAATCTACCTTAGCTGGAATAAAAATTCCCAATATTTTCTAAAAATCATGTTATGATATTGCAAGGGATCAGTATGGGCTAGTGAGCTTTGCAGAACATTTATCCTGCAGAGCATTTAGACTCCTTGCAGTTATAAGGCTGTGGAATACTGGGACATGCTTCATGCTCTGCACTGTGGCAGTGATGGGGAGGGATGTATCATGGGCTGCTCTGAACTCAACAGTTGCTGTAGGGCTGTGAACCATGAAACTGGTCTTCTCTCCTGCTCTTCGATCTTAAACTCTACAGAAAATCTAAACTGCTTTGGGTATCCTCACCCTTGGTAGTGGAGCCATAGAGCTGCTATAAAAAGCAGAGAGAAATACATGAAAGCCATGTAGCTCCAGAAACACACAAAAAAGGGATACTTGTCTCAAAAGGGTTCTGGCAGAGCCAAAGGTTGGCTCCTTGGGACCTTTATGAATAGCTGAGCAGTAGGCTAGAAAAGGCTCTCTTTGGTAAAAATCTCGGCTTCCTTAACCTAGAGTCTATCTGACAGAGGTATCAATCTCTCAACCAGCTGCTAGCACCTGCAACATCTGTCAGGAAGAAAATGAATGGTGGGAGAATGACTGGGACCAGCCTGCCTATGGCTCTTCACCAGGTGGGCTACAGCAGATTTCTTTCCCATAAGCCTCTTTTGCCTCGGGAGATGTGGAGTGAGAGCCACTTCCTGCAGGGATAGCAGTTCCTTGAGAGAAAGAAAGCTGCATGTGCATGGCAGTTCAGTACTTACATTGGTGGTTTTCTTGTAATAGTCGATGTTGTGAACGTCTCTAGCAAGGCCAAAATCAGCTATTTTCATCACATTGTCCTCAGTGACTAACACATTCCTGGCTGCCAAGTCACGATGAATGCACTGTGAAAGGTGAGCAAGTCAATAAATAAGGGCTTGTTAGCTGCCTGAGCCTGGATCTAACAGCAATGTGTGGTTTATGAGCTGCCGTTTCATTGACTCTCAAGCTCATAAAGCTGTGAGTACTGCTTAATTCCTGGCTCTCTGTGTCACTGCCTCATCATGCATGCTCAGTGGGAGCCACCTCTTAGCAACACCTCATCAGAAGCCTCAGCACTGACACAGCCATGCAGCGTTTCTCTCCAAAAGGGATGCATGGGTAAGAAATCAAACCTTCCTCTTCTGTAGGCGCCTACTGGTATACCGATTTGTCTCTAATGCATTTGCTCCACAAAGAGGAGTGCTGGTTGATATTTGGAGTAAAAATCCTCAAATTAATTAAAATATTCCCAATTTACCCAAAATACATCATAGTCATTATCTGAGAAAGAAGTTAAAGTAGCCAGCATTGTGCAGAAAGGGCTTTAAGCCACTGTGAACCACCACTATGAACTGCAGTCATATGCCAACAAAGCACTCCCCAGGAAGCATCGTGGGCACGGATGTGCCAAATCCACTGCCATCTCTGCTTGCAAAGAGCCTGCACATGCTGGCTGCAACCACAAACACGTATGCAGCAAGAGGGATGTTGGCTTCCTCTCAGGTGTCCTTTATCTTTAGCAATCTCACCAGGGAGTTGGGGGGGGAAGTCAGGGGCACATGGAACTCCTGACACTACAGTCATGTTAGTGCTTTCCAAGGTGAGATCTCACAACTCTGCATGATGTTCACCCTAACCACTGCTGACTGAGCCCTGATCTGAAAATAAATTAATTCTACAAGTGGCAGATGCTGAAATGCTGAGGGCAGGCACCAAGGTCTGGGCCGTTTTTGTGTTTTTTGTTAGCATTCTGGAGATGCTGAAGGGTCTGCAGGTGGCAGCAAGACTGGTTCAGCCACATGTCTCATGGATGTAGCCTGCACATAGGAACAGGTTGCTACAGCTTAAGCCTTTTGCTAAAACATTAAGATCCTTTGTAATGAAAAATCTGGCCTCCAAAGGGAGAAGCCTGAGGTTGTCCTGCACACACACACAGCACTACTTGTCTTTGAATACATGGGTCTCTTCTCAAGGGTTTTTGAGCCTGGAAAAGGCTCTGAGGAGATTTCAACTGCAATCTTTCAGTATTTAAAGGGAACTTGCAAGCAGGACTGACTTTTTACGTGGGTAAATAATGATAGGGTAATGGGAAATGAATTTAAACTAAAAGAAGGGAGACTGAGGTTAGATGTTAGGAAGAAATTCTTTACTCAGAGGGCGGTGAGGCCCTGGCACAGGCTGCCCAGAGATTTATGGGGGCCCCATTCCTACAGTGCTCAAGGTCAGGTTAGATGGGCCCTGGGCAGCCTGATCTAGTGGGGGGCAATCAGCCCACAGCAGGAGGTTGGAACTGGGTGGGCTTTCAGGTCCCTTCCAACCCAAACCATTCTGTGATTCTATGACCAATGTTTTTATCAGCTGAGGTTTCTCAACTCACTTTCTGTGATGCCAAGTACTCCATGCCCCGGGCCACCTGGTAGGCACAGGAAACCAGGTCTTTAAATGTCAACTGTTCCTCGGGCAGCTTGCAGGTGTCGAAGGAATAGTCCATGCCAGGTGGGCGACGTGCCCTGAGGTATTCCCGCAAGTTCCCCTTCGATGCGTATTCAACCAACACGTAGAGTGGTCCTGCAAGCAAGAGCACCATCAGCAGCTAGAAGAGACATAGGGCAAGGCTGAACCCTAAATCTCATCTTTTGGGTAAATTTAGACAGTCAGTCAGCAATTAAACAATCACAAAACTCCAGGACCTAACTGTAAACTTATGAGAAAAGGAGAAAGACACAAAGGTGGACATCGGGGAAAGGTGCAACTCAAGCCAAACCACATCAGAAACAGGCAGGAGCTATTTGGCCATCAGCAGGGCCCAGACAAGTTTCACACAGTTGATTTGTGAGCAAGCCAGAGGAAGAAGGAAAAGTTTCTCAGCACTGATCAAATACAGTGGTTTGCTCCTATCCAGGGCAAGAATAGCTGCAGAAAGCCATGCAGGAGACTAAGACCAATGCTGTGGATGCAGGAATGTGAAACAGCTCCCTGAGCCCTGCCAGCACATACCGTCCTGTGTACAGGCACCGAGGAGGTTAATGATGTTTTTGTGCTTCCCAATCATTTTCATCATTTCCATCTCAGAGACCAGGTCTGAAAGATCCTTGTCTGTGGCATCATCTGCAGAAAGCAAGAGAGGAACCAAATGAATGTTTTGTTAAGCATTTAATACAATTGTGGCATAGCCATGCAGAGACTGATGGGGAACAAATATGCAAAACATCTTACTCTTTGTTTTTTGGGAAGAAGTCTCAAATTAAGAACAAAAACTACTATCACAAAAAAAAAAAAAAAAAAAAGTTCAAAAAGAAAAAAGGAATAAAGAGAAATGAGATATGAGAAAAATGCTCATACGTAAATCAATAATACAGTTCATCTTCTCTTTCATCCTGATGAATATTGAAGAAAAAAAGCCAGTTCGGGTATTTTGCATCATTTTCTTGCATTGTATCCCCTGTATAGTAAGGGGTTGGAATGAGAACATCTTTAAGGTCCTAAGCCATTCCATGATTCTATGACTGTTTTCCTCCCTTATGTTCAGGGACTTAAGAGTTAAGGTTGCAGGAAGGTCAGAGCTGGGATGGGGGACAGTGTAAAGAATGTATTTTTCTGCATGGAAAACTGTACCTTTTCTACAGAAGAAGAAAAATGGGGAAAATCTCCTCAAATGAATGCTTTGATGTGAAGAGATAGAAATGTTCCTGCTTCCAAGAACAACTTCAGAATGGACTGAAAGAAATCTAAAGAATCTTTTTCTGATAAGAAATGTTTTCATGTAAAAAATGTCACCCTGTGTAACCTCAGACCTGGGCTGCACACTGCCAGAGTGTCTGCCCTGCCCGCTCCTGCTGAACTCCTGGAACTCCTAGTCATTTTGTCTACACATGAGGAACAAGGACTCCTATGGAGGCGTCCTGCACATTCCCCATTTTGGGCTCCCTTCCAGCTCTCATCACTTTTGGACTGAGGCTATTCAATGAGAGGGCAGAAGGAGTTTGGCAGCTGAATTTCTGTAAACTCCAGCTGAGTGTGCTGCACAAGCTGCTGTTACAATAGCCAGTTTTGGTTACGGGGGGAGTAAAGAGCAGACCAGTTCCTGGAAATGGCTAGAAGCGAGAGTGCTTTCCCTCCTTCTCTGTGATCATATTACCCCTTGGCAAAGAACTCAGTTAATTCCCATTCCCTTCTCCTGATGGGATTTACACCTTTACATCCTCTCCAAGGAAACAGCCCACACCCCGAGGCTACATGAGTGAAGTGGAAGAGTGGTTCTTCTTGCTTTCTTCTATGGATCTGTTTGTACAAAGGACTTAAAAGACAGGGGAAGAGAGGAAACCCCAGCACAATATGATGCTCCACCCTCCACAGATTCCCCATACCTTTTAGCATCTTGACAGCCACCGTGATGGCCTTGTTTGGCTTGTCTTTATCAATCCCAATTGCTTCTGCCATCACCACTTGGCCAAAACAGCCCTCACCAAGCGGCTTCCCCAGGGTCAGGCTGGAGGGAAGAACAAGCAGGTGTGTTAGCAGGTGCTGGGGAGGTGACACTCCCAGGAAGCATGGGGACCCTGCTGGTGGGTTTGACTGACCGAGTGCGTGCCAATTCCCACTTGGGATCTGGAGGAAGTTCCAGCTCAGAGACGTTGGCCAGCATCGGCCCATCGCTGGAAGAGAGACGAGTGATCCGAACCAGGGGTGTGTTGGAATTCATGGAAGAGTTGGACTCCAACGACACCTGCTTGGGTAGAGCAAATTAAGTGTTATTGCCAACTGTATCCCAAGCAGGTGAGAATGTGCTCAAGATGGGGGGTTTTGAAGTAGCTCTGTATACTGATGCCTTTCTGGTAATTTCTACATGGGCACTGCCCCCCACCCTTGCAAAATTTTGCTGATCTAGGCAAACACGGTCAGGTTCTTCACTGGTGGAAAGCAGAGACAGGTCAGCCAGGGCTCTCCTGCAAGGAAGTCTTGGCAGCTGCATAATAATGAATTAATTTGCTCTGCCTGCTTCCAAACACATGTCTGGGTGTGTATGACCGGCTATGGGGTGACTTCTCTTCTGGCATGGTAAATGGCCACCACATGCCTGAAGTCAAAGCTGGGACACCTGTATACTTCCCTATGTAATTTTACACAGTGCCTTTTGCTCTAGCCCCTTTGCAATTACACGTGGCAGAGCATTTCTAGCTACATGGAGGAAGATGATCTCTAGCTACACGGAGGATAGATTTCTCTATGAGAAATGGTTTCCAGTTTGCTAATGGCCTCAATGAAAACAGCCTCTTGCTCCCCAAATTACCCCTCTATCAGCATCAAACCGTTCCCCAGCAAGAACAGCTTTCTGTGACATCCACAAGTGTACTGGGAGCATTAGGAGCTGCTCATGGACCTGAAGCAGCTGCCACCAGGTACTGCTCCACTGAAATGGAAATAAATGAATAAAAGGGCAATAAACTCCTATACTGCAGCCAACTTATGTTGCTCTTGGACAATGCCCTTCTGGTAGAGTTTCTCACCTATAAAGAAAATGGCAAGGGAAAAAAAAAAAAAAAAGGAATGAACATAGGGGGGAATGGGAATCTTGTATCTACTTTCTGTTACCTGTCTCTTGAGTGGAAATTTGGAGACTTTCTGTACAGTGGTGGTGTTCATGGCTTTTTTGTTTGGCATTTTCATCCTGCAGATAATCACAATGACCAGTACCAGGATGAAGAGGACTAAGCCAGTGCCATAGCTGAGAATGCCAGCATACACTGAGCCTGAATCATCCATTTCCATCAGCTCCTCTGCTGCAGGGCGACAAGAGACAGCGGTCAGGTGGGGCCAGCACTGCCTGTCCATAACCACACACACACAGCACAAAGAATGTGGGGAGGACCTGCTTATCCACGCAAACGTTCTGACTAACTCCAATGAGGTGACCCTCCTAGGCCAGTGGTTTTCCACATGCAGCTGCAGCTAAAGTATTATTTTGATTTGCCTTTCCCTGGGACACTTTTACTGTCTTTTGACATAATGCTGTACAGCCTTCAGCCCATAGGTTGAAAACCACTGCTCTAGACTGAAGGCACCTTCATGTGTCTGTCCCTCTGAACCACATCTTGCTTTCTCCACACATCCAAACCATGTTATGGGCTGCCTTGGATGTGCAAGGATTGCAGGATGGGGGTTCGCTGCCTTTTGCTGATCTGGCCCCTCCGGTGAGCACATCTGGACCTCCCATGATGATCTCCATCAGATCAGTGCCTGCTCTGAAGGACCAAAGGGCTCAAAGGGCACCCAGGAGTAATGCACCACAAAAGGAAAAAGCCTCACAGAAGATATCTACATAATTATTTTGTGAAAATTCAGTTCTGTTGGAGGGTATGGCTTGGAGAGGTGGCTGAGCCAGCTGGGTGATGGCATGAGCCCATCAGCAGTGGCTGGTCACCTTCCATCAATGTACTTTTGGGACCAGCAAAGCTCAGCTGCAATTCTCAACTGCTCCCTTCAGGACAGGCACTTTGCTCACTTCAGGACAGAGGAAGGGCCATGATGAAACCAGATTTCTGTCCCCTAAGGGTGAATCAGCATCAGAGGAACAGTCAGCAACGGAAAACTTTACAATGAAGTCATGCCAGCATGATTAGCTTGCTAATTCAATTTAAATCTATGCTTTACAATCAGTGGGAGCTTTTCCACCTGCAGCAGCAGGCTCCAAATCAGGTCTCTGATGTCCAAGATGCACATGGAGAAACAGCCATGGGTGACCATGGAGGCTGCACCTGCTCAGGTGTGCCCATGTGCCAGACAGCAATCTCTTAAGATGGGGAAGGGTTTCCAGATTTCTTGGGATCACAGCATCTCTGCTCCATTTCCTTCCTTAGAGAGGGCAGGGGTTCACAAGCAGAGGTTCCCCAGGAGGGCTGGATCCTGCTCCTTCTTTACTGTGGAAGGCAGTGCTTTGGAGCCTGTTGCTGCACAGATGGCTGTCCTTCTCCATGGCTGACTTCATTATAAAGTTCAGCTGATTTTCTTCCTTCCCATTTTGATTTGTTTAAATAGGAGGCATGGGTTCATACATTTTAAAAGTAATCTAATGGTTGAATGAGACAGGTTGAGGAGATTCTTAAATAACAGAGATATTAGTGCTCTAACCAAATTAAGTGATTTCTCATCCAGTGGATGGCAGAAGCAGAACCAGGATCAGATTAGCTATTTTAAAGCTGGCAAATGAACAGAGAAAAGACCAGCAGATCCTACCTGCAGAGGGTCAGGCATGAGACCCAGGAGAAGTATTTAAGACCAAATCACCCACACAGACAAAGTGAAGACTAGAGATGCCAAAGTTCCTTGCTGTTAAACACACCTCAAGATAGATGTGTTTGTGAGCTAGACACAAGTGTGGTTTACAACTGGGCAAGCCAATCTGGGTGCCTTTTCAGTAAAGAACACACTTCAGGGCTGCTGCTACAGCCTTTGCAAGGCACAGCACCCACTTAGCTTCCACATTAACACTGCTCACACTTTCTTGGGCTGCCCCCATAGCTGGAGGTAGATCCTGCAGGTGAAGGCACAGCCCTGAACCCCTTTTGAAGGCAGACCACTCCTGTTGCATATTCTGTGCTGACTTCATTGTCAGTGAGAGCTTTGCATATGAAAGGATCACAAAATTGAGGTCACTCAGGCCTCAGATTTCAAGTCTACAACAGCTTTCATCTTTTTCAGCTATGGCCTTTGGTGCACTGGGAGCTACAGCTCCTGGGCTCTGATCATGGATAACTTTGATGGACCTCCTGTTTAAGATCAATGTCTGGGCCTGCTCATCCATGAAGCAGAAATAATGCTAAAAGAGGGGATAGGTATACTCATACCAACCAGCTGTGCATCTGATTTTAGGTTGAGATATGAGTTGAACAGGAAGGTTTCTCCATAAAATGATCCACTGTATGTGCAGGGTTTAGATGCCCTGGACCATCTGATGAGTTATTTTCTTCTCTCACTGAGTACACTGGCAGCATATGAAGCCAAAGTGTCTATTCTGGTATCTAATGACAGCCTCCTAATGCAGAGGCTGTGAGCACCTCTGGGTTATCACCATCTAAGAAGATATACACCATTCTGCATCATTATTCCAGTAAGAATTTAAACCCTGGGATGAAATGACTGGACTAGGTGATCTCATGGTTGGACTAGGTGATTTTAGTGTTCTTTTCCAACCATAATGACTCCATAATTCTACGAAATGCAAAATCTGTCAGCTGTGAGTATGCAACAGGGGTCTTCTGCTGTGCCAATTTGTCACTGGCACAACAAATCACAGACGGGGTCCTCCTTGGGTAACATGTCTGCAGGAACTTGGCATCTCTAAAGCAAATGTCAGAGCACCCTGGAGAGGGAAGGAGAGGCCAGCACAGAAGGAAATACCTGGTAGCACCGTCAGCCAAGCAGAGTGATGTGAGAACCCAATAGAATTCCCTGCGAGACAAGTATATTCCCCAGCATCCTCAAAAGTAACATTTCGCAAGTACAGAATCTCTAGCTCCTTATCCGTTGTGTTAACACCTGCTGTCTAAGGGGAAAAAAAACACACACATATAGAAAGAAGGAAAACAAAGAGAATAAGCCACATTCCCAGCAAGTGTGAGGACACCACAGGCAAATTTCAAAAGCAGATTAAAGTGTTTTTTTGTTGTTGTTGTTTTTCTATTGGCCATCTTCCACATATATTCATTCATTCCCCTTTGCAACCTGCAGTCAAAAGCAAAAAAGTTCCCTTCACCAGGTTCTTACTCTGTCCCACTAAAGAAGCATGCAAGCAAAAGCATCCAAATGAAAAATTGCCCCCACAATATGACTGACTTTGGTTAGTAGGGTTAATCCAAGGTAGGAGAGAGGGAAAGTGACAGGGAAAGATGGAAGGAAACGAGACAGGAAGGGAGAGATAGTGGGGAAAGACTCAAGTGCTGATCAGATGAACACACAAACATTGAGTTCATTGAAGAATACTGCATCGTCCTTTTTTTTTTTTTTTTTTTTTTTTAAAGAATGATTTTCGGGATGAGCATTTCAAACCCATTATCCAGCTTCTGATACCATGGTATCACAGATCACAAGTAGGTGTCAAACACCCCAGGAACAGCTGGAGTCACACCAGAGAGCTCAGCATGCTGTGCTGCTCTCCGTTTAATGTGTTTGCTTGTACAAGCCAATATATGACTTATTTCCCAATTACTTCTCCAAGGGACAGAAGACAGTCCAGAGTGACTGTATCAGTTTTGGATGCAAAAACCTTGCAACAGCTTGGTTTTCCAGAGTGCTGAACGTCACAGGTAATTAGCATGCAGTTCTGTTATCAGCACTCAATTGAAAGGAAGGGAAAGGAATAAAAGCATGAAGGATTGATAGCAAAATTTGACAGTCATTTTATTGTGGGAATTTTTCCATGGCAATTGCTGTATAGGCGTTACATTCTTGTAAAAAAAAATAGCAAGAAAATAAGATAAAGCCATTCATCGTCAGTTGACAGGGTGTAATACAAAATGAATAGTAATTTTAATCACTAGCTTCTTAAAATGTTACAGCTCATTCTTGCAGTTGCCAGGGCCTTGGGACAGAGTCTGTGGTTTACCTGGTTTTGGTTTGCGAATGTGGAGCCAAAATGGCTTTTCGGCTATGCCTACGAAATTGTTGGCTCTACACAGATATTCTCCTTCATCTTGTTCTGTCACATTGAACAGATTTAGGTTAGCATCGGCTTCAGCGTTTTTACTGATCCAAGACTGCAGGAATAGACAGAAACCTGAACTTCAGTAAACCAAACAATACCTCAATCGAACCTACATTAGCTAGGATTGACTGTTCAAGCCTATTTTCCTCCTGGTTGTAGCAATATCCCAACATCACCCTGTGATGAACAACCTACCCAGGACCTGGGCAAAGAAGAGAAGTCCCCAAATCACACACAGGTCACCCTTCTGCCCTTCGCTGGTGTTCCTGCTGCTGGAACATGTCATTTCTTCCCAAAACAGAACAGTTTCCCACCTCTCCATCTGATAGTAAAGACCCTACAGCAGTTCCTTAATAACTCCGCAGACAGGAGCACCAGAGAAAGGGCGTAAGCAGAGATTTGTGTTTGCAACTCGGCTTGGCAAATACTGTTTCAATTATCAGATTCCAAAATAGAATTTGGAAACAAAATATAAGCAGTGGCGGTCTGAAACTCGCTGCTGACTTTGCCTTTCAGAAATTAGCTGTAATTTTTTCCACTGCTTATAGGAGCCTCTTCTTTACTAAATAAAGTGGCGCACATAAATCAAACAAGCTTCGGACTGTTAAGCAGAGTTTTACTTCTTTTCTTCCAAGCTTTCACAACTGCACATCAGTTTGTTCCTAAACAGTTGTTTGTATTTTGCTTGAAAATAAGCAACTACTTTGGGTGGCCTCAGTAGTAGCTTGGGGAAACTCTAGGAAAGTATCAGCTTCAGCCCTGGAAATGAAAATACACCAATTGCATTTCTCAGTTTTGCTCTTATGCTCTCCAGCCTCACCTCAGTGATTTCCATTTTCAGGGCCTGATCCTGCCAGTGCAGCTCTCAGCCCATTAAAATCAATGGGGCTGATGGATCTCATAGGTTACTGGAAGCCAAACCCAGAGGTGGCATCAATATGGAGCCATTGTGCCCATGCCTGATGGCAAACACCACTGGTTTTGACCTGATCTCATCACTGAGACTCACATGCTGCAAGGTCTGTCTGTCCTGACCAGTGGGGAAATGTGCCTCCCTGCTGTTGCTGCCTTGTTTATAATTAAACCAGGCATGTTTCAGTGCAGAATGTGCAATTTAGCCTTTGACAAAGCCTGGGCACTGTGCTGCCAGCCTCCCTCTGAAATTGGAATGCGTTTAGTGTTTTGCAAAGAACAAGGGCTTGCCTTTGATCACAAATGAGCCCTAGCTTTCAGGAACTGGCGCAGGTGATGGCTTGGTATTGTTGAGCTGTTTGAAAAATGGGTTGAAAGTACAGCATTCAATTCATCCATCTGGTCTGGGGTGGGTTTTGTCCTCAATTTAGATTTATGGAGAAATTTCACGTGCTGGGCATCTCTCCTTGCTTTGATGGAGACTGAGATATTCCTTCTATACAAACTGCTCCTTAGCAGCTCCTGTAAATCTCCCAGAAGCAGGAGGGAAAGGCAGGCTGATAAAAAAGCCTTATCTCTCTGAAGGCACCATATTGCTGGGAGTGGGGGGCCCTTTCTCAAGAAGCTGTGGTCAGAAGGACCACTACCAGGATCATGCAGCAAGGCCAGGATCACGGAATCATAGAATGGCTAAGGCTGAAGGAGACCTTAAAGATCATCCAGCTCCAACCTCCTGCTGTGGGCTGGCTGCCCCCACTGCATCAGGCTGCCCAGGGCCCATTCAACTTGTCCTTGAGCACCTCCAGGGATGGGGCACCCACGGCTCTCTGGGCAGCCTGTGCCAGGGCCTCACCACCCTCTGAGTAAAGAATTTCTTCCTAACATCTAACCTAAATCTCCCCTCTTTTTGTTTAAGGCCATTAAAGAGGATCCTGCCTGAAAGCAAAAGCACTGCATGACATAAGGTCAACAAGTCCATGCAGCCAAAGGACAGGCCTGAAGATGACAGCAAGATCATCTTTTGTTTTGAAAAAAATAAGCACATATACCCAAAAAAAAACCAGAAAAGAATCCCTGCAAAGCTGGGCCTGCTACAGCTCTGTGGAGGCCCAGGACTGGTACACAAAAGATGCATCCCAAAATGGAAATGCTCCATGCCCCAGTGCTGATGCCAGCATTAACACAATTCAAAGCATTCCTGATTAACCAGAAGTAGTAAATAGACGTGTGCTGGTCCTATTCAGCAAAAATAAAACCAAACAAAACTTCTGCTTTTAAACTCCTGCCTGTGCTCCCCTTCGAGGAATGCGTCCACAGAAGAGGAGGTATTTGGCAATTCTAATTACCTAGCCACCCCGGTGCCGCTCCAACGTAATTTTAAAACGCTATTTATATGGACTATTTATATGTTCTTTGCCACAGCAAAATGGGAGCCTGTGCTTGTGATACAAGGCACTGTTCGCAGCGGCTCTGCGAACTTCCAAAAGGTACCACTTTATCCCATGGGGACCACACACGGAGTTTGGAGACTATGCAAGATGGCATGTGACACAGGCAGCTATTCAGAGCGTGCTGCTGGGCTGTGAAACCAGGGGGAAATTCAAATATGCATAATTCAAACACATTTGGAGACACAGACAGAAAATAAAAAGTTTTATCAACTCGCGAGAAGCGCCTGCTGCCAATCCTGAAGAGCTGTCTCCAGCCATTTCTTCCAACCAATCTGTTATTTCAATCTGTGTAATTATTTCCAGGGTCTCTGGCTTTTATTATCATGCATCTGGCTGAGTTACAGTTTTGTAGATGCTGTCTGATAAGTTTGTTTTAAATAAAAAAACAATAAAACTTCATACAAAGAGAAAGAAGGGTGTGTGCAGCAGGCCGTGCACAGGGGATGTCCATGAGGACAGCCTCAGCTTTAAGTTGAAAGGACAGAATCTGTTTCCAGAGGCAGGAAAACTGGATTTGGCACTATTCTAATACACACAAGCACAGGATGCCTTCAATTATGAAACAAAAAGAGGGGGAGGGGGGTTTAGAAGTCCAAAGTTTTTTTGCCTACTTTTATATCTGCACTGGCTCAGGAGAAACCAGACTTTCTGGCTTTGTTCTGCCTGCAACCTGGAAACTCCCTTTCTAGAAAGCATTTGCACAGTGGAGTTTTACTAAGTGAGTTTTTGCTCAATAAAATATAGGCTTTCCTGAGCATGGATAATAGCATGGTTCACAAATGTTCATGGCTGGAACAAGGCTCTCTTGGCTCTCAGGTGCCGGGAGCTGAGCATTATTTAGTACATATGCGCTGCAGTGCACTTGGAAAGGGAAAGAATGTGTTTTACTTGGGAGCCTTTCATTTTAATAAGCCCTGAAAATACCTCCATTGAAGCAGTAAAAAGGGTTATTTTTCCAATTTTAGGTCAAATGCAATCTGACAGCTTCCCTTTTATAATACTGCATTTCTCACAGTTTCCTCAGCCCTTGCAACTACTTTGCTTATCTATGCCACTACAGTAGTTGTGTTATCTCTGGCAAACAGAAGAGTCTGGAACATTGACATTAGGACATTTTTGCTGTTCCCCCTCCAAAAGCAGAGTATTCCACTGCACAGGCTTAAAGAAAAGAACAATCCCAAATGTGATCCTTGGTTTATTCTCATTATTTTTTCTCATAGACATGAAACAATCATATGAAACGAAACCCGGAGCTCACAAAAATCTGATTTAAATAATAAGCACCCTTCTAGGAACTGTGGTATTGAGCATATTCTGTTGAGAGCTTCTGGTTCTTGCTGCACTGCTAGTCTACACCTTATTTATGAACATATCTATAAAATTTTATGGCTTCCATTGATGGCAAGAACCTTTACTCAGTGTGCTAATGTCTTTTGCCACGAGACAGTGGGCTTCTCTGAGAAGTAACCCCACAATGTAGCTGGTCTCTCTAACACTGAGACCAAGGCAGAGGAAGGGATGCCCTGAGAGTAAACAGAAGGAGCGAGCACCAACCTTCAGCACTGTGACATAGGGTGTCCCATCAGGTCCATACTTGCTGCCGTTGACTTCCACGTGTTTCAGCCACTGGATATGAGGCTGGGCATCACTGTAGACCTTGCAGTGAAATTCCACATTGCTCCCAACCACCACGGTCTGATTGGCAGGGAGTCCTGCTTGCAGGATTGGTCGGTGGGGTGACCGTTCTGAAAAATTACAAGAGGAATATGTGAATTCATCCATTCTCCTTCCAGCAAGGACTCCTCTCTGCATCCGTCAGTGCTCATGATGGAAAGAGACAATGCTGCTCAGTGGTAGCAGCTCACAGTGGTCTGGCAGGAGTTGTTCCAGATGAGGAATCTCCTTGCTATTCAGCAGAAAAGGTGCAGACTGGGAGTGTCATCTCAGGTATCCTGCCCACCTTACCAGCCAGTGCTCCTCAAAACAAACAAAGAGGAACCACAAAGAACAGAATAGAAATCTCAGCCCCACTCACACCTTTCCTTCTCTCGAGGCCTGCTACATAATTTATTCATCACCATCTGAAATGGAATTGCTGGTCAAAAGGAGGCTTCCTCTTGGCACCAGTTATTTGGGAAGGGAACCAGGCTTCTGCTTCCTGCATCCTATCATACGCCTGTTCAACATCACCGCAAAGCAGCTGCTGAGGGAAAACAATGAAATCTCACCTAAAACATCAAGCTGGTACGTGTGCCTAATATTGCCATATTTGTTCTCCACAACACAGGTGTAGTTTCCTCGATCTGATGGCACAACGCTCTCCATCACCAAGCTCCACTGCTGGTGTCGCAACTGGAAGAAGAAATGAAACCATCAATTCCATGGTCAAGTGTTACCATCACCAGACCCTACAACTCAGTGAGCAACCAGTGAACTGCATTCTTGACCAGCATGAACGGACCTCAGAGCCAAACTGTACATCGCCATTTCAAGGATCACTGAAAGCTTACTTTGAAAAGAAATTAAGACCAGTGCATAAACAGTCCCATGCAATGTAACACACTGAGATTACAATGGGGGCCTGTAGATGCTTTCACAATAATAACAGCAATGAAACCTGCTGACTGCTGCACTGCTGCACTGGTGGCATCTCCATTAGAATAACGAGTTTAGAAGACATCCGTTGAGACAGCTCTGATATGAATCACAGAATTACAGAATCACAGAATGGCCTGGGTTGAAAGGACCATAATGATCATCTAGACTTGATGCGCTTGTCCCCTGTGCCAGACCACTCAGGTCCAGAGACTCCATCAGCTCAAAACACTGCATTCTTGTCTGCAGAATCTTACCAATTGCTACATAACCCATAAAGATAACTAAGAACAACAAAGCTCATAATTCTCACCCTAACAGATTTTGAATGTCTATGCTATGGGGACAGCATGGCCATCAGAACAGAAATGGTTGACTACAACTGAGTTAGCCCCCAACATTTTCCATCAATAACTGAGTACAAAATATGCTCAGCCTCATGTCTGGTCAGTCCTTTTCATTCTGCACTACGCCTTCATTCTAGTTGTTTTTTCTGAATGTATGTCCAGAGTTACTGGTTGTTCAGCAGCAGGAAGGGAAAGCACAACCCATGTCTCAGTCCGACCCACTGCGCTACACTCCTGGATAGAATGCTTGTTTGTAACAAGTTCAGGGGAAATAATGGATATGGAAAGTGAATCCTGAATTAATACAGAAAGCAACCAACATGAACACAGATGACTTCAAGATGCAAAACATATAGAAGCTCTCCAAATCTCTGAGTATTCATTTGATGTCTCTGCCTCTCTGATCAGGACTTTTAACTTCATTAAACATTGAGGAGGTGACTACAAGGATACAGAAGCCAGAGTTTACAGTAATGGTGAGCTATAGAATGTCAAAGGCTCATGGAAAAAAACAAAGATGTAACTGCTCCTGGAGTTTCCTTGCTGCAGCAGGTGAACTCAAATATGAAGCTATTTAACCTCTTTTGCTACATATAAACTGCATCCACATTCTTTCCTTTAAAGGGCCAAGTTGCAATTAAAGACAGAATTTTGGAAAGAGAAGATTTAGAGTCATGTGACCTAATAGTTTAAACAGCTTGTTTAGCAAAAAGCCATTCTGACGAAGCCCCATGCTTTGTACACCTCTATGTTCCTGGAACAGCAGTGCTGAGAATCCTACTTTTCAGATGTGTGAATATAAGATTTCTTTCCATTTCAGCATTGGTCAGGCTGGATGGGGCTCTGAGCAACACGATCTAGCTGTAGATTTCCCTGTTCATTGCAGGGGAGTTGGACTAGGAGACTTTTATAGGTTCCAACTCAAAAGGTTCTGTGATTCTATAAATGTAGCAGGAGGCCATGGCTATAGTCTTCAGAGGAGCCATGGTTGTTGCAGATATCTGACTGTACCCACTGTCCACCCAGAATGGCATATGAACATACAAAGTTCAGTGCAGAACTAGCATTTCACCTTTCGTAAAGCAACATTCCACTTGGTTCATCTCTAACAGCACTGCAATTACAGGGCAACAAGAGCTGTAAGAGCTGAACCCCAAGTTCACATCTGAACATTCTATCTGAACTATCAAGAAAGTTTGAATGCAAATTTGTTGCTGCTTAGTAGCTTACGTCTATACATGTTTGTCTCTTAGATGTATCTAAAGACTTCTTTTAATCCACTCTTCAGCACTGCATTTGCCTATGGAACCCCAAGGAACTGCTCCAAGGAACTGGGACTCCAGACACCTGGCTAACTCCCTAGTCTAAAATGTGTTATAGAATCAGGTCCAAATTAGGTCTTTTACTTGTATTTACTTTCAAGGACCTTTTTATCACTGGGTTTGTAACAGGGACTTTGGACTCTGAACAAAGATGTGAACCTGGGGGCACGAACTCTGGGAGAAAACTCTTCTAGAAGCAATAGTGCTTTTTAAAGGTCTAGCTGTAACGGATAATAAAAAGGCATATTCCCAACTTAGCATGCTTACCGTACTTGATAAAACACTAGAAACATGACATGATTTAGTGCAGCTATTAATCAAGTTGGTGAGATACTAGAAATCCCTCTGGTTTATTTGGTGTTGTCATTCTTGGCTTCTTGTGAAACAAACATTTGCAGACACGCTTGGAAACTCAGTGAGTGTTTGCCAGACTGGTATGCAAGTCAGTGTGATGGTCTGGGGAAGGGATAATCTTCTACCTCCCCTCCCCCTGGATCTTTCCTTCTAGGGTCATTTAACACACACAGGCTTACAATATTAGGGATTCCAACAAGGATTTAATCATTAATGCTCTTTGGGAAATTTCATATGATAAGTCATATGAATTTCTTTCCTCTATCAGTTAAGGATGAACTGTAAGAAGCCCAGTTTAACCCAGGTTTCATGTTTTCAACACTTGCCCTTCTCTCTTACAGAATTTAAAGAGGGCTCTGACAATCACACAGGATCTAAACGCCATTTGCAAGAGGTAGAAATAGAACAGTAGTCAACTTTCAACTACTGGCCGCACACCTTTCACAATCAATGTTTAAATTCTCATGCATGTTGAGAACAAATGAAAAAATTCCCAGCTCAATGATTTCTGGGTTAAGACCAGATCTTGACATGAAGCAAGCCAACCAAATGCTGCCAGATCTGGATATTGCCCATTGTTTTCAAGCTGCCTAATCCTGTTATGAAGCTAAGTTGTAACAGGGAATTTAAATCTTAAATACATGAGATACTGAGCAGGTTTTCAACTTCTTCTTCTGGTTCAAATCTCAGCTGATATCTATCAGTATATTTATATTGGATGAGATTTGCATCAGACTACTTACAGCTAACTATGGCTCAAGAGCAAAAGCAAGCAAATATGAGAAGGAAAATTACAGAGAGAGAAAGATGTCTTTATATCATGAGAAGGACAAGGAAACATAACTAGGCAGAAAGCTTAAACCAATCTTGCTATAATTGGCCTGACATCGCCTTCAACAGCTCTTTAAGCACTGGCTTGTTGCTGGAAGGTGCCCCCAGAGAAACAAAGCATAGCAATGCCAAAGACTCACTACCATGTTGCAGAGGATGAAATGTGTCAATTTAAACTCAAGGATAGATTAAAACCACTGGGAAGGGGGTAGGGGAATTGCTTTCAGCTTCACATTTTATTCTGCAAGCATAATTTAGTGCAGCTGATGTCACATAGTTTTGTAAAAAGCCATTTAAACAGCGCACGCAAGCCTGAAAACACTTCATGATGATCCTTACAGCATACAATTAGTAAAAGATGGTTGTGCTTCATGAATGTTTTCTGCTGTAAGACTGCTTATAGACAGGAGTTGCTTCCCCACATCTTTGCTCTCCTTAAATTTTCAGATCTAAAACAAAGTGTGCCCTGAGCCTTGTCCAGGCTGGAACAGGGACAGGGCTGAGGAGGGACCTTCAAAGGCTTTACTGAAACGACCACAATGGGCTCTTTCAGAAATGGGCCTAAGCTAACAGGAAAGAAACAGTCCAAAAACGGTGGAGAGGGAATGCTTTTTCAAATCATTTTCTGATTTCTGGAGCCCTGCACGCTCTGCATGCCGAGCCCTTTTGAGAGGGTTACAGATGTGGTAGGCATCAGCATAGAGCTATTTAAGGTTCTAGTGAAGGTGCCTTCTGAAAAATCCCTTTCTTTCCTCGGAACTAGCTCAGAGAGATGCCAGGGCTGGTGGAGTGCAAGCTGAAAATAATTGCTCAGAGTCTGATATCGTTATACTCAGCTTTGCCAGCTGTACTCCTCCTAAATATGTCTTGATTGTGACCTTCAGGGGACAAAGAAAGAATAGAAAAAATTGCAGCAGCTGATTTTCTAGTTAAAATCCTGTTATTTGTCATGTACAGTAGCAAAGAAACTTCTGGATAATTCAATCATTTGAGTGCACTGGGTTATGTTGCACACTCAAGTCAGAGTATTTTCCAGAACACTGTCTGGTAGAAAGGAAAGAGGGAGAAGGAAAAAACCAAGTAGCAGATTGCTATTACTATGGATACAGGAGGATCCTACACTTGATCAGGAATCAGTGATTTATTCCACAGGAATATGAATGACCACCAGCACAGCCCTTTGGTGAGGTCCTTCCCACACCTTCAACCATGGCACAGTCATTTGTCCTTGGAAACTGGGAGTAGCTATAGCTTGCTCATGCACAGTGTCCCAGGCTAATCTCCATAAAAAAGGATGGAAGCTTCTGAAGCTACTTTCTTATTACTGTCCACAATGCACCCAGTACACTTATCCTTTTTTTAACTAATCCATCAATAGTCAGTGTAAACAAACTCAAAGGCAACTAGTCTTAAATCCCAACGGACAGCAGCCCTATCTAACATTTCCATGTTGAGCAGTTGCAAGGCCTGCAGAAACACTCCTTTTCCAGCACAGCTGTCATCATGCTCTTCCATGTACCAATGTTCATCACAGCAAAACACCATCTCCTACAGTTTGTAGAAAACCTCTGCAATAGACCCAAACTGAGGCCTTACCTTGATGCCCCCGATCCTGTGCTCCCCCTTGAACTCTTTGCCATTCTTCAGCCAGTAGATGGTGGGAGTTGGATTTCCACCTGCTGGACATCGGAAACGAACAGTGTTGGCAGCAGGAACTGCCAGCAGCTTTTTCTCCATCTTATCTGGTCTGGTCCAGAAGGGGACACCTGAGGAAAAGAAGACAAAATGAGAAAGCCTATTTATGCAGTAGAGGATATCAGCTGCTGAGCAGATGCATTTGAGAGGCTTTGGCATGTGCAGAGTGACAGTTAAATTGCTACCTGCTGCAGTTAAGATAAATGACACAGAAATGCTTTCCAGCTAAATGACTCTTATACACGTAGACAGAGTGTTTGCATTTTAGGTTTGTGATGAAAGGTTCATGACCAGGTTCTTGTCTTGGTAATGCTGGTATAAATGTAGAGTACCTGCTTTTAAATCAACAGGGAGAGAGCTACCAGAGTGAGAATCTGGCCTCGGTGTGTAAAAAGATACAGATGTACCACTGGGACAATAGTAGCCAAGAAACATGAACAGCAGAAAGATGTTGGAACTGTAAAAAGAGAGAGTGAGAATGCAGAGAAAAAGAACTAACTGAGTGCTTTGGAAAGTTTTGCTTCTCAGTGAGCACAAACATAGTGCAGCCTCCTTAAGGGAAGGAGAGGGAAAGAAGCCAGTGCCAAACTGGTTTATCACGTTTATGTTCAGAAAGTTCAAGTGATTTTAGTTTTAAAGATTCACGTTACCTTTGAACAGGGATAAGTTTTAAAATACCAGTGTTAGTATAAGATACTTTTATAATCTGCCTAAAGTACAGCAATGTTTCTTGGCACCGTTACAAACATTACATATTAACTCCAAATTAGGGCAGCAGCAGCAGCAAACTTATTACACAGGAATGAAAGACAGAAAGAAAGAAAGAAAGAGAAAGCTTTAAAAACAAACTTTCATTTCTGCTTAAGGAAGCAGTGCAGAGCTGAGCTTGCTGTGTTCCCCTGCCATGGTGAGGCACCTTCAGCCAATGCCAAAGGGAGATGGGTACACATGGTGTTTGCTTTGCAAAACAGCAATGAAACTCCACCAGAGAAGACCCCCTTCATTACAACGGTATGCAAGGTCTTCTCTCTCATTTTAAGCTGCTCCAAGATGCACGTGAGCTCTTCATTTTCTCAGGAGCTCCGCAGTGCAGTATGCCCTGATGTGTTTGGCTCCATCCTGTATTGACTGCAGGTAAGCCCCCTTGCCCGGAACTAGACAAAAAATGCATGACAAACACTGCTCATACATCACTGCATTCTGTATTTCCAGGAATGAACAAGGATTAGGAATTTTGAAAGCCTTTGACAAACATGACCAAAAGAAGCAGGCCTGACCAACACCAGAGCCTCTCAGTGGATTTCACTCATTGGATCACAAAATCGTTTGAGTTGGAAGGGACCCTTAAAGGTCACCCAGGCCAACTTCCCTGCAATGAACAGGGACAACAACAGCTAGATCAGGGTGCTCAGAACCTCATTTAGCTTCAGCTCCTGGGATGTTTCAGGCAGGCTCTGCTCTGACATGCACCATTCTAGCACCTGCTGATTCACTCCATGTAGCCTGGTTTCCCTTTGGTATCCAGGTGCATTGCTACTGTATCTTATCTGCTTTCAGAGAGCTGAGGCCAGATTCCTGGACAGTGGTACCCTGGTAGTGCCACAGCCTTGCCAGGGGTGAAAATTCAGTATTAATGGCTTTCATTTGCCCTCAGACTGCCTCACACTACATGTCATGACTCCCATCAGTCACCTGCACTCATCAAAGGAATGTGGGCACAGGGACGGACCCATCCCTGTTCTTCTTCCTGCTATTTTTCAGTGAAACACTTCCTTTTGGCAGTGCACCCTGACTTCCCAGGGACTTTACACACAGAGTGGGTTCTGGGAGAGGCCAGGTGCTGATGGAGACATCCCCGTGCACTGCTGCAGAGAACAGTAGCCCTACAAGCTCTTCCACACATCGGACTCGATGATCCTTATGGGCTCCTTCCACGTTATGCTATGATTCTATAACCTGCTGCTTGCTTTCTGGGATCTTCTCCAAGTGAGCTCTGATCATCAGACATGGGTTCTTCCCCAAGTGCATCTCTGCCATTTGGGTCCTCTCCCATGTGATTTGGGGCTTGCAGGGCTTAGCACTCCCAGATTAACACACCAATCACACCATAGCACATGTCAAGCTGGAACTGGCAAGAAGTGCCACGGCATTCAGAACAGTGCCTTTGTTCTTACTCTCAGGAGTAGCAAACAAAACATCAGCACTTGGTCTACTGTGCCCCAAGAGTCCTTTCATCGCTGCTTTTTAAAGGGGGTGAAAATTTTAACTCTTCTTTTCACACAAAGCTTGCAAAGTTCCAGAGAGCTTTGGGAATGAGAAAGAATGGAAGACAGAAAAAAAAAATTTTTTTTGAGCTGCTTGCTCTGAATTAATGACAAGCAATGATTCTGCGTGTGCAGGTGTGAAAAAAGGGACCCGCAAAGACTGTTGCCAGCCCTTTCCCATCATCGAGCACTAAGCCCGCCGGTCCGTTTTGTTTGTCAGACACTGGCCACCCATCCACCTGGAATGACCAATTAAAAAACTGAGAGGAGTACTTGGAATAATTAATACAGCCAAGCGCTCATTTAGCAATTAGTAGCAGCCACAAAATTTTGCAGCAGACAGAATCAACCCTAATTGTGTAATTTCCCCAGCTGACGCCTCTGAGTACACAGCCAGATTTAATTGGAGATTATAGGGGCTCTTTGAAGGTGCTGGGGCTACACAGCAGGGGCTCTAAACAAACAGATACAGAGGAATAGGGAGCACTGGGGCAGAAGAGCACTGTGTGAAAATGGAGCTTGGTTTTTTGTTCCAGAGCCAGGAAAAACAGCTGTAAAGAACAGAGGTACTGGGAAGCCTCTTTTTCCAAAGGCAGATCACAGTTTGTGACAAGGCTGCAACAAACGGGACAATATGAAGTTGCTGAGCTTCCTCTTTCCTCCCTTCGGCTGCCTGTCCCTAAGGGATGCTGTCTCCATGCTCTCCAAGATACACCAAATACTTATTTCCTTTAGGTGGAATTTCCTCTCATCACCCTGGCTTTGGTTAATTACAGTTTGAATTTCAGCAACCTTGGGTGTAATCTCCCAAATCAATACGACGGGCTTTAAACTCATGTCAGTATCAGCTCTTCAAGCCCCTCTCTATAAACACAAGGGTAAAAAACTCTTAAACAACAGGAACCAGAAAATCACAGTGTTACATGAGAGCAGGATATATTATTACTGTGACGTGCAAAATAGGCAGCACACATAAGTCAGTCCTGGACACATTATCTCTCTCTGCATAGGAATAACTCTTGGTTATATCATGCTTTTGCATGAAAGGCATTTTTTTGCCCTCACTCCTTTAACTCCTGACCCTGGTGATGTCTGATAGCCAGGCAAGAGCTCATACACTTCATTAGAGTACTTTTTGCCTCAACAGATGAAGGACATGGGACTCTGGGACGTGGCACTAGCAACAGCCATGCCCCCCTGTGTGCGATGACCTAGCGGTCTCTGTCCCTGCTGAGATGTCCCAGTGGTGGCAGTGATGCTGAGGTTAACACACAGCTCCTCAGATTCAAAAGATCTGTCAATGTTAACTGGAGGGTCTGACATTAAACAAAGCAACATGAAGCACATTCGTGTCACTTCACTACACAAGGCTTCACCTCTCTGGTATGTTAAGCTAATCAACAGTTTTTAAAGCAAAAGAGAATCTAACTTTTTATAGTGAGTCCTTTAAGCAAAGCCAGTGGATACCTTTGGATCTAAAAAAAGACTGTCTTGAAGTCAAGAAGACCCAGAACACAGGCTATAAATACATGTGGTGAAATGCGTGTTTTCCCTCTTGGTGAAAAGAAACATGTCTTTCTGTACCATAAAACAGCTCGTGTTTTGTGATACCTGCTGCTAAGAGATAGAGTTTACTACAGATCACATTAAAAAAGCACAGAGCGATGTACTGCGCTTATCAGAAGCTGGTCTGCAGAGGAGCAAACCCTGAGCAAAGCTGCCCCTTCCCATGACTCCAATGGGCTTCAGTTGGCATCAGGAGCACTGAGCACCTCTGCAAAGGTGCTCTTCAACTCACAGCATCCAGCCCCCTAATTAAAGGCTATCAGAAAACCACTAACTGCTGCTGATGGGCTGCCTGGCACTGTACCTCACAATTACTGTCCTCACGCTGCACGACACAGCGGCACAAATTTATTACAGTGGGAGACCTGTTTTAAAGAGCCCTCCATGTCAAATGCTGTGGGCAGGAGAAATTTTCCAGTCATGCTGAACTTCTGCCAATGTACATAGCTGATTTGGAGTTCAAATGCAAGACATTTATTTATTAAAAACACATAAGCACAGGCAGCTCGCTTTTCAGAAATATAAAAAGCATAATAAAGCACAACACTAACGCCTATGAAGCATGTAATGATCCTGATTAATGATACTGCACTTAGAGAAACAAGCTCTGCGACTGAATGAGGTTTAGTGTGGAAGCACTGAGGCTCTCTTCTGGGGCTCCCTTCCTCAAACAAGTTGAAGAAAATCCAGAGGGGTTTGCTTACAGCTCCTGCTTATGGCAGCTGTAAATTTGGTGCTTGGCTAGTGCCGATTTTATTCTCCAAGCTGCCTCTGCCTCCAGCTGAGATGCTCATTAGGACCAGAGTTAAACCCGATAAAAACAAAGCAGGCTGAGTTTTGTGATGTGTAACTGCAAGGTGTAACTTCAGCATAGTAAAAAAACATGATGACAGAATGAGTTACTCTGGAATTTACATGCAAGGAGAATTGATAACCCAAACTTGAGACAAATTAACAGAATTAAGTAACCAAAAAAATCAAGCCACAAGATACTGGAGCAGCTACACCACTCTGGCAGTTATTTCTAAATTTCTGGTGCCAGGACCCAAGAGTTTGTGCTCCTGTCCTGAGGACATCCATTTCAACATGGGTGGATGCAAATGTCTGAACCATGCCACACGGCAGCCATATCTCTGCTTAAAAAAACTCTCTGTATCCTGGAGAAACAAATTACCTGTATCCTCTGACTCATCATCATCATCTTCATCATCACCTGACGAAGGGGAATCTAGGAGAAGGAGAAAGACATGAAGCAGAAAAAGGACAACACATGGAGATGAGGCTGGATGAGGCTGTGGATGCCACAGTGGGCTCCAGTAAGGAGGGACTTGGGTGACATGTGGGTGATGTCCCCCTTCCTGCAGCTCTACCACTCTAGGGTAAGCAGCCAGGAGCTTTCCAAAAGGAGAAAAGTGACACAAGTTTGCCAGTGCTCTGCCACCACAGAGCAGGGGTCAGTGCCAGCTACTTTTCAATGTGCAAAGAGCTCTCCTCCTAAATACAAAGGCAGTTCCAAAAGAGAAGGTTTCTTTCTTCAGAACAAGCTCTCCCCCGCTTTTTTTCCCTAGCATTCACTCTTACAGACTTCTTGTTTCACCAAGTCTCAAAATGACAGGTCAGCATTTCCAACTCATTCTGTACTCTTTTAACTCAATACATTGCTGCTACATCCTCCTGTGTTAACTCCTTGCTAAACGACTCAACTAAAGCTTTTAAAACTTCCCCTTGAAATTGAACCTCTCTCTAGACAGACATTTTGATGGCTGCTCCATGAACCAGCTCCTTTCGTTTATGTTCCTTCCACAGATAAACCTCGAGGCTGTAACTGAATCCAGGTTAGCAGGTGGGAATTTTCCATCAGTGTATCTCTAAAACTTTCTGTATTCATTCTCTAAATGTGATCTAGCATCTCACCTTCTCCAGGCTGCGCACAATGAAGCTTCAGTTCGTAGATGTGAATCCCGTGATAAAACATCGGCTTAGTGTTTCATTCAGTTTGCACTATTTAGCACAATTCAGTGTCTGGAAGATTTAGTGTCTTCTGACTTTATATAATCTCCAGGAATTTCTTTTTTAAATAAAAGCAAAATGCTAACAACGCAACAGCATTTATATTCTGAGACAGAGGTAAAAGCACTTGGCATGAAACAGCAGCAAACAGGAAACTTTATGAGTGTTTAACATGTGCCAGAACAGCAAAGCACTGATTCAGGCCGACCCGGGCAGAGCTCCTTCCTTCTATGATCCACTGCATTTTGGTTGGAGAACTGGACACTCTTCTCCATGTGATAAAAATGCACAGAGGTAGAAAAAACAGAAGGAGGAGAAAGTTGATAATAAATATCACATCTCTGCAGAATCTGGAGGGTATTTCCAAATGTATTCACCACATATAGGAGCAATAAGCCAGGAATCATCTCCCTCCATCAGCACGCAGCTGCGCATCATGCACTGCACCTTCTCCTTGGCTCAGCCCCCAGCCCTGCAGCACGTACCCAACTGCACACCGCAGCTGAGGTCCTGCTGGCAGCAGCACCAGGGAAATGCCATGGGGCTTGCTGAGAGTGAAGTGTCTGTCGAGGCGTTTCGGCTGAACCAGCAGGTTTATTCAAGTCCTGGCGAAGGCAGAAGCCCTGCCAAACACCCACCAACACTGGATGAACGAGTACGTTCTCAGCCCTGCGCTCTGCAATTTGGTTACCTGTATATTAACATGCCATTGAAGTTTTCTTCTGGTTTCAAATGAGCCAATGAGGACCAAAACAGCAGAATCAATCTTTAAATCAATTCAAAATGCTTCCACAAGATCAAAGGAGAGAATCACAGAATCACAGAATATCCCAAGTTGGAAGGGACTCATAAGAATAATACAATTCAATTCCATTCTCCTTGATTTTGACCCGACTTGTGCTTCACATGAGAGCTTTTCAGGGAAGCTGCAGCCTGGGTTTTAACACAAAATATCCCATGCTCAGAGCTATGCTTCTATTCAGATTACTAAAAGTCTCCTTCTTCAATAAGTGACTAAGAATCTATAAGCTATTTATTAATCATTTACAAAAACTGTATTTCCTTCCAAAAGACAACCAGTATTGGCATCTGTAGGAACTGCTGGATGCTATTCCAAAATGGCTCTATTTATGAGCAGGAAGGAATTCTGTCTTGGGTACCTTGAAATATCTTTTTTGCTTACTGCAGGGCTGCTGTCAGACACTAGATCCCAAGGGAGTGTATGAAATGGCTGCAGAAACAGAGCCTCTGTCAACAAGAGATCAGTTTGGGCATGCAGCCCCTATTTGTGATCCACACCAAGTGCTCATGTTTTAAGAGGGCAGTATATTTCATCTTGTAAACTCATAAAGCAATCAAGCCCATGTCTGTCAATGGAGGCATTCTGAAGAAATTAAACCCTGTTACTTATCAGACTAGTTTTCACTGTGCAGTAGCAGCTTCTATCTCCTCAGGTATAGGCTGCTTCCTAATGCCAAAACCTGCTCTGTGCAGCCCATCCTTCACCACCACGCGCTATCCCCATCACAAACCCAGAAGGGTTTGCAGAGTGTATTCAGTAAGTCCACTGCCCTGCCAGGATCTGCAAGCAGCTCACAAAAAGGGACTTAAGTGCCTATTGGCCATTTTCAGCATTACACCTTGTCAACCCAGCCTGCTTTTGTTCACTTTGGAGCACGGATTGGATCCAGTTTAACACAGAGAACACCTCCAATCCCAAACATCAGATAACCACATAAACACCCAGCCAGATATCCAAGCTCATCGCTGGAGTTACCTTCACAAAGTGGGAACACAAACCACAGATCTCAGATAACGATCACCTCTCTGCAGCAGAACACAGAGCAATCAATAATAATTACAAAGAAATATCTGCATGCACGAGAGGCGCCACTATTGCCACATACAGCAGGGCTTCAAAGCTCAAAAGGAGCGCTGCTGACAGCTAAAACAGAGACTCCCACATTGCCAGCACTTCGATGGTAATGACAGCGAGCTAATAGAATCAAAGATTCCTAGTGCTGTCAGAAAGCAGGTTCAGGTTACTCGCTTGTTCTTAAGCTGTTATTAGCTATTATTAGTGAAGAGGAAAAACACAGGGGCTTAAACTTTTAAAAAGCAGAGGATTATGAGCCCTTCTACTATTAAAAACAATTTCTCACTTTACAAACTTTTGGGGCTGGCAGCTGTTTCACTTGAATGTGGAACCAGCTGCCCTCTTCTGCCTCCCTGCTGCCCCTTGAACTCAAAAGCATTTTAATGTCACTTAAAAAAAAAGAGAGAGTAACATTTCTAACTACCTGCAGTTCCTTGGGTAGTCCCAATAATCATACCTAGTTAAAGAAAGCCTTTCAAGGGCCAAATACTTCTTCAACCATTTAATTGATATGACCTTGAAGCGTTCACAGCACTCTCCAGTAACATTCAATGAAAAGCAGATGTTGGCGAAGGCTTGCTGAAACGGGCTTTTATTCTTACGATGGTTTGATTCTCCCACACAAATCCCACTTCTGGCAGGAAAAAGAACTTTATGGAACGGACACGATTTGCTATCACAGATACCCCTGTGTTCAGTTTTCATAGAATTAGATTGGTTGGAAAAGACCTCTAAGATGATCTAGTCCAACCATCCACCTACCATCAATACTGCCCACTAACCATGTCCCTAAGAACCACATCTCCACCTTTCTTGAACCAAGGACAGTGACTCCACTACCTCCCTGGGCAGCCTGTTCCAGTGCTTGACTACTCTTTCAGAGAAGACATTTTTCCTAATATCCAATGTGAATTTCCCCTGGCACAACGTGAAGCCATTCCCTCTCATCATACCTCTAGCTACCTGGGTAAAAGAGGCTGATTCCCCCTTTGTCACAACCTTTTCAAATAGAGCTTGGTGCTGTTTGAAGGAACTCAGGTTTTGGAACCTATGGGGGAAGGAAAGTTTTCAGAACCTTAGATCCACAAGAGGTTAATCCTTGTGAAAATTCAGGCCTGGAAGCTATGTGATAAGAAGGCTCACAATTACAAGCACTGTACCAATGCAGCAGGCTGAAATCAAGATGATCTTAGCATTATTTGTTTGTTATCTGGGAATAATAGATTTTTTTGGCACAGTATAGTGATACAGGCTTGTAGTTGTTCTGTCCTATTGTCCTCATCATGGAAAATACAGACATGCAAATGACAGCAAGTGCTTTGCTAATGCACCACTTTCTGAGGTACATGGCTAGCAGTAAGTTCCTCTACTTCTGAAAAAACTAGTAACTTGTGACAACTGGGATGGAAGGAGGAGGTCCACGATCTTTAGTGTCCCTTCCAATCTAAGCTATTCCACAAGCATTCTAGAATATGGAAACAGTTTTAAAGATCTCCAGCTTTAACATGCAATTTTGCCAATGATTTGCCACACAAAGTAAAAAAAAAGTCATTTAACCTCTCTGAGCCACAGCTCACTCGCTCACACTTCAAAGGCACATATAGCATTGTGCCTATGTGAGTGTTAAGGGGGATCGGGAGCTTAATCTGACCAGCACTGTTTCCAAGTCTCTCTCAATCTCAACATCGAGCTTTCAACACTTGGTACTAACACACAAGCATTCTTTGATTGTTGTTTTGTTTGGTCAGAATGATTACTGCCAGAGCTTGGTGGGGAGGTACAGACCTACCAAGAAGGGACAAAAAGCTGCAGCTCACCAGCTATGCTGAACAAGTGAAAGGGCAAAATACGCACACACACAAAAAAGCCAACTGCAAATCTACTCTATTTCTGCACATACCTGTCACTCTGACTGTAAAGTTTCCCAGGACCTCGTTGGAATGCCTTGGCTTGCAACTGTACAGCCCCGAATCATCATATGACACATTGATTATCTTCAACAGTTTTTGTCCAATATGAGTTCTGTTGGAAGGTGCAATCCCAATACCATCTTTAAACCAGAAAACTGACACAGAAGAGCTTTGGGTGTTACAGGAAAGTTCAATGGTATCTCCACTTCCAAACACCAACTCTTCCAGAAAGGCGGTCTCACTTCTCAAGTATTCTGCAAAGGGAAAAAGAGAGGGAAATGAGTAAATAAGAGCACGTATCAGAGGATGAAAGAGTATTTTTAAAAGTATATTGTATTTGCTCTACAGATGCTTCCATGTGTTCAGAAGACTCTCACGCTAGTCATGACAGCGAATCCTGTCATGGGCTGCACAATTCTGTTTTACAGTAGAGCAATAACAAAAGGAAAAGTCTGAGCTCAGAAGGCTTCCCACAGAGGAACACGAGGCTTGATGGTTTGACCGTCTTCAGACTCATACAGCAATGTACAAAGTCACTTCAGACACCCAGTGGTTTCTTCCTCCTCTACACCATTTTGAAAAAGAAGACTCAGTCCTCCATAGCTGCCCTCAACTGAGTTATTCCAGCAGCATGAGCACCACTGCCTTGTCTATGCCAGCCAACATTTTCTCATTACACATCTCATGCTTCTTCTAGCTGACAGCAGCTCTGAGACGTCATGCTCTGCCAGGCACAAGTCTTCTTGGTTTTGTACACTATGAGATTCTAATTCCTAGCAAAGACTCTCTGGTGCTACGATTATATAATTAACAAATAAGTAATGCAAAACAAATCTATTCCCATGATCTAAACTCAGGTGGCCCAATTTTACCTCTGATAATAATCAGATATGAATAGAGATCTTAATTTTGCTGCTTACATATATGCATAGATTAGAATATTACTGTGAAACCAATGTGATTACAGCAATTCAGAACACCTGAGGATGGTGTTCTGATGATGATTTGTCTTCAAGTTGTTGTTCTGCTATTAAGTCAGAGAATTGGAGGAGGTAATTAAAGAAAAACGTACTGCTTTTCTCCCTTTGTCGTGCAACTTTTCATTCTCATGGAACTTTAAAAATATAAAAATGCTTCAGTCAGTAGTCTTACATAGAGAAAATGATGAATTCCAAGGGCCTGAAAATGTGGTATTTCATGGGAGGTATCATCCCACAGTAGGCAAAGCCCACACACATTGGGGTCACAAAGCACCTTTCCCTTATACTCTGGCAGCAACTCCAACTCAAATATTTCTGGGTTTGGCTAGAATGCTGTGGTATTCATATAGACAAGGGTTTCTTTTATTATTATTATTATTTTATTATTTTTAATGAAAAGATTTTCCCTGAACGCATATGCTATTAGTAAAAACAGAAGCTGAAGGAGCATCAGCATCTCTCTCCTTTCAGAGCAGCTCCTGCTGCAGTTCTGTGCTCACCCATGGACTGTCTCTTCCCATCAAGAAGCTCCTTGGGAAAATACAGTTGAGAAAAAGAAACTTGCAGCATCAGGTAAAGAAGCATTTTCTGTTTCAGCTGCTGATTTCAGGATAAAGCCTTCCTTCTCTGTACTGTAAGTATTTTCTCAATGGCACCAACTTTGGCTTTAGATTAAAAGTCCCTCATGCAGCTTTGCATGCAGTGCTGGGTGCTGATCTTTCTTGACTCTAATGGAAGCTGTTCCTAATTTAACCTACTGGAAAACAAACCCCATGCAGTTGAACCATTCCTCCATACAAAATGCACACTTTTACCTGACCTTTGGTAACTTGTGCATTTTGGCTTTTGCATCCTAAACCTACCAACAGGAACAAGCCCAGAATGAATACAAACCAAATGAGGCTTTTTAGTCATTTAAAAGGAAGTCACTTTTTTCTTAAAGTGATAATGAATCTGTGTGAATGACAAAGCACTACAGCAGTTTTATAAAACATTGCAAAGGAATACCAAAATGAAGAGTAAATTCACTTTTGACTCAGAACAATTGGGGTTTGCAGTTATTCTGAAGAAAGAAATCTTATCTCTTGCTCATTTTGACATCTCTGCCCCTTGACAGCTCAGCTGGCCCCAGCAGATATCTTGTTGCCCACTGCATGCACATCTTGGTCCTACTGACTGTATTCAGTCCTACTGACTTCATTCCTCCTGAGTACAGTATCCAGAGATTTCAAGGAGTGGCTACTTGAAAATGAGAACAGTACTGACATTTTTCAGCTCTTTAAACAGCATTTCAAATTTCAGTTTACACACCTATGGCTAAAAAACAAACAGAACCCAAGTCAGAGACCTCAACAAAGTTGAATCTGCTTCACTATTTTGTCTAACAGAGAATGAAGATTTACTATTATTATTATTATAATACCTCATCCAGCTTTCAAATATGACAAATGCAAAAGCAGAGACAGAGGTTACAACACCTATCACCCAAGCATCAGTCCTGGGTCCTAAGAGAACCATCCACGCTGTAGGCTAGCAGCAAATCCCTTTAAACCTTCCTGCACTTTGGCTGATGCCCTCCCTATGGCTGGGTACTGTTTGTAGGTGCTATGCCAGAAGCATGAGCGAGGGATGACAGAGCTTGTAGGATGCTCATGGACCCCATACCACCTTGCACAGTGCAGTCACCTTCAGCTCCAGGACACTTTGTTCCCTTATTTCTTCTCTTCACTTGTGAGCTTCCCACTGGAATATCTTCTTACAGCTCCACTTTCTGAAAAACCCCAGTGTTCGGGTGCATTCCTTTCAGCTCCAACTCCTCAAGGGAGCATCCCAAAGCTGGGGCATAGCAATTCATCATGCATTTCATAAGTAGATGGCCATGACCACACTGCCCAGGGTGGAGTGCTCAAGGCTCAGCACCCTCAGTTCTCTGAGTAGAATATCCCTCACGTGCCCCTCAAAATCCCAGGGAGGGTTTTCTCTGACGTGGACCAAGAGGCTCTCTGATGGCTTATATTTTTCTCCGTCCAAACGGTATTTGCCATTTTACCTGTGTGTCCTCACAGTGGGAGCTGAGGGTTTCTGTGCTGTGTCTGGATGAAAAGGTAAGAGATATGGTTTATTGTCTTGTGGTAGGAACAGTAATGGGAGGATGGTTGAACTAGATGATCTTGTAGGTCCTTTCCAACCTTGTGATTCTACAATCCTACTGCCAGAAATGGGAATCAATCTCTCTTTTCTCCCCAGAGTTTGGATACTTCTGGAAGTAAATTGACTTGGTCTTTCACTTAAAAACCTAAGCTGTGATTTAGAAAATTGCCTTTAAGAAACCATATCCACAAACAGTTTGCCTCAGTCATTCGAAAGGGTCAATTTATCTTTCACCTGTTGTGTATGTTTGCTTTGGTGTGGGATGGGGGTTCCCCTGTAAAAGCTTAAAATAGTTTTCCTAATAATAGACAGGTAAACTGTTTATTCAGTATTACCACTGCAGTATCTATGCAACTGTTACCAGCCAATATTACTTCCAAAGACCTTAAGAAGTGTGCTGCATTCTATTGCCTCCCAGGACTGTTTTTATGTGTATGCATGTGCACTAGCAGAAAAGCAAACTTTTTTCCTAGAGAATATGCACAACCATGACCAGTTCTCAAGGTTATTTCACAAGTCATATCCTTTTTTTTTTTTTTCTTCCCAAAAGCAAGAGATTATGGGAGAAAAAAAATCTCTAGTGTTTAGCTTGGCTATCCCCAACAGCGACTTTGGAAGGGCTTCTCAAATGGAAAAGCAGATGTTGCAAATCTGCCTTATCTATGGAGCAACTGTTGACTCTGTTGTGCAAATCCTAATTTACATCTGCATGAAAGGTTTCAGAGATTAAATGGCATTCAAGGAGGAATATTAGCTTTTCTCCCTCCCTCCAGCCCTCCTTTGAATGGATTTACTACTGGCAATTAGCTTTCTGTTCCACCGGCCAAGTAGAAAACAGGATTCATCGAGACTCTACAGTATCCTCCTTTTAATGGACTGTTTTCTCAAATCACCCAATTCAGATGCCTAGAGTCAGAAGGAGAAATAAATCGTCACAAAGCTAAAATAGTTACAAAAACACTTTAGCCAAGAGGATTTCCCTCTGGCAAAGCCCTAAGGAGTAAAAAAGAGAACAAATCAAAGGGGTCTCCTGGCTACATCCAACAAACATGGGAATGCAAAACCCCAGGAACACAAAGCTTTGGTTCCTGTCCCAAGGACAGCCTTTAGCTGTGAGTTTGCTGGCTTAAAGGAATAGACTCGGATGGGTATTTTTCTTAAAATTAGGCCAGACTTTCAATAGTTTCTAATGCAAAACAAACAAAAAAGAAATTACCAATTACAACCCTTGTCTATCCCTACAGTTCTGCACGCTTTTTTTTTTTCTTCTTTTTTTCTGAAATAAAATTAATACGAAATGTCCTCCACCAGCCCACCTCACCCAACCACGATGGTCAAACTGGTCAATCCTGACCACTTCCTATGCAGTGCACAGTGATGGGACACTCGTTGCACAAATTCTAGGAGGAGCATAAGAGACCATGACCATAGGCCATTCCCTTGGAGCCTGCCTCTCATTCACTCAAGGGTGATGGCCAACTCAGCCTTTGCTTTTAGATGGAGTGACAAACTTGTAAGGGAGAAAGGAGGCCAACCAAAACTGTTGGCTGCAGGCGGTCCTGGCCTGGACTCAATAGATGGATCCCATCACAAAATGGTTGGGGTTTTACATTTTCACTCTTCGTGTCTGAGGAATTTCAAAAAGCTCATCACCGTACTGAAGAAACCACAACACCTTGTTCTCAAACCAATGGAGGCCCATGAAAACTAAGGCTCAGACTGGAGCTTCCCAATGGCCAGAGCAAATCATCTCCAGCCTACAGTGCAGCAGAACAGGTTTCCAGCAACATGCTGAAAGAACCAAAAACCCCATGAAGCAAACTCACGCCCTGCAAGCATCAGCATGCGACACTGCCCTGTCAGAGGAGGCCAACTAGCTGGGTTTTACAGGTGACATGCAGTAGGCAATCAGCAGCCAAAACAACATGTTACACATATGAATGGTCCATAATGCACAAAGAAAGGACAGAAACTGAATCTTTGGGAATGTTTTTAAGTTTCGTTAAAAAATCATTGAGTTATTTCCCCTGGGCTCCTCCTCTCCAGCCTTATTTCCTTCCTTAATCCCTTCAAAAATGTATCGCTGATGCAGCTCTTGAGTTTGGAGAAAGTCTTCAGCTTTCTGGATGAATTATAGAATTTGGTGAACTCTACCCGAACATTGACCACATTCTTAGTGCCTCTGCAGATGAGTTTTTGCCCAGTTTGTTCTGTTTGTTCTGTTTTTTGACACCAGGCCCACCAGTTGAGGCTCACCACAGAATAACTTTCTAAGGGACGCAAAGAATTGGAGCCCCACTACAACTCCAACCTGGTCACTTGCAATGAGTCCCTGAAGTGCACTTGGAGATCACATGGAAGCAGGAAAAATTTGCCATAAAGCCTGCCCCAACCTTTCCTCTTCGGTTCACAGCTATGCAGCGACCAAATCCCAGCTCCTCCGTGTTTCCATTCCACTTCCAATGCACGCTCCTCTAATCTTCATTTAATGCAGGCAGCTGGCTGTAAATACCCCAGAACAATGACTTTAATCCTAAGGATCCTGAAGCCCCCCTTCCTCCCTGCACCAAAACTAAAGAAAAATTAAAAGAACAGCCTCATGTCAGCAAGATGGAGAAACCAAGCTAGCCATTTGGCCAAAAGAGCAGAATGACACAATGAGCTAAATTTTGCCTGGCCCGCTAATTAAAAACGGAAGCTACCATACTCCTGAGCCAGCGATGGGAGGTGGGGGGAGTTTTCATGCTATTCAAAAACTGGCTTCCAACTGGGACCATATTCACTCCACATTAATTGTCATTCCAACTACGAGTGTCCTAGTTTCAAAATGAAAACTACTCTCCAGCGTAGCTAGTGAAAACCAACACCAGTTTTGAGGCATTAAACAAAATTTATTGATTGCATTTTCCCACCCACTAAAACTTTAATAAGCATTAAACCTCAAACTCCTGGCCCTGCTTCCTCCCTCTACCCTCTCTCTCCATAAAAGGGGTCAGGCCCCTCTATATGGAGATTAGAACTTTATGTTTGGTATTTGTTTATGAGCCTATCAATTGCCTGTATTTCAGGAGGGGGGAAAGCACATCTAAAAAAACCCTCCCGTACATGGATTAAGAGAGGGCAAAGGTTTAGGGTAGTTTTGGTGGCTTTTTTTTTCCCAACTGATTGTAAGGTTTAGATATATTACGGATCATGTTTACATGAAAAAGTGAATGCTCCCCTTTTTTGTAAGCTTCCCTTGAGTTACATAAAATGGCACAATTCAAAGATCCCTATTACTGAGTAATAAGACACAGAACTTCCAGGCTTCTCTGCCGGCTGTTTTCAGCTGTGTAAAAGGAAAAAAAAAAAAAAAAAAAGGAAAAAAAATGGGGGCCACTCTGTCTGCATACTTACCAAAGAAAACAAAGGCCAAACATTTGAAATGCAAAGGTTGGTGATTAAGCCCAGAAATCTATATCTAGGCATCAAAATGAATAACCAGATTTTAAGAGTGCTTAAGAGCTTGAAATGCAGATCCTGATCTGGCTCAGCATCTTTCAAACCCAAGCCTGTTATTTCAATGCCTCAAGCGGGATGGAGGTGCCAGGTACCCAAAGTTGCAGGAGCCCAACACTAATCTCCTGTTATGAAGTCTGAGCCAGTTCAATCTGAAGTGAGGCCACTGAGCAACAAATCCAGATTTTATTATTTAGAAAGCACATCTCATATCAATACTGCAACGCTTTGTCCCTGTCCTAAACTCAACTCCTACCCTTCAGAGGTGGTAAAAATGGTGGATATCAAAAATTCTTTTATTTCTCTTCTGTAAAGAGGGCTGCTGAAGGGAGTAGATGGTTTGGAGTTCACTGCTCTGTTAAATCAACCTTACTATATTTTTTCAGCTTGTTTGACTTGCTGTTTCTGTATACATTTGTGTTTTCACCTCTGCATTCAAATCCCACGCTAGCATTTGTTCTGTGCTTCTCACAGGAAACTTGCTCAGCTCTTTATTTGTATTAAGTCTATGGACTTATAGAAAACAGACTTGGAAAACAATTCCTAAATTAGCAGGACTTACCAGCATACATGCATAGGCACAGACACAGGACTGCATACCATCCTGCCCAAGCGTGGCTTTTTATCATTTCCAGCAGCAACAGCAGGGCATCGGGTTCAGCAGAACGGCACTTTTAATGGTCTCGTGCAACCATATCTATTACAGCAGGTTTTGGACTGCACATAATAAATTAAGGGAGAGTTCAAGGAAGTCATGCGTGTCTCGGTTCCCACTCCTTTCAAACAGTTTTAATGCTCCCAAATCACTGTCCTCTATTTACTGAGCTATGCTGGGCTCCAGATATGCCAGCAGCAAGTTTGACATCTCCACATGCAGCTATTTTAATGATGCTACAAGGAAATGCATGCTTTGCAGAGTCCCATGCTGGGGCACAGCCAGTCTTGACTGCCTGTGGGACCTTCCTCAGGCTCTCCGATCCCATCCCCGTCCCCCACAGACTGACCTTTCCAGCTTCTCTTTATGTTTTCCTAACAAAAACACATCTAAAACCTCCTTCTCCCTGTGAAGGAGTGTCCAATGTTCCCTGAGAGACAGATGCCACTGCAGCAGCAGGGTTGAGCATTGCAATGGCATGGAGAAGGAGAAAGCCAACAGCTGTTTCTCTTCTGTTGACAACATTGTGGAAGATAAAAAGTGAAGCCAGCAGCCTGGATTGGTCTGAAAGCCAAGCAGAGATTGTAAGCTCCAGGTGGGCTGCCTTGGGCAGGGTGGGTGCAATTGGTGGATGAACCACCATACGGCAACACTTTCACAGACAAAGTTGGACGACCTCCTCATGTTTTCATCTGTTTCTCCATGTAGACACATGTACCTATAAACAGTGAGGCCACTGAGTGGGCAGTGATCCCAAACCTGGACTCTGAGCCCTTTCAGAGGACCAGCGGCTAATTCAAAGTCATGTCCTCCTCTCTGCTGTGTGCTACTCTTACAGCTGCTTCTCCTCACCCCAAAACAGGCAGGCGTACGCAATGGGTGAAGCCAGCAAAGACTGCATCACTTGTCCGCACCTCATTTGCTATGCACTGAGAGCAGGGGAGCAGAGGAGATGAAAATCTCACTTCAAACATTTACACAGGTTTTGAAAGCGCCCTGAGAAGCTTTCAGGTGCTTTTTGCCAGGACTAACACATTCCACTGAAGCCATTCCCTTACACAGCATGCAGACTTGTGGAATCATAGAACCATTAAGATTGGAAAAGACCTCTAAGATCATCTAGTCCAACTGTCAACCATCCCCACCATGCCCACTAACCCACCCTGTCCTTCTGCCACATCTCCATCTCGAACACCTCCACAGATGGTGACTCCACCATCTCCCTGGGCAGCCTGTTCCAATGCCTCACCACACTTTCTGAGTTCAGGTTCCAACCTGAACCTCCCCTGGAACATCCTAGAAAGCATTTATGCTGTGTGGGATCACACAGAAGAAATGATGGCAAGCGAAGGTTCCAGGAGCAAGATGCTACTCTCTGAGATATCCAACACTAAATGAAACATATGGCAACTGTAATATAGTATCTACAATTAAATTCTATGGTATTTACTGTATTTATACTGTATCCTAGCAGGGCTAGAAGCTAGGGGGAAGGGCCACGACAGTTACTCAGGTTTACAGGGTATCCAAAAGCCAACACCAGCACACTCCAACAGTGGCTTACATCCTTGCTTCCAAGGCAGTGAAATCAGCAGCGTGGAAAGCCTGAAACTTATTTTTATGCCTGATTACAGATCTTGAGTGCTCATCACTGAGCACTCACCCATTACACTGCTGACACTGATGCCTTTGGGCTGACCAGGAAGGAACGTTTCATGCTCGATCATCACTCACTCCACTCACAAGAAGGAGGTGGGTGATGGATTTGGAAAAAATTTCAGGAAGGGATGCAGAGAAGGCACCATCTGCTGTTTCTTACTTTTTTTTTTTTTTCCCCCCTCCTTTCTGTAATTTATCAGTTTGCAAAGTGGGAGGCTGAGTTTCCTCGCAGCCTGCTCTTCCTTCAGCCTTAGGAAGAAGGAGGCTGCAAGGAGCAAGGAAGGTGATGGCCAAGGAGTTCTGGGCTCCCAGCCCTGCGGTTCCATTTGCCAGGCGCCCAACCCAACACGCTGCATATAAAGAGGCTTTCTGAGTTTTCCCTGGAAAAACAACAAAAAAAACCCACATGCTTTCATGCAAAGCTGTGGGAGCATGCGTAACACGCTGGCTGTAAAATGAATGCATTTTTTATTTGATTTTGCAAGCGTTCCCTACCGTTCCAACTGTATTCATTTGCAGCTCGTGTCTTACACAGTAAATACCAGCAAAGTTATGCACCTCCATTTACCGCCGCCCCACTCCTGCACGAATCCTCAGCCCATTAACATAACTATTTAAACTGGACATGTTTTCTTCAACATTCCCCCTCTTTCATAAACTGCCAAGTGACAGTTGTTTACTGTCAACATGCCCGAGTGCTCCAAGCCAGGGAGAAATATGCCCTTTCAAAAGGCAGACCTATCGGCTAGCAAAGGAAGATTAGAATCTGGCATTTTCCTCTTCTCCCTCCCCAGAAATGCTTTATTCGTAGGGATGCGCATGATACAGATCAGCAGAGATGGTGCTGTGCTTAATTCCGATCATTCTTTTAATTAAAGACGGGCTCACGCAGGGTTTATCTTGGGTTGCACATGTGAGTTGTCAGCGCACACCAAACTCCTTAATCTTCCCATTGCAACTGCTTTCCCTCCTCATCTTTAGCTCCGATAGCCCAAGCACACAGCGGGGAAGCAGCACGCTCATCTTGCCCAGGTCCTGCTACTGGCGAGCAGTAAAATTCTTGCCCTGAGGATCTATACAGAGAAGTTAAAAAAAAATCAGGGGAAAAAAAAATCCAATCACCACTTACTTACTAAGCTGCTGAGATATTTTGCTGGGAGGGAATTTCTTGCTCTTGAGTTCTGCACATGAAAGGGGGTGGAATAGGAGGAAAAAAAAAAAACAACACAACCATAATCCACTGAAAAAAGTGGTTCCCCATGCCTGCATAGAGCAATAGGGGAGCTCTTAGTGGGTTTACTGCTGAGTACCACTGCTTTACCATAAATATCACCAGCTCCTGCTCTCCTACAGACATCAGGTCACTGTCATACCATCCAATGGCATCCAGTATGGAGCTGGTGACAAAAGCTTGCCTCACTTGGTACACAGTGAAGGTGGGATGAGATGGAATGCAGACAGCCCTACCAGGTAGAGCCAAGCACATCCCCACTTGAAACTTGAGTTTCCTCACTTGGGTCATTAGAAAACTTTCCAAACAATCTCTATTTCTGCTCAACAGTTGCTTCCACCACAATCTGTGAAGGGCTTCAGCCTGCTCCCTTGGAAATATCTGCTTGGGATTAAATAGGCACGAGATGAGGACCTTGGTATAACTTTTAAAGGATGACAGGCAGCAGCAGACAACAGAACTTCTGAAAAACCTGCCCCTGAAGGGTGTTTATAAACTCTATCAAGCATCCAAATAAAATCAAAACTCCAATTCTAGAGAGATTTTCAGCCCTTGGACGGGGAGAGCATGGAGTTAATAAGTGTTGATCTCAGCACCTAGATCCAGAAACATCTTCTCTATCTCCTTGCCCTCAAATGACAGCCCCTATGTATGCGACCCTGGCTTTTCCCAAGGAAAATGCTCCCCCCAAAAGCAATAAAAATAAAAACACTGCAATGTGCTAGAATGCATTACACAACTCTTAGGACCGGGTGCAGGCACTCATTGCGGGGCAGCGCACAAAGATTTGTAGCCACAGAGAGCAGCCGCAGCCTTCGTCCTTCCCTCACCCACAGCCTTGGAAGCCTCTGCTTCTGAGTCATTAACACGTTTAACCCCTCGCAACCTGCGGAGATGGCACGGCCCCAAACTCTCACAGATGCTGAACGTGTAAGCACATGGTAATTGTTTTGCATACGGTTCTGTGTGATAAAGAAACTCCGAGGCGCTTCCAAGTTTTAATAGAACCTTTTTATTCTATCAAGTCTTTATCTTCCCCCCTTCTGTGGCTTTGGGAAAGCAATGCCAGCTCACCAAAGCTGACTCCCCCTCTGCTACGAATACCGCACCTTTTTTAGATGAATACATCTGAAACTGAAGCAGTTACTGGAGAAGTGTTTTCTCGCTTTGCTGCACCGTGATTCTTAAAAAAGAAAGAAAGAAAAAAGCTTTGCTAAATTGTGTAACCTGAGTGTCACAGCAGAAAAAAAATAAGATCTAACCTCCCTGTCCACATGGGCACTGCAACTCCCCCTTATCAGGGTGATACAGGGCAGGTTTACGTCTCATTACCTTTCACATTTTAACTACCAAGTTTACCAAAGGTTCTACTCCACTGTTATCGCACAGTTTTTGTTTGCTTTTGATATTATGGAAACTTCCTGGTCATTTGAGCCAAGGAGCTGATACTTAGGGGGAAAGAACATCACACATTGGGATCACAGTGCTGTCACGGCAGGAATAAAAAGCCTTTCTCCACTCATCCAGGTCTCTACATCCTATCTCTGCCACCCGGCAACCTGAACTGTGAGCTATCAGGAAGGGGGCATCAGGGCTGGCGGCTCCAATTCAGAGAAAAAGTACCAGATCACACAGATAAACGGCCCCAAGAGTGGCCAACAGCAAGCTGATAAGCTATGGAGGAGGCCCAGGAGAAAAAGGCAATGAAAGACCTCATATGAGGCTTCAGTCGTGGTTCAGCTAGCGGTTTGCTCAGGGGGTGCTTTGGGACTTCTCTGGCGGGTGCTGAGTCAGCAGGCTGCTTCAAAAAGCCAACAAAACGGTATGCAGAGCCAGACCGACCGGCTGGCAGGGCACGGGGAAAGTTACGAGCGTGCAGCACGCTGGGAAAAAGGGAAGTCCTCTCAGACGGGGAAAGGAAATAAAAATCGAGTGGGTTTCATTGATGCCCAGGTTTAGCCTAGCTGGGAAAAAGTCACCAAACTCACTCTATCCTTTATAGAGCTACTGTAAATTTGTAGCATTCATGATCGGTATCCCTTCCCAACAGTGCCGATGTGTTCAGGAGATTCATAAAAGTGAATGTGCTGGTCAAAGTGGCTTAGTTTAATTGCAGGATTTAATTAGCAGATCAGCACTTTGCGACACAATCTTCAGATTCACTTTCATCATGCTCCCTATCCAGTGCTGTTCATAAAGTCTTAATTAAAAGGGAAAAAAACCCTCAGATTTAATTGGAGTGACCTCTGTCAATACGCGGTGCTATACAGCTGCTGTCAGGTGCTGTAATGAGTCAGTCCCTGCACTGCCATAGGCTCTCTGGTTCTCTATTTGCTAGGTAAGAGACAACCAAAAAAAGCCATATTTCATCACCTTTTCCTTTGTCCTCTAATTTAATTCCTCAATAAAATATGCTAGACTCAACATAAAGGACTTCATTACGTTCTTCTGCAGCTATTCTTAAAGAACAAATGGATCAACTTTTTATCTCAGCACTGTATCACTCATAGCACTGAATCCGAAGGATTTCAGGTCTCAGGCACAAGATCAGGAGCGCTACCCATTTACAATGGGCCCTTTATAGAGAGTTTCAGAACACTTTCCTGAAGGGAAGCGCTCTGGTGCCGTGTGGCACACACTCAGCACAAGGGCAATTTAGGGTGAACTTTGGAACATCTGGGTACACAAAGCTCAGCAGAGCGGCCTGAACCTCTGCCATCGGCTGCACAAAACCTATCAGCCCCAGCAAGTGCATCCCTAGTCATTTCCAAGTGGGGAAGTCGCCAGAGCCCCTGTGTGCCTCTGCTGGACTGGAACCTGAATTCACACATTCTGCTCGGTGACAACGTGACCACAGCTAAGGGACCATCAGTCCTGGCTCCTAAAAGAGCTCAGCTTTCCGCACAAACTTCAGAGTTTAACACACACACATGGCTCCATAGCACCAGTACCAGAAATCCCAGAAATTCCCTTTTTTTCTATGTACATTTCTGGTAGATGGGATGGATATCACAAGTTTTGCAAAGCAAAACACTGCCGTTGGTCAGCCCTGCTCTCAGAGCAAGCAGCGTCACTTGACATGCACAAATCGTACCCAGTAATATCTTTATCTGAATACTAATGCAAATTGGACGGGCTTTTTTATAGGGATGTCTATTCTGTGACTGCTGAATAGAGTGACCGCATGCTCAGGGCTGCAAAGGAGTTCACTGACCTCCCTAATCATCTCTGCCATAGCCCCTGAATGACACACACATTCACTCCTGCCTCGCCTCTCCACTTTCATTCATAAAAAAAAGAGAAAAAACACAACGGGGGGGGGGGAGGAAATTTTGACATTGTTCTTCCTGTGGCAGCCTCGAGAAAGGGAGAGGGGAGAAACTCAGCCCAGATGAGGCCCCTGGTGTTTTGAGTTGAGCTTCTATTCAGCAACAGCCCCGCCATCTGCCTCCTTCCTGCCAGCAGCCCAACACCTCCCTGCGGAGATGTTAAAACCTGCACCCCTCCACCTCCGCCAGCAGCGCGCGTCCGTATTAGCAAACACACACATACCTCCAGAACGCCTCCCCTCAATGTGTGTTTTATGGAGCTGGGGACAGGCACAAAGCAGTAGCTGTTACAGCCTTCACAGCCCCGTGTGGAGAATTAGATCACTGGGGAAAAATCCTTCCAAGCCCCTTTATGGAAAATAAGGCCTTAGACTGTAAATGCAAAGCCCAGTGAACAACAGCCCTCAGTAATGAGCCAACACCCCATGGCCCATTTGATCAGGAGAAAGAATTTGCTTTTTACCATTCCATTCAAAGGCTGAAAAGCAAAATGTGTTTTTACCCGGCTAGGAGGGTTTATGTTCTTTACAGTTTCTTTTGCACAACCTTTTTCCCTCCAGGAGATGCTGTGGGCTGGGCAATGCCGGGCTTCCCACATCTCCATGCACGTGGCCAGTGTCACCCCTAGGGATATCACTGAGTAGCCCATGGGGAACGGAGCCCAGAATGCTCAGTCTTATCCCACTCCCTGGAGTTGACAGTGACACCCACATGGCCACTGTCAGGTTGATACTGACACGCATATGGTCATCGACAGCAGCGAGAGAGCCTTATCCCGACGATTTCCAACTCAAGTGAATCTAAAGTCCTATGATTTTCACTGGAAATCCCAAAGCAGTGATATCCCTCCAGGTTAACCCCTCCAAACTGTCCCCCAAATGACAGCACAGAGACTGACACACGCTCCCTGCCCCTTCACTTCCACCCAGACGCCCACCTCGACACGCTCGCTGCCGTGTTTGACCCATAAATCAATTATTCTGGCTGTGAAAAATGAGCCAAACGAGTTACACTAAGAATCTGGGGTTTTATTAGGACTTTCTCGAAAACAAAACCAACCCCCGGCATGATTTATGGCTTTAACCAAAAGGAGTATGAAAGTAATGCCCCCACCCCCGGCCTCCGCGAAGCCCATTTATTCCCCTGTCACTTTTTTGGCAACGGGGGCTCAGAAACCCAATGGTGAACAATGGAAACTTTCTGCCGGGTACATGCAACCCTGGAGCCGGGGGGCTGCGAAGGGGCTTCGAAAAACAAACAGGGGCTCAGGGAGCAGCTGAGGCGGATCAGCGAGAAGTTGCAAACCCACCCGAAGAGCTTTTTTTCCTTAAAACAGCTTTTGTACGGCTTTTCCTCGAGAGGAGGCGATTAGCGGCTCCTTCCCCAACGCCTCGTCCCTAACTCAGTGAGTTGCGACTGTTGGTGCGTAAGAAGCCCCCGCCGCCCCAAGCACCACGAAGAACCGGAGGCACAAATCCCCGAAGGGCACTCAGCGCCGCGAGAGCCTTTTCAACAACTGTTCAAAATCCATTTTCCCTCCAGAGCACCACCACCACCACGCACGATCCCGCCGCTTTCATTCATAACTCCCGCTCCGGCCGTTCCCATCTGCCCCGCGTACGCTGCCCTCCTTACCTGCCGCCTGCCCGCCGCTTCGCTCCGCTCCGCGCCGCCGCGCCGCCGGCAGCGCTCCGACGGCCGCCGCTAGGCACAGGCACCAGACGGAGCCCCAGGCAGCCCGCATCCCTCCGGCGCGGCTCCGGGGCAGCGAGGCCGCCGCCGCCGCACCGCCGCCCGCCTCAGACATCCCCCGGCCGCATGCTGCCGCCGCTCAGCGCTCCGCTCCGCCGCTGCGCTGCCGGGAGAGGGAGAGAGGAGCTGAATGCGGGAGGAGCTCCGCACGGTCCTCCCGGGGTTGGAGTGGTGGGATGAGGGAGGGCGAAAGGTGAAATGGGGATAGAAAAGGGAATGGGGGTAAGAAGGGGATAAAAGGGGAAACAGAGATGAAAAAGGGAAATGGGGGTTAAAGAGGATAATGGGGATTAGAAAAAAGGGAAAACAAGTGAGAAAAGGGGAAAACAAGTGAGAAAAGGGGAAAACAAGTGAGAAAAGGGGAAAACAAGTGAGAAAAGGGGAGAATGGGAATAGAAGGGAATAAAAGAGGGTAATGGGGGTAGAAGGGAGAAATGAGGATATGAAGGGAAAATTGTGATTAAAAACGAGAAAATAAGCGATAAAAGAGGAAAATAAGTGATCAATGGGGAAAATAAGTGATAAAGAGAGAAAATAAGTGACAAAAGGGGGAAATGGCACTTAAAAAGTAATACAAGAAAACTAGTAATAGAAAAAACAGTAACAGAAGAAAAACAGTAGTAAGAGAAAAAACAGTAATAAAATGAAAAGAAAAAAAAAAAGCGATTAAAAAGTAGGAGATCCAAGAAGCGCCCGGGGAGGCTCTGAGCGCGGCGGGGCCCTCCCTACCTGCGCAAGCTCCGCGGCCGCCCGCGCACCGCGCATGGAGGAGCCGCCGCCTCCCTCCCGCCGCCGCGGCGCTCCTGCGTCTGCCCGCGGCGGCTCCGGAGCGGAGCGGGGCGGCCGCGCTGTCCCCGCCCGCCGGGCCGAGCCGCCCGCCCCGCCGCCCCGCCCCGCTGCCGCCGCGGGGGGCCGCGCCCGCCGCCCGCTCCGCTCCGCGCCCGGCCCAGCGGGGGCCCGAGGGGGGAGGTGGGAGCGCGGATGGAGCACGCTTTTTGTCTGGGGGTGAAGCGAAGCGAACGGTCCTGGGTTGGCTGCGGGTCCCGCGGCGGTTCTGTGCCGGGACACACGTCCGCACGTTGGTTTTGTTTTGTGACCCTGTAACTGCAGGGTGTGCTTTCTGAAGGGAGGCGGGAGAGCAGAGCTGGAAAGGGATCTGTTGGTCGGGGCGACCCGGGAGGGCGCAGCGTGGTGAAAGGGAGCTCACTCACTGTACCCCAAAGTGAAGCTGCCGGCACTCCTTCACTCACCAGGGACCCGGAGTTTGTTACCGACAGGAGGAATCACAGCTTACTCGGGGCTCTGCGCTGTGGCAAAATCTGATCCAGTGTCACCGGTGTGTGAACAGCTCCCACGGGGGGTGGTTTTGTGGGCATCTCCCGCACCACCACAACCACCCCACCTGAGCAATGCGCACCGCTCATTGCCTCCACGCAGGGAGAAATCACAGCGCTGCTGTAATCCCCTGATGCAGCAGCAGGCTCACCAAAAATAGATGCAAGTATCAGAGCTGGGAACACTTGGCATCAGGGGCCCAAATGCACCGAAGACTGAGTGCAACAGCTAAGCTCCAAGCTGTTTGGGTCCCAACGATGTGCACGGAGCTGGGGATGGCTCAGAGCTCCCAGATTCTGTCCTGACACCTTCATCAGGCGTGGGGGTCTGACATCTCAATACCACCGCATTGTGTGAGAGCAGGGAGGAAATGCTCCACGTCAGACAGACCCTCACCGCTGACACCAGCGGGTTTAAAGGAAAACAATGGAAGGAAAAGCAGTCTGCAAAATACAGCATGGTTATGACACCATCACTGAGGTGGCTTTTTGGAAAAATGAGGCTGAGTTCTGATCTCAGGATTCACAGGAAATCAAAGGGGCATCGGGGTACTCCTGCATGAAGGACTTCAGGTTTGCACTTCCTTTGTAGCAGGGGCATTTTTAAGATTTCTTCTGAATAACTCTCAAGCAACATGTGTAGAACTGATATGAAGTGCAGACTTGGGGAATTCTTTGTCATTTTTTAGGACTTAATGCCATGAGCCATATATTAGTGATGTGCTCAGTGTCTGAGCCTGTCGCCATCATTGTCCTGGGAAGGGGATTTTGGGAGCCTTATGAGTGCTTGGAGCCATTCCTTCTTTCTCTCCATCCAGAACAGAGGGACAGGATGGGCTGTGAGTTGTCCCATAGGCCTTGGTCCTAATGAGTCCTCTTTGGTGACACTGTGTGTGCTGATGTGTGTGGGGACGGCATGCAGAAAGCAGTGCCCAAATCAATGTGAGCTGGAGCAAACAAGTGGGGAGGGTTAGACTGTAATGTAAAATTTAATGTACCAAGAAGGATAGATCAGAATTACAGAGAGCTGTGGTCACGTGAGTCTGAATCCAATCGGGATGAGAAATCTGGAGTGAAGTAAGAAGAGCAAGCTGGAGAGATGCACGTCTCTGCTGCAAGAATTGTGTGTGGAGAGGTGCTGGCAGAGGTACAGTAATTTGGCAGCCTGGAGAGCAAACAGTTGGAGGAGCAGTGAGGAAAAAGTCTGGAGAGAGCCTGAGAAGGGTGTGAGAAGCACAGATTTCCAGCTGATCCCCAAATACTGCTGACTCAGCAGGGCCGGTCCCCAACGAGCATCCCTTCCTCTGAGATGCTGATCACTGAGTTTTCCCAGTTGTTGGAGTAAATGATAGAAATGCTCAGGAGCCTGGAGGGGAGGAGACAGGGATGGCACGTTATCTCACTGCAGGCAAAGACTGCAACGTGGGGAAAAATTGGTCATTCTTTGCACTGCCTTAATACTGCCTGTGTGCTCCACAAGGCAGAGCTCACACACTGCCTGCTTCCAGCCCTGTCACACTGACAGGCCCACTTGTACAGCCATCTCCTTGCACTCCCTGCCGTGGCTTTATTGTTCCAAAGAGTGCACACTCTGGGTCAGGCATATATAATCATAGAACCATTAAAGTTAGAAAAGACCTAAAATAATCTAGTCCAACCATCAGCCCCTCTCCCCCATGCCCACTAACCCATGTCCTTCTGTGCCACATCTCCATAGTTCTTGAGCACCTCCAGGGATGGTGACTTCATCACTTCCCTGGGCAGCCTATGCCAGTGCATTATCGCTCTTTCTGAGAAGAAATTTTTCCAAACATCCAACCTGAACCTCCCTTGGTGCAGCTTAAAGCCATTACCTCTTGTTCTATCTCTAGCTTTTGCTGCACTCAACACGTAAGTTGTCCTAAAGAGTTGAACAACTTCATACATGTGTACATGTTCGAGCTCCAATGTGTGCATCCAGTACATTTGCAGTGGAAAAACAACCGAGGGGCATCAGGATAGTTTACAAGCAAAGATAACTCCTGCAGCTGCTCTTGGGGACGGCTGAATATCACCCCATCACAAACGATCACTATCAAACCCAGGAGAGTGAGCAGCATTCTTGAAAGCGAACTCCTGGTTGGTGACTTTTGGTTGTAAGACCATGTTCATCTTCATTCTAGCAAAGTGATATTGAGCTCAGGGACCCTGCGCTAACTGCAGAAATGTGATCCCCTCCCGGAGCGTAGTGATGCCCAGATCAAACACAGTAAAGAATGCAACCTGTGGTTGGGGGTTTTGGCCTCCACCATCCCTGAAATGCCTCCATGTAGTATTTGTGGCAGAAATAATTTCATTCATCATTAAGAGAAAAACATTTGTGGTGTGTAAAGTGGCAGTTACGTAAGAAATTGGATCGGAGGTAGATAGGTATTGACTTTAAGATGTTGGTGGAGTCAGTGCCTTTAATCAACAAGGGAAATGTTTGAATGTTAATAGAACTAACAATGAAACCAGAGTCGTGTTTTGACAAGTATTTCCAAACATTCCAGGAACACTGCGATGCTCTAGCAGCAGGTTTCTTAGGAAGATAATTGATTGCTCAAGCTATATCAGGGTTTACTGTGTTTACTGTGTGTGAGCAGCCTCACACCGCTGAGGGTGGCGCTGCTGGAGGTGGGGAGGTGGCTGCTTTTAATGAAGGACTGATTTTGTCCCCACAAATTACCCTGCAGGCATGTTAGAAGAGAGGTGAGCTCAATGCTGGAAGCTCCTCCTGAGAAGTTCTTTTCTAGATTATCCCTCCATCCTTAGCCCCATTCCTCAAAGTGCTCAAGGCCAGGTTGGTTGAAGCCCTGGGCAGCACAACCGGGTGGTTGGCAACCCAACCCATGGCAGAAGGAGTTGGATCTTGGTAACCTTTAAGGTCAATTCCAACCCGAGCCATCCTATGACTCTGTGATTCTACAATCATAGGGAACTGAGCATGGTGGTTGTTGTTTCCCTTCATCTGTTGGATTTTGCCCCTTTTTTTTTTTTTTTTTTTTTTTTTTTTGCATGCATTGCTGACACAGATCACCTCTCTCTGTTCTGAAGATAAACACTGAATCATTCAAAAGTGACCAGAAAAGTGCTGGGGAACAAATGTATCTCTGAGATCAGCCCTGTGAGTCTTTGCCATGCTTTTCTCACTGATTCTGGTTTAAGTCAATAGATCAGATGAATCATTGATGAGCATTTGGAAACATGAGATGGCAGGTACTGCTTGAGAACTTTGTCAACGATTGACCAGATGGTCAAAGGTGGATTTTGTTTTTATGGAGAAGACCCACAGTTTACTCCCAGATTTATTATTAACTGCATAACTCTGGAAGTTTCACACCCTCTTTGAGTATCTCCTGATACTGCAACAGTTTGCCACCCTTCTCTGCGTAAGTTGAAAAAGTGAAGTTAGCAAAGCATGAGTTGGGAACCTGATGGAATTGGGCTATCCCTATGGCCAATGAAGAGAGTCAGATGCTTTCAATATGTGATTTTTGAACTGAACTGGTTCTCATGGTGGCTGTCTCTCTGTACTGATAATGGAGAGATCCTGGATGCTCAACAACCAAGGATCTGGCCATGAGAAAAGAAAAGAGCTAGGAACGACAGGCACAGATTTCACCTCTGATTCTGAGCTGCTATCACTGAAAGCTTCATTTCTCCAAGCAAGCTTGAAGTCAACATCAGTGCCCACCACTATTTCACATTGATGCAACATCTTTAAATCTGAAAAATGATTTCTTTGCAAATCATACCCAAGTATGCTTTCAGTAGTACCAAGAGGCAAATGGGTACTTCTGAAGGCATATCTGCAGCAAAATCCTAGTCTTCCTTAAAAATAAACCCAAAAAAATGCAACCAGAATAACCAGTGGTTTTCAGTCAGTGGTTTTCCATCTTTTTCATTTGCAGACATTGACATTTTTTCCAGCAAAGGTTCAGCCCCTTGTATACTTAAATTGAAGCCTACTGACAATAGGTTCATTTTTCTTGTAAAGTTTTTGTAGACCATTCAGAAGTAGTCAGGGTACCCCCAGAGACCCACAGACTACAATGAAAATGATTGAAATCTGCTATATATTTATTCTTCTGTAACTAAATATGATTTTTTTTTTTTTTTTTTTTTGGCCTTGTATTTATACAGACTGTCTACTTCAGCCTCTGTAGTGTCTGGAATCTGGGCCTGGTGGTGAGGGGGACAGAAATTTGCTCCAAGGCAGTATTATAGTAACATAAATATTATTTAGGTGTTTTCAATTGATTTAGTGATATCCCTATGTGGACAATAACTGTGACATCAGCTGGGAACATTAATGAACAAATCAAGTTGCTCCACTTAATCATTTGTTGCCAAACCTGATGCAAGGAGTGGAGAAGAGTTCAAGTGAATCAGGAGAATAGGAGTAATTGTTGAAAGACTTAATGTAGTTTACACAGAAATGGCTGCTTAATTGCTTCTTAATTGCTCTTGGTAAGCTCATGGGAGGCAGCATACAAACAGTGCAGATTATACAAACGTCTCCAGCCCAGCTCTGGAGCACAAACCTTGATTTCAGTGTGGGATAGAGGAAGAATACGGAGGTGAGCACTTCAGAAAGCAATGAGGGGCAGCTGCAGCATCTATTGTGCTCACACAAGTCACCCGACTGAGACAGCAAATTCATGTTGTTTTCCAAAACTCAAGCATAGTATTAGTAATATGCCATGGTTAAGACAAAAGGGTTGCATATTGCCAGGAATATATTAGCTCCTCTTACAATTCAGAACACAAGTAAAGTTGGTTGAAAAGGGCATATTTTCTCTGTGGCTGTTGTTGCCTCAAACCATAGAAATATGAAAATATTTGTAATCTCACTACACAGCACAAGGGGGATGGATCATCCACTGCCAGCCTGATTTCTCTAGGCTGCTGTGCAGCCGGGCTACAAGAGATATCTGCAGAGTAAAAAGCATATCCAAATCAAACAGTCCAAAATTTGAAAATATCTTCCTCTCTGTGCTGGGGTTAACCTAGGAGCCAGGCAGCACTCTATCTGCAAACCAACAGAAAAAGAGAACAAGTATTTGCTCCCAGCAAATCGAGCAGCTCACAGGGTAGTAAGAAAGGCAAGGACACTACAAAGAAATTATCATTTTTTCTTGAAGGCTTTGTGACAAATTTCCAGCCACTTCTTTGCCAAAATAGTTTCATAAATACTGGAGATACTTGGTTTTATCCTCCCTGAATTCATAGAAATGTCTAAGCATGTTCTCACAGGTAGCCACAGTTAATCTGAGCGATCTTGAAATGGCTTCCAGCTTTCAAAAGTTTACATTAAGTAAAGATTATCCAATTATAGTTTTCTTTAAAGATAAGAAAGATAAGGTCGATGGAGAGACATGCTAGATGACTAAAGTATGCTATTTTTTTCTCATACATTTCTTTCATGGTATGCTGTGAGACAGCTCTAAAATTAAAATACGGGTTTTGGCTGTGCAGAAATATATGACAAAACACTGTAATGTTTGGGATAAGCACAACAGATGATTACAATTGTTGGTCAAAAGTATTATCTACAAACAAATCATGGCACTGTGGATTTCATCCAGGGTTATATATGTTATCTTTCAAAATACCCAACTTCAAATTTTTATTTCAGCCAATAAATTAGCTGTAGCCTGACTCAGCCAGTTGAAAATAAATGTTGACTGTTGAGGAAATTATATGCATTATTGAGAAGTCTGAAGTCAGACCAATGGCTGGTTGTGGGTCATTTTGCAGGAGGAATATTGTGTTCGGATAAAGGAGAAGAGAATACATGAGTGTTGTGTTAGGAAATGAAGTTATATTCCAACTTTAAATTCTAATTCTCTCGGTCTCTTATAATGTGTGAAATATATCATATGTGCCCCTACCTCACCACAGCTTTGAAAAATATGTTTTCCTTATGAAAATACACTTGGGCAGATTTCAGAAACCTTGTAAATACTGGTCCTGCTGGGGCTGAACATGAAGTTAACATCTGTTTCAATTGTATCAGTGAAAGACTTCATGGAATGATTGGAAAAAAATAATATTAGCATAATGTAAGCACAATTTTAAGTAAGGTGTTGTGGATCATAATGATGATTCTATGATTCAGTGATTCTATAATTCTATGAAATACCTGAATTACACAAAGCAGTTTGTCTATGTTGTCAATGGCTTATCCAGATGGAAGCCACAGTGTAGGGCCATGACCTCAGACCAATGGTAGTCTAAAAGGAAACAAATAATAGCTTGCCATTGGATTCTCGCCCCATCCTAATTCTCTGTCTATCCTTTCCGATCATGCTGAATTCAGGAGAATCATTCATCATCTCATGCCACATACTTTGCAGGCAGAGAGGTTTTCATGTTATAATATTGATGCCGCACAGTTTGCAACCAAGAGTGTTTATCTTTTTGCTTGATGGTGTTCAAAAACTTTAAAAGATCTGTTTGGAAATATAAGTCAGAGGATATAACATTGTTGTTTGGGTGAAAAAATGCAAGAAAGCACCACCTGCCTCATAGCTATGGGGAGCACAAGTTCTGTTATGAGAGAGGACCTGGAGCAGGAGGTGTGGGATCTCCATGTTGAGATCTGCAGAAGAATGTGGTGGTTTCTAAAACAGTGAGGTCTTGCCTTGACCAGATCACCTGTTCTTGTAATTTTCTATGTGTCTCCCCTTGGTCTATGTAACTATTTTGGATTCTCAAGGATGCCAAAACCTTAAAGGGCAGAGCCTGAAGAATGTACCTCTGAAGCTGACTCTTCACCAAAGTCTTTAGCGCAGCCCTTTCAAATCAGGCAGAAAGTACAAGTAAGGTCCATGCTATTTGAGCTAGAATTGATGGGAAGCTAGTTTTCACTTCTCACCTCTTCATATTCACGCTGAATTCAAGGAATTGCCAGCATCAATCCCATTTTTAATTTCAGGTGAAAGACATTGCAGACAGAGGAAATGTGCCTGGGGCAAGTTTCTCAGAAATGAGAGAAGGTGCAAGAAAACAGAGAGAATTGAGGAACAGAGGCATATTTTTTTACAAGGGATCATTTTCACCCACCAATGCAACGCTATATCAGTGCTACAGTCTAGCAGAGCAGTTGGCCTCTGTAGAACCAGATGCCCTTTGCCCATGTATCTTCCTTCTAAAACAGTGAGATTCACATGCTCTCTCTACCTCCTTGGGGTACCGCTGTGGGTTTTCTGAGTGAGGAGGCAGTTTGGCCTGGTGTGTTTGTAGTTATTTTTCTCTGCCTGTCTCAGGATTTTGTTATCGTCACAAATTCCCATTTCACAATCAGCATTCTTACAGTGAAATGGACAAAGGCATTTAAAATGGGCTGCATTTATCGCTAGTGCTCAGGCTGGATGAAGAACAGGGTTGGATTCTCCACAGGGGGTTACAACATAACTCCACTGACTCAGGGGAGCTGCACTAATCTGCCACATCTGAGGCCCTCAGCTGGTGGAGTTTCATCTGGTGAGGCTTCAGTGATGCTCTGATCAAAGGCAGCCTCTGCAGAGGCCAAATTCAAAAGGCTGAAGACAAATGCGGTGCTCTTGGGGCACACTCTTCCTCAGGAGATGGCCGGAGAGTCCTGGCTCAGCCTGTTGTACAGCAAGGCTGTTGCAGATAACAACCATCTGCATACTTGGCTGGTGCTCTCCAGTTGCATGTCCACACCTAAGGCAATTGCTGTCCCCTGGATGGCCTGTTAGACCACGTTTAGGCAGTACTGATAAGATTAAAGAAGTGAAAGAAAAAGATAGGGCATTTGCCCTTGAAAGCGTGTTTGCTCAAGGGCCATCACGCAGGGCAGTGCTGAGCTAGGGAAAACCTTTGCTCCCTATCCCCAGGTTTGTCAGGTTTAAAAATCCAGCATAGGCTAGAGCATCAGAATAGTTGCTAACAAGAGGCTAGTGGAGACATTTTCATAAAGCAGGCTGATTTTGGATTTCATTTGTGTTTATCCAGCTGAGCTTCAGTCGCTTTTAGCTCAGAAAACACTGAAGGACAGTAGTGGAAACAAGCCAAAAAGTGAATTATTTCTTTTTGTCTTCAGTTCTTCTACTTGCCCACTTAAAAAACCTTGAAAAATCTGAATTTGAATGCTTCCCTCACCATCAGAGCCACTTATGGCCACTTCTTGGTCACCCCTGTCTAGCTTGATCTGCTCTTTGCATGTCCTCTGAGTTACTCAAGCGCCACAAATGTTCCCTTCCAGCTTGTTTTGCTGAGTGGCTTAGAGCAGCCTCCATCTGGGTTTTCTTCCAGTTGTCTGGTGGCATGATGACCATTGCATTGCTTTCAGTGTTAGCACACATTAGCTGCATGTTTTTCCCTTTCTGGGGGATGCTGGAGACTCAGCTCTGTTGAATTCTTTGGGTCCACTCTGCCATTACCGGTGTGGCCGTAGCACAGTGCAGACACTTCTGCCATAGGTTCAAACCAGGCACCCTAGCAGCAGATGTAGGGAAAATAGTGACAGAACCCACCCAGAGAACATAGTAAGGATGTGGGCAGTTACTGCACAATGCTGCTGGGTTAGGCTGCTGTTGATGCAGTGCTTAGCATGTGTAAAGGTGTGTCTGCTAGCTATCTCCTCTACAGAAGTGGCTTTGATCAAGTTCTGCACTTTCTTCAATAAATTCAGTTAATCAGGTACACAATTCTTCCCAAGGGATCTGCATCCAAATTGAGTTAGCTGGCTGGACCTGTGAAGGGTTTTTCTGGTTTTCTATCCATTTGTTAACATGGGGATAACACATAAAACAGAGCCAGAATGATGGGGCTTACGGCTGTGGATTTTTGAGGCTTATGTCTTGGTTAACACTGCTGTGCTGACTGTGGATGTGATTTCCTTCCAGACATTCCTACTGAGCTACACTGAGCTGCCAAGATATGTAAGTTGTCTCACTGTGATTCCTTTGCTTTCTAACATTACATTGAGTTAGGCATTACCTGGATTCTCATTAAGTTTACTTTTTTATAGCTAATTCCTTAGCCTCCTTTTTTGCTGATCTGGACAACATTTTGAGCTTTGTTTATATGTCAGTACTGCTTTCATCTAGAAAACTGCACTGCTAGTAAAACCTAAGCAATATAGGAAACTACTGGGGAGTCACAACGAGCCTGGGTTGTATCTATGTATTCTTTTTTTTTCTTTTTTCTGGGCAATGCCAAGGAGGAAAGATGAAGGAAAACATCATTTTGTGATGTCAGTGCCTGTGTGAAAGCATTTGCCCAACTTAACATTAACTCTGCACCTTTAAAGCATTAATGATGCTTATTCATTTTGCTGGCATGGAGGAACATGCTGACATGTTCCAGGTTGAATCACCGCAGTGATATTAGCTGAGATAAATAAACCATGTTTAAGAAGGTCTTCAAAGCCAAGTGACTTCCATAGGCACACTGAAGTAAGCACTGCTGGTCATGTTTTACTAACATCATCCATAAGGAGAAGCACCTTGTGCCATACATAGACCAGGCAACTTTAAGGAATGGTTGAAAGTCTAAAACTCAAGTAATAGTTTGAGAGTGAAGCGCTGAAACAACTGAGTTGAGCACCTCAAAACTCAAATGGGAATAGGGTTAAGAAACCAGGTTTAAATCTGGCCTTGGGGACTGTTCTTCTCCCAGCCTTGTGTTACAAACGTTAGCTTTCCTTAACAAGACAAAGGTGGACCTTTGATGACAAAGCTTTTTCTTGGTTGCTTAATTATAGCAATTAATGATTAATTTCATCAGCAGTTTCTATTTTCTCTGTCAGTGTCCTCTGGCTGAAGGACACTAAAACTCCTGCTGGCTCAGAGCATCTCAGTGCTGGGCACAACTGTAGCTTATTTTGCATTTAGTTCTGTCATCATTTCCAATAATTTGGCCAATTTCTGATAGGAATTATTCATTGATATTTGAAGCAGTCTCCGTTTCCTTTGGGTGAGCTGAAACTCCCCAGCCAGTTCACTTGAGTGCCTGTGGAGTATGGCTGGCCCACTGCAGTTGTCTACTCTGAAGGAAATCAGGCTGCATGTCTCAAGATGCACAGATCCTTTGGAAAGTTGTTTGGACTCTCTAGTCATAGTCCAGTCTCTGACATTTGTTCTTCCTTATAGATGTTACCTGACTTCTGGGCTTCCAGAAGGATACCAGTGCAAGAAAGGATTTGTAAGTAAGTCTTTTAACTTAGTACTATGCCCAGCTTTGAGCAATGAGAAACTCCTCACCAAGTAAAAAGTGAAGACAATATTCACCAGCATGTAGCTCTATCAAATTCCGTATCAAATATATGTTTATAACAGGTCTGAAGCTGTACCCCATCACAGCTGCAGGATCTTTTTTCACCTGAGGATATGGATGAGTATGTAAACTAGTCTTATACCAAAACATTTGATAAAAGACTGAAAGGTGGGATGTATCTCAGTCAATCTTGAGTGACTACAAGTTCATCTTCAAGCAGTCTCTTAAACGTTGGCAGGGGTAGGCATCCCCTCCAAGAGGAGCAAGACACCTGCTGGTGTCTCCAGCAGGGGAGCCCTAGAGCTCCAAAGAGCTGCGATGGGGATATTCAGGCTCCCTGGATATATGTAGGGAATATCCTCGACTGAAACACTGCTGGCTTGAGGTCAAAAAGTTGATTTCAGTAGAAGTCTAAACTTCTGTCCGTATGGTGTTTAGGAAACATCCTGATTTACTTAGTTTAAACAAAGGCAGATATCCGGTTAAAATCCCTGGAGCTGCAGCCAATAAGTGCCTCATTTCAGCACTATGCTTGCAGCAGTGACTACCCACCATAAAAACAGTGTTCGGAGGAATAAAAGTATTAAGAAAATAAATAGTTTCGGTACTTGGATTAGACACAGATTTAAAATATGTGAGGAAAGATGGAGCTAGTAGAGAGTCGATAAAGAATAAATAGACAGACCCCAGTGACAATGTTTAATCCAGGCTGCTGCACAGGATGTGTTTTTATGTTGTATATTTGTCTTCTTCCCTCTTACCAAGTACGTGAGAAAGGGACTTGCATTGCCATATGTCTCCAGTACAGTTGTCCAGGTACCTAGGTAACATGAATGGGACTATCAATATGCATTATCCTGGTTTTGTAAAGGCAGGGAGAGGTTAAATATCTCTTACAGGAAATCTGGCATAATATCCCAATGTCTCCAAGCCTCATTAAGCCTGTGGCTTAATGAAACATGTTCATAAAATTGTAAAAAATCAAGTTGTAGAAGACCTTGGGAGGTCATTGAGTCCTTCCTCCAGCTCTTCCATTGCCTGATGAAAATCAGCTAGCTTGGCCCTCTCTTTTGCACAGCTCTGGGTGCAGGAGGTAACGGGTATTGATTCCTTCAGCCTTTCTTCCTTCATGACAACTATACTCTGAAAACTGCAGCTGAGCTTCTAGCCACCTGGGGAGGAATGATTTATCTCCTTTATCTGATTTCTATAGCAGCAAAGAAGAGGCAACTTCAGTGACGAGGCTGGAGTTGTCACAGCTTTGCTGACAGATACTACAACTTTGCAAGGTCTTGTGTCTCTAGGCTTGCTATTCACATGAAGGCTGCTTCAGAACTTGCCTTCCTTTAGCCTTGTGTTAGCAGAGAGGGCCATTGGCCATGGAATCACTTCAAGGTGGTTGCTTGGAGTAGGCATGGAGCTGGTTTGATTGTAGGTGGAAATGGACAGTTTCTTGGTTTATTTGTCCACCTCTTCCTAGCAGCTGGAGTCTTCCAAAACTTCCCTGTCAGAAAATCTGCATGTGTGAGCAAAGCAGCCTGCCTGCAGCCCAGACCATTTGTTGCTGCTGTTGTGGGACTGAGGAGATTGAGGCAATGGGGCTGGCTGGATGGCAGGAATCAGACTCAGTGTCCCCCGTTTGGGCGCTTTGTAGTGACTCAAACATGTCAACTTGAGTCATGTTCTTTTCTTCGCTTGAGGGTAATGATACTTACTGGAGTCATCCTGACTCTGAGGTTAGATTCATCTGGTAGGCAAGTTCAGAACAGGCCACCCTCAGACTCTAAACAAGAATGCTGTCGCTCAGTTTATGAATTCAAGATGTCAGTTTTTGCGTCCCAAGATCTATTTTCTGCTATGGTTTCTATTCAAGAAGGGCTGTGCCCATGTAATGAATAGCAGCTGACGAGATCTTACAGCTCAGCATTATGCAATCAAAATGAATAGCATGTATGCAAGAGTCCCTGGCATAGCACAGCAAGGAGTGCAACCTAGGGCCGGGTCCCATTTCTGGGGCTTCCATGTCATCACCATACTTGGGGTGGGATGCTTGACATCCTCAATGGGCTTGTCAGGGATGGAGTTTGTTCTTTGTTTTCCCAAGAAGAGAGCAAGCCAGGGAACCTGGTCCTGCTGTTTTTTGTTCCAAGATGTCAAAAAATTGGTGAGGATGCTATGATGCCCTCTGGGTCAGAGCTGTGCTTCAGCAGTGACCATGCTTCATCCTCCAAGCAGAGTAAGTTTTGTGTGTGCAGATTAATTATCTATTAGATCTTTTATTTGTGTCTAATAAAATATCCCATGTCTCCCCACATCTGGTTTAAGTCCTGAAGGCACTGTGGCTATGGCATCACCAAACCACCTCGACTATGATCAGAAAATCCAGACCCCATTTCAACCCCCTTCACAGCCAACTCAGTGCTATCTTCTTTAACCCTCTTGGTCTTCCTAGTTCCCCCAAGAAAAAGTTGTCAGGGAGCTGATGTGTTCTTCTACATAAACAATTGATTTTGGGTTCCAAAAACGATAAATAAATTTCTCTGGGTCAAACCAAAGCAAACCATTTGAGTTTTCTTGGGAAACTGAAAAAAAAAAAAAAGGAAAAGATTATTGTAGGGCCAACCCTCAAATAGTTTCTTCAATCCAAACCCAAAATATTTTATTGGGTTTATTAACCTTTTCATTCAAGCTTGTTTTCTTTTCTTTTAATTTATATTCTTTTTAAAAACAAAAAACAACAACAAAAAGCTGTGTTGAGATATGAATGTGAAGATGTTGAAATGAAACACTTTTGTATTTGAGAAAGAAAACAATCCATTTTGTTTAGAAGATGTTGAAACAATATGTTTCAATTTTTCTTTTCAGAATTCCCCTCCTACTTTTTTCTCTCTCTTTTTTTACTTTTCTTTTTTTTTTCCCTCTGGCTGAAATTGTTAGCTCAGATGACCCTGAATTTGCAATCCAAATTTTATCTTCTAAACTCTTTGATTTCTGGCATACTTGCTGTGTCAATTTGGTGTTGCTTTATGATCCCGTCACTCAGCAATCCAAGCCTGCAGCATATTTCCTGGGTGTAGGATCTTGCTCACTAGCTCAAAGTTAGGAACTTCCAAGGCATATAGGAAGGGGAACATAGCCAATGAGATCATTGATGTAGGTGCTGCACTGAGGGACATGGATTAGGGGGCATGGTGGGGATCAGTTGATGGTTGGACTAGATTATTTTAGTGGTCTTTTCCAAGCTTAATGATTCTGTGATTCTATGACTGGTTCATCTCATGGAGGAGAAGCAACTCCAGAAAGTTTGTTGGTGTGATGTATTTACACAGAGTTTTGTTGGATCTTGCAGAAGCTGGGATCACTCTGGCAGAGCCAGCTGCTGCTCTGCAGATGGTACCTCATGGTTTACAATGTAGTGCAGCATGTGCTTCAGCAGCAGCACCAATGAGTCCAGGCACAGGTAGGACGGATTTGTGGTTTGGTAAAAATTATAAATCACAAGATACTTGCTGGTGATGCATATAGGATGAATAAGGTACAAGAATTATGATTATGAACCCATTTCCACAAGTCTTCTGGCCCTCACACCTTGTGAGGTAAGCTAATTGGAGCTGATGCTGGATGTGTTGATGTGCCACTTTGTTATGCAGCCAAATGCATCTTTCCAACAAGAGGTGGAAGAGCTTGTCCATGATGCTCAAGAGCATCATAGCAAGCTGAGGGGCACAATTTCAGGATACATGTTTCTAAACATGGCAGCTTCTCCTGGCAATACCCAAAAAATGAGAGAAAAGAAGGAAGAAGAAGGAGGGGGAAATTGAAAAGGAGATGGAGGAGAGGGAAGATAGAGAAAATGAAGGAGAAGTGTGAATCTGACTAAGGTCACTGTCTTGTATCATACACGCTATGAGAGACAAAAGCCAGCTTTGAAGATTTTTTGCTTTCACTCATGGCCAGCTGCTGCTCAGACCTTGCTCTCTTCTGCTCTATATTGCTCTTGTCTCTGCTCTGATCTTACCCACAAGAAGAATGAAATGAAAAATGAGAATAAGAATTTTAAAGAAGTCTTTTTTCTTTGTATGATGCAACAAAGTCGCCAACAAATTAGTTCTTTGAAACTGATGGGGTGGAAGGTATCAATTAGAAGTAACTTTTACTATATAGACCTAAGACCTTTTCCCTGGCAAATGAGTTATGCATTTTGTTTTGCATTTATAAATACCAAGTTGCCTTTTCATTTCAGTAAGTCTGAGCAAGCAAGAACAGATTAGTCTCTGGGGCAAAGGGTGGGGGGGTTGTAAACATCGTTTGTATTCTTGACTGGTGAGAGCTCAGTAAATGAGCAGTGCATATGGGGAGAGATGTGGGGGATGCAGCTGCTGACTCATGTGGCTGGTGCTGAATTACCCTCATGCGGCTGGAAACCCAGTGTGTGTGGGAAGACCCCAGGTGCCTGCAGATCCTTCAGGGAAGATTCAAGGGCTGAAGAGCATGACCAGAGGATGATGCAAGGAAGAAATTCAGTTTCAGTAGCATCTTATACTTTCTTCACACTGCTTGGAATAAGTTCATGCAGTGCAGAGCAGAGGAGAAATAGGCTCCCTTACCATGGGACTATTATGTTACACTTCCCATAAAACAAGCCCTTCATTTTGCTCATTAAAATCAGGCATGCTTGTTTGTTCGAGTTTCGAGTGTACAGTATTTCTTCTATTTGTGGGTTTAGCTATAAAACCAAAAGAAAACTTTTCTTATAGTTAATTTTCCTTTTAATTGCTCATAGCGGAGTCCTTCTGACTCCAGACCATTTCTATAATTACTGGAGCACATTTTTCCCCCTGTACCTCTTTTATAAGGTAGAAATATTATTTGCTTCCCCTGTATCCAGACTCCTTACTGAGATAAAGCTGTAGAAATGTAGCCACAAATTAAGGCTGCCATCTCTCATACATCTCTCAGATGTTTCCTGAGGCCAAGTTGGAAAAAAACATATGTATATGTATTTAAATTGATAAATACACTAAAAATATATATATGTATTCAAGCCGATTTCTTCTAATCTAGGTCTGCAGTTAGACAGACTGTGCTGAGATTGCGAAAGCAGTGGGGTAAAGGTAGCCTACCTTGGCTACCAAATTACGGCCCGTGGTCCTTGGCAGAAGAGCACAGCTCAGCTCAGCTCAACCCAGCAGCCTTCCCATGCTCCTGTCCCAGCTGAGTTGCTTCTCTGTCCTGCTCAAGGCCATAAACCCTGGCTGCATTGTCAAACCATCTGGGTGGTGTTTCACAGTTCTTTGTAGTTCAATAAAACCGAGCTGGTTTTCAGGGGTGACTGGAGGAGGTGGCTTCTCTTTGGGGAAGTATTAGGAAGGCAGAATTTGGGAAGGTTTAAGTCTCCACCCTCATTGCAAGTACAGGGGGGCACCTAAGCTGCAGCCCAAGATATTTATGATATAGTTATTATATGATACAGTTATGTTATAGTTAAGATATTTATGCCTCTGTCTCTTGTCAGCCTCATTCCCAACTTTGGGAATACCATTTCACCCCCCATCTGGTGCCTTCATGCAATTTTAAGGCATAACTTCGGGATCAGACTAAGTCCACTGGACCTGCACCTTCATTTTGATCAATCCAAACTGCATTGAACACCATTCCCCTTTGTTTAACTGAAGCTGATGCACTGCTGGCCGCAAGGTAGCAGATAAGTGCTCAGGATGGATATGTTCATCAGCCACGAGCAAGCATCACAGGTAGTAACTTGGGTGAAATGACCTCTGTATTGATTTGTACTCATAATTAGAAGAAATGAAGAGGTTTGCTAGAATGGCATAGCAGGGGTGCTGGTAATCTAACAAAAAGACAGATCATCTTGGAGTATGCAGTGGGGCCTCAACATCTACTCAGGTTATGACAACATCCAAGGACAGTGGTTATGGCCAAAGCCTGGAGGAACCACAAACAATGTATTTGAAAGAAAGCACAGCAAGCCTTCATGGGCAGCTAACTGCAAAGGGTTAATAGATGGGGAAAACACATTACAGTTTATCATTTGATTTGTGTTTGCCCAGGCAGCAGCAGCCTGGATGTGGTTGATCCTGGTGAAAAGGAGGGGAATGTGGTGGCCACAATGTCAGGGCTGGAGGTTAGTCGCTCCATGTCTTTGGACAACGGGGACTACAAAACCCTGCCTGCACTCAGCCAAGGAAAGATCAGAGCTCTAGGGCTGTAACGCCAGAACATCAGGACCACCCTCCAGCCCTCTGAGGGTTCCTGTTTATCACTTTGGTTGCCTGTGCATCTGGTCTCAGCTGGGGATCTCCAACCTCTTTGCTTGTGCTTGCGCCATATGTCTCCAAGCTTGCAACAGCTTGCTTCATGCTCCAAGGTAATGCTTATTTACTGGCAGTAGGTTCAATAATTGCCTAGGTCGGCAAGTTATTTACAGAGTTCCTATTTCCTAATAGTCTTATAATGCAGCCCACTGTTGACAGTTTGTTTGAAAAGTCACTTTTCATATATAAACATGTTCCAGTCAGTTATTATTTGTTTTTATAACTCCTGTTATCAATAGAATTTATTATTAACACCCCTCCCCACTTCACTAGAAAATGTTGTTCTGGAATATTTGTGTGTCTGCAAATGATAAATATTGAGATTTCTGCTTTTTATATTTGTGAAAGGGCAATTCACTTATTCAAGCACTCAACTTTTGACCCGGTCTTTGGAGTAGTCACTTCTGCTGGTTGAATTATTCATCGTGAATAAATTATCCCATGAATGTATCCCCCTTCTCTGCCTTCTTTTTTCCTATTTGTGAGGCGTACGTAGAGAGATCCTGATTTCTGAGAACAGAACCATCATTTGCAAGAATTCACAGAATAGTTGCATGCCTGTTTCTTTCTGCAGCAGCCACGGTCTGGTTGTTTCCTTCTCTGTCTGCCCCCATGGAGACCTCCACACATCTCTGTAGCCCTGTGATAGAGAGAAGTTTAAATGCAAGATGTTTTTCTTGGGAGCAATAAGATCACCTACCTGCACATTTAGAATCACTGAATCTTCTAGGTTGGAAAAGACCTTCAAGGTCAGCAAGTCCAACCATCAGCCTGACCTACCAAGTCCCAGCACTAAACCATGTCCTTTTGAGACACATCCACATTTTTTAAAAATGTCCAGGGATGATCTTAGTTGTCTTTCCAACCTTAATGATTCTATGATTCTCTTTTCAGGTAGAGAGTGATGAGGTTCCCCCTCAGCCTTCTCTTCTCCAGACTACACTACCCCAGTTCCTTCCGTAGCTCCTCAGAACTCGTTTCATCACTTTCATTGATCTTCTCTATACACTTGGGCTCAATATCCTTCTTGTAGTGAAGGGCCTCAAACTGAATACAGTTATTGAGGTGCAGTGTGCCCATTTGAAGGGGCTGGGCTGCAATCTCATATGCAGGTCCATATCACATCACTGCAGAGGGGAGCAAGAGGCCTCCTCCACCTACATCTGGCTTACCTCCACATTTGTCCCAACATGCATAACAAGTCCTAGAGATGAGGGGGGGGGAGGGAGCAAAAAGAAAGCAAACCCCAAATTTCAATCCGTTCTCCAAAAAGCCTTGCTTGCAAGCAAGGTCCTAAGGAAAGCTTTTCATCACTCTCAGTGAAACTCCAGGACTTTCATCACTTAACGCTTGCAGAGCTGCTGCAGATGAAAGGCCCCTCTTTGGAAGTACTTGCAGCTCAGCTTTTGATCTCTGCTTTGCCCATGTGCTCAGCTGACAAGAGAGCTGCTGCAGCTCCACTTCCCTCTGTCAAAAGACAACAAGTGTTCTCTTTCCCTTTCTCCATTCAGTATTACCGCAGCCCGTTTACTCAGGGATCAGATGTTCCTATTTTCTGAGGGTCAAATATTATGATAGCTTTGGGTATTAACAGACTCGCAATACCTTTGGAGGTTATCTTCCAAAATAACCTCACTGGTCCTTTTTAAGAAGTAAGCTCTTCCAGATAGCTTTGATTCTCACTGGTTTCTGGGAAGACTTAGTTCTTTTCCCAGGAGTGAGGAGCAGAGCTTTATTTATTTTTTCAGAGGAAAACCCTGGCTGTTACAAGAGGGCTCTTAAGTGAAATGCGGAGCGCTGCCAATCACCCTGGAAGATGAAGGAGATGCTGAGTTACCAACAAGAGTTGGAAACAGTATTAAAAATTGAGGTGGCGAGGCTTTGCAAGGAAAATCATGTGGGCATGAGTTTCACTGCTGGGGACAGCCTGGGAAATGGGCTGCTCCCTGTGCTAGGAGTCCTGTAGGTAGTGTTAGGGAGGGAAGAGCTGTATCTTTCAGAGCAACAGAAAATGTATGGTTAAACTGCCATTCCAGAAATCTCAGCTCAGGGGTTGGTATTGATTTACACACACTTAGCACTCAATTTGTGCTGATATAAATGTCTATTAAAGGCAGCAGAAAATCAGGATAATTTTCTAGAAGTTCGGAATTGAGTTATAGCATATATATATGAGCAATTAAGAGTAATGATCAGAAAGGGCTGACTAGTTCTGGAGATGCACTTTGTCCTCCCCCTCAGAGGGATGCAGGTGAGGAGGTGTCATGCAGTGGGTGCTGGGACCATGCCCCAAAGCTAAGCTGTTTGTTATGTGGTCTTCTGCTATCAGTTAAATCCTGTATTGGGATCAGTTAAATCCCTTATTGGGTCTTGGACTCTGCCTATAAAAACTCTGACGCCAAAGCAACCTGATGCAGCAAGCTGGTTTATATTAGAAGGAAAAGTGTATTTTTAAAACATTTTGGCAAATACATCCTAAAGCCTTCTGGAGAGAGGACAAGTTGTGTTTTTGCATCTGCTGTGTTAGTGAGAGGGAAGCCCCAGGGGCTGTTCTGCCTGGATGATGTGAATGCACAGTGTTACCTGTCTTAATTAGGGCTTTTGTCGTTCCTTTGATGCATTTCTGAGCCTGTTTAGTCACACCCTATGTCTGCAGTGGTGGAAGTGCTCACTAGGTTTTAAGAACCGAAATTGGTTATAAACCAGCATGGACAGGAGGACCAATTCTGCAGCATCATGATGTGAATCCCTTTGTCAGGATACACTGTGTAAAATGGTTAAGGAAAAAGGAATAATCCCAATCCTGCATTGGTTGGACATCTTTGGGACTATGATCTGAGCCCATCTATTCACTCCTCCATGTCTTCCTCATTGCTGGCTTGTGGTCCCGGGTTGTGTCTGCCCTCTTGAGCCTCACCAGTCTGCTGCTTTATTTTCACACTGTGGCTCCCAGGGGTTTGTCTACCCTGCCACACTGAACCCAAACCCAAGTTTTTTTGTTCCCCTCTTCAGTTCCCCCTGATCACCAGTAAGGCACTTAGGGGACTGCAAGGACACCCCAGGAGTGCCTAGATGGCACCCATATGACTCCCTGCACCCTCTGTGCGCTGGAGGCCCAGGGTAGTTTCACAGAGAGAAAACAGACATCCAGAAACTTATTACATCAGGTGTTGTGGAGCTTTGCTTGAACTCTCCTTTCAAATTTGCACGTCTAACAGATATCATTATTATTTTTTTCACAGCTTGCTGGCCATCTGCTGATCCTTCATAAATATAGCTGATTTAATGCTTTGTCTTAAAAAAAGAAAAGGATACATATCTCATCTAGAAGGGTGTGATACTTATGAAAGGTATTTTTGAATATCACAGTTGGCCAGGAGGCATGAATCATGCAGAAAAGGCTGAATATATTCAAGGCAGTGTGTGTGTCTAATCTATTTTGCCAGGATTTGAGCATCCTTCCAAGACAGCCTTTCTCACCCACTGAAGATCATGTTGGTTACATGGTCTAGGTGTCACTCCAGGTGGGATCCAGTATCTAAAATATGGTTGAACATCTTCTACCCTATGTTGAGAAAAAGGAAGGAAGGGAGGGAGGGAGGGAGGGAGGGAGGGAGGGAAGGAAGGAGGGAAGGAGGGAAGGCGGGAAGGCGGGAAGGAAGGAAGGAAGGAAGGAAGGAAGGAAGGAAGGAAGGAAGGAAGGAAGGAAGGAAGGAAGGAAGGAAGGAAGGAAGGAAGGAAGGAAGGAAGGAAGGAAGGAAGGAAGGAAGGAAGGAAGGAAGGAAGGAAGGAAGGAAGGAAGGAAGGAAGGAAGGAAGGAAGGAAGGAAGGAAGGAAGGAAGGAAGGAAGGAAGGAAGGAAGGAAGGAAGGAAGGAAGGAAGGAAGGAAGGAAGGAAGGAAGGAGGGAAGGAGGGAAGGAGGGAAGGAGGGAAGGAAACTCACAGCTTATCAAAGTGTAACTCCCAGAACACTTCTTTACAGAAAGGGCTGTTAAGCACTGGAATAGGCTCCCCAGGGACATGGTTGAGTCACCATCCATGGATGTGTTTAAAAACCATTTGGATGTGGTACTCAGGGACATGATTTAGCAGAGAGTCGTTTGTTAGGGTAGTATGGTTAGGTCACAGTTGGTCTCAATGATCTTTAAGGTCTTTTCCAACCTGAATAATTCGATGATTCTGTGATTCTGTGATTCTATGTTTTAGCAATTTCTTCACACATATTCAAACATCCTGGGATTCTAAATTGGCCATTAGCTGGAACAGCCTCATCACCATGCAGATACCCTATAGCCTTGCTTCAAGCTCCTAGCAGAGTGCGTTTTCCCAGGCAAGACGAACTGCTGATGTGCGGATATTCTTTTTACAAGATTTACAACTAGGAGCTGCAATTCTTGTTTATGAACATCTCCCCTTCTTCTGACAAGTGAGCCTTTAAATACATTTGCTCTTGTTTTTGCAATAAAGGAATTTCCTGGCATTTTCTTTTCCCTTGTGAATCAGCCTGTTGCCTTCTGGGCAGTCCCTGCAGGCAAGCACATGCAGGCAATGGGCACAGCACAGCAAGGGGGTCATCTCCAAGGGGGGGTGACCCCTTGGCTGGTTATAGAGCCTGGGGAGTGGTGGCCAAATTCAACCAGAGAATGGGAAGGATGGGACAGATGTTTATGTCTTCTCTCATGTTCCTTGCCAAGAATGCCCTGAGAAGCCATGGCTGTGAGCACAGCCTTGTTATGCAGCTTCTCTCCCTGGGACTTGCCTGAGCCATATAGGCTGGGAGACAGGTTCCTCTCCTGAGGGCAAGTAAGGAAAAATCTTCCATTGCTGCAAATCAGCTCAGAAGAGCAGCTCCTAGCTGTTCCTCCAGCTCTTTGACTGCTCTTTCAAACCTCTGTCTGAAGGTCAATGCCAGCATCCTCTACAAAGGAAGGTCCCTAGTCCCTGACTTGCCGTCTCTCCTTGCCTTCCCTCTCTGCAGGAGACCCTACAGCAGGCGAAGTACCATGCAGAGGCTGGTGGTTGCAACAGCATCCCAAAACCCTGCAGGCAGGGCCCTGGTGGAGGGGGAGACATGGCCCATTGTGCATTGACAAGGACAGTAAACAAATAACTAAAAAAAAATGAAATGACACTATGGGAAATAATTCCCTGGGGCTTGTGAGCAGACAACTTATTCCCAAGGAAAGTTAGTGGGGATGCTGCCTTGGAGATGTCAATGTAATGAAAACAAAAACAAAACCCACACCAAATCAGGGCGTGTTTTACTTTGAATAACGGGTCTCTTTTAAGTGTAAGATATTGACATTGTGTTTGAATGGGGGGAACCTTATGAGCTCAAACTTGCCATACATGTATTTCCAAACCTACCACTTTCTGTAGAAACATCAAGGGAATACATTTGAATGGAAATAAATTTAGCTAGTGCCTATTGATGCAAATAGGTCATTTCAAGTGCATTAAAGAATGCAGGCAGAGATGCTTCAGCAAACAATCCAGCTCATGTCTTAATTAAGGTATTTTCTTTCTTCTTTTTTTTTTTTTCTTTCTTCCTTTTTTTTTACTCCTTCATTTGTGGGCACAATAGCAAAGAATCTTTGCAGTCCCTGAGAAGACAAAATTATATCTAAAAACCAATGCAGCCTAAAAGCACGTGCTTTGATAAACATGGATAGACATGCATTTAATTGTGTCCTTGCACTTTCACTCTGCGAGGGTGACAGCTGAGCCAATCAGCTAACTAATTAACATACATTGCAAACGAGATTCCTCTTTTCTCAGGACCGGGACAGATGGCCTGTGCCACTCAGCTAGCTTCCTGCGTCTAATCCCTGCTCCTATTTGCTCCAGTGGCTGAAGATATTTGCATTCACTCAACAATAACCCATTCAAACAAATCACTCCCTTTTTTCTTGCCACCTCCAAGAAAGCACTACACACCACCGCCAGCATGGAAGTGTTGCCACAAAGGAACCAATTATTATTTACAGGAAAATATCAGAAAAAATAGAAGAAAAAAAACCAACCAAATCACAGCTAAAAATAAAACAAAGACATTTAGAAATAAAAGAAAAAATAGAAAAAGCAGGAAAGAAATAAAATGACATGCTTAAAAGGTTCTGGTATATAAGGGCTGCTTTCAGAGTGCTTGGAGCAAGTTGTCATAATTTTTTTGCATGCTCCAGTTGAAATTGAATCCAATAGTGCTCTTTGCTTGTTAACAAGTTTTATGCTTGATTTTGGACAATAGTCTTTCCCCTTGGCCAACATCACGGATTCTGATTTGTTTTCTAACAGTCCCTTTTCCAACAGCCCACCCATTGCCAAGTATAAAACTGGTTGTAAAGATTTATTTTCCACAATATCTTTTATCTAAACATGTCCCCAGATGCTCCACAAAGAAGTTCGGGAAGTCTGAGGCAGCACTTGGTTATGTTGGAAGATGCCAGCAGCTCCTGCTCTGTCAAAGAATACAGGGAGAGCTCTCAGGAGCAAAGGATGTGCAGACTGCAGGGCGATGTAATGCAGGTGTCTCTGCTCATGCTGATGGTCTTGAGCATTCTAACATTAAAGAGTTCTGCCCTGGTTTCTCAATAACAGGCTACAACATTTTATTTTCTTCTTGGATCTCATGGAAAGAGAGTTTTAAAAATACTGTTCCTGTACTGTGATGCTCTGCAAGGCATTTGCCAAGATACAGATGCTGTGCCATGGCCCTCATCCCTGGTCAAGTGCTGGAATGAAGCCTCTTACAGAGCAAGGGGAGGGCAGCAGTGGGGAAGAAAAAAAAAAACAAAAACATCCAGGGATTGCAGAGATCAAGGAGAAAATTGTCTGGAAAAGCCTCCAAATATCATTGATACAGTCTACAGAAAAGACCATAGGGTTAGTTTTTTGAAGATGTGGCCACAAAGGCTTTTTCAGTCACTCATTATAACTTGGGTCCTTTTGCAGCAAGCAAATGTAGGACTGGCAAGCTCCAACAGCACACATGTAGCATTCCTTGATGTTGGTAGAAACCATTACTAGCTGCTTGAATCAGGTATGAAAGCATGGCTTCGTTTTTTCTTTTCTTTCTTTTTTTTTTATGAATATAGAAGCCTGGAGAGAAGAAGACTGCGGGGTGACCTCATTGCAGCCTTTCAACACCTAAAGGGAGCCTACAGAGGGGAGGGGAATCAACTCTTTGAAAGGGTTGATATGTGTAGGATGAGGGGAAATGGTTTTAAGTTGAGGGAGGGGAAATTTAGGTCGGACATCAGGGGGAAATTCTTTACCCAGAGAGTAGTGAAGTACTGGAACAGCTGCCCAGAGAGGTTGTGGATGCCCCGTCCTTGGAGGTGTTCAAGGCCAGGTTGGATGGGGCCCTGGGCAGCCTGGTTTAGCATTAAATGTGGAGGTTGGTGGCCCTGCATGTGGCAGGGGGGTTGGAGATTCGTGATCCTTGAGATCCCTTCCAACCCTGGCCATTCTGTGATTCTGTGATTCTGTGAAAATATTCTGCCCAGAGAAGCTGTAAATGCCCCATCTCTGAGGTTTTCAATGCCTGTTTGGATGGGGCCCTAGGCAACCCGGTCAAACGGAAGGTGTCCCTGCCATGGCAGGATGGTTGGGATTAGATGATCTTCAAGGTCCTTTCCAACACAAACTTTTATGAAGACTGAAGATATGTCTTTAAATGTGTACATCAGTTTTGGTATAACTTTAGTCAGTTCCATTACATTTCTGCTGTATTTTATTTCAGCTGACAGGGATGATTTCAGCCACTGGTTCAAATGTTGAGTGATGTGACCAAGTACTCAAGTCTTCCTCCCTGGGTTGTGAAAAATGACCAGATATGAAAATGTCTGCTTTTGAAGATGGCACAGTTGGTTACTTGACTTTGTGTTTGGCTATTGGAGCCTTGACTCAGCCTTTCTGGGAAAGGAGCTAGTTTTTCAATTTCCACCTGCCTCGATCCAGCAGTTCATATACTGGGATCTTAGTCCATTATGGGTTAATACTAGCATTAAAACAGCAGTGATCACACTCAAGAAAGAATGCTCAGTGACATACTGCAGATTAAACATCCTCCTCTCATTCTTGCTGCTATTGTTGTTTAAGAATGTTTGCATCGGTTCTGAGTGGTAGAAAACTCAGAACCTATTACATCAACAGGAAAACAATTCCAGGTGCAATTCTAGACCAAGGACTGGCAGGGAAACTTCCCAGCAATAATTACACATCCATCAAAATAATTGAATGCATGAAATTTTTATTCTATTTGAGAAAATCCCTTACATAAGCCTGGTATCCAGGCTCTCAGTACCTGGCTGGTAATACAGGGATTACTACAGATAGGCATAGCCTGTCCTGTAGTCAAGTTGATCCAGAGACTAAAAAATAAGCATGTTTTACTGAGTACTGGTGCAGTATGTGTCAGTCCCACTTAGCATTTGGACTTTGTTCCTTGGCAGACCCCTGTGATCTGATCCCAGGAAACAGAGGAAGTGTGGGATGAACTTGCACAACAGATGTTGTGCACTGAGGTTCACAGCAAAGAGAAATTGCCAGTGTGCCCACCATGCATGGATGAGAAGAGGCAACACCCCTTCATGGAACTGAGTACCTTGTACTAGTTACACTGGGAGTGCATTTATCACGCAAACCAGAGCTTCCCAGACACTCAAAATCCCAGCCATTTATACTTATTTTCCCAAGATTTATATTTTCTTCCTGACTGTTACCAGATTACATGGAGATGCCAGAGTAAAACACAAAAGACTCTTCTCCATATATTTCCAGTACCACTGAAGTGATGACAAGCAGCCAATGAACATCCAAGTAGACTGTGATGAAACTTCCTCCTTAGCTGTGTAGCCCTTCTTACTCTTACGTCAACAGCAATGCTACAAGATCCTCATTTGACCCACAGCTTCACAAGCTCAATCCTCAAAAACTGGGAAGCCCTAATTAAGCCAATAAAAAGAGAAGAATGCAATTCTGCATACTACACCTCACCCTGCAAGTTGGTCCAAACACTACTGATACCTTCTCCCCATCCATCCGGTGCAGGAATCATAGAATCATTAAGGTTAGAAAGATCAGTAAGATCATCTAGTCCAACCAGAAAGCTATGCCTGTGACCACTCCAGACCACATGCAACATCTCTCCTTTTCTTGAAAACCTCCAGGGATGGTGAATCTACCACCTCCCTGGACAGCGTGTTCCAGTGATGGCCAATGGCTACAAAGCCCATTTCGGCTGTGTGGGCACACTTGCTATTTCCACCATTTACCCCTTATCTTTTCCCCCACAGCCAGCCCTTTCACAGAGCTAGAAATCTGACACTGTTTTTCCCCTGGAGCAATCTCCTCATCCAGACATTGAAATGAATATAGAAGGTGGCAGGATTACAGCCTGGCTGAAGTCTCTCTTTGGCCTGTTAAATGACACTGATCTTTTCAGTATCTAAGGAAGGACTATAAGAAGGAAGAGGACTGACTCTTTAACAGGGTCTGGTGTGATGGGACAAAGGGAAATCGTTTCAAAATAAAAGAGAGGATATTTAGATTAAATATAAGGAATAAGTTGTTTACAGTAAGAGTTGTGAGGCACTGGCACAGGTTGCCCAGAGAGGTGGTGGATGCACTGTCCCTGGAGACACACAAGGTCAGGCTGGACAGGGCTCTGAGCAGCTGATGGAACTGTAGATGTCCTTGTTCGTTGCAGGGGAGCCGAACTAGGTGGCCTTTACAGATCCCTTCCAATTCAAACCATTCTATGATCTGTGATCTCCATGCAAAGTGCTTTCTCCGAGGAACACACAAGCTCACTAGCTGGTTTGCAATTAAAAGAAACCCAACAACCAAATCCCCTGTATTTTCGAGACAAAGTTATTTCTCAGAGCAGAGCCTTAAAAGTCCTTATAAATGTAAGATGCCAGTGGTTTCTCATGCAAACAAAAGATCCCGGGGCTTAGCTCTCTGCTGAGAGTGGAGGAAGCGCCAGAGAAGGAATAAGGGAACATTCAGCCGGGCTCTCCTCTGACAGCTTTATAGCCCAGATACAATGGGCAGAGCCTCTGTACCGATGAGTCTAATTTCGGCAGCTCTGGCACCCGCCCCCCATGGCTCCGCTGCACACTGATGCTGTCTTCTTCAATTCTTCTCTCCGGCCCTACAAACAAATCGGCGTATCGGTCACAGCGGCCCCGAGCTGCAGGCCCCCGCACACCTTTGTGATGCTCTGTGCAGAAAAGCTGCTGTTTAGCAAAACAAAAGCACTCTCATAATCTACTTATTGTGCCTCATTAGGATTGCGGGCGCCCTCTTCTAATGGGAAAGTTATAGGATCAAGCAGCCGGTGCACTTCAAGGTTACCATTCTGGGTAATAAAGACATTTTTTTCCCCGTTCATGTCCGAGCATGACAAGACATAGCAGCTCGCTCCCGAGAAGCCGCTTGACATCTTCATTGTTCTACCTTCGCTGCTGAATGCTTCATGAGATGGGCATCCCAAAACTAAGCACAAGGTTCCCAGGGAGAGATGCACACTTTGCCCTTATTTTTTTTTTCCCCCTTTTTGACTTGATTTTTTTTGTTTGTTTGTTTTGTTTTGTTTAGTCCTGCAGGCTCCAGTAAGGAGCAGGGCAGGATCTCTGTGCATTTTCAAAGGAGGGTAAGGAGGATCCTGGCCAGATGTTACCACGGGCAGTTTATAAAATCCAAGCCTAGGTTAATTCAGAAAATGTGTCGTTCCTGCAGCGGCTGTGAACCACACAATGTTATCGTGGGCCTGATATGCAGGCGCTTAGATAACGTGACAGTCCCTAGATGATAGGGTCGGATCCATCTTTGATGCCGAAACACATGTAAATTCCCTTTTAGTTGAAAATGTGGTGCTTCGGGGCTGCTTAAAGGAGACATTGTTCACTTCGCCTTTCTCCCTGTTGCTGCAGTTTCTTATTTCCAAAGGAGAGCAGCCAGCTCTGCTGGATATTACAGAAGTCACTTAGAAACATTTCAGAGATAGCTTAAAAATAACCATTATAGCTCAGTTTAAATGGATTTATGGAGCATAAACAAAACCAAACAAAAACTTGGCTAGTTCAAGGAAATGTAGAGTCAAAAATCCGACGTGCACCATAAATGCAGCCAGAGTCGTTCTGCAGAAAACATTAGTGAAGTTCTGAGTATTTGACTTTCTACTTCAAGTGTAATTTAACTCTAATGAACCACATTGTGTCATCAGTTTCGAAGTGGGAGTCCCTGATGAAGTCTTTCAGGGAAAGGGCTTAAAAAACACATTGGCACAGTGAGGACACGAGGATTCCAGAGCCCTTCAGCAACCTGGAGAGGTCTCTGTCTCCAGCATTTTATTTCGGCAAAACCAGACATTTTCAGCCACAGAACACAGACTAATTACATGGATTGTTTCAACCAGGGTTAAAAATCAGCGCTTCCTCAAGTGAACCACATTTATTATTTAACAGTTTGTAACAACATAGTGTTTCCACTTAATATCATAACTGAGAACTGTTACACTCAGGGAAACAGAAGGGAATTTTGGGAGGTGCCACATCTTTCCCAGCTTTGCCAGAGATTCTCCTTTCAAAATGTCCTGATCTTCCTCTGCGAGCCCAAAGATCCCCGAGAACCACTGTGGCTTCTTTAACACAATGAACCGTTGATATTTAAGCTCTGCATGTCATCGAAGATGAGTCCAAGTCTAAAACCTCATCTGAGAAGATATTGCACAGAGAAGTGGTGGAATGCCCCATCCCTGGGGACACTCAAGGTCAAGGTAGGAGCTCTGAGCTTCTGATGGAGCTGTAGGTGTGTTCACTGCAGGGGAGCTGGATTATGTGATTTTTAAATGTCCCATCCAACTCAAACAATTCTGTGGATATATGATTCTATCCTTGCAGAGACAAAATAAAATGATTAGATCTTGATGCCATTGATATTGACAGTATGGTAATATCAGTGCATGCATGTGGGATTTCACACATCTCCTTGAACAACCCCTTGTGCACCGTGTGGCTGGAAGTAGGTGTGCTGTGGTTTTCATGAGCAGCTACAAAACTGAAGAGATTTGTTGGTTGTGACCACTGCCAGATGACACACATTCTGGTTCTTCTAACACTGGCCAGTTTTCCTCCTGCAAATTAGACTAATTTCAAATGCAGGTGTTGCTTAAAAACATAAAATGCATCAAGTTGTAGAACAAAATTCAGTAGCCAGCAGATATGGCAAGCAGGAATGAAGTGCAGTTGCTGGTTTCTGGGAGCATTCTCTGAACCAGCTCAGAAAAACAGATGTAGTAGCTGCCAGGGAGTACAACCTGGGACGGCGCTGCCCTTTTGGATAAAGCAGATGTATTTCACAGAGCTCTAGGCAATGACAAGTCTTGGAAACTCCTAGCTAACATTTCACCCAGTAGCCCGCAAGGAGACCAAATTTCTTGGAAATAAAACATTTCTCATGGGTGTCTCATAAACAAATTATTCTGGCTCCATTTGCTAAGCTGTCCCTTTCTAGGAAAAAATACACGACAAAGCCCAATCCAAAATGAAGCCAAGCTACCCTGGCACCGAAAGAGCGATGCATGGGCTGAACCTGGAGCTCTGCCATTTTCCTTAATCTGTTTGCAGGGAGGTAACAAATATCTCGTTTCTCTCGTGTATCAGCAGCTTTGAGGCCTCTTTGTCAACAGCACTGAAGTCAAGTGCATCTGTAATGCCTGGTATTGTGGCAGATACCACAGAGAGAGCATTAGGAGCGCTCCTTCCTTGCACAGAACACAGACCAGGGTGTGTTTATAGCCCAATAATTGCTTGTTTGTGTAAAGCAATGATGTCCCTGTTTGGCTTTTAGGCTAATTGGTAGAATAAAGGTGGTAAAAACACCAATATAATTAGTCTAATGACTATAAAATGCTGACACGAAGTGTAAAATCTCTAGCCTTTTTGACACCCCGGTTTTATAGTGCAGTATAAGGAGGGCAGTAACATTTGGATGCGGAGGAATCCCTCTGCTTTAGTGGTGGACTGCTGAATGCCCCTGCATGATCTGATGTGCCTGGATCACCCTGGGTAGTCAACTGTGGTCTCATATTAAAGGAAAGCTCCTTATGCTAATTATTTGTTGCACTGCTATTTTGCTTTGCTAATTAAGAGTGGCAGAGAGATTTGATTATCTCTTTTCCCTAGTAGTTTAGTTAAAAAAAGGCAAAATCAACCCCAAACACATCACAAATCCCCAGGCTGAAGACAATACCTTTCCCCTGTGTCTGGAGTTCTGTTGCTTCATCAATGTGCCACCAGCTGAGATTGCTGGAGGCTGGCTATGAGAAGGCACCAGAAATCAGCCTTTTATTGTCAGCTACAATGCCAGGGCTGTGCTGGGTGGGTGAACAGAAGGAGAGTTATGTGGACATGCAGCTCTGCCTGCCAGCATGAGCAGCATCACTGTGATCCTGGCTCTCCCCTCCTGGTGCTGTTAAAGAGGGATCAAAAGGACTGGCAAGGCCAAGATACAGCCCAGGATAATTATTCACTTGGATGCTCCCTTTGGAAAAACAATGCAATCTCTTTGGAGAGTTCCTTCTTCTGTGTGAAAGCCCTTTGGTTAGTTGATGGCTGTTCTTTCATGCAGAAGCTGAGCCTGAGCGGTAGGACAGTGCTGATGGGGGCATGGTTGGGGCAGCAGATTGTGATACCTCCCCACTGAGATGGCTACTGCTGGTAACATCCACTTTTCTGTGCATGAGATGTTGCAGTATCACCTGATGGCATCACGTGCTCAGAACTGTGTCCCATGTACCTGCCACAGGAGTTGGGTCTGGTGGCTGACACTGGACTGACTTCATCACAGCAGTGTTTCACTGCACAAGGGGGATTTCCTGATGTTTTTCTTTACAAACCATAACAGTCTGCAGTTATTTCAGTTCTTCCTCCAAAGCCTCCAGCTGCATTTGCACCAGTGCAGAGTGAGGGCTGCTCCTGCAGTCCTATGGCTCAGGAGAGTCAAACAGCTCTGGTGCAGTGTTCCCCACTGTGACCCTGCTCTGTGGGTCCTTAGAAATGCACAGACAGATCGATAGGGACCTTCCTTATGGCACTGTCTGATGGGCTGAGTGTGATGCTTTAGAGGTATATATATATTTTTTTTTCCAAAGGACAAAGCTAATAAAAACAAAATAGCACTTTGACCTTCAGTTTGAATCTCTTGGGATTCTGCTCTGCAATTCCTTGAATTTGCCTCATTTTAATGCTTTTTTTTTTTTTTCCCTTAAATTTTGAATGGTTTCACACATGAAAACTGTATCTAGCTGAAATAAAACTGTGGGTAGAGATGATATCTTCTGTCTGGGGAGCTCAGCTTGGGGTTTTTGAAACACTTATCTTTAAAAAGAAGTTCCTCTTCCACCTCTGCTGAAGCTCAGCCTTCATGCTCTCTTTCCACGGGTTATCGGCAAAAGGTTCTGCCTTCTCTCACTCTCAGATCAAAGGGAACACTATCGGTTTACAAAGCATCCTGTCTCCCAGCAGCTCTGCCTGGCATTAACCTTTCCTCCGGAGGGATGGGATTGGGATGGTGGGCAGCCCTGTGTCCCCCAGGGCAGGGTGTCTGCGGAGGTCTTCTGTTCCATCAATCTGCAAATTATTGTCTAAAGTTCCCATTTCCAGAAGACAACAGTTTTCCAGTTGTTGATTTGGGCCACCAAACATTTCTGGTGGAGCACTGCTGAATGTGGGGAGCTCCTGAGGGGATCAACTTGACCCCCTGTCCTTGATTTGCACTGCGGGGAAGAAAGGAATAAAAGGCATAAAAATGTAAGTTAAAGACAGAGCGTCATTCTTTGCTTTGAATTTCCTGCCTTTTGTCAGGCTAAGTGCTCAGTGCTATTTAAATGCAAGTTTTCTATGGGAGAATCCTCCCCCAGTCAGGCTTTCATGGTGAGGTTTTCCATGCCCATTTCTTCCAAGGCTGCAGGTTTGGGAAGAGCTCATATAAAATCTGCCATCAGAGAGCAACCCCCATCTCCATGTTGCCTTCTAGCTGGCTGATGCTTCCTTCTCCATGAGAGCAAAGAGATGGGAAATAGTTGTACCTCTACCACAAACAGATTTGGTTCCCTAGTAGCATCACCTAACCACCTTCTGCCTCAGTTTACCTGTCAATCCAATGGTTGTAACAGTGCTGATAGACCTGTAACATTTCCAATTGTCCAAATTTGTCTTCTTGGGTTGCATTTAGGCTGGAACAACTTCTTCAGAAAGACTCTTGCTAATGGTGTATCTTTTCTCATTGCCAAGAAAGCCAGATGGCTCTAAGTTAAAAAAATAAAATTCATACTTTTTTTTTTTGCTAGATTCTTATTACAGCGTGTTGCTGATAGAGCACTTACTTCCTAAATATTTGCTCCCTTCTATCCATCCCATCCCTATCTTGCCCCTAAACAGATTCTCAACTATGGGAACAGATTATTAATTATGAGTGGGCAAATCTCACCAGTTCATTTTCCCATATTTATATGGCCAGCCAATGTTGTTCTGTCTAAGCTGATATTTCTGATTGGTTTTCAATTAAATACAAGCATCTGTTCACTGGAAAAAGTGTTTCAGCAGAACTGAAGCTACAAACCAGTTTTGTTCTTTGGCATAAATAAAGGGAAAGTCTTTTATATTGGTGGTGAAAATAAGAAACTTCTGAGCTTATTTTTTTCAGAGATATTGAGCCCTGAAATTTTCCTGCTGATTTAGTAAAGTATGTGACAAAAAGCTTCTAAAAATGAAGTGAGTGAAAACAAAGTGAGGGTGCAACTATCCAAGGACAAGCATACCTCTTCTGAATCCTGCATTTATCAGCAGTTACCCCAGTGTTACACTGCTGAACATATGAGTCCCCCTTCAACCTTTATGCTGTGGTGGAAATCCAGACTAAGAACCTCAGACCAATGGTGACATGCACAGTAAACTCAACATTAGAAATTGGAAATATAGTGGTAACAAAAGAGAGAGATGAATTCATCTTCAACATCACCATGTTATTTATCAGTGACACAGAAAGTGGGATTGAGTGTACCCTCAGTAATTTTGCCAATGACACCAAGCTGAGTGGTGATGGCAAAATGAAGGGATACCATGACTGGATAGGTTTGAAAAATAGGCAAGAGGGGGACTGACCTTTTCCTCAATCTGATAGTGATAGGACAAGGAGTAATAGCTTTAAACTAAAAGACAGAAATTTAGGTAAGATGCTAGGAAGAAATTCTACTCAGAGAGTGCTGAGGCTGTTGCACAGGCTCAATGTGGTTGCCCCATCCCTGGAGGTGATCAAGGCCAGGCTGGATGAGCTCTGAGAAGCCTGAGCTGATGAAGGACAACCCTGTTCACAGCAGGGGTTGAAACCAGAGGTTCTTTTCAACGCAAGCCATTCAATGATTCTATGATTCTATGATCACTGAGCTCATGGAGAGCCCAGGAGATGACTGATTCCATCACAAGCTCAGGCTAAAAAAATCTTAATGCTTGCCCAGCTCAGGCGATTCTTCCTGTGATATTTCCATACTTGAAAACACGGCCCTGGCCTCCAGCTTTCATAGCTTCAGGCAGCAGAACCCAAGTACCCCCTGCAGCACCATGAAGGCGAGCAGCCCTCTGTTTGGTATGGGGATCTGTGCTAGGTTTAAGGACCGGATTAGCCACAGAATAGCTAAGCTCCTATAAGGCTTGGGAAAACATGCTGCCCTTCCATGCTTAGTGGGTTTGCCAGGCTCTCCTGTCACTTGGAATGAATGGGGAGAGAAATCATTATTTAATTATCTGGGAAGCCCTTTAAAAGACTAATCAGCAAGGAATTTCACTCCAGTAGTAACAGCTGGCTCTCATACCATGAGCGACAAAGAAAGATATTAAAAGGCTGCGTTTTTCTCAGTTAGTGAACTTATTAACTGTGCTCTCCTCTTTTATAAAAATGCTGCATTGTTCTCTAACAATGGTCTTCAGCCCTTGAGAAACATGACAGTAATGGTGGGGTGGCTGCTTACTGTAAAATTGGGGTTTACCCTACTCAGTATCTCACATTAAAATCCTTCCTTTCTTTTTTTTTTGGGGGGGGGGGAGGAAGAGGGGGGGACTGGGGGAGGGGAGCAGTCCACAGGTGAGGATCTTGTCTGCAGCCTGGAGGAAATGGAGTCTGCAATGATTTCATTCATTAAGGAAGGCTGTAAGAACTCACTCAGCAGTTTGCTTACTCACTGCCCTTGCAGGCAGAGAAAAGAGCATCCCAGTTGTACTGTGAGGTGGGATACAGACCCTACCCCAGGGTAGAATCATAGAATCGTTTGAGTTGGAAATGATCTTTAAAGGTCATCTAGTCCAACTCTCCTGTAATGAACAGGGACACCTACAGCTCCATCAGGTGCTCAGAGCCCCTCCAGCCTGACCTTGAGTGTCTCCAGGGTGACCACCTCTCAGGGCAACCTGTTCCAGTGCCTCACCAAATTGATCATAAAAAAAACTTTTTCCTTTTATCCAATGTAAATCCCTCCTCTTTTTTGTTTGAAACCATTATCCTTTGTCTTATCACAGGAGGCTGTGGATGCCCCATCCCTGGAGGCGTTCAAAGCCAGGCTGGATGTGACTCTGGTCAGCCTGGTCTGGTGGTTGGTGACCCTGCACATAGCAGAGGGGTTGAAACTGGATGATCATTGTGGTCCCTTTCAACCCAGGCTATTCTATGATTCTATGGAAGAGTCTGTCCCTTTCCTTCTTACAGCCCCCCTATAGTTACCGAAAGGCTGCTATCAGGTCGCCTCAGGTCACCACACAGCCTTCTCTTCTTCAGACTGAAGATCACCAGCTCTTTTAGCCTGTCCTCATAGGAGAGGTGTTCCATCCCTTGGGTCATTTTTGTGGCCCTCCTCTGGATGTGCTCCAACAGCTCCATGCTTCTCCTGTACTGAGGACTGATCAACCGGACACAGTGCTCCAGGTGAGGCCTCACCAGTGCAGAGCATAGAGGCAGGATCACCTCCCTTGCCCTGTTGGCCATGCTTCTTTTGATGCAGCCCAGGATATGGTTGGCTTTCCAGGCTGCAAGAGCACAGTTCTGGCTCATGTCCACCAGTACTTCCAAGTCCTTTTCAGCAGGACTGTGCTCAATCCTTTGGTCCACCAGATTGCATTGATAGTGGGACTTATGATGACCAAGGTGCAAGACCTTGAGCTTGGTTTTGTTGAACCTCATGATGTTCATCTGGACCCACACTGTGTATGTATGTGTAAGCAACACAAACTTCCTCTCTTTAAAAGAGAGTCAAATTAAATTCCTGATGTTTGAGGAAGAGTCTCAGCACAGCAGAGAAGAGGCACCTCTATCTAGAATGCCCAATATTATTCATCTTGAAAGGCAAGAACAGTCCAAATGCAATGGCTCCCTCTTCTCCTGGGGCCCTCACTAAAGACAGACAGCTCGGCAGTCTGGCAGTCACAGCTAAATCTCACAGGGTAATATTTCAGCTTATATAAGGGAATGGGGCTCTCTGCCAAAAGAGCTTCTGCAACTCACATCAGGGAGGATTTGGCTGGAGATAAATCAGGCAGTCCTTGCCCTGGAGGAGTCATAGTACCAGCAGTGCTCACCTGTCTGCCTGGTGTCAGAGCAAAGCCTATCCTGCCTTATGCAGCCCAGGTATGAGCTGCACATTTGAGGTGCTCTGGTGATGACATTAAGGAGCACTGGCAAATCTGAGTGGAAAATAAGTGTTCAGTGGGAGTGCTTTCCCTTGTAGAAAGTGTCCTTCCAGGGACATATGCTGACCTCCCTGCTTTGTCACCACTTTTTTTGTGCCATTGGTCTCTTGGTTTTGGTCTGCTGCTAGCCAGCACCACATTTAGCATTGTGAGCCACAGGTTCAGAGTAGGTGTGAGCAGGACTTCCTCCACAAAGTGGGATGGGAAGAATGGTGAGTAGCGACATGGTTCCAGGTCTCCAAACATGCATTTCTACACAGCTGCAATGGAGGAACACCCGTCCATCTGACCATCATTTTCAGGTCAGATATCAGGAAAAATTTCTTCTCGGAATGAGTGGTCAGGCACTGGAAGAAGCTGTCCAGAGAGGTGGTGGGGTCACCATCCCTGGAGTTGTTCAAGAACCATGGAGATGCAGCACACAGGGACATGGTTTAATGGGCATGGTGGTGATGGTTTGATGCTTGGACTAGATGATGGTCCAGTGGTCTTTTCCAAACTTAATGATTCTATGACTTCATGATTCTATGATTCCATAATTCTGAGATTCTATGATTTTGAGGCAACTGTGGGCTTTCTGCTCCTGAACCAGGGGAAGGTGAGGAGAACCAATGATTCAGAGCTGCCTGAAACACAGTTTGTCCTAGGGCTAGTCTGATGGAGAAGCTGCTTGCAATCAGTCATTGCCTGCAGCCCTGCCTCAAGCTGCCTGGCAGTGGGCAAATTTCATAGAATCATAGAATAGCTCACATTGGAAGGAAATTTAAAGATCATCTGGTCCCAAACCCCTGCCACAGACAGGGTTGCTACTAACCATATCAGGCTGCCCAGGGCCCCATCGAATCTGTTCTTGAACATCTCCAGAGATGGGGCATCCCCAGCTTTAGGCAATCTGTGCCAGTGCATTTGTTCCTTGACTCTAACTCGTGCATCCATCATATGTCACAACACACAGTGTGGAGAGCAGCACCCTGCCACAAACACAAACCATTCTCCTGCCAGCCAGAGACCAATGCTTTACCTGGGTCTACTGGACCAGAATGAAGCACTGGGGCTGATGCAGAGCGTGCTCCACCTGATACCCATGGGGAAGTCTTCAGGAGCCCAAAACAGGGCTTCCTTTATCACCACCCTGCACGCCCACTGGTTCTGTTGCATAAATACAAAGCAATTTGCTCTTGGCTGTTTGTAGTTGGTTTTGCAGTGGGCTCATTGCGTGCGGAGGAGGCACACACATGGGCTTGCCAGCCTTCGAAGGAAGACCAACAATCCTTGAAATGGTGCACTAAGAAAGGGCTTTCCTGGAAATTGCTTTTGGTATCTGTATAACGAAACATAGCAGAGTCTGCTGAGCACAGAACCTTGCTGTAGATCTCATGCTTGTAACTTGCAGGCTGTTTTAATACAAGGAGAAAAGGTATTTCTAGTTCTGTAGACTGCAAGCTGAAGCATGGAGACATTAAAAGCTACACCAACAGATCAGACTCTAAGGGGTTTGGGCCATCCTTGTCTTGGAAGCTGGAAGGACACTGCAGGCTATCTCCAACAGCACTGGATGCCTGTGTGTAAGCAGCTGAATTGAACTATGATAGGGCCTCTTAAATCACGTCACTATCAGGGAAAGACCAAGACAATTTTTCCTATGCCAGTTTCTGCATAAAGCTCTCCCATTACTGGATATTGTGATATCAAATGGCTTCTGGCCTTGGCTGCTATGAAAGCTCCTTAACAGATAAGAAAATATGTCTTCATATTTGTCATTTGATTATGAAAGGAGACATTTTAATCAGCATTTGTCAGCCTGTCTGATTTACTAGCAGTATATTATTCTGTTATACCACTTTTATCAGTGTCCTATAGTCTGCTCATTCATAAACAATGATTACCCTTTCTGTAACAAAACTGTACTTTCTTTTTCTTAATTGGGCAAAACTCCCACTGAAGTTCTGCCAAAATCAAGGCAAATGTCCTGGGGAGAAAAAGTGTAAAGGGAGCAGACACAGAAGTTTACCAGAGACTAAATTCAGAGTCATAAGGCCAAGGTTGCCCGCATAAAGAGCTCAGGTTGGATATTAGGAAAAATTTCTTCTCCAAAGAGTGGTAATGCATTGGAACAGGCTGCTCAGGGAAGTCATGGAGTCACCGTCCCTGAAGATTTTCAAGTAAAGAGTAGATGTGACACCGGGATGGTTCAATGTTACATGCTTTAAAGGGCAAGATGGTGATGGTTTGACATTTGGACTATATGATACCATAATGATTCTATGATTTCTGTGGTTTTATGATTCTATGAAAGGTTCCTAGAGATGTGTCTATCAATGTCAAAGAAAAAGCAATCTTTGAGTGCTGTTTGCACTAAGCCTAGGAAGAAGCTAGTCTCCCTGGCTTCACTTTTGCTTTGCTGTCTCTTGTTCCTGGCATGGGAAGGCTGCTTCAGAAGAGAGAAGCTATTGCTTGCTGCCCTCATACCAACTGGCAGTGTGGTAAAGAGAAGGCAAAGTAGTAGGCAAGTTTTGCTGAATGCACCAGAGATGAGAACAGAGATGAAAAAGAGTGTTGTGTTTTGTCAGCTGTGGGTCCTGCAGCATAGAAGGACAGTTTCTGCAACAAATCACTGCACTTGTTTCAAATGAGATGCATGGATGAGATGCATCTGTCACAGCTCAGGTTAAAACCAGGTGAGTCCCAAGCAGCACTGCCGTTTGCATTCCTTGACTACAATAAATAGAGATTTATGATGTTCAGCTGTATTGGTGCTGCCTAGAAAGTCCCCTCTGCTTTTACTTCTGATATTTGCAATATGCCCAGGGTCCTTCCCATGCTGCTGATGCTGAGAATGAATCTAGCTTGTGCTATGAAGTGCTGTGAGCAATGGATGGTAACCTACATTTTGACAGACTGTCAAATTCTACACCGAAGTATGTGTCTTGGTGTCTGGTGGCCCTTTTTGCTGCACAAATAAAGAAAGACCCAAAAGCAACTGTTTAGGAGCATTCAAAGCATAGCAGAAAATACTGCTTGATGCTATTTCTACTCCTTATGCAATAGCTCTGCTAAAAGATCTTTTCTTGCTGAGGAAAATGTGACACTTAAAAGGTAACATATTCTTTTCACCTTCCAGTTTCCAATTCATTTTATAACTTAGCCCCAAGAAGTGATCAGGGGCAGCTTTCCTTTCAGCCCAAAATCTCTTTTTCATGCACTGGATGTCAGTGCTTCCGAAAAGATTAAATAAGGCAGAGGTAATGTAGATTTAAAGGATTTTCCAGATGAAGTGCCAGGGCACTTTGAACTGAAGAAGAAAGAGGTTGCTGTGCAGGGACTGTTTGGTATGGGGGAAGGTGCTGTGCAGCACTGCCTGGCGCAATGCCTGTGGGTGAATATGCCGTGTCTGCAGAGCAGCACTGTTAGTACAGTGCATAAAGGGGGTTAATGTCCAGCTGTGGATCTGAGGAACAGTTCTTAGGTCTTCACAAGGATGTACCAGGACCACTTTGCAGGATCAGAGAGGTGGAGTACTCTGATGCTACCGTATTGAGTCTGGATGTGAAACCACAGGCAACACTGGTAGAGCACAGGGGATCTCCATCTCCCTTAGCCTTTGTCTGCAGATTCAGCCCGGCATCAACAGCAAAACCCTTCCCAGTATGGAAGGGAGAGTTGTGAAAACAGTGCATGGGTTCCCTGTATTTGTTCAGTGGCCGTTTCAACTGCGAATGGGCATCAGACATCACCAGGGTTAAATGTTACTGATATCACCATAAAAAGAAGCATCAGGGCATTTTTTCCTGCTTGTCCTCCAAGACGGAGGCTCCTCCCTGCTTCAGCACTGAGAATGTCTGGGTGAGAGCATGAACTGCTGGAAAGGATAAATTATTCCTGTTATCTCCAGATGGATCAGATCTCTAACAGAATCTGATACTAGCCCTTCAAGAGGAAAGTTCAAGGGAGGTTTGTGGAATTGCTCACTCTGTAAAGAGCAGAGCTACCTTCTGGCTGTGAGCAGTGGGTGGAAAGAGAGGTAGGGGAACGAAAAAGCTTTAATACAAAATAAAAATAATAATATTAGAAAAAAAATCCCCTTCACATTTCAGTAGCAGCTCTTCCAAGGATCCCAGACCAAATTAACTCATGAAAAATTCCTGGCAGGTCAGCATGAATTCCACAGATAGGTAGAAAGAGATCTGGGGGCAGAGTGAATATACAGCTTCAAGCCATGCACAAGGGTAGTGCAGTGGGCAGAAAAAGCAGGCAGGAGTCCAGCTCCATTTCTACTCTCTGTCTGGCTTTTCCTTGTGCTGCTTGATTTTCAGGATTGGTAAGAGATTTTAACTCTACCTAGGGCCATCTTTGAAGAGCTTCATAGAGGCATGGAGGCAGGAGACTGGAACAGTGTGAATATCTCTGATCAGATACTCATCACTGCCTGTTCAGGCTTGTTCACACTTCGGTGTATGTGGGTGTGTAGGTGTGGGGCAGTATGGGATTATTTGGGAGCAGCAGGCAACATCAAAACTACAAGTCTTGACAGCAACCCAGGGGCTGATACTTGTATGTTCTGTGCCTGCAATGGGCCTGCCTTTTCCTGAGCTTTTCACTAACATTCTGGACAAACTTACAGCAGCTGTTACCTGGTGAGCTCTGGTGAAAAACCATTTATTTTGAAATCTGACCATGGTTTGAGCGGTGAATCCTTGGGAAGGCTGAAACTTGATGCATAGCCATATCAAATAAATGGCCATTGGGCAAATGACTGCAGATATCCATATTCTGCATCAGTAGACATGCATAACATGTTTGTTGAGATATCTTTGGCTTCTTCTTATCACTTTTGGACATTTATTTATTCTTTCTCCTATAAAGGGATTAAGATTTCATCCTGTACTACTCACTTAATTAGCAGCAGGGTAGGCAGGTAGAAGTTTTTGCAGTGTGCTTGCACAGCTCCTAGGACATTGGTCCCAGTCCTTAGTGAAGCAAATGTGATGGTGGAATGACTGGCAATAAGGACTCCAGTTCTAATCCCAGACCTCCTTCACCACCCGTACCTCTCCAACGTATGTCCAGGTCCAAAGCAACAATCAAACAGCTGCTCCAATAATTTTGCTTTCAATAGCTATGCCCATAGACTATGGAGCACAGAATTCTCCCCCATTCCCTATAGCAAACTTCAGACTTAGAGACCCGAAGCCATCTTATAAGATGCAGGAAAACTCATAGGCATCCTCAGCCATGCAGTAAGAAGAAATTTGTTAAGTAAAATTGCCCCTTAACTTTACGAAAAGGGTCACAGCTCTTACTATAGATGAAAGAGAAGAGCCTGCAGATGAAAGGGAATAGAATCACAGAATCACAGAATCACAGAATTGTAGGGGTTGGAAGGGACCTCCAGAGATCATTGAGTCCAATCCCCAATAGGGCTTCTACAAGGCTAAGTCAAGGGAGGCTCATTCCTATTCCCAAATCTCATGTCATGTGTAGCCTCTAGTAGGTTACATGTAATTCAATACTGCCAGGAGAATCAGTCCACGCATCTTTCACTGCTCCTCTTTCCAACTTTAGGTGCTTCTAAGAAGCTGAAGAAACTTCAACAAAAAGAAAGAAAAACTGCTCCCTGGGCCTGCAGGCACCCAGAAACAGCCCTAGGTGATTGCCCTAGGTGATGGCAACAATACTAAGATCATCTAGTCCAACCACTGACTCATCTGCACCATGCTCACTAAGCCATGTCTCTAAATGCCAATCTGCTCTCTTCTTTAACACCTCCAGAGAGAGTAACTCCATCACTTCCCCAGGCAGCCTGTTACAGTGCATTACCACTCTTTCTGAGAAGAAATTCTTCCTAATATTCAGCCTGTACCTCCCCAGATGCAAATTGAAGCTGACAACCAACTTCACTACAATCTTATTTCAAGTAGCTGTAGAGAGCCTCCACTTCTCCAGACTGAACAGTTCCAGTTCCCTCAGACACTTCCCATAAGACTTGTGCTGCAGATACATCACCATCGTTGTTGCCCTTCTCTGCACATTCTCCAAGGCCTAAATATCTTTAGACATGATCCTACCTGGTCATAAAAACCCAACAGCCCTTTGTGGACTACCAATGAAAGGGATGTCTGTGGGGTTTTCATCATTTTCAGGCATCAAAACTTTAATGTGTGCTGAGCATCAGAACCTTCTCCACAACTCCAAAACCTCACTCACAAATCCTCTAGAGATCGACTGTCCTTTCGTAAGTGAAAAGCAATCAGGCCCAGGCAGGCAAGGGCAGGGTGTTTTCAGTTGTAACCTTAAAAGCTGCAGCCCAGGTTACACTTTACAGATATATTGGGTATTGCAGATGCTCTCAGGAACCAAGGACCAGTCGGTCACATCCCATCTTTGCCTTGTCACCACCCCCCCCCCCCGGACCCTTCATAAACACAGATGTTCCTTCTCCTCTGACAAAAATCATTCATGAAAAATTCAATGGGACGTTTCTTCCCCTCTTTTTCTCCCTCTCGTTTTTGTTGTATTCTTGACAAGCTTGAACTCCATAGGGGGGGAAAAGAAAAGAGCAGCCCAGCCCCTGGTCCTCCCGCATCCTGTGCAGTGCCCATTTTACATGGTACAAAGGTCATTTAGCATAGCATGGAGCCCTCAGTGAGTAGCACAAGGCAATTTCATCTGATCCGTGATGGAATTCCACTCAGCCAAAGTCTTTATTATTATGCATTTTTTACACATTAGGATTTTCCCTTTGTTGGCGGCCAGATCTCTTCATGAGGTGTTAAAAAGTGCAGAGGGGCTCTCTGCTCCACTTCGGGGAGCTAATCCTGTCTTTAAGGCCAGGATAACTGTTTCATTGCAAGTCCGGCTGAGCTTTAGAGGCTCTGACTGCTGACAAGGATCTCAGAAGGCAGCACAAAACCTGCGCTGGAAGAAAAACTGTCCCTGCTTCTTCCGCATCCGAGTGAGGACCATCAGACTGTAGTTTCTTCCCTCTCTCTTTTATTCCTTTTTTTTTTTTTTTCTTTTTTTTCTTTTTTTACTTTTAGTCCCTAATTTTCTGAACGCTTTCCAAGCTTGAAAACATGTGATGACTCATTTGCACCTGTGAAAAGCAATTCTCCCGGTTTGATGGATGATATGGGAAACCTTAAGAAATAAAGGTTAACTGGTAGAGTTAAATAAATAGATTGTCCCCCAGCAGTGAATGGAGCAATGCTGCAGGCAGGGCAACCATCTGCTTCATGCCAATCATGGCCACATGTCTCCAGGGTAGTGGAACAGCAGCTTTATTGAGTATTTTTATCCTTTGAGTACTAATTAGATTATACCTGTATCTGAAAAAAATTGTTCACAGCTCTTATAATATGATTTCAAGGCCTACTATAATGCATCTAGGTGAAAACTAATCTAGTCCAGTACCTCAGAATTGAGGATGTTTCAATGATTTTCGACTGTTCTGACTTTATCTGAAGAGATGAATTCAAACAGGAACAGGTGCAGAGCAAGCAACAAGGATGTAGCAGAACCAGGGCCTGGAAAGACTGTCTTATGAGAGGAGACTAAAGGAGATTGGTTTGTTAAGCCTTGCAAGATGAACGGGACTTAACTGCTGTCTATAAGTACTTTGGGGAGGTACATTCAAAGGAGGGAACAGAACCGTTAAAGCAAAAGGCAGAGCTGGCATGAGAACAAATGGATATAAGGTCATCACTAATAGACACTGTCAGGAAATAAGAAGTTGTTTTCCAGCCATCTGAGCAGCGTAGCTCTGAAATGGGCTTCCAGCAGAAGCCAAAGCATGGCATAGCACAAATGGTGCTTGGGGTAGAGATGGCATGTCCTGAGATGTGACGAATGAATGCAGAGCCCAGAGAGATGACCAGCGGTCCCAGCACAAGAATCTTATAATAAATGAAGGTGGGAGGAAAAAAAGATGAAAAATTGCAGCAATGCTGGCAATTTAGTAAGAACAGGCTATTTCTGTGGAAAATCACTTCTTAGGGAACAGAAATAACCAGTGAAAAAATTTCAACCAGTGAGATAAGAACTGATAATTAAATGTGTAGTAGGAGTAAAATGGTTTTCCTGGTTAATACAGGAAGCAGATAGGAGAACTGAGAATAGCTGTAAGCCTGATTTCTTCATGACAGTACATGCTTTCTTCCCTGAAATGTAGCAAATCCCAGAAAACCTATAGTGGACAAATCCTGTAAGCCTGGGAAATGACCACTGCTAGCAATGAGCAGTGTTTGAAAGAGTAAACCGAATTTTGTCTTTTTCCTTATCTTCTCCATGACTAAAATTGTAAAACACAGGCAAAGAATTCCCTTTGGCACACTGCCTAAGGAACACGGGGGTAAGCAAGAATAGCTATTTAATTCCCTTGCTGAAAGTGGCTTTTTTCCCCCTTCAGATTTAGACAAATCGAAATGTTGAAGTGAATTCACTAGTCTGGCACAGCCCATTCAGATGAAGCTGGTCTGCTGCACGTGAAGACCTTAAACAGACTTGGCTCAACAGAAGCATGAGCTGTTTTTGTTTTGTGAGTAGAACCTGAGTGCTATTTGGAGTCATCCTCTCACAAACAGGTGGCAAAGCACCGTGTTTTGGTAAAACTGAACTTTCAGGTGAAAGGCTTTTGGGTAATTGGTTGTAAGTGATTTGATGTATGGTCATCATCTTGTGAATGATAAGAGAAAAAAGTTATCTGCTTCTGGATTTGCTTATAAACCAGGAAAAAAACACAAGTTACTGGGAATTCCAATCTCAGCACCTCTACCAGGCGATTGCTGTCTTTGTAAGCACAGGATGGTTCCTTCAAGATATTGTTCTTGTTTTTCTGGTTTCTCAGGTACATTTTGAACTCTTTTTTTTTTTTTTTTTTTTTTTTTTTTAACAGTTAGCAATGTACTGGTCCCCTTTCACTAATAATGAATGCAAAGAAAGGTAAGGCAAATAGTTACCAAACAACCAAAGGGATTAAACAAAGAGTGACACCTGTATGTGTATGTGTAACCCCAGGTACTAGGACTGGAGCATATCAACACAAGCATACATCAATATCAGTCAATAGTCCTCTGTAACCAAATATCATATGCACTGCAAACACCCACAAGCATCCCAAGCATCCACCCTGGTTACCCAAGTGTGATGCATCATGATCTCTTTTTCCAGTTAAGATTCAGGCAATGACATGGAGAAATTATTCAATCCCAAGGTTAGTAACAAGGTAGTAACCTGCCCAGATGGCTCAGATGAAAGATTAAAGGCGATTAGAAAAACATGGACCAGATAGCTGATGTTCTAACATACAGTTATAGGTGCATGACGACCAACTGCTCCAAAGAGACACTTGCTGAACTGCAGGGATAATGCAGAAAAAGAAGAATAAATTAATTACCTGGCTAATGATTTTACTTCAGTACTTGCCTTCATTAGATTGACTCCAGAAATAATTTGTTCACTGTCCTTGTGCACATACTGCTACTGTTTGTCCCTGTTTGCATTTATGAAGCTCAGGTCTGTGCTGAAACTTGAGAAAATTCTAGGCAGAGTTTAGAGATGCGGAAACAGCTTTAAACTCTCTACTTGATAAAAAAGCACTCTAATTCTCTTATAGACTGGGCAGATATCAGGACACTGATGTTAGAGTTTTGCAGCTGGGCAAAACCTCACTGAGATTTTAAGGGTTAGGTGCTCAATGATGGTAGTGCAATGAGAGTGGTAAGACAGTTGTGTATTCCCACCTATCTCCCAGAAAATGCCTTCAAGTGAAGAAAATACCATCCATGGTATATATTATATAGAGAAGAATAACTGCTTGGATCACGAGTTTCCTGTTGAATGCATGCAGCAGTAACATGTCATATGAATCAATTAACGATTAGGCATAAACGTTTACTGATGTGGTTTGTAAAGAACCTTTTATTTTATACCACAGAAACTCTGTCGCTGCTTTTTTTCTTCCTTTAACATGAAGTTCATGTAGAGTATGGCAGCCCGCAAACTAAATCATCATCTAGTCTGGAACTTAGGCTGGTGATTTCATATTACTTAGAGTTTCTATGACAATTTTCTTCTGAAGCAGAAAAAAGACATCATCTGTTTAAATGATGGGGTGTGCAATTTCATTTAGACAGACAGAGAAAAGGATGGAAGGAAAGAACCTCTGCACATTTTTGTTCTGAACTCCTGAAGAAGGTTACTTTCCTCCTGAGAAATGGAAGAGAGAAAACCCATTGCTGGCAAGGCTGTGCTTTGCATTCAAATCTCGTATGCTATCTTCACTACTGCTATATAGACTTCCCTTTCTCCTAGCTTCTTTGCTTTCCCATACTGAAGAAAAAAGAGAATTTTCCTCTTTTAGCTTGTCTCCATAGGTGTTTCTTCAGCTTGTGCTCAAAGTCTGTGTGAGCTGATAACAATGAAAGACTTATTACTAACTCCAGTTTGACCAAGTACCTATCAGTGGACTGATAAGATACAATACACTTACATACCAAGAGATAGGTGTCTTCTGGTTCAGATCTGACCCAAAAGCAAAAACAAATGTTAAATTAAGATAACCAGAACTCAGAGGACTTTGGCTCTGGGACTCCAGTTTTGATCTTTTTATTATTTATTTATTCCTCATGTACACTTAATCATTTCCAGCAGATGTTCAAGATCCGTCATGCCACCTGAAATTTACTGAAAACAAAATGAAGTGCAACTAATAAAAACATATATGTATATTGCGGAATCGTGGCTACCTGATCCTAGATGGTTACTGCAGGGATCCCAAATTTCATGCTGCTGAAAAGTATTTAAACATTAATATCAATTTGAGACTTCAGTTCTGATCACGCTAGATGACTCTTAACAACCATGACCAACCTCTCCTCAAATCATTACCATTCGTATAGCCACAAAAGGCAAACTTGATGAGAGAATGAGAAACTAGTGGTGTCTCAGGCTAAGCATACAACAGTGGGATAGCTATAAATGAACCTTTTCAGCCATAAATTACATGTGGCCAGTAATTCCCTTTTCTCCTTCTTTTCCCTCCCTCCCTTTTCTCCTCCCATCCCCCCCTTCCACTCCTGAAAACCCTGGGACAAAGGCTTGCCTCTCTGAAGGATGCCTTTCTGGAGGATTAAGCAGCTTTTGTTGACAAAATACAAATTACAACTCCTTTGCTTGGTGTCCCGCCTTCTCAGCTGGGCTCCAGTCCCTGAGGGACAAGGCTCTATTACCCCTGCGTAGATGAAGAGCTCAGAATAGGCAGATGTAATTATTAACACCATTCAATGGGGTGTCTTTCTGAATTATCAATTAAAAATCTCTACTGTTTTTCCTCACACTAAATAGAAAGCTGATGGCAGTTAATCTATTGTGCAGCAGAGCTTTATATGCATATTTAAGCAGTGTGCTTCTCTGCTTTTTCATTCCAAGGGCAGTGTGGGGTGAGAGGGACTCCCATGAGGGAGCACAAAGACCCCTGTCATTTGAATGAGAGAAAATTCTCTGGAAAAATATTGTCGCCTTCCACCCCTGCAAACAGGTCCTGTAGAGATGGCCAAACAGACGAGAGATGCCTGATATTGTGAAAGATGACAAATGAGTGTTCCCTGCTCGCACACCAAAGTGCATCTAAACGGCTCTTGTGACGTGCTATTAAAATGCAGAGTTCACGGGCAACAGACACATGAACACGAAGCGAAAACAGAAATCGAACAGCGTGATTAAAACCAACAGCAAGGCTGAGCCGTGCTGCCAGGAGCTGTCAGTTTTTGGCAGAGGGAGAGGACTGACGAAGCAGGTTTAGAGGTAGGGGCTGTCAGTGAGGCTTGAGCAGGGGCTCACGGGTAGAGCTGTGTCAAGCCTCTTGCTGACCTGTAAGTACTCAAAAGAATAAAATTCCCTGCAGAATTCCCAAGGCATCTTGTCCAACTCCACCAAGAGTTTCAAAATTTCCACTGATGGAAGTTTTGATATAACAGTGGTGTGCTGAACTATTGCTTCTATTTAACAGCTCCAAACCCAGATCCCAACATTTCCCTAGAACTAATGGCCATTTTTTTCTTGTGAGAAATTTCTCTCTGGTCATACTGTTCAGTCTACTGCATGCAAAGAGTGAACTTCTGATTTTTTTTCCATATTATATGTTGTCTTTTATTATAGATGGGATTCTGAATTCACAGCAGAGTGAGAGATGTTGGAAAAGTGGCATTATGCACAGCAGAAATGGCAGTTCAATTATTTCAATTTTCAGAGTGGAGCCAACTAAAAAAGCACCCAAAGAGAGACAAAACAAGAAAGAAAATGGGACTATCTCTGGGTTTGAGTAAGTAGAGCTAGAAGTGTCACATCAGAAAAAAAAATAAGAACTGCTAAGGAAATGAAAAACATTTTGGGTTGGACATGTGTCTTCAGCAGTTTAAGATCTTAGTTTATTACTGCTTAAGACCTAGAAGTAGCACTGAACTATTGACATGTTGGACGACTTCCACCTATTGCCTAATACAAAATCTTATTATTTTTTCCCTAGTGCTTTGGAGTCAGGATTATCTAATAGCATACAATACCTGGGTGCTCTCTCTCTTTTTGCATTTAAATAATATAATTCCCCTTGCCCCCAGAGTTGGCAGACCACAATTGACCATAATATTCATGCGTTTCCAAGCTGCACTGCTCTACTCAAAAACCTTTCTCCAAGACAAATAGCATTTGAACTTTGTCCAATTTTTCTTACATGGTATGTGCCCTTTATTTACTCCATCATGTATATCTCACTCCATTTAAAATATTCACAGTTTGTTTTCAGTGCTATCTGGCTGGCCTTCAGTCTGGGTTTAACAAATGTTAGACGTTACATTCACTTGCATATTTCAGGCTTTGTCATGAACCAGAAGGAAAAAAAAGCATTAAAAAAATTGCCTGCACCGTGATTTAAATAACATGTTCAGATCCTTTATTTTTCTGTTTTAAATGCCTTCATGTCTTGGCCTTATAAGGTACAGGCTGTCTTACACTGAACTCTAGCTGGGTGGCCTCAGTCAGCCAACAGCCCTGCAAGATCATCCCATTAAAGTCATTATGTTTACTTCTTATTTCAACAAATGAACCTGGATTTTGAGACAGTAGAAACTGAGAGAAGGAATCTTTGGTCCATATCTGAGTGAAAGGATGTGAAGTTCCATTGCCAATAGGCTGCAAAATTTGCTGCCAAAATTATATATATTTTTTTGCCACAGGAAAGGTCTGTTTCCCTATGAAATCTGATGAAGCTGTCAGATCATGGGCAAGAAATATAGAAGAGGAATTGCTGACAACCAAAGCAGTTTCTTATCTGAGCAACACTGCTTAGGCTCAGGAGCACCAAACCTCTGGCCCCGCTTCCACCAAGAGAGTATGTGCTCCCATGAATAACACCAATAATCTTGCCGAAATGCTCTTTCAGCAAGACTGGGGAAACTGAGACAGAGCCTTACTCAAGGCTCCACAAAGCACTGCTGGACTAGCCAGGAAGCAGATGTGTTTAAAGTATGCACCAGGGAAGGACTTGAAGCACGTGTCTTCCAACAAGTAGCTTATCTTATACTGGGAAGGCAACATGTCCATGTGCCTTTGGTGGTGTGCAAAGGGAGAGGTACTCTGATATTTCTCCCAAAACGTGTGGTCTATGAAGAAGAGAGAAAGGACAGGATACTGAAGGCAATAGACCTTGAGGTCAGATGTACCAGAGGAAATAGTGAAGGGTGATCAGCCATGTTAAGGGGAATGAAACTAGGAAAACAAACACTGGTTCTTTGATGAATGCATTGGTTCTGGGCTGAGATCACCATCTTCTGCTACTTCATTTCTCGGTAACACATCCCACATGCCCTCTGGGCAGGGATGGGTTCCTGAAGGAGCTGCTGAAGAAAGGAACCCTCTCCAGCATGGTCCCCAGGATCTCCTGGCTTGCAAAAGAAGGAAAGGTGAGTGAACATTTGCAGTGTTCTACAGTAATCCTTCCACAGCTGGATCTGTGATTTGCCTGAGGCAATCATCCTATGTATGATTTCCCTGCCATCTCCAGATAAATAGGACAATAAAAAGAAGACTGAAGGACGAGTTGATGTGATTAAGTGTCCAAGTACATTCCAGAGATACTGGGCACTACAAGGGCTTTTCAGATTCAGCCAGAGAGCAGCACAACAAGAACCAGTTAGAAGCTCATCCTGGAAGTTAAGGGCAGACAAATTCACAGGGGAAATAAAGCATGCAACTAAATAATTAAAACAGCAAGGCTGATTAACCCGTAGAACAAACTGCGGAGGGGAAGCAAGACAATTCCAAATCAACACTGAATGCCTTTTTGGAAGTCATGCTTTGATCAAAATAAAAGTGATTTGGCTCAAGAGAAGGAAAGCAGGGTGAACTTGGTTCCCTGGGGGAAGTTTCCAGAAGACTCCTAGCTGAGCAAATGTCTCTTCTCTAGTTCTAACAATCTCCTGAACTCTTCATTATGAGGTTTTGTTATTGTAAATGTCATCCTATCAGTTGCATGGCAAGAAGTGTCAGCACTCACCCAGCAGTTCATAGGAGGACTTTTATCCTTTTGTGTCTCACAAATCTCTCTGTGCACAAGGGAAAATGAAAAGAGGGGAGGAGTGAGTGCTGGAGTGACTCATTGCAGAACTGGAGAAGAGTCCCAGTCTGGTGGAAGGCTATACTGTGCCAATGCTCACAGCCCGAAGAACTGCTTAGCAAGCTTTTGTGAGATGAAAAACCAAAGCAGCAAATGCAAATGTGTGAGCTGGATAAACAAAAACATCCCCTGAATAAAAGTCTGGGAAAATGGATCGAGGCTGCTCCATCTTAGGGCTGTTGACTGCATTCCTCCTCAGCAGCAGGATTTGGCCTTGCTGCTGGCAGGCTTGTGGCCACATGAGGAGCTCCAGTCTGCGTTTGAAGAGGCTTTGTAGCCACACTGCAGCTTGGAACAATGTGAGAAAGCACCAGCCCAAGCTCACCCCGAGTCCCAGCCCTTCTTCAGCCTGTAAATATGGAGGTTCTGTTCATAGTTGTAGTAAAAGCCACATTAAAAGTGACCTTAAGACTCTGCCCTGTGGAGGACATATAAGTTAATGGACAGTTCACTTGAGGTTCATATGGGAAGAGGTAAAAGCTGAGCAGAGATCTGATCTTCCATAGACAAAACTCATCCACACGGCTGTCAGAAAGTGAGGGCTGAACTTGCTGCCTTAGGAGCATCGTGCTGGACTTTTCCTTCAGTTAGGCTCCATACACATGCCCAGGTTCCATGCAAGTTCATGGAATCATAGAATATCCTCAGTTGGAAGGGACTTAAAAGGAACATTGAGTCTAACTCCTGGCTCCACACAACTCCACCCAAACCCAACCCCTGTGTCTGAAAGCAGTGTCCAAATTCTCCTTGAACTCCAGCAGCTCAGGGCTGCACCCACTGCCCTGGGCAGCCCGTGCCATGCCCACCACCCTCTGGTGCAGACCCTTTCCCTCACTTCCAGCTGCCCTTCCCCTGACACAGCTCCATGCCATTCCCTCAATCCCTGTCGCTGTCACACAGAGCAGAGCTCAGCGCTGCTCCTCTGCTCCCTGTGAGGAGCTGTAGCTGCCATGATGCCTCCCCTCAGCTCCTTTACTCTGGGCTGAACAAACCAGAGGACCTCATCTCCTCCTCACACATCTTCTACTCCAGACCCTCCTCTATCTTTGTAGGCCTCCTTTGGATGCTCTTTAATAGCTTTAAGTCCTTTTTGGATTGTGCAGCCCCAAAATGCACACAGTACTCAAGGTGAGTATAGAATGAGACAGTCACTTCCCTCTCTCTCTGATTGCCGCAGAAGAGCTTCAGTTTGTGCTTGTAGATGAGGTGCCATGGAAAACTGTGGCTCCAGCTCAGTGATACAGGGTAACACTCCCCAAATTACAGCGCCATATTGCATTCTGTAATTATTTGTGTAAGTGACTCATGTCATCCTCCACCGGTGGAAATGCCGGAGACATATGCAATCTGCACATAACTCAAGGCAGACACATTTCATAAAATCACAGAATTATTAAGGTTGAAGAAGACCATTAAGATCATCTAGTCCAACTATCAAACAATTCCCATCATGCCCATTGACAGTGTCCCTCAGTGCCACATCTCCACGGTTCTTGAATGCCTCAAGGGATGGTGACTAAACCACCTCCCTGAGTAGTCCATTCCAATGCCTCACCACTCTTTCTGAGAAGAAATTTCTCCTAATATCAACCTGAACCTTCCCTGGCATAACTTTAAGGTATTACCTTTCATCCTATTGCTGTTACCTAGGAAAAGAGGCCGACCCCAACCTTGCTACAACCTCCTTTCAGGTCTCCCCTGACCCTCCTCTTCTCCAGACTGAACAATGCCAGTTCCCTCAGCTGCTCCCCATAAGGCTTGTTTCATTGCCCTTCTCTGAACACTTCAGAGCACTTTAATGCCTCTCTTGAAGTGAGGAGCCCAGAAATGAACACAGTACTCAAGATGTGGCCTCACCAGTGCTGAGTATAGAGGTAGGAGGAAGAAGTGAAAGGCTGAAGGCTTAAACCTGTTTGGTGATTCAAATGAGTGGTAAAAGGAAACAGGCTTCAGAGATGTTGAAGCACACATTGTGGGTGCTTTATACACGTGGTAGAACCTCCACTTTCACATGCAAGGATGTGGTGCAGCCTTTGGTTTATTGTTGCCTTTATAGTGAGAGCTCTTCTTTTAAGCCCTGAGCTGAGGACTGAGCTGTGGTTCATGTGTGTGAGGTAATTTTGCCTGGATGCTCCTGCATTCCATGAGAGCACCTGATTTGGCTTCCCACAGCCATCTTTCACATAGCAAGGATCAAAAGTGTGTGACATTTATCTTCTTCCAAGACCCGGATAGCTGTGGGAAGACACAATTTGCAGATTAAGTCTTTACTGGGGAGGGCCAGTTTGATCCCAGATTACTTTATTTGGGATTCAATCCCAACTGCTGGGGCTTGGGAATCTTTCCCTTGGTGAGAACTAGAATTTGCTGCAGCCGCAGTCCTGCTGGAAAATTGCTCTGTTTGCTGCTATTTAAAAGGTAGCTTTAGCATCTGGACTTCGCAGCTTCCTGAGACATATGCAGGTTATGCTGCTTTGTAGGTCTGCAAACCAGGGACATCATCACCCACAATCGTGTACACCAGCATGCATGGACTGAGCAGTTAGCATGATTCTCTTTGCTCACCTTTTGCCTTGTGCAAGGGCATGGGACAGCTTCACAGCAAAAAACCTTGCACAGAGCTATTGAAAACAAGCAGTTCTCAATTTTCCCTGTACTTGCTGCTGTTTAACACCTAGGCTTCTTAATGAGGATAGACCTGTGTTAATACACATTCTTCTCTGAAAGGAGCACATGTGTAAGTGGGCATGCTGCCTTTGCACCTAACAGCACAGCAGATTTTCCCCAGATAATCTGGGTGTTTTGGAGCACCACTGATGTCCCAACCCAAGGGCCTCCATTTCCAAGGGATTTGCCCAGAAGTTGTTACACTTCACTGTAAAAGTCACATGTTTAAGTTCTGAATCACCATTCAGTTCTCAGCTTCACACATACGAGTATTTCTGTATGATATTAATGTGTAGAAGCTTTCTTTTTTAACTGAAAGCTGATTTTTTTTCATATAATCTCTTCGTAGCAGTCAGTGGGTCTTTAGTAAAACCAAGACATTGCAAGATCTGCAGTGAGACTACAACATTTTAGACTGTATGTATCTGGATAAGCATCTAACTAAAGCAAAATTACTAACCTCTATGAATTTTTTTATGACTGTTTTCCTATGGGCAATTACACAAGAATTCATCTTTCATGAAAACAGAAATAAAAGTGGCAGTTGCAAACAAGAAACTGAGAAATATAAACTATGATGCTTTAATCATTAGAATTCAAATTAGGAGAAGTCTCTTGCTAACTTCTGAACCATCTCATGATTTCTTAAGGTGATCTCGGGAATCTGAAAGGCTTTGTGAACAGTTTTTCAACTGTGGAGCTGGCAGCTTGCTAACCCTGAAAAACTGAGGTTATGACGGCACCCAGATGAGCATATTAAGCATGTTTTCTTGCTACTGGATTCCTCTGCATACAAACTTTTATTTTATTTTTTTTTTTCAAAATCAGAATATTCATGTCAAAGATATTGTAGACAGAAAACAAATTTCAACATAGGTGATGGAAAAACGACTGTGCTAGTACATCCAGCTTTTGCCACTCCTGTTTCCAAGTGACTGAGACTTTCCAGAGGCAGAGTACCTTAGCACTTGTAAGAAATAGTGTCTTTATCCAGGCAGTGTATGTGGTAAATTGAAAAGAAGGGTTGCATTGCCTAGACGGCTGAAGATCAAGTGACAGAAACCTTGATTATACCTCCCCTCTTCCATCTATGCTCTCATCCAGGACCTGAAATGATTTTTTTTTTCTTCCTTGTAAATTATTTGCTAATTTACCATGTACATACAAGCAATATAGGTGAACTTGCAGTTGTGAAGTGTCACATTTAAGAACTGTATGCCTGCATCATCTTGGATTTGAATTTAAAGGGCAGGCTGTTTTATCTGTCATTCATCTTAGGCAATTTTTAAACTCTTCGGTGTCCTGAACTCTTCCTAGGAGGCACTTTGCTCTGTTTTATTGGAGGAGATTGGCCAAAGTCAGGCAAATGCTGTTAGCATAGCCACATAAACATATTTTTCATTAGAAAAGAAAATTATATTCTTAATTTTATTATTATTATTATTATTATTATTACATAAACATTTATATATATTATGCGTTGGTAATCATTACAAAGTGGTGTATAAAGGTGTAGAACAGCTTTAGCCTTTGAGAAGCCCTTAGACTGGAGCTCACACTGAGCATAACGCTTAGCAAAGCAGGAGACTTTACACCAGATTTTAGAGTAAATTGTAGTAGTGCTCAGGACCTCACATGAATTGTCCTTGGACCATGACTCATGATGCCACTGCTAAAACCAGGGTCATCCTTTTGGCCATTGCTATTGTTAAGAGTCTGTCTAGTTTGACCTGTTGTGATTGAAGTCACACCTTTTGCTGAGTAGACAGTCCCAAATTTACTTCCTTTGTGAGTAAGATATAACAGATAGCTTATAAACACACATGGATCAGTGCTCCACCTCACAAAAGAAACATCCTTCTTCCTGGAAATATACAGCCTCATCACTCATGCAGAGCTACATTGATTACTGCAGTGCACAAATTATGCATTGTAAGAATGCAAGAACATAAGAATGATTGAACAAATATTCTATTAACCTCTATCCTGTTTCTGAACTTCTGCTAGTAGTAGATGCTTAAGTGTGTAGAAATGAGTAAGCAGCAAATAGGATTCACCAGTTTGTAGTCCAGGGACTTCCTCAGCCAGGTTGCATCTTTGCAAATAGATGGCCGGAGGGGGCAAGTTAGCTTACAGTTGCTAAAAATGTCAAAAGTAATTAGACCCTCATGAGTTATGAAGGGAAGAAAATAGGCATACTGTTGATGAAACTCAAGGTGTGTAGTCGGGGATCTGCTGCAGAGGCGAAACACTGACTATACTGCTGAGACAGACAGGGGAAGAGATGCAGCCCAGCAGGACTTCGGTTTCTACAGCCTTGGGAGATGACTCTGTCAGGGAGGAAGGCCAAAGTGAATCAGTGGAAAAACTGTGTTGCAATTAATTTGAATGTGACGTTTTCCCCCCCTTTTTAAATCACTATAGAATACCATAGGAGGAACCTTGTCCAATTAGGCAAATGTAATTTAGTTGGTTCTTGGACCCAGAGACCTTCCTTATGAAGATTTTCAGCTTTAAAGTAAAGCATGCTGGCTCTTTTTTTTTTTTTTAGCTGCACCTATTGCACCAGACCTCTCATCCTTGTCTCTAAACATTACTAAATGCTAGTGAAAAGCATTGATCCTCCCCGGTTGTCTGTAGCTTTAGCCATATACTATAAGATGAGCCAAAATAAACACAAACTGGGCAACTTTTCCAAGAATGAAAACACCTAATTTGTTGAACTTCTGGGTCTCAAAGGCGCTTTGTCCATTTTTACTTCAAACTTTCCAGAAAGAAAGGCCTGTTCTTCAAAAAGATCATGGATGTAAAATTCCAGATGGATTGTTGCAGACTTAGAAAATTAGGGAAAAAACTACTGTGACATGGATACTGTTTTGGACTACTGTCTCTCCACAAAGTACTCCCCAGTATAGCAGGAGAAGGCAATGTGATGTATTGGGTAGCTTGAACAAACCTCTGTACTGATGGTATTTTCAGGATTTAAACCATCCAAATTGCATTTGAATGTAATAGAAACACTGAGCACATTATGGTACATTTAAATAAAACATTTTACTGAGTATTAAATGAGGAAGCATTCATCTGGTTTTGGCTGGAGAGTGAGAGGCACATAAAGGCAGACTTCTTTCCTTTTTTAGTGATTTAGAGTTTCAGGGTACAGTCAAGCCAAGACCAGTATCTGACACTTTGGGAGGTTTTCCCTGTATAAAATTGTATAATATTTATGTGTAAAAAAATGTATAAAATTTACTTGGTCTTATTTTTTAAGTCTTTAACTGCCTATGTTCTTTGTTGCAATGAATATTTCTGTTGAAGTTTGGCATTCGAGTTCTCTGTTCAGGAAAACAAAATAAACTATTATTTGCTTCTGCCCACCTCTGAGAGTACTGCCTTAAAAAAACAGGACACCCAAATGTGAAATGTGGGCCAGTTAGGTGTCAGCTTGCAGTGGGTAACAGCCATCCCTCCACTTCCCTCTCCTCTGGTCCTTCGAGTGAAAATCTGGTAGAGGTAAAATAGGAAAGCCTTTGAGAGGTATGTTCTCTCTTCTGGAGCAAAACTAAAACCCTGCAATTCAAATGTGTGCAATTTAGGAAAGAGTTTACTCTCCCACTCTGGCTGAAAAGTATATTGATACAGGAATAATTGATCTAAAAATTAAGTCTAAGCCATGCCATCTAACAGGAATTCACTAGCATACGAATATGAGAGGGGGGAGAAAGCAAAGGTCATCTTGACCCACTCTACAGCAAAAGCTTGGAGTCTGTTCAGAAAATTCCTGCCTATTAAGTCCTACTAAAAACAGTGCTTTGATCTCTGTACAATGCACTCAATTAGAGGGAGGGAATTCTAAAACAAAAGCTTTTTAAAATTTCCTTTAGAATTAATAATTTTGAGGGTGGTGGAGGATGATGGGAACAATAGAAGGAAATCATCGCTCACTATTTGCCCAGACATTTTGGTAAAACATAAAAAGCTAAGAGGAAACATGCTTTGGAGGGTGGGTTCAGGTATGAAATTGTTCACAGTATGCTGATGTCTATTTGTGGTGTGTAGGATGATATATAAACACAAACACATAGCTTTATATGGTACTTTTTTCGAAGTATTTCACCCCATGGATCGCGCTTTCTTGAGTGAAGCTAAGGCATGCAAGTGATTATGTCAATTAGAAACCAGGGTGTTTCTTCCTCAAAATGCTTTCCTTTAAACAGTGTTATCAGTCACTGTAGGCAGAGTGACAGAAAAATTCCATGCACACCTGATTTAGCAGCATTCCATGATAGGATAAAGGCTAGTACACTTCTGGCAAAGTCAAGGCATATGGATTTAACAGTATTTTCCACACAAAAGAATAAAATTAACCTGTTGAAGAGAGAGAAAGCTCTTGAGAAACAGTACGCAGAGTTCAGATTAAGGTTTTGGCTGAAAAGTCTTGCATGCAAGTGAAATGATGGTATTTGTAGCAGATTACCAGAAAAAGATAGATAGATAGGGATGTGGAAACGTGTGGCATCCATGTCAAGTCTTTTCAGAGAGTGTATTACAGAATGATATGACTAATGAAAATGCATCTAGGGAAATGTAGGTCTTAGAAATCTACCTACAGCCCATGCAGTGCCTTGGATTTCTGTGAGAAAGTCCGTGTATGAGGATCATACCAGTGATGGTATTAATGGGGAACAGCATAAGGCAGCACTCTTTCCACTCAGCAGCTTGGAAAGGAAAAGACATGATTTGGCACTTGCTACATTTCAGGACATGAGGAAGTTGAAAAGTCAGAACTCAGCTGGTATTACTTGCTGAGCTTTGTAGCATTTCAAAACTAAACTTGAATGCAATCTGCAAGGGGCTTACTGTACATTTGGAAGGATTCCTTACAATCTGCCATAACCACCTTCTGAAAGATCCCTGCTGTGAGAGTGTGTTTAGACATAGTGTTTCCACCAAGTCAAGTGAACCAGAGAGGACATGCTGAAGAACTGCAGGTAAAGGTGGTTGTAGGCAAGCTCAAGAAGAATGTGCCTTGATGCCTTGAGTTACGGCTCTTGGTGCTGCGAACCTCAACTCTTCCAGGGTCATGCCCATGACATCCCAATTGACCTCTAGGGCATATCCTTCGGTCAGTTTGCTGAGATGCTTAAATTCAGCTGAAATGCATATGAGAGCATTTGCTTCTAAAACTAGAGGTGCCTATGTGACTTGTTATGTGAAAAAGGAGGTAAATATGAGAAAATAAGCTGCTGCACAAAAGCATCAGGACTTTCTGAGGAACTGGCAAAGATATAAAAGGAAATGTTGTCTCCTGGTACCACTCCTGAAGAATTGAGGCCCTCACTGCTGCACGGTGCTGTTCAGCCCAATTCCAAAATGCACATTCCTAGGAATACCAAGGATACCAAGGTGTAAATTACACATCATACGAGCATGTGTATTTGAAAGACTAGTACAATTCCTGGTTCAGGGCTGAAGTCATTCCTTAACTCTTGCAGTGCAGGATGGGTATTATGAGAGATAAGTTTATTACAGATTTGCCTGCAGTCTTGATTTAAAGCAGTTATCTCAGGTATTTGCCACTGGCTACTGTCAGAGTCAAGAAACTGGATTAGATCAACTTTGGGTATTTTCCAAAAAGTCAGCTTCTGTATTCTAAGGATGGAGGAAGATAAAGTGTAGATTATGTGGATGCAATATACAGGAGATAAATACAATTTTCTTGTTATTCTCTTATGCCTCACTGATTTCTCCAATAAGGCGTGAAGAACAAGGGATATCTGAACTTAAATTCAGTGTTTCAAAAGCCCTACTGCCTCTGCTGTCTGAGAGGGGCTAATGAAAAATGTAACCAGTATTTGGACCTTGTTCTTTTGTTGAGAGATGATATAGTGGTATTTCATGCATCTCTGTAAGATGTACTCCATCCTCCCCACTCATTCCTGCCACCAATATTACACCTAGAGAGATAGGATATGAACACCTTACACACAGCCTTAATAGCTGCACACAGCTTTCCTTGGGGACTTTGGCACTTTAAGGTTTGTCCTTCCACGAAGGGGACCCAAATCTCCAACTTCTATTTGTATTCTCAGAGCAGCAACTCATCTCTCCGAGAGACCAATTAAGGGTCCAAAGCTCCACAGGGCTTACTGTTGCTGCCTTAATGATTACCGTAGGCTTTGGATGAGGGGCATGAGCAACATCAAAATAAGAAGTTAAAGAAACAAATACTAACAGGTTAAGACAACAACAACCCACAAGAACACAAACAAAATCTGACTCTGTTTTTTTGAAGTGCAAGAGACTCAAATAATTTATAATGGATGGATTCCTTTTGATCTCTATACTATCTGCTTAAACTTTTCCATACAGTTGCTCAACCATGCAGGGCATAAGGTTAAAGGAAGAAGATTTCCATGGTCAGATGGAGCAACAAGTTTTTTTTCTTTTTGAGCCTTAATTCTTTTTAGGCAAATGTGATGACAGCAAGTATACAAAAATGAACAACTCATGCATTTCCCTCTCCAGTGTTTGATAGATGACATATGTGCACATATCCCAGCTGTTACTTAAATAAAGCTGCATGTATACAATATGTCAGAGACAGCACAGTCCAAATTCTATAACTGTTTAAAATACATAGGCTAAAATCCATATTTTGTCTTGAAAAAACTGAAACAAACAAAACTCATCTAACTGAAAACATACATACGGCCTCCTTATGAACCATAGGAAGAACAAGATTCAAACACTGCAGCTTTCAATTTTATTTTTATATTTTTATTCATTTAAAAATTATTATTATTATTATCATTTTTATAGAGTATTATCCCCAGTCCAGTCCCTCTACATTCTGGTACCCTGACTGGGAAGTGATATGACTTCCTTTATCTCCAGGGAAACTGACTGCACCTATCTATGCCAGATTTGGGACCTGCCTTTATCACAGGACAAAGTAGAGTTATGAATGTGGTATGACTGATAGCTGAAACAGGGTAGGGCATGCCAAAATTGCTCTGGCAAAATGAGATATAGCACAGCACAAATTTTGCCCACTTAAGAGTTACTGGGTTTAGCAGCCAGCCAGGGATCTTTGCAGTTCAGCATGCATTCAGCTGGATTGGAGAGAAGACTGTCCATCATTTCTTACCAGGAAAGAGTGAGTAGGCCAGCAGTCTGCACATAGCTCAAGTACATATCGAGGTATGTCCACCTACTCTGACTTCTTTGTGGCTAAGATGTGGCCAAGACCTGTGTTCATTCTTAGGTATCCCACTGCCTTCTTATACAATCTCAGACAAATCACTGCATATTTCTTTCACCCACATTTCCATCACCTCCTGCCTCCTCCCTTACTTTTAAAAGAAAAAACATTGTATAGCACAGAAGGTTTTCAGGGCACTATCTTTTCCTCTTTGCATACCAGGTCCCTATGCTCACCCCAGACTTCCAGTGATGATCACTGTTGTATCTACATTAAATCAAGATGCCCTCTCTACCATAGATGCCACCAGCTCTACTTCATTCATCAATTAACCTGGGAGACTCAGGAATGTGGCAACAAATACCTCATGAAGATCCTGGCCTTTTACTGATGAAAGAGTTAAGGAATAAGAAAAACATTTTTTAACACACCAAGCTGTGATAAATGAATGTAGGAAAACACAGGTCTTGACACTCACTGTCAGCATACAAAAAGGGTTTCACAGCCTTTTCTGATTTGCAGATCCATTGAATCTGTGACACCGTGCTCACTCAGAGTACATAAAGGTCCTCACTCACCCATCTGCTGTGAGAGCATGTGTGTTTAGATTTAGACAGGTGGAACATCTCTTATCTGTCAACAATGCTTGCAAATGGAGAGGGGAGGTTTTTGTGAGTGATTTGCATCGAGCCTCTGGCTCAGTGTTTAACTGCAGTCATCTGTAAGCTGAAAAAAGAGGAGTAGCAGGTAAGAAAAAAGAGTGGGAGCTGCACAAAGAACAGGTCTTGTGTTGTGTTATCTCAAAACAAAGGTTCACATAATCTAGAAATAAGCACTATCAACTCAGTAATGAGTCATCTGCAAGCAGAGCATCTCAGCTTCACTTAGTGAGACTTCTGCAACATGGGACTGTCCCTCATGCTGGGCAAAGATGAGCAAAATACAATAAAGGAGTCCTCTGCCAGTGTTTTCAAAGGTAGCCTCAGTCAAGCCTTCTCTGTGAGGAGTTTTCCACATTCATCATCTGGCTTATCAACGCTGTCTTGAGCAAAACCCAGATGCAGGCTTTGTGAATGCCAGAGCACATGAACAATGGTTAAAGTTGGGAGGGCGATGATAAGAAGCGAGTGGAAGGCACATGTTTCAAGTTCTAGCTTTTTAAGCAAGCACTGGGGCTGGGGGAGCTGAGCTTGGGCTGAATGCCAGCATTCCCTGCAGTTTAATCCCAGCCTTGGAGGAACAAGCTGTTATCCTAGCTCCATGCCAGTGTCTACCCTTTATCTCCCATTCAAAATTCTTTAACCACTTCAAAACAAAATATCTCCAAGGAACACTTCAGAAAATGTGTTTTCTTTTGTCTCCTGAAAACACTGATGAGAAGAAAAGCTCTTTTGTATTTTGTGTAAGGAGCCTTTCAACATCTCGACTTTAAGTGCTCTCTTCTGTTCATTCACTTTCCCCCAAGTCTCACTCAGTGTAAGACAAATAGTCCTTTCCTCACAGAAGGCTGAAAACCTGAGAGCCCTGAAGAGGAGGAAGCTTAGGAAACGGACAGAAGACCAGGCATCCAAAAAAAAAAAACCAAAAACATTAAAGCAACACCAAGGGGCTAAGAAAGGCCTGCAATAGTATTAGGTGGAGCAGAGACGCACCTTGACACCCTTTCCTTGAATCACATTGGTGTTGTCTCCATTCTGGCTGTAATGACAATGTTCAACTCATTGCAGAGTGGCCAGTTCTGATGTCACCAGATAGGTGAAGATTTCTGCATCCAACCAGGTGAATTACATGCCTATGGGAAGCTTTTATGGGGGGCAGTTTTTTCTTTCTGGTGCATGAACCTTCTGGCAATGGGGTCTAAGCAAACATGGGAGATTTATTGAAGTTGGTCAGCTAGATTTAGGGCTCCTTTCCTAGTTGTAAGAGTAAGGAATTGCAGGGAAGTGGCCCATACCACCCTAATGGCATCAAAGTGGAAGTAATCACCTGCTGACATGCTTGACATGACACATGCACACAGTGCTATATCCTATCTACCAAAATAACCCATCCCACTAAGCCCAGGTAGTAGGAAGTCAGTGATGAGAGAAAGCAAGGAGCCATGGAAGAGATTTGTGTGCATAAGCACTCGGAAAACCTGAAGGAAATTTGAGTCACGATGGATTTGAAAAGCCACAAAGGCTCACATAACTAAGGACAGGTGAGAAAAGTGAGATTTGGCTTGAAGAGAGTCTTGTGGAGAGGGACCGAAGCCAAATCCAAGAGGGACTCAGGTTTGTTCCTAAAGGCTTTCTCTTTCTAAAGGCTTTCTCTTTCAAAAACAATGAGAGATTTGTCCCCATGACAGTAAGTGGGAAACTTTCTCTGGCCTTCAGGGTGAGGACCTATAACCTTCCTAAAAATTTTGTACTCAACCTATTGGAGAAACAGCCCTTCAAAGAATAATATGAGAAAAAAGAGAGAGGACTAACCCATTTCTGCATACTGTTACATACTGTACAAAAGATGTGACTCCCATCTACAAGAAGGGCCGTAAGGAGGATCTGGGGAACTACAGGCCTGTCAGCCTGACATCAGTGCCAGGGAAGGTCATGGAACAAATACTCCTGGGAGAGATCACACGGCTCGTGCGCGACGTCCATGGGATCAGGCCCAGCTAGCATGGGTTCATGAAAGGCAGGTCGTGTTTGACCAACCTCATCTCCTTCTACGACTGGGTGACCAGACTGGTAGATGAGGGAAAGGCAGTTGATGTAGTCTACCTAGACTTCAGCAAAGCCTTTGACATGGTCTCTCACAGTATCCTTCTGCAGAAACTGGCTGCCCGTGGCTTGGACAGTTTTACCCTCCGTTGGATAAGGAACTGGCTGGAGGGCCGTGCTCAACGGGTGGTGGTCAATGGAGTGAAGTCTAGCTGGAGACCTGTTTCAAGTGGTGTCCCCCAGGGGTCGGTGCTGGGGCCCATCCTCTTTAATATCTTCATTGATGACTTAGATGAAGGGATTGAGTGTACCCTGAATAAGTTTGCAGATGACACCAAGTTGGGAGGTGGTGTCGATCTGCCTGAGGGCAGGGAGGCCCTGCAGAGGGATCTAGATAAGCTGGATCGCTGGGCTGAGGTGAATGGGATGAGGTTTAACAAGGCCAAGTGTCGGGTTCTGCACTTTGGCCACAACAACCCCATGCAGCATTACAGGCTTGGGGATGAGTGGTTGGATGACTGTGAAAAGGAAAGGGACCTGGGGGTGTTGGTTGATGCTCAGCTGAACATGAGCCGACAGTGTGCCCAGGTGGCCAAGAGGGCCAACGGCATCCTGGCCTGCATTAGAAATAGTGTGGCCAGCAGGAGCAGGGAGGTGATCATCCCCCTGTACTCAGCACTGGTGAGGCCGCACCTCGAGTATTGTGTTCAGTTTTGGGCCCCTCACTACAAGAAAGACATTGAGGCCCTGGAACATGTCCAGAGAAGGGCAACAAAACTGGTGAGGGGTCTGGAGCACAAGTCTTATGAGGAGCGGCTGAGGGAGCTGGGATTGTTCAGTCTGGAGAAGAGGAGGCTCAGGGGAGACCTCATTGCACTCTACAACTTCCTGAAGGGAGCTTGTGGTGCAAAAGGGTCTGGCCTCTTCTCCCAGGCAAATAGTAGGACCCGAGGAAACGGCAAGAAGTTATACCAGAGGAGGTTTAGGTTGGACATTAGGAGAAACTTTTGCTCTCAAAGGGTGGTCAGGCACTGGAATGGCTGCCCAGGGAGGTGGTGGAGTCGCCATCCCTGGTAGTGTTCAAGAGGCACCTGGATGAGGAGCTACGAGAGATGGTTTAGTAGCTTATGGTACTAATAGGAATGGGAGGGTGGTTGGACTAGATGATCTTGCAGGTCGTTTCCAACCTTGTGATTCTGTGATTCTGTGATTCTGTAATGATATAAGTCACAAAACAAAAAAGCAAACATCGCTGTTGTCAGCAGCTAGCCCTAACACAGCCTGGTAGTCCTCTATGAATAAAGAGCAGTCTGCTTTGGCTCCCTGTGCTCATATAACAGAGATTCCCAAACTGACAGATCTTTGCTCCAGACAAGGGGCTGTGGGCATATAAAGTGTAGGTTTGTATCTCTCTGGAAGCTTGGGGTTCTGTGGTCTGGCTGCTTTCAGTATCCTTGGTGTCCTGCTCTATCACACTGGGGACAATATGGAAGACCAACAGTGAGTTCTTATTTGAGCAGTTTCTCAGCAAAGGCTTTTAAAAAGTGTGTTTTCTCTTAAGATGTTTGAAAATACCAATCCACTTGAATAGTGCTCCTTTGCAACCGTATGCTCCCATGTGACTTCAGTCAGCATCAGCATACCACTCAGCTTCATGCTTTCTCCCTCCTTATCAGACTTTTCATACATCTGGCAATACCCAAAGACACCACAGTAGAATCCTGCAATCTTTAAGATAAATGTAGATGCTGTGCTTGAAGCAGTTGGCATGGCTCAAGCCAAACAGTTGAATTTGTTGCAGGAATTATTTAGGTGAGGGTATCTGGCCTGTACTTCTTGTTGAAGTCTGGAACAGTTATGCAAAATGATTGTATTTGAAACACAATCTCTGCATAATGAAAGGCCACTTCTAGTGGCTTCCTGATACTGATTCAAAGAATTGTGAGAATAATCTGAAGGCCAAAACTGTGTTTTCACCATTACAGTTTTGATACTGCTAAAGCTTCACCCAAACAAACAAAAAGAGTCTAATCAAATGTCAGTTCAGTGTGATGTTCCTCAGCATGCACTTTCCTATTCCATAAAACAGAAAATCTGGACTGCTCTGCAACATCCCGGCACTTAGAAGTGTCCACACTAGTTTTAAATTTCCTAGCCTTAAAAAGAAGAAAGCATTTCTCTCTCAGCTGAGGATTTGTGTGCTAAGATCCATCCTATAGTAAAACTTCTGGCTGATGTAGGAAAACCTTACAAGGTAGTGTTTATGATTCATGTGCTGATAAAGTCACAGGCTGAGCATACTAGATCTCTGTCTGAGAAAATACACACAAGATAGCAAAGTTGCTAAAGTCTCAATGGCATCTTTTGAGCACACATTATTTTTTTCACTCCCCCCTCAATGATTTTGAAGTTATGGACTCATACTATGTAAGCAACTCCTATTGTGCTCTGGCAGAAGAGTGCTTATCTCTCTGAATGAGATGTAGCAGTGACTGTGAACAAACTACACAAAACTTGGCTAAGTCTTAATGGGCCTATTGACTCAGTATTAAGGGTGAAGTAGACTTGGACCCCACAGCAAGTTCAAATTACGTGGCTTTAAATGAGTTTAGAGCTTGTCAAAGGAGCTGGTTTGACAGCCCAGGAGACTAAAATCCTCTGTTTACCTCCAGAACAGATATCACACAGACCACTCACAAGTCCCCCTCTGTGCTAATCCACAGAGGATTCCAGTTGTTACGGCTCCCAGCTACGCAGCCTGGCTCCGAACCTCAGCCTGCAAAAACCTGGGCTTTTAGCTCCGGAGGCACCTAGTTCAATCCCAGCGTGTCAGCCAAGACAGAGTCCATAACAAACTTCCCTAACATGTTCCAGTCCTACCCCAGAGAGCTCTTTTTGAGAGCTGAAAAACATAGCTCTGAAACTAATTACTCAAACACTACTATTGCACTAGTGTGGAGAGGAAATATCAAGAAAGAAAGGAAGAAAGGAAAAAAGAAAGGAAGAAAGGAAGAAAGGAGGGGAGGAAGGGAGGAAGGGAGGAAGGGAGGGAGGGAGGGAGGGAGGGAGGAAGGAAGGAAGGAAGGAAGGAAGGAAGGAAGGAAGGAAGGAAGGAAGGAAGGAAGGAAGGAAGGAAGGAAGGAAGGAAGGAAGGAAGGAAGGAAGGAAGGAAGGAAGGAAGGAAGGAAGGAAGGAAGGAAGGAAGGAAGGAAGGAAGGAAGGAAGGAAGGAAGGAAGGAAGGAAGGAAGGAAGGAAGGAAGGAAGGAAGGAAGGAAGGAAGGAAGGAAGGAAGGAAGGAAGGAAGGAAGGAAGGAAGGAAGGAAGGAAGGAAGGAAGGAAGGAAGGAAGGAAGGAAGGAGGGAAGGAAGGAGGGAAGGAAGGAGGGAAGGAAGGAAGGGCTGAATTGTTTTTAGATCAATAAAAGAATCTCTGCAGATTTCAACAGAGTGTGGCTTAGACACAAAGAAACAGTGTACTGCATCTTATGGTTTACAAGCTGCCATTGCTTTTGTGAGTCCAAGTGAGGCTCTGTATTGTCTATTGAATGGTGTGCCACCAAAAACCTTTCATAAGGTATTTGTGCAGCTCTCATGTAGAATGAAGTTGCCCTCTCTAACAAGATGTGGCTAGAAGCCCCTCTCAAATTGGGGGAAAACAATTCTTTGTTTTGGTATTTTGTTTCAGTTCACAAGCAGACAATAGAACTTTCCACTGCCTTTTTTTAAAGTCCAAACTCATATTTGATCAGAAATCAAATGTGGAAAATTTCAGCTAGAGTGACTGACTTTTTTGGAAAGCTCCAACTGGATTTTAAAAATTTATAGAGGTGGTTTGTAAAGTTGAGCATGAAAACTGAGGCAGGAAAGAGCTTCATTGCCCCCCCGGATTTGATGAGGCAGATCCACAGTGACACAAGTGCAGGGCCCTTCACTGTGAGCATGAGGGTAATGGTCACCTTGTACCAATCTGAGAAAGCACCTTCCTGGAGGAGTTTAAGGACAGACTGGATGGGGCCCTGGACAATCTGACAATCTATTACTTGATCCAGCAGCCGGCAACCCTGCCCATGGCATTGGGGTTGGAACTTGATCTGTGAGATCCCGTCCAACTTAAGTCATTCTGTGATTCTGTGATTCTGTGATCATTTGGTAAATGCAGCTTCTAAAAACTGGAAGGAGATAGCTACTGTCTGTTCTGCACCTGAGCATCCACTAGTTTCTAATTTGCTCATCATAGTGGTGATATCATGGTAGTTGCTGCAGCTTCACTGGCATAAAGAGAATCAAACACAACATGCTGTGAAAGAGCTATGCATTAAACCAAGCCCTATTTATTCCTATGGTAAGAATAAACATGAAGATGGAATATTTTCACTTCCTGCTTTCTAGCTCAGTTTAATTTCTTCTTTGGAACTCTTCATTGTTTTCCTTGTATTTTAACTGCAAATAGGAAGAGGTAAAAATATACTCACTGGAAAGTAAAGCAAAGCAAAGCAAAGAAAAAGTACCTCTAATCTCTTTCATTTCACAGGTCTAATTCCGATCTCACAGAGTAAACACGAAGTAACTATTCAGGTGAACTAAGTAATTCTAGAAATTCAGAAGTGAGTATAGTTCTGTATGTTTTGTTTAGCTGGGAAGAAGTGGCAGGGCTTTAGAGCAAGTACTACGCCCATTTCTCTAACAAAAACCCTCATTCTTACACAGTAGTCATGGGTATCTTTCTCTTTCAGTTGCTTTTAAAATGTACAGTACTGGGGAACTGCAGCGGTAATTTTATATCATGGCTCCATTTGGCCTTGATTGCATCAGTAGCAGGTAAGAAATGAGGGCTGAATGCCCTGTTTGGTAAAATAATTACTGCTCTGGCTCAAGATTTCAATTAATCCTTTCAGTGCTGCTGGAAAATACTTGTGTCTGTGAGTCCTAACCACATATTCGGTGGAAGGGTCCTTCCTATTCACACTTGTATTATTTTGTGTAGAATCCCTCATGCAAGTTGGAATGGTGAGTTATGAAATGATGAAAAGAAAAATAAGCCATTTGAAAGGTGTAGAAAAGGTAGAAAAAAAGGTGTTTGGGGGCACATCCTAAAGATGGAGGACAGTGTACTGCTTCACGTTGCTATGGAACAGAAAAGGGCCTTTTTTAAAATGCCTGAAGGTTGCCCACCTGGTAGGGTATGTGGAACTTGACCCATTCATGGAGCACCATGCAAAGGTATTGGTCTCAAGCGAGTCTCAAATGAGCTTATATTTTGCAGGCTCACCTGGGTGGCCTTTTCTTCAGACTGATTCAACAGTGTTCAGAAGTTTCTCATAGCTTGAGAAAATCTTGATGTTGGGGTTCAGCTGTCTGCAAAGAAGAAAATACATCTAAAATAAATCCAAGGACTAATGACTATTTTCTTTCACATCTCTTAATTTTTAAGCCATTAGTTTTTCAGACTTGGCTTACGCATTTTCATTTCTGGTTAGTAAAGGCTAGTAAATAAACTTTTCCAGTAATAATTAGCTCCATTCAAGGTAGTTAATGGAGACAGGGTGTAGGAAATAAACAGCACTGGTGAAGCACTGAACCCCATATCTGATTGAAATGAGGGGAAATAGATGGAAATAATCTGGGGGTTTTACTATGTCTGTGTTTGTGACTTTTTCAAATTCTTGCTCTAGAGAGGATGGAACATATGAAAGTCCACTGAGAAAATTGACATTTGAGTCATTTATTTTTCAAAAGTGACCTGAAATTGGTTTGAAAAGATATATTTTTTTTAATAGGAGTTTGTGAAATATAGTATTTTTGATCAGAAAACAGAATCTTCAGCTCTATTTGACCTGGTCCAGAAAATGATGTGGCTCTGACACCATGGTGTATCACTGAGAGACAGCATGAATAATTTGGTCATTGGCACCTATGCAACTGAGGGCCGAGGATTTGACCCTATTGACCTTGGTTTGACATGGAAAAATTGGGGGAAGAAATTCCTTAATCCACAGAGCTGCTGAAAGGCTCAGCAATAAAAACAGGTAGTAGCCATGGCTGTGGATCCCATACAGACAAGGTACCACAGCCTGAATAACAATTGTCAAAACCATACAGACCCCAAGACACCCTTGGGCTGAAGTGTGTTGTCATGATACATTTGATGATTTTCAGGAGAGATTAAAACAGCAGTTATTTTGTAGATTATTTTATTTTTAAAATCTTTTAAATCTAGCATTTTTTAAGGGAGAACCATCCTCCTACCACTAATTTTTCGATGTAAATTTTTCTCTGCAAACCCTCACTTGGTTAACACCAGTGCAAGACAACTTTCATATTGTGTTCATGCAAGCATCAGCCTTGTTCGGAGTCTGTCAGCACAAGAGATTTCTGTTTGTGAACAAAAGTCTTTACACATTCTGGCTCTGAACATGTGCGCTGTCTTTTCAAAGCCAGAAAGACTCCTGTGCCAGTTCGTGTTTCCAAAGTTACTCTGCGTCCTCTCGTCATCAGCCAAGTTGTGCTGAGCTACTAAGCTACGTCTCTGGAATTACAAAGAGAGCTCTTCTAGAGGGGGAATGAGGACAAATTCTGCAAACTCTGGCAGAGATCCTTCCCAAGTAGTGTGTGCCCGTGTCCACAAGCAAGATGCTGCTAGATGCATGCGCAGAAGGGTCTTGGTGTGCTTCTTTGCTTCTGGGACACAGTTTTGGGTTTACTCCAGTGGAAAGCAGGGCAAAAATTAGTTTGACGTCTGCCCAGAAATCTTCCTTAATCTGCCATGGATGCGTCTCCCTGGGAAGTCACAATGTTGTTTCCAAAGGAGCACTTTGGCGCATAATGTCACAGAGGCACAGACATGAAGTTGCCTGTGATTAGAGACACCAGCGAGACCCCACATACTGGTTGCATCAATGGGGTGATGGCATCCACCACGTATGTACTTCTGGGTCAGGCTCGCTGAGGTAGAGCAGCAGCAGACCTCACACTGGCACTGGCTATATGCTGCCAATTTTGGAGACGTGTTTGGAAATTTGCATGAATGTTGAACTGACTACAAATTTTGTGTTTCACATAAAGATATATGTGTAGGTATAAAACGTCCCACTCACATGATGAGCATTGTGTATCATTACGTTTGATGGAGGGAATGCTGCAGTTTTCATGCAACAGCCAATGAATTCTGCATGACCACCAAAAAGAATCTCTCACTTGTCAGATATTTCTTACAAGGGATAATGATGCCAGTTGTGTTTCATAAACCAGTGTCCTTAAAAATTCTGCCATCTAGGAGACCTGAGAACAGGGGAAGCTTGTGAGGTATGATATATACGTGATCTAACCAGGAAAATACCAAGAAAATTTCTAAAAATATTTGCAACCAAGAAGCCTTAGTGAAACTTCGCAAGCACAAAAGGGCATTGAATATCAGGACAGTGTGGCACGTACTTTTTCACCAGTGACCTTTTATCAGATAATTAATAAGGAGGAGGGCAGTGTTACTGCTGTTCTGTCTTCCAGCTCATATATATGGCCACAGTCTCTGCTGACATTCAGGTGTTAGCCCCAGATGAAATTACAATGGTGATAGAAACATAAATCAGAATCAATTTTGTAGTTCTGCACATATGGAAATGAGAATAATCCCTAGAATCTCTCAAAAACCTGTTTCTCTGTCATATGCATGGTTTCAGAATTAATCAATTCAGTAAATATATAGAAACAAGTAATTATCTTGAGTTTTGGGTTTTTTTTTTCCTATGTTCTTTTTAATATGCTTGAGAATTTTGGGCTTAATTGTAGAAATTGGTAGCATTTTTAAAACAAGTATAATCTCTGCAATTTAGAGCATTGCTTACATAGAAATGTTGCAAGATGTAAGAGGTTTCTGGATTTTCCCAGTGGATATATTTTGTAGATGTCAAAAAATAAGTAGAATTCCTGTAGCCTAGAAGAGAACAGAGCAGGTCCTGCATATTACTTACTAAATAGAAAATCCTGGAAGAAAATATGTATTTAGGTATGTATCAGAAACTTGATAAAGAAGAACAGCAAGTCTGCAGAAGGGTCACTTGTACAAAGCATACATTCTTATTATAAGTGCCAATCTGAACATGCAACACCAGAATGTGAAGACCTTTGGCAGATGGCAAAATCCTTTTTTAACTGCTCAGGTAACATTTCCTGATGCGAGTACCATCACACATGTAGGAAAGCTGGCATGTGGGAACACTAGCAAATTTAAACAAACTTGCAGAAAATATTGTACTGCTGCGCTGCGAAATGTGAGATCAGAGCCAGAGGAAGAACCATGGAAGGTCACTGGCTGAAACCATCTTGGTCTCTTAGTGAACCAGTGAAGGAATGTGGGAAAGCTGGTTCAAGTCCCTGCTCCTCCACAAGGCATCTGCATGGCCTTGGGCAAATCCCTTCTATGCACTGTGAGCAGAATTAGGAGTATACTTACAGACTCTCTGTGCATCTGAGGATGTGGATTCTAAGGTGCTTAGAGGATGAAGAATTTTTTTCAGACTGACATTAAAAAATGGAAAAATAATTGTTTCAGGACAATGCAAATCTTATTTGTTCAGAATATCTAGTGCATTTCTAGTGAAGTAGAAGGGTAAAAATCAATGAGACATGGCAGTGATTAAGATCATTACCTACACAATAGGAAAATTAGGTTCAAATCCCACTGTTGCCCGATCTGGAGCTGATGTGAAATTGGTTGCCTCAATCCTCCTGTCTGCCTGTTCCTTCTCGGAGAAGAGTGTTGCTATCTTCTGAGATAGCAACATTAAGACTTCATTAACTCTGGATTGTATTTCCTGCATAAAAACAGACCTCTTTCCTTTTGGGACATGAGCAAGAAAAAGAATTTCCCACCTTCCTTGTCCAGCTATGTTTTAGGTATTGCTTGAGGGCCAGAGGTTTTGGATTCAAGTTCTTGTTTTGACTGAAATGCTATAGGATCTTCAGCTCAAGGCTTCCCCTTTCACGGGTCCCACTGGTCTTCATGCCTGCAGGTTCCTCTTTTGTGCAAGGAGGATGAGACCTACGTGGGTGTGCCTGTGAAGGCTGCTGGGCACCAAGATGGCAGGGCCCATTGTGCAGTCAGTCATAATGCCAGAGCTTTTAGTGCAGAAACAGCTCCAGAAATGAAAGATGATCACAGAATCACAGAATGGCCAGGGTTGGAAGGGACCTCAAGGACCATGAAGCTCCAACCTCCCTGCCACAGGCAGGGCCACCAACCTCCACATTTAATACTAGACAGACTGCCCATGGCCCCATCCCACCTGGCCTTGAACACCTCCAGGGACGGGGCATCCACAGCCTCTCTGGGCAGCTGTTCCAGCACCTCACCACTCTCTCCGTAAAGAACTTCTCCATGACATCCAACCTAAATCTTCCCTCCCTCAACTTCAAACCATTTCCCTTTGTCCTGCTGTTATCAACCCTTTCAAAGAGTTGATTCCCCTCCTATTTGTAGGCTCCCTTTAGGTACTGAAAGGCTGCAATCAGGTCACTCCACAGCCTTCTTTTCTCCAGGATGAACAAACCCAGCTCCCTTAGCCTGTCTTCATAGGGGAGGTGCTCCAGTCCCCTGATCATGTTTGTGGCCCTCCTCTGGACCCTCTCTAAGAGCTCTCTGTTTTTCTTCTACTGGGGGCTCCAGACCTGGACACAGAATTCCAGATAGGGCCTCACAAGAACAGAGTAGAGGGGGACAATCACCTCCCTGTCCCTGCTGTCCACCCCTCTTCTGATGGTGCCCAGGATACCATTTGCTTTCTGAGCTGCAAATGGTCCATAACAGCTCTCTTTTTCCCATTTTAAAAAAATAAAAATAAATAAAAAGGAATTAACAAATAAGAGCTGGGAAAACCTTACAAAAACATACAGTGTGGTTAGTGATAACCAGGGAGAGCAGAGGTGGAAAAAGTCTTGTCAAAAAAGTGAGCCAGTGAATAAAAGCTTGGAGAATAAAAAAGGCATTATGCTCAAGTGTGACATTTCAGCATTAATGCCACTGCCGCAAATTAGTTTTGTCGTATGTAAGGATTCAACAAGAGGTTAGCGATGCCCACATGAATTATAATAATGTAGGTACATGCAAGTAGTTGTTTTTATTAAATATTCACCTGAATTTCATTTTCTCCACTTCCGCAATCATCCAGTAGACTGTTCTCTAGGGAAACATTCACATTTTACCTTTGAAAGTAAAATGGATTTTCAGCAGAATGTTTCTTTCTTTTTTCTTTTTTCTTTTCTTTCTTTCCTTTAAAGTGTATTAAAAATCTTTCACAGTGAAACTTACGATTTTCTATATTCTCCAGGCACTGTGAGGTCTGCAACTGTTCTAGAGTGATGATGATATCCAGGGACATTATAAGCTGTGGTACTTTACAGAATGATCTTTTTCATTTTACTAGAATCTACTTTGGAGACCTGACTGTTAATTTGGGACTTTATTCCCCAGAATAAACTTGCCATAAACTTGCACAAGGTATCTGCACCTTTCATTTACCTAGCAATAGGTCTCAAACTGAGGCTGAGGAGAAATGAAAACCTAATTAGATATATGGATGAACCAATGCAAGAAGAGATTCTGCATTTCAGACTGTGTAGCTTATGTCCTCTTGGATATTGATTGCTAACCCTGGTCAAACGCTCAGCCTTCACACATGTTCAGTGAAGAGAAAATACAGCAATAGAGGAAGTTGCCATCAGAGTTGTTGTAATCAGACTCTGGAGAACTGGATTCGATTACCCAAAGCAGTGTAAAATGACCACGGTAGGACACTGTGACCAAGTCCACCACAATGTTTAAGGTGTTTAATTTCTCTTTGAAATGTCTGGTGTGGTCAGAGGTCTGTGACCTCATATGTCATGACTATAGACTGCTTCCAGACATATGTCTTACTCCCATTTTTTTTTCTTTCAGGAAAATGGAAAGAGCAGACACTCCCTTTTAGGCAATAAAAAATCTGTCTTGACAAGCTGAATAAATAGTGATATCCAGAGTTGGTGATAGCTGATCTTATTCTGTAAGTCCAAAAACACAGCCTGTATCTCAAATCTGTTGGTACCCTGTGAGAATGGAAAAAAAGGTAATGAAAAACGGAAATGTAGTGTTCTCAGATTCTTTTCTTAGCATGTGCATAGTAATAATTCCCACTAGCTATCAGACAGTTTAGCAAATACGATTCTTGATGTTATAATGAAAAGTAACATCTCAGACATCTTCACAACCTCAGATCCTCAGAACAAGGTGCTGGAAGTTTTATTCAGGGTTATTCTGAAAATGTGAGGAAAGACGATACAGTAGCTATCTCTATTTTACAGCTGGAGAACAAGCACACTAGAGGCTCAAATCCACATGAGGAAATTAATGGCAAAGTGATGTCCAGGTGTCCCTGGAGGAACCTTTGTCCAAGATTCATGTTCCCATCAGTTGACTGTTGCCTGTCCTGGAGGTGTCTTTACAACACCTTATTTTCTCATTTAACATGTAGGAAAATGACTTTCACAGGCATCAAATCTCACGAGAACTTTTGAATTACTGTTAACTGTATTCCTCTTATTAGATTCCTTCCTCACATTTTTTAAAAAAATGACTTTCACTTTGGGTTTGCAGAACTATGAGCGTTTGTGGAAAATTTCCATGAAAGACTAGGAAACAAGTTAGCAAAAGAGTACTTTATCTTAGGCTGAAATTTGCTTTTGGTGGAAATAACATACTACAAATCAAGTAATATGGTGTGTAAGAATATCTTTCTCAAAAAAGCAAAAAAAAAAAAAAAAAGCTAAAATATAACTGGATAACAAATTCTTACTTTAAATCTAATTTCTGATAAGATAATCAAGTAAATCTCTCCTACATTTTGTAAGTCTTCCTTTATGAACCAAAAAAGGATCAATCTATTTAACTTCATCTTATCTTGCAAATGCTTCACATTTTTGGAAATGGCTCAGTGACTACTTTATTGACATTATAGAGCATTTCTGGAATCTATTAACATTTTGTTGGGCTCTTTTCTCATTTCTTCTACTGTACATTGAAGCTAGACTTCTGACAGCAAAATTTTTGTTTAGGCTGGAAATGAAGCAAAGCAAGTTTAGCCAGATGTATTAATTACTATTTTTTAGTATTTTTTACTTTTTATTTTTAGTATTTATTTTTTTGTATTAATTACTATTTTTCTCAGAGAGGAAACAATAACAAAATAACTGAAGCCTCTGCAGTCCTTTTCCTTTGTTTGTGGAACTGAATATGGACAAAAGTGATTTTTGAGGCTCTCAGTTTGTCCTGGATTTTAGAAATGGGTTGATCTAGCACCATTTATAATCTATCTCAAAAGCAGATGGACTGGGAAACTTGCAAGAAAGCCTCAATACAAGAGCATTAAGGCTTAGGAAGAGTGCATGTGTATTTAGGATTTTGTTACTTAAGCCTAAGTTCTGAGGGCAGTGGGTACTCTTTATTGAGAAAGGTCAGTTAGAACTGAGCACAGTTCCAAAATTCCAGGGTTCAACCATTAATTTTCCTAATAATTTTGTTTTAGTTATTCTTCAGCTCTTGCCAGAACCACAGAAGATGAAGAAAGTAAAACTTAATCATCCTAGCATTTCGGTGAATACAATTCCTGCATTTATCAAGAACCAGATAACCGACACCAAGGCAAACAAACAGGCAAATATGAGTATGTTGCTATATCTTTCAGCTCCCTCCTTACACATCTCTCCAGGGGAAGAAAACTTATGAAAGCTAAAGTGTTCTCACAAGGTGTTCTTTTTACTGGATTAATAGCTCTTCAGAGTGTTCCTTCACCACAAGCTCCTTTGGACACAAATGTTTTGTTGAACTTGTACAACTTTCCTCTGAGATGGAGGTTACTTGATAACTATTTACAACACTCAATGCATTGATGTACAAGAGACTGCAGAAGACCAGTCACGGATTTCTGGAAGCAATTTCTCAGCCAAATCACAAATAAGCTCCTGAGTAAATATCTGTCAGCCTTTCTCTCTTGTAAACTTCACTTTAAAATTGTTTGGGACTTTGAAAGGATGAGTTCAAGGTTACAGTTCTGGGAAGAACCTTGTGCCATTACTTTCTTGAACTGTGTTGTAGATAAGGCTCATTTTTCACTCATCCAATTTACCTTAAAGCAGAACTGCGTCCAGTTCTGGGCTCCCCAGTACAAAAAAAGACAAGGATCTCTTGGAAAGAGTCCAGCGGAGGGCCACGAAGATGGTGAAGGGCCTGGAGCATCTCTCCTATGAGGAAAGGCTGAGTGAACTGAGTCTGTTCAGCCTTGAGAAAAGAAGACTGAGAGGGGACCTGATCCAGGTCTATAAATATCTAAGGTGTGGGGGGCAGAATGGCAAGGCCAGACTGTTTTCAGTGTTGAGTGGAGACAGGACAAGGGGAAACGGCTGGAAACTGCAGCATAGGAAGTTCCGCACAAACATGCGCAAGAACTTTACGGTGAGGGTGACGGAGCACTGGAACAGGCTGCCCAGGGAGGTGGTGGAGTCTCCTTCTCTGGAGATGTTCAAGACCTGCCTGGATGCCGACCTGTGCGACCTGCTGTAGGGAACCTGCTTTGGCAGGGGGGTTGGACTCGATGATCTCTGGAGGTCCCTTCCAACCCCTACAATTCTGTGATTCTGTGATTCTGTGATTACAGCTACCTGGAATTTCTACATCGGTAAGTAATGTTGATGCTATGCACGTTGCATACACTTCCTCCAGGCAGCAGAGCCTCTGCTTCAAAGAGTAAGTTTCCTACTTTGAAAGGTGCGAATTTCAAGAATTTCTACTTGGGGGCCTTTTTTGTAGTTTTTCTCTTATGACTCACTTCTGCCTCCCCCAGATGAAATTTACTGCTCTTCTTTTGCTTCATCAATGTTAGTGGGGTTTGTTTTGCTGAAATCTCCTACCTATAAAAGTAGAGTTCATAAGAGAGCAAGAGAGAAGGTATTTCTAACCACATAATGCACTAACAAGTGTAAAATGTGCCAAAAGAATGGGAGTGAGCAACTGAATTGAAGGACAAGTTGCTAGGGTAAAAAAAAAGAGATATTAAATATTTTATTTTCTGTCAGACTCCTTATTTTCTTATAAGAAAGCCTTGTGGACACTTTTAGCTTTGTATTGGTATGCAGAAAGTAAAGCAGCAATTGTTTAGGGGGCAAATCTCAGGAGCAGTACTGGAATTAGAAACCTACTGAACTGGATGGGAGAGTTTTTCCAGAAGACTTTTGACAGGTTTCCCTTTCCTGAACATCAGTGAAGATTGTCAGCTGGTGAACTGGTGAAGGTGCAGCATTCCCATTGCTTGGGCACAAAATATCACTATCATCATCCATATTGCTGCCTCCATAGCAGTAAAATCAAGTGCTTCAGTATAGAGAAAGCAGGTAAAAGGTTGTGGGATTTTTATTTATTTATTTATTTATTTGTTTGTTTGTTTGTTTGTTTGTTTGTTTATTGTGCCAGAGTATCTGAGAATACTGAGTTTAAGGATTGTAGCCTGTTTTGTCAAGGCCCCAGCAAGAGCCTTGAATTCACAACAGATTTTCACTGAACTGCACCAAGCCAATTCTGCCACTTTCAAGAACTCACTTATGCTTCTCTTAGCCTGGCTGTTCCATATTCGCCTTGTTCCCTTTCAACCTCTGACAGTTCTCCTTAACTCTTACACTTCTTCTTTCTCTTTTTCTCACTCTCTAATAATCTTTAATCAATTCAAACTTTTAACTTTTGGGCTGACCATGCAATCATGTCCCTGTTGGATTGTCCCTATAATCTCTGCAAGTAATTAACTCACAGAATTTGACAGTAGTTTGTACCTCATCCCTGAATCCAACAATGTGCAATTCTCTTTAAAACAAACAAACAAAAAAATCAAAACAAACAAAAAAAACCCCACCACCAACAAAACCATCCTATTTTTCAGGCTCCTTAGAGGAAAGTTGAATACTGAACTGAACAGGCACTTCTCCTCCAGTGATATGGTGCCATCTCAGAGCAAACCTAGTCCCTGAAGCAAAACCTTGGACCTGGGTGTCTGGATTGAGAATCTGCAGGAGATGGCAATGCAGGATTTACCGTGCTGCCACCGAGCTGGAGAGCCTTGAGGACCATGGCAGTAGGTCTCTGTTTTGGCAGTCACTGACTGTGTTGGCTCCTTGAGGCTACTGACAGTTAAGGTGTAAGGAGTGAATGGCTCGTCACACAGCAATACCAGAGCTGGGGAGGCAAAAATACTCAACAGAGTACTGAAATCTCATTTGAATGTTTTTTATGGAGAAAATTGCTCACAGGCAATTTTCACAAGCTAATGGCAGCAGACTCAGATGGTACCCTGGATCAAGCACTTCAACATTGCACAGACCTTTCTTGAGCCTGATAGTCAGGGAAAGGGATAGGCTGTAGACTTACCTAACAGAGACAATACAGTGGGAGCTACAGATGGAAATGGCATTAAAAACTGATAATTAACAAAAATATTACATGAACTCCTTCAAGCAGTTGTCAACTGCTATCAATAATTAATAACTCCAGTGTTATAATCTCCTCAATTAAGGCATTTTGTATGGTTATAATGTCACGCACAAAGTACTAAAATAGCTATATTTAGAGAGGTGAAATACACAATTCTTAGAGGACTGCTATATAGATTGTGAAAAAAGTCTGCTGTGAAAAGGAAGCACAAAATTGCATCCTGAAAATGAGACGCACTCTGAAAGAGAAATTCATGGCAATGTAAACTGGAACTTTTCTTCACAGAAATGTTTAAAATGAAACTACTCCTTTCTTCTTCTTCTTCCCAAGCTGCTGACACGCATAAAAACTGTGTTTGACCAACAGCTTATTTGGAATGTTTTTTCCTTCCCTCACAAAAATGTGTTATTTCTCTAAACAATATGCCAATTAATACCAACAGCATATCCTTAGCAGATAGGACAGATAGTTGAAAGACTTCAATCCATGCCAGGGTTTGGATACAGAAAGAAAACCCTACTAGGCTGAAGTATTTACTTATTTAGTGATTCTTTCCAAAGCCATATTTTTAAGCTGCAGGGGAAAACCATCCTTAAGAGTAAACTGAGTGACTGGGAAGTTGAAATACAGAAGCTTGCTGTGACTGAGTTAGTAATGCTCTCTTTAAACAGTGGCCCCACTGAAGAATTGAACTTAAGTGCCTCGGCACAGTAAAGCCTATGTGTTGTCTTTGGGAAGCATTTCCAGCTTAATAGGGACGAAGTTTCCTTTATGCCTGATGCAGCAGCACATTTCGTTTCACAAATTTCCTTTTCCACCCATTTAAGCAATTAACTTGGAATGAATGAGATGCCAGATGAATATTACTGCCTAAAGAATCAATAGCTGCTTCTGAGGTGGCTCTGAAGAAAAGAGGGGTCTATATTAGCCTGCTGTGCCTTTTGACAGGTTGCCAAAGCCACACCACCTCGCAATTGCTTCAGAAATACTGTAGCCATGCCTCCTTGTCCCCCATAGTAGCAGCAATGCATGCCTTGTTCTTTTCTTCCCATTTTGCACAAGGGAGGTGGATGATAAACTTTTGGGATGAGGGGAGCAAAGCAGAAGTTTCGCAGGCTCTTTGTTTTGCTCTCTGCCCGTGGATGGGAGGTCTCTGGGTACGCGCAGTGTGCAGCCTGGGTACTTCAGCCCAGACCTGGGCAGCATAAGTGGTAATTACTCAGGTACACTTCTTGAGCGTAGTTCTGCTCCCTGTCCTCGAGTGAATAAACACTTGGTTCAATGTGGTTCTGTTGTGGCACTGGGAGACATAGTTTAGTGGGCATGGTGGTGATGGGTAGATGATTGGACCAAATGACTCCACAGTCTTTTCTAACTTTACTGATTTGATGATTCTATGAATGAGCTGACCGTGGTCTTCAGTGGAAGAGAGTTTAACAGTGGTCCCCCTCTAGCAATAGAGAGGTGTGGAAATGAATAAGGAATAATGCTTCAATGCTTGCAGCTCACTGAGCATGTCTAGAACACACTGTGTAGAATATTGCTGGGCCTTAAAATGTAGCTTTTAGGCACAGAGCTGAAAATTCTTCTGGATTATCCCTAACCAAAAGCATTGTTAATTATCTTCCATTTGTAGAATGGTCACTGCTGGAGATGTCAGGGCTGGAGAGACACTCAGAACAAGGGGTTTCCCTTCAGGGCATCATCCCCACCCAGGCAACAAGGAACAGATTGGAAAGAGAAGCCCGTCTGCCAGATGAATATTTGAGGCCATGAGATGCTGTGACAAAAGGACAGCTCTCCCTTGGCAATCTGTAGAGGTTATTTTCAGCACAGGTCTGCACTTCCAGGCTGAATTTTCAAATGTGGTTTCTTACACTGTTCTTGCAAGACATTTTCTCACTCACTGCAGGAAACAGGTACACACTGTAGTTATGTGGTCTGCACAAGCAAAGATTTGTATGCAAAGGAAATGGGATCCTTTGCATTTCTGAGTCCACTTTATGCAGTGGTAACAATTCCCTTCCAGACTGAAGAATATCACCATGTTCTTAAAAATAAGAGAGTGAATTAGGTCAAGACAGAGGGAAGTCTCCAGTGAGGCTTGTGGTGGTGCCCCAGGGCTTGGGATTCACAGATTCAGAGATTCACAGAATTGTAGGAGCTGAAAGGGACCTCTAGAGATTATCTAGTCCAATCCTCCTGCCAAAGTATGTTCCCTAGACCAGATCTCATGGGTAGGCGTGCAGGTGGGTCTTGGACATCTCCAGAGAAGGAGACTCCACAACCTCTCTGGGAAATGTACATCAGTGGGCACACTCATGCAGATCCCTGGGAAGGGAAGGGGGTTAATATCAGCAGAAATGCCACTGCTGTAGTATTACTGAATACAGGCTAATTTATGGTGAGATGGGTGGCTCTTTGAGCCTAGGGCTATTGGATTTTTAAACTGTGACACAATAGTGGTTTAGCCCAGGGTGCAGTGATAGAAATGGGAATTGTGCACATTTCAATTTAAGAATAAATCTATTTTTGCACTAGCTTCTTGTTTTCACCTCCTTTGGCTGCCTGTCAAAAAGCACCACATACACTTCTGCTAATTCCTTTCTTTAGATCCTTCCTGTTTGAGAGCTGATGTGGTCTTGCTGAATTTTTGAACAAATGCACCTCATAGATGTTGGCCCCTGGTATTAAAAATAAGTTTCTTCCTAAGAAGGAAAAGCATTATAAACACATGCTTTCATTTACAAACTGGTATTCTGTCACCTGAAAGTCTGGATTTTGGTTCCTACATGAAAGCAATTCTGGTTTTCAAAGGTGTCAGAAACACAGACTCCTATGGAAAGGCTTGACTTTGGGCATATAAGATTGAAAAAATTGGCATATTGAACAGGAATAACATTTCATCACAGATCAGGCAGGCCTGAAATTCTGTGGAAACAACCTTAAAGCAGATGTTGCTTAAAACTGCTCCCTTCATGTGGAGTTTTTCATGTGAAATACCTTCAGTCTGTGCTGAATTGTTTTCTCTCTTGAGGTTCAGACTTTTTTGTTTTGTTTTGTTTTCTCCTGGAAGGAATTACTCCAGCATCAAGGCTGAATAAAATGCAAGTGTGCCAGGTTGGCTCCAGCTTTAACAAACACTTCAGCTATGCTTAATTTTATAGTTTTCGCTTTGTCACTGTGATTTTTCAAACACTACGAGGCTATTTTCGTTTTAAACAGGCGCTAACGCGAAGTGATCCAACAAGGATATAAAGACGTATTTATGACGGAAGCAACGTTGTGAAATCCAGACTGACACAGCACTAAGCAACCTCTCGGTTGTGTTGGATGTGAGGATCCTCTTTCACTCCCACTCCCACAGCCTATAAATCAGTGCTGCTACTCTGCTTCTGAGCAAGCACAGCTTGCCAGACCAGGTGTTTAAAGCTGAATACTGGGCACCTTTTATGTCAAAGTATCTTACATAGTAAAGTATCATATAGATGATCTTAGAGGTCTTTTCCAGCGTGAATGAGTATATGATTCTATGATATGCCAACAATTTTTTTCATACATATTCTTAATATGTACATGCATACATTATTCTTCAGCTAAGAGGTATGGGTCTAGGAACTTGATATATAGGACTGATCTGAGAAATAGAAAATTGAAAGCTATTAGTAAGGACATGAAATATTACCTGGCAGTGTGGGAGCACAACTTTACATCCTGTTCAGCAACACTTTTACTCTTTTATCCCAGCCTTCTCCTGAATCATAGAATCATAGTAACATTAAGGTTGAAAAAGACCACTAGGATCATCTAGTCCAACCATCAACTCACCACCACCTTGCCCAGTAAACCATGTCACTCAATGTGATATCTATATGCAGGTTGCCAGTCTCCCAAGACAACAGATAAGTTGAAGATTCACTAAAGACAGGAAATAATATTTAATAATTGAAGCTGGTAGAGGATTTGAACAGAAGAAGTCTGAGAAAAAGATCTAGCATAAGAACTTGTAGGACTCTGAGTCTATTCCATAGCACCAGTTTTTTCACACACAGAGATGCTGACCTTTTTCCCAGTGAAATGCATATGTGCATTTCTTGCGAATGATATATATATATGTATTCCTGAAAACTACCATTAATTTTACCATTTCTCAGGTAAAATGCAGTGGCATTTTACTTATTCAGTCAAACACGTACTCTAAAGTGAAAATTTTCAAAAGCAGCTCTGTTGTGAAGAGTATTTACCTGGAGGAGGAGCATTTTAATTCATAAACAGCCACAGAATTCTGTTTTCATGGCATGGGGATAATCTATGTTGCTTGATCCAAAGTGTGAAGTATTCAAGTGCTCAACAAAACTAACAAATGAGATCCCTAAAATACCTTCTATTTCTTCAGTTTTTTGAGAAAGGACTGCTGGGGAACTTGTTATTAATTTCACAAATGTTGCTTTTTTCCTGATGCCAAATACTGGCTTAGAAAAGTTTTATACAACAACAAAACACATAGTCAATTTCTGTCAACTGTACGAGATGCTGCAAAGTGACCAAACAGCTTGTGTAGCTTGATCATTGTCTGTGCTAAAGTGCCATAGATGTAACTTTAATCCTAAGTATTAGAACGTGTATTACTAATTCTTTCTGAAACTGGTTATATCCTACTGGCCATCGTTTTACATCTCGTAACTATTGTGCTTCATCCAGCACGGTAGATCCCAGTATCTTCACCCAACACAGCTAACACCTGTTGAAGGAAGCTAAGCTTGCACATCAGAGTTTGTGCTTTTAAAACACTTAATAAAGCTCAGCTGAAACATAAATCCAGACTTTGGACAGATGGCTGCTTCACATTAAAGTTTATTTTCCTGGAGTTTGCTGTACACTTTCCATGGATACTCAGAAGAGTCATTTCTTGATATTATGATGTTAGCCTGTCAGTAATCTTCAGAGTTTCCATCTCATTTGCCAAACCCTATGAATCCATTTAGCCTCTTGTTGACCTATGTTTGTGAATATTGCAGGGTGAATTTCATCATATTGCTGGGTTTTTCTATCCAGTGAGTTGCCAGTAGCAGTGTCTGACCTGCCTGTTTTAGAGCTGCAAGGTTCACTGACACAAAGAATAAACCAGTCTGAAAAGCCTTAAATGCAATTTCTTCAAAACTCTTCAGAAATGTATCCACCTTCCCAAGTCATTTGCTCACAAGCCAGAATGCTTTTGATAAAACTTGTTTCCAGATGAAAATGCCAGTTCATCAGATATGAAGGTTTCCAAAATAAATTCCAGCTACACTTTGTACCAGGTCAGAGATGGAAATTGTGATATCCCAGCACTGTCCCACAGCACAAGGAAGGTCAAAGACCTCACTTACAATGGCATAAATTCAGGCCTTCAGTCTGCCTAATTCATATCAGAGAGTTAAGCCTAGGTCATGTATGTATCGGCCATCAGCCTCTATCCTCAATCTTTCCTATTGAAATTGTTCTACTTTCTAAGTACAACATAATATAGTACTCATTGAATGGAGAGATATAGACAAAGTGACACAGGAAAGACAGAGAAACAAAGCATTTAAATGATTTTTTTTTTGGCACCAAATACATCTGGATCATGTTTCAGTGCCAACTGGAGGCCACATTGCTCTTGCCTTAATACCTTTTTATATAGTGCTTGGAGACAGAATAGATTCAAGCGTTCTCTTGTTTTTATGGTGGTGTGACATTGTCTGAAGGCACAAACAGGAGTGCATGGACCTGAGCCATTCTGGTGATTGACATCTCTGAGGAGACTTCTATTCAAACGTGCTGAGACCTTACCTGCATTTCAGAGGATTTGTCAGAAGCAGAGCTAAATGTCAGGAATCAGGAATACAAGTTCTCACAGGTAGCTGAGTACTTGAAGGAACTCAAATAAAAGCAACAAAAATGTGAAGACAGATTGACAAGTTAAGTAAAGAATTACAAAACTATATTGGCTGGGATGCAACTGGTGAGGGATGTGCTGGTTCCAGTTTATTTGAGGCATAAAACACTAGGAAGCAGAAAGATTACTTGAAGATGAAAGAATTGTGAGGATTCCTTCTTACTGACTGTTCAGATCAAATGCAAATTACCTATCAAAATGCAGTGTATAGAGACCAAAGAAACAAACATATAAGGGCTACTCTGAAAGTAATGCCTCCTATTTTATTATTTGTTGTAGTTTGCATGGAAATAAATTGGAGACATTACTTTCAGAGCAGCTTATATATGTAGAATAGCTGAGCGATGGCACTGGAGAGGACCAACTTTAAAAAAGAAACCTGCCCCCCAAAAAATTCCTAACAATGAATGTCTCACAGAGACATTCAGACCAGTAGACAGCAAATGTGTGAATGGAGAAGTGAGAAAAGGCAACAACATAAAAGACAAATCACCTTTTCTTTTCCATTTTTATTCACCATGAGGCTTCAATACATGCTTTGGCTGCCTCAACTTCAAGTATGAAAAACGGAACAAATTAGGAAAAAATAAGTGAAACAAATGGGCAGCATCACATGGTGTTCATTATCAGGTTCTAAGGGAAGGCAGTTCTGAAATACTGGATCTCTTGGCTGTGTGTGATCTCTCATTTAAATCTTCCTTTGCATTACAGAAATGGAAAGTTACAAAGGTAATGCCAGTAATTAATAAGTTACTCCAAACAGAAACACGCTAAGTTAGGAACATGTGGCAAGCAAGTCGATTGAAATTATAATAAGAAATAAATCGTAACACATAAATAAATAAAATTGGAGGGTAGTGATGGCGAATAATCTATCCAGCTTTTGTAACACGAAGAGAGCGTGCTTTGAAGGAATGAATGAGCACATGGCCAAGGGAAAAATGACTGACTAAGTCTAAAGTGCCATCTGCAAAGACCTTCATCAGAGTCTATTAAATCAACTGTGGGATAGATAAGATATATATATGGGTATATATCTAACTAAACAGTAGGAAACGAGTAGCAAATCATGATAGTTCCTGAATGTTTGTCAGTAGACTTTCAAAATAACTTCTGCTTGTACTTGAATTGTGCAACATATATATAAATGACCTCACAGTCTAGCGAAAGTACGAATGACACATGACCACTCATGTAAAAATTAAAGCTCAGCTATGAAGATTTGCAATCAATCAGCTCTGCAATCGTGATGGAAAAGAAATGCAGGATGAGGTTCAGGATTGAAAAATCAGAGGTATTGCACCTAAGCAAACAACACTAAATTAGCATATATAATGGTATGCTCTTCAGGTGTGCTCTTAGCTGTTACCCTTTGGGAAAGAGATCTTGGAATGATAGCAAATAGTTCCATAAAAAGCAACTCAGTGTTCAGTAGAAGTCCAAGAAACTCCTTTGCTTGTATGTAAGAGCTATTCAGAGAAGAATGTAGAAAAAATAATCAACAACAACCATCTTCATACTACTTTATAAATCTCTGACAGAAACACATCTGTATGCAGTTCCAAATTCTCCTTCTTAAAGCATGTGGTAGGACTTACATCCACAGTAGTTGTAAATGAGTGTAGATAGGAATTGTAGATGGACATCATATCTCCTATTAAGTCAGCTAGAATTGCAAAATGAAATAAAATCAACAAACTGCTGAGCTTGCCCCAGATCTTAAACAAAAGCAGCAAAGAAGTAAAGAAAGTGCTGGGACGAAAAGTCATTTCAGTATTTCTAGCTACACAACTAATTCTGATTCAAAATACTAATTACAACTATCTAAAAACTTTGTCTTGCCTAACATAGAACAAGAAAATGTACAGAGAACCTTCTGAGGTTTGATATAGCACCCACAAAAGTATTGAAGGCAAATAAGTAATGACAGCTCTCTGTCTTTTTTAATAAAAGATTTACCTTGAAACCAGGAGTTAGCAGTTCTGAAAGCAAGAGGAGGAGGCATTTCCTCGTATAACAATGAGTTAAGCTGTGGGTATCTTTGCCACAGGATGCAGTAGCTTCAAAAAGGGAGCAGACCAAATTCCAAAGAAAAAAACAACCAAATATTAACTGCGTATATTGACAGCAGTTGCTGGTTTAGGAAATCCATTGGCCACAAAGTCCTAAAGCTTGAGGTTCCTGCAGGGAGACACAGCAGTATTTACTCATTTATTTCTTGTCTTTACATGTTTCTCTAACTATCAATTTTTAGCCATTATAGAATCCTAGAATCGTTTGGGTTGGAAGGAACCTTTAAAGATCCTCTAGTCCAGCTCTCCTGCAACGAACAGGGACACCTACAGCTCTATCAGACTGCTCAGAATTCCACCAAGCCTGACACTATGATGATGTTCATGCTTTTGCTTTTGAAAATAGCATAATATCTCCACTGCTAGACGTCTCCCATGGGAAGGATTTTCTTATTCAAGCACTTATATAAAGCACAAGTGCTTCGGATTTAGAAGGATTTCCTGATCCTCTTAGTGATATTTATGTCTTTTGAGAACATTGTTCTTAAATGGAATTTGTTAAAATGAATCTGCAGGTAACATTCTGTTCAACTTCTGGACAAATTGCTTTAACTTAACGTTTAACTCCAAAGGGACTAGAAAATGAAAATATAGCCCCATTCCTCAGTAATTATTAATTTCCTGTCACTATTTTCCTTCCTTCAAGAATTTGGAAAGTTCTAACAATCTTGTAAGTTTGATTAAAGAGTAGTTTGGAAGGGGGATGGTGGGTGAAGTGAAGGAAAGGAAGAGAAGACTATTTCTGAGTACTAAAAATAGTTTCAAATTCCCGCCAAGAAATGACAAATTGTTATATATACACTCAGACACAGAGATGTATATTTTGTTTTAAATTCCAATTTCAAAATGTACTGCATAAAGAGAAACCACAAATTGAAACTCCATGTGCTCATATTGGCAGCAACACCAAACATAGTTTTTTTCTAAATATAACCACCCCAAAACCATACCTCTACCTTCCTCCACCTCCTGTACCCTCTTTTTTAAAGTAAGAACACTGAGTGTTTTGGTTTCTCTGTGACTTTTTTCCTTTCCTTTGATTTACTAGTGGAGGACCAAGCTCATAGAACCTTACTCATGTAACATTTCCATTGGTTTCAATGGGAGGTTTGCCCATGCGAGGTCTGCAGTATTTTTCTTGGTATTTATATAAAATTAAGGAATGTGTGACAGGAATGAGGAACAGTCTTGGCAAGAGAATGAGACACAAATGCCATTTTATTGAGAGATGGAGAGTAGGGAAGGAAGATAGTGATGTGAGGAGCATTATGTAAAACTACACTCTTCCACCTTCGTAATTTCTCCTTTTTAGCCAAAACACCTTTGAATTAGAGTCAAATATCTAAAGAAAATGAATTTTGAGGACTCAGTCCAGGTCATAGGAAATAAGCCACATAAAAAAATCCACAAATAAATCACCTCTAATTTAAGCAAAACAGTACCAGAGACTAAAGACAAACCAGTCCTTTCAGCTCTCAGAAGGGAAATTAGCATGAAAAGAAGGCAAAGTAGAAGTCTAAAAGTGTTTTTTTTTGTTTGTTTGTTTGTCTTTTCACAGTGAAATTTTCACTGTGGGTTTGTTTTGGTTTTTTTTTCCTTTTTTTTCCCACTTCATTTCACAAAAGAAGAATGCAGTCAGACTTGAGTCAGGCAATGACTTAACAGAAAGTCTGAAGGAGCTGGGGTCATTCATGAAGATGGTTCCAGGGAGACCTCATATTGCAGCCTGTCAGTATTTCAAAGGGAGCTTATTAAAAAGATCGAGAACAACTTATTACAAAGGCAGACAGTGACAGGACAAGGGGAAATGCTTTTAAACTAAAAGAGGAAAGATTTAAAGTAGATATTAGGAGAAAAATCATAACTAGAAGAGAATGGTGAGGCACTAGAATAGGTTCCTTAGAGAAGTTGAGAGTACCCCATCCCATCCCTGCAGGTATTCAAGGCTGGATTGGATGAGGCCCTGGGCAGACTGGTCTGATGGAAGCAATCAGCCCACAGAATGGGATTAGGACTGGATGAACTTTTGGTCCCAACCCAAGCCGTTTTGTGATTCTATGATTGATTCTATTCTTCTGTGTTTGAGTCTATGATTCTGTGTTTGATTTTATAATTATATGATTAAAGAATAACATAGTTCTCCTTTAGAGAGCAGTGATGAATCATAGAATCATAGAATCATAAAATCACAAGGTTGGAAATGACCTATAGGATCATCTAGTCCAACTGTCTCCTCATTATCATTGCCACCACTAGCACTAAACCATATCACGCAGCACGTCGTCCAGACGCCTCTTGAACACTGCCAGGGACGGCGACTCCACCACCTCCCTGGGCAGGCTATTCCAGTGCCTGACCACTCTCTAAGAGAAATAGTTCTTCCTTATGTCTATGAAGGAGAGAAGTATCCTACTGAAACATGAATGGTGTTGAATTTCCTCAATTTCTATGAGGAACATAGGAAAAAGGTTCATAACTGCACACAATAGAAAAGTGTCCAATCTGTGCAAAGGAATGCTAACACCTCTGCTTTACTAGCTGTTGAAATCCAACACAGAGAAGATGAATGACTTTGCCATAGGATCATTGTACAAGAATGAATTCCGTCTTCGTTTGGTCTGTCCTATAAAGGCAATGGAACACTGAGTAGCACATTCAGTGCTGAATGTGAAGTTAGGGGTGGAAGTGCCACCGTGTTTGACTAGGTGAAGAAGCTATGGCCATGTTCAAGTGGTCAACTTGGATGGCATGGAGTGAATAAAAACTTTAAGCAAGACAGGAATCATACTCTTGTAGGTAATTAGAGCTACTCCTTTAAAGGGAACAAGGTGCTACCTGTTATTGTGCTCAGCAAGCACCAGAGAAGCAAAGCTAAGGAAAACCCCCCCAAAACCACTGGAGCAATATGATACAGAATAATGCAAATTAATTTTTGTATTAGTACCTTGAGAAATGCTCTTCTGACAGCTATCTGAAATGCTCTGCTTGGAAACCACCTGAGTGCTGCCTTATTTCTAGACATCTGTCACCACAGTTATTAGCTAACAACAAGCATAACATGGAAATAATCATTCTATTTAGGGCAGGAACAATAACTAATTGACTGACATGAAATTGCATCGATATCATTATCTCCTGTTGACTTTTTGATAATCTGATGAAGAACAGTTTGTCTTTTCCGGGGTGGAAAGCTCTACTTGTTTCCTAGCAGGAACCTGCACCAAGTTTTTCTTAATGGATACTGAATTCTGTAAATTTAACTTATAATGCTTTACAAGCACTGTTATTTTTGGTGGGTTTTTGTTGCTTTATTTTTTAACTCCAAGCTTTAACCTTCAACAGAATGCAGACTGGTGTATTTGATATGGTAATAGAATGACAAAAGGATATCTTAAATTTAGTTTATAGCCTTTCCAGCCTAACTTTAAAGCACAGTACTATAGAACTTGATTTTCTAATAGTGCTTTTTAAAAGTTGCAAATAAGTACGTCTTAGATATCTAATTTACACAAAGACTGATGCCAGTTGGCTATTTTTTCATGGAATTTTCAAAAATAATGTATGGCTGATAGGAAGTGAGCTACTAAACACTTATAAAATTCTGTCCTTTTCCAAGATGAGGCAGTCTTTCAAAAAATAATAATTTTTATAGCACAATTTTTTGTTCCTGTTTTTGAGAGCTCTGACACTCCCATCCTAACTGAAGAACCTCCTTGTACGAAATGTGTTAATGCTTCAAGCATTGATCTGCTGTCTTTGAGGTCTACTTTCAAATACAACTCAAACGGTTTTGGACCTTAGAGTCTTTCCTAAGTGATCAGTTTGGCATATCAGAATTCCTGGTTGCCCAATCTAGAAGATCTTCTTGCCCTAATAGCCCAATTTTCAGAAAGTGCTTAGTTGCTTCTGAATATCGTATCTTTTTAAGGATTTAAAAATATCATCCAAACACTTGTGAAAAAACCTTTGGGAACACGAGGGGGTGTGTGAATACTTTCAAAATTGTAGTTTGACCCAGCCACAGCTTAGATCATCAAACAGGCATGTGTTTGGGACACAGAAGCACTACAGTCCTAGAGTATTCAGACCAGAATCTTCATGGCTATGTGAATAATTATCCCTTCATACCGGCCTGGAAATCTTGGACAGAATTAGCAATCACAGCAAGGGTGCTAAGAAATAATTTGTACGGTACATCTGTTAGCATCCCTTAGCCCAGCTAGAACTTACATGCTTTCCTCCCTATCTTGGGTTTCTCAGATTGTGCTGATGTGTATTTAAGCTGCAGGAACATGTAAGGCAGCCAGGCAGGGGGGAGACACGACCTTCCCTCGTATTTTGGTTCCAACTCGTGATCCCTCTTATTGGGATAGGTAAGTAAAGAAAGTGTCAAGTGTCTTTTGTCCTCCTGTTTCCAGCTTGCAGTGGGACGAGCATGTGAGGGCAATGCTACCATGAGCAGAAGTGCTAGGCCTCCTGGATAAGTGTTCTACAGCAGGGGTCCCGTGAGAATACTTCAGTGAAATTAAAATGCTACTCCAATTGGATATGATGGGCACTGATTTCTGAACTGCTTTAGCCAAAGTAACACTTGTTATGATTTACTTCATCATGACTTTGAGAAGGAGAAATAAGGTCCCTAGGTCTTTTTAATCATTAGTATGTTCCTCAAAGTTCTCATCCTCCTTGCTCTTGCAACCAACAGGAAGAGGGCTGTCAAGGAAGTATTGTTCAAATGCATTAGTGATAAAGATGTACAAAGGGGAGGGCAAGCTGAAGTACCTTGTAGCTGACCCTACCATGAAAAGGAGTTTGTACTAGAGACCTCCTGATTCTCCACAATATCCTATTATCCTGTAAGAGAGGGGAGCCTGAACTTTCAGGCCCATTTTACTGCTAACAATGTAGTTTTATTTTCTGGATGCACAGCATTCAGTTTAGCGTCTTATGATCACATCATATTTATGCTTAATATGCTTTTACTCACTCTTCCCCCTACTTTCCTTTACCTAAAAGTTACAAAATTTTCCCATCCTATGTATTTTTGTTTTACATTCAACTTACGCAATTCAGCTGAGAATTATTTTGGGTTATTTCCAAATACACCCACACAACTGATGAGATTTATTCAAAGATGGACTTGGCAAGTCTGCGTTTTGAAGGGCTACTGATCCAAAATGCTTTGTAAAAGACTTTAAGACTCACAAACTCACAAAGCAATAAAGTAAAAAGCCGTGAACAGTAATGTTTAGAAGAGTTGAAGCTGTATGGTAAAGCAACTTTATTGCAAATAGTTCCTTCTACACCAGTAAGCCAATATCCATTAGTTTCATGGCACCTGACTGAGTATTCAGAGGCTATGGCTATTAAAGGTCTCAGGATTGACATGATTTTGGCTGAAATAGAGTTAATTTTCTTCACAAAGGCTCATATGATGCAGTGTTCTATATTTTTGATGAAAATTATGATAGCACACCAATGTCTTTGTTGTTGCAGAATAGTGCTTGCACTGAGCTAAGGACTTTACTTTTCATGCTCATCTGCCAGCAAGGAGGCTGGGGCTGTACCAGGAGCTAGGAGGGGACGCAGTCAGTACAGCTGACCCAAACAGACCAGAGGGACATCCCATGCTATATGGCATCATGCCCAGCAATAAAGCTGGAATAAAGGAGGGAGGAGCAGACATTCGGAGTCTTGTCTTCCTAACTAGACATTACATGCGATGAGCCCTATTTTCCTGGAAGTGGATAAACATCTGCCTGCTGTAGGGAAGTAGTGAATGAAATCTTTCACTTTGCTTGCTTGTGTGGCTTCTGCTTTACCTGGTAAACTGTCTTTATGTCAACCCATGAGTTCTCTTTTACCTCCACCATCCCACCTGAGGAGAATGAGTGAGCAGCTGTGTGGTGCTGAGCTGCTTGGTGGGGTTAAACAATAGCAAGGATGTTGAAAACCTGTGTTTTCTTACTTAAGAACAACACTGCAGTTGGTTCCAATCAGGTTACAGGTGGTCAGGTGAATCCCCGTTGACTAATTTTGTTTCCATCCATAGATGCATAAAGTATCCTCTGGTGAGGCTGTGCTCTCTGTATGTAAAGATATCAAGGTAGCAGAATTGTTTTAATGTGACTCTTCTCTTTGCCCTGTTCCATGGCCTTTACCAAGTTGCCTTTCTTTTCCATGCCTTAGTATATGTTGTATATATAGTACAGTATATGTTGACCCTTCTGGAAAATAGGGTCAACAGCATAGCCCTCCACTGTAGAAACAGTCAAAGAATTACTCATGAGAACTGCAAGATAATGACTGGGACTTTGTTTTGGCCAGTGCACCAGTTCCAAAACCCACACCCAAACTCATGAAATTGCCTTTTAAATGATGAGATAGTCATTCTTTCTCTTTCTTTTTTTTTTTTTTTTTTTTTTTTTTTCAAGATATTCCCTGCATTTGCTTCCCTTGGGTAGCAACTGTGGAAAGTACTGGCAAGGAGAGTGGCCTTCAAACAAGGCCTCATTTGCCCAGGTTTGAGGGCTTTGCTTGTGTCGATGATGTAAGAATACCAGTCTCCTTCAAGAGGTGTGGTTTATCAGCAGAGCTTTTGCAGTATCTTGGACGTCAGGCTAATGGTCTCACATACAGATTCTGTAAGATGCCTTTCATTCATCCTGCCAAACAGGAGGTGTGCTTGTGATGCTGTCCCAGACAGAAGGGCATTGCTCCATGAATGCAAGTAATGTTAAAGTCTGAATAATGCACACAGTCTTCCATCTGCAAAATGCTTCTACCTCTCCCTTCACCCTCCCCCACCTTGTGGGTTAGCTTTTGGCACTGCAGTGGGTACTCTGAATCAGTGTTACTTTTTTTGAAAAGTGAACACTGAACACTGGAAGCAAGAGTCAAATCCAGCCATGTTGCAAGTCCATTGCTTTTGTTTTGGTTTGTTTTCTGGAGTTTTATCACAGATGTGCCTTTTGGCAGCATAGAGAAGCTCATCTAATTTTTTTCCCTGAAAAACATCCAGACTAATCAATCCAAATTGAAAGCCAAAAATTCTGAAGTGAAAGAGCATATTGCTTAACGTATATGTGCTGCTTGCAAAATGGTAAAGATTTAGAAATGGAAAAAGGAAGAATATCATAAATTTCCAGTTCACATTGCTTACATACAACACAATGACAACTTACTGAGACTATGAACAACTGTTCTCTGAGATGCATGTCTGTTTTCAGTTCAATGGAATCACAGTGTCTTCACAGGCAAAAAATTGTCCTTTTTTTTTGTTGTTTTTCTTTTTTTTTTTTTTTTTAAACCAGGCTATAATAAAATGTTTGTGGTGGTTTTTATCATGCAAGTCACTGTCCATTTGATACCAACCGAAGGCCATTACCCCCATTTCTATTCTGAGTCAGACCACAATGCATTTCCACAGCAAGTTCCCAGAGATCACAACTGTTGCCAGGCTGTTCTCAAAGACCCCCCAAGGGCCATGTTAGTTTGTGCAGAGTGACCCGATGTCACAGAATGGTCTGGAAACCACTTTATGCAGTTGTCTGTTCACACATATCAACCAAACATGAATTTGTAGGGTGTGAATGGACAAATACAGCATCCAGATTGCTGTGTGTTAAAATGACTCTGCTGACTCATGTCTACATGCACACTCCTGTGAAACAGCAATCTCCAGTATTAATTCACTAATCCTAACTGAAAAGTTAACCTGAATCAATATATCCATTGCATGCCACTGTGAAGTTTCAAGTTACCTCATTCTCAGGAAGACAGGGATTTACTCTGGTTTCAGTTGTTTCAACCACAAAACTTCTTTCTGAAGGTCACATATATCTCAAAAAACTCTGTCATTACTGAGACTGTCTCACTGGCTATGAGTCCTGTGATCATTCAGAATTTGTATGTGCATCACAGAGGACCAAACTAGCACTGAATATCTGCATCATATAGTGGATCCCACATGAAGTACGTACTGGACTCACCCTTCCTCTTCTATTTCCCAATAAGAGCCCAGAAAGGCTCATCCATGAGATGGGAGAGAGGGAATTAAATCTGTTGAGATACTTTACAGAACACTGCACATGCAGAAAGAGTCATGATTGGAAGCTTACCATGCTTAATATTTCCTTAAATGTAATAGTGCTGCATAATAGTGCAATAATGTAGTCTTGTCCACATCTCTAACAGTTAATAGTTATCATGATAGGAAAAGAGCATGGTCACAGACTCACAAAATCATTACTGTTGGAAAAGACCTCTAAGATCATCTAGTCCAACCATCGTCTCACCCCCACTGTGCTCACTGACCGTGTCCCTCAGTGTCACATCCCTACATTTCTCGAACACCTTCAGGGATGGTGACTCCATCACTTCCCTGGGCAGCCTGTTCAAATGCGTCTCCACTCCTTCTGAGAAGAATATTTTCCAAATATCCAACCTGAACCTCCTCTGGTGCAAGTTAAGGCCATTACCTATCGTCCTATCACTAGTATGATCACTGCACTATTGAACTTTCAGTTGAAGAAATCAATTCACACTTGTTCTCACAGTAGCAGGAGGTGGGAAAATGCTATGGAAATTTGTTTTTTCTTAAGATACTTCTTTTGGTAATATCACTGTAGGGTTGTACCCTTGAACTTCTCAAATTATCTTGCAACTCATTTTACCATTCAAGGTCTCTCTGAATGACTTCCATATTTACTCAATTTCAAAGACTCCCTCAAACTTCCTTGTCTTTTTTTCACACTATCTGTATTCCCATATATTTCCAGGGAATCTTGGGGATGTCCTTTTAACCTCTCTTCTCCCATATGCTTTGCTCCAACTGTCCATTGTTCATAATATTACCTCCAGTAGGACCTCAGCAAAGATGAAGTAGAAGGAAAGAGAAATACTTTCAGTAGGCATAAATGACTGCCATCAGACAGAGCCTTGGCCTAGGGGCAACTGGGATGTGTTTATTCCGTGACATGCCATGCAGAAATACCTGAGCTAGCTGAGAACATGCTAGTTCAGGTTACAGAAGCAAAGTGTGTGCACATTAGCAGAAATACTGGAATTACTTGGGTGTGGTTTTCAGAGATTATCCTGTTCCACCCAAACAGAGAAATACTGTGGAGCTGTTATAGCCAAAAAAAAGTGATGATTTCATTTCATTATACTTTTAAAGCCCCATTTTTTTGATTCAGTGGTGTCAATTTGTTGTTGTTGTTGTTTGGGGCAGGGAAGGCTTAGATGAGTATTTGTTATTGATAGTGCATTTTGTACAGATTAAACTTGCAGAGCAGCTGTGAAGATGCCACTTCTATAAATGCCTTCTCTAGCAACCACAAAGCGTAGATGGCAGAATTGTAGGAGAAAGGATAACAGCAGAAGGGTTGAATTGAGTATTTCTGCTTGTCTGGTCATCAGGAAAATGACTGCTGTGTAATTGAAAAGGAGGGAATTAGGAAAAATAGTCTTCTGCTTCAAGTAGGCTATTGAGAATCAGGAGACTTCATTGTGGACCTTTACCACTGTAAATCATGGGAGCCTGGTTCCTTTCTATACTCCTCTATACTCCTTCTGCATTACCAAGATTCCTCAAACTGAAACTTAATCTCTTCACACATCCATCTCTACACCTCTCTCGGAGTTATTTATGTTGACCCATTGCCTTAGTTGTTTCGGTTTTTTTTTTGAGCGTTTTGCTCACTGCCCCAAAAGGAAAATTTGATGAAATTTCCACATTCATTTTGGAAATGGCAGGAGTAGGAGGCTCTGCATCTTGTCCAAGCAAGTCTGGGGAAGGAGTTAAACCAAGATGTCCCAAATCCCAAATTAACACTTTGGCCTCTGTATGATCCTCCTTCTATCTCAGTCACGCCTGGACAAAGAATATTGCTTCTGCAAAAGAATTAACATAACTTCTGCAGACTTAGCTGCAATTAATTTATAAAGTTGGGCAATCACTCTGAAATAAGCACCTTTATTCTCAAAGAACACATTGGTTGAGGATGTTGATCAGGAAAAGCAAAATTGTCAATGCTTTCCCCCAGCTGCTGTGACCTCCTTACTGCCCACCTGAGATCTCGATGGTGGCTCATCAGTGCAGGGGTGCCACATTTTCACCCTCAAAAAGTGGCCAGTCCTGTGCCAGATTGAATAAATAAGGGATACAATGGGATGGTTCTGAAGTGGGGAAGCTGCCTAAAGAGAATAAGGTTCACTGGAGAAGTTGAGCTGAAGTCATGAAGCTTGAAGCTGTGCAAGTGAAGCTGATGCCCTTGTGCTATGATTATTGGTTTGCACTTCACTAGCAGCACAGCTAGCTTCCAGAAAGAAGATAAACATGGCTTTCAATGTAGATTAAAATACACACTCACTTTTGAAATGTAGCTGGTCATTACCAATTCATGGCTGCTGTCCAGCAAGTGGAGAAAAACATTTCCCCTTGTAGGTTTAGCAACAAAACTAAGATAAAAAAAATCAATGACTTATACTGTACACTAAAACAGCTTAAAGCACAAACACTTCCAGAGTACAATATTTCAAGCAGTCTCGTAACTGGAGGAGCTATTTTTTAACTGGATTCTGACTTTTTACTACCAAGAGCCTTGTCTTATTTGCAGAGGCTCTGCTAGCTGTCAGACATCCTGACTCCACTTAATAAACTCACTTAAAGCAGAACTTTCTTAAGTCTCAGTGTAAGTACATAAATTAGTTGTTTCAGCATTAGACCAACACACTTCTCTTTCTTTCCCTCTCCTGGGCACTGAGCTACAACGAAGAAACACAAGTCTCCAAAAAACCAACAGCTCATTAAGAAATGCTGCCATAACTCGATGTGCCTAACCACAGCAGCTCCTGTTGGCTTTGGTTGGAGCTGCAAGTCCACTTACTTGGAGGCATCACTGGGTAGTTTGGGTCCCTACGTTCAGAAGCTGCTTTAGAATTCTCTAGCTTTGTGCAGCACAATCTTGGTGGGAGAAATGCAGAGGTGACACCAGGTCACGGGGAGATTTTGCAGCAAGTAAAACTGGAGCACCAGGAAGCTATGAGACTCTGCAGTGTCTTACCAGATAAGCAGAAACAGGGTGTATTTCATTAGTGGGTGGATCTTAAGTCTGTTCTGGTTCCTTGTGAAATGAAACTTAACCAAGCCCATAGTCATGTCTCCATATCAGTCTGACCCTCCCTTGTAATTCCTCCATCCATTGGTCAAACTTATTCACATTCATCAGAGAGAAATACATTGAAGAAATAAACAAATCTAAGGGATGTGGGCTGCCAAGCAGGAGTGAGGTGCCAGAAGTCTTTCTGTTTCCGAGGAAGACCACTTAAAATTTCAGTATGCCCCAAAAGAGAAAACATTTTAGTGATGTGAGTTCACATTTGGATGTCAGGGGGAAGTTCTTTACAGAGGGAGTGGTGAGGCACTGGAACAGGCTGCCCAGAGAGACTGTGGATGCCCCGTCCCTGGAGGTGTTCAAGGCCAGATTGGATGGGCCCTGGGCAGCCTGGTCCAGTATTAAATGTGGAGGTTGGTGGCCTTGCATGTGGCAGGGGGGTTGGAGCTTCATGATCCTTGAGGCCCCTTCCAACCCTGGCCATTCTGTGATTCTGTGATTTTTGGTGAAAATAAATTAATAAATAAAAATGATGCAAAGCTACAAGGATCTTGGTTCTGCATGTTCCTGTGCTGGCAGCTGTGGTTGATACTGAACAAAGATTGCTCCCAGGGCAGTTGGAAAGACCCCAGTGGTCACTTATAGCAACTCTCAGCTCTGACAGCCCTTCTCCAGAGTAGGGACATGCAGCGCAGGAGCAATTTGCCCTTTTATAGGTCAGCACTTAATCCTACTCTCCAGTCCATTGCCCTGCCCGAGGAGCAGCACGAGGTTGGTGATGGGCAGCAGCTGGCAAAGCTTGGTGTTGCCAATGCTATGTGTTGGACCTGGTGGCAGCTGCTATTTTTACAGCAAAACTCATTTCTTGCTAATAATCTCCATGTTACATCTTGAGAACCTGATCTAGCCCTCTGGTAATTTGATCTTAATTAAACAGTGTAGCTGCCAATCCAGTCCCTTTCTGGTAACCTGTGTATTGCAATGTTTGGTGTTAGTCAAACACAACAGCCATTTTATCGGCCCCAGTGTTGTAAATATAGCTCAATTTCAGCAGATGCTGATAGTAAAGTTTGCTTTGCCCTGCCCTACCTCTCCCACTAAGCTGAGTCATAATAATGCACGGGGTTAGCACAACTCCATCGCATGGTGTAATGCTCAGCAAGATTTGGCAGATAGGAGGCCCTAATAATCTTATGAATCTCATCTTTCACACTGAAGCGCTTGGCTGGGATGTACCTTTCTTGTGTGTGTTTTAGTTATTGTACAATATAATCTTCCAAGTTACATAATGGTTCTTCTTTTCACTCCATGTCACCCAAGCCCCACACAGGAATGCACACACATCATCTCCAATCATCCATGAGGTCCCTGGGGCCCCTGCTCCCCCTCTGTGGAACAATTTTAAAAGGGCAGAGGCTACAACTACTTCTCATCTGCATTTTCCAAAAAGCCATCTTCACCTATGTTGCATCACATGCCATAATCTTCTGGGGAGTTTTTAGCATATTGTGTCAAATTAAAATGAGGTTATCAGCAGAAAGAGCTATATTTTTCCCCCTCCTGAAATACTTGAAGCTGCTGAAGAGAGAGGGAAACAGATAGAAGGCAGATGCTTCATCCGCCAGGATGGTTCAGCAATAGTTTCAATATGGGCTGGGTGTAATGGTAGCTAGAAACACTCTGATAGGTTTTTGGTCATCAGAGTGCCACCACTTCCCCTAAGCCTAACATGGGTCTTTGCTAAGCTCTTCCTGGACTCCAGGCTGGGAGTCCCCAGGTGGTGGATGCAGGTTAAGGGGGTTATCCATGGGTTGCAGAACACCGACACCTGCCCCAGTGTCACCAATCCAGTGACACATGGGAGCCCTAGTCTGCCCAGCAGCTCTTCAAAAACCTTGGTAATTGGCCTTTGCAAATAATTTTTACAGAGAGAGCTAGAAGTTTTGCAGAGGGTAATCAATAGAGTCAACTCTGTCTGGAATGTTCTATTTTTCCATTTTTTTTCACCTCTATTTAATTTTCTCTCTTCGGTGTGATATTTTACTTCCCTTCTCTTTTCCCCAATAGAAGCTTTATCTCTTCCCTTGCCTTCTTCATTTCTTACAGCCTCTCCTAACCCAGTGACATCTGTGTTCAAACCTTCGAACCCACCACACTCAAGAGGCTCAGAAGCAGGGTAAACAAGTTTGCCTGTGTATTTAGCATACAGCTCAATTGTACATTTACAGTAGATATTCTGCCTTAATTTGCTTTTAAACAGACCCTTCAAACAGCTCAGAGCTCTGAACATTGTTCTTCTAGGTGCATTACAAAACTATAATTAATTAGCTGGGCTCCCCTGTGGATTTTCTCAGATTTTACCCAATCTTCCCGCCAATTTTAATGACCTTCTCAGTCAGGGGCTTTACATCTGTAAATGCTAAGTGCTATTCAGCACTTAGTAAACAAGGAGTATCTGAGCAAAATAGCTGGAGCTTGCAATCAAACAGTTTACTTGTTTATACTACAGAGACGCTGTCAGTCTGGGTGGCTCTCAGCACCTGCCGGGCCACGTGATGACTGATTTTTGGCTTTCTGTCCTGTGTTAAGAGAGCTCAAGATTGATCTGTGTTGCCTTTCTGTAAAGCTGGGATTGTCAGGAAATCTGCATTGCAGAGACCTGCTTTCCCACCCCCTCTTTTTGGCCTTTTTAAAGCAAGAAATGGCACTTTGTTCATTGTCCTTGTAAAACTTGCTGAGAGCTCTCCATGGAGCAATCAGCCAAGCGACTTTCAGCTGCTCCCTATTCCTGCTGGCCTCAGGCCAGCATTCCCCAGCTGGTGTCATATCACAGAATCACAGTATCACGGAATCACAGAATCATAGGGGTTGGGGGGCACAACTGGGGATCTTCTAATCCAACCCCCTGCTAAAGCAGGTTCCCTATAGCAGGTTGCGCAGGAAAGTGTCTGTGTGGGTTCTGAATATCTCCAGAGAAGGTGACTCCACAGTTCCTCTAAGCAATCTGTTCCAGTGCTCTGTCAGCTTCAAAGTAAACACTTTTTCCTCGTGATCATATGGAACTTCCTGTTCCATTGCCCCTTGTCCTGTCACTGGGCACTGCTGAAAGGAGGCTGGCTCCATCCCGCCCATTAGATGTTTATAAACATTGATAAGATCTACTTTCAGCCTTCTCTTCTCCAGGCTGAACAGCTCCAGGTCTCTCCCAGGAAGGGAAAGGAAAGAAAGAAAAATGAGCAAGAGAAAAAGATTTGGTGGTCTGTCATCTGGGGACTGCCTGTCTACTACATTGTAATGCTCAATATCCCATCAGGTTTTAGCACACGTGATTCAAATGCAACTTCATACCATCTTAGAAGCCCACCTTGTGCAGGCTGTGTTTGCAGAAAACCACAAGACAGTGAGCACTACCAATGCAATGAAAGGCATTTTCATGTGGAAAGCAGCAGCCAGCTAGTGGCTGTGCAGGGGGAATAGAAAAAAATATTTTTGCTTTAGTCAACATTGGATTTTTGGTGGTTCTTCCTAAGGTAGAAAGGCAGCCTGGTATGCTGAGAAATGCTGCAGCTCAGCATTTAGCTGGTTGGGTTTTTTTTGTTTGTTTGTTTGTTTGTTTTTGAATGGATGTTATATGTAAGTTTGAGACATGCAGAGAGGCTGCACCAGGAATAACTAGGCTGAAGGGTCAGATGGACTGCATTAGAGATCTGGCTTCATATGATTATAAAGCTATGCCCTGGAGATGTAAATGGGAGAGAGAATTTTTCATACGATGTCAAATGTACATGTCATAATGTGGCATGTAGATTCTCTACTCATTCTGAAAATGCACGTATTTTGAGACAATGAGTATGGATTTCCCCACTTGGATAACAGATTTCACAACCAAACAGTGAAGTTAGAATACTTCTCATTATTGCTGAGAGGAGTCAAATTAGACAATGAAATAGAATGATCTCCCTGGGATGTACAACATGTTCTCGCAATGTGAGTGACAATTGCTAAAGACTGAAGTGAACCAATATTTGGTTTTCATTATATGCTTTCAGAGATGTGTATGGTTCCTTTACGTTCTCTGTAGCTGCACTTGTACAGCAAGAATTGGAGTGATGCAACCAGTGAAATTTCTTGGACTGATATTTCTCTGGCAACTTGATGACCTTCATGAGCCTTCGTGTAAGAGCAGCTACTGAATGGGCTGAACACACTGAACTAAGACATAACCAGGCACCACCAGAAGTAACCTCACTAATAAAAGAAAAATAATTAGGCAACAAGTGCTCTGTCTGTGCCCTGGCTCTGCATCTGTAAAACAAGGATGATGATATCGTCCTTATCTTGCAAGGGAGTTGTGAAGACACATCATATTAGAGGTGATTTAAGAGGTGCTCAGAGATTGGTGGGGAAAGGAGCAATGCAGTTTTTAACTTTCAGAGAGAGCAGAGCAAGAGCTCTTTTGAACTGCCGCTTCAGGACTATCAAACAGGAGTAGCTTTGGGGCCCTTTGTGCCTTCCAGGGCTGATATTAAGCCTGTTGTTTGGGTTTGTAGAGGCTGGATACCTCCTGCAAGTTGTTGTGTGGCCCAGGCAATTGGGCAGAATGGCAGCAAATAAAGCAGACTGCTGGGAAAGCAGTCCTCGGGGAGCAGGCTACAGTCATGTTGCTGGACTGGAAACAAACTGGAGAATGGAGAAGGAGAAACACTGTGGAATTTACTGGAGATATTGAATGCTATTACACAGACTATGGTGCTTTCAAGAGAAACCTCATAAACCTTCAAAAGCAAAAAATAATGAAAAGAAAAAAGGGTACATTTAGTGAGGCACTGTTATAGGCTGCCCAGAGAGCTGTGGGTGCCCCATCCCTGGAGGTGCTGAAGGCCGGCTTGGATGGGACTCTGGGCAGTCTGAGCTGGAGGGGGGCAACCAGCCCAAGGCAGGGGTTGGGACTGTGGGTGGGCTTTAAGGTCCCATCCAACAAAAGCCTCACTATATGATTCTATGATTACTTAGTGTTTTATCAGAATAACTAGGCAAAACCAATACATATACAATGCATGATCACTTGGGAACACGAAGATGTTGTAAGAGCAGAAGGAAGATGATGAACAGGGAAGATGAAGTCCAACAAATAGGAACATCAATTACTACAAGTCACACGTAGTTGTGAAGGCTCTGATACTCGGTTTGAGTAATCTCAGGGAAACATGAGGACCAGTGGCTAAGGTTTTTCAGATTTGGGATTTGAGTCCATTCAGAGGCCTTGAGGACATTGTACTTCTCACTTCTGTTCTTCATATACAAGGAGCAATTGCTTTTTCTGAGCAATCTGAATTGTTTTTGAATTATGAAGAAGTAACCAACGGTTAATCACAGATTGGCTTGAGGCTGTTCCTTTTTTTATCTGTTGATATAGTGACTAAAGCCCATGGTCTGTCTGAGAATTGCTTTCTGGGATCAGACCGTGCACAGTCTGCCGCTAATGATGAGCTAATGCCTTTCAGCCTTTCAGCAGCTCTCAAACACCAATGTACCAGGGTACCCTCCTCTGTGGGCTTGCCTTGCCAGTGGTCACTGTTTTCCAGCCAGTCTTAGCAGTAACATCTTTGCAACAAGGAAGGCGTTCACATTTCCAACAGCCATATATATTTCCTTTTTACCTTAAGTGTGAGAAGGAACAAAATCTGCAGATATTTTCATTGACTGGAAACCCTGATTGGGTCAGCAGTTCCGTAAGGGAAAAGAGCTGTCTGGTGAGAAGCAGAATTAGCTGATGGGTTAGACCATGGGGCTGTGATAACACTGATCAAGGAGTCACGCTCATAACCTACCTACTGCTCACCAGATGTACAGTATATTTAATCCATGTTTTTTATGTTGGAGAACTAATAGGTCTGGGTTGAGCTATGTGCCCAACCATGATAATCCTGCTGATGGTGATGGAATCAGCCCAAAGCTAGTTTGGGAACTGGTGCTAACCAGAGCAGAGGTTGGCCCAAGAAAAGCCAGAGTTGTAACATAATGTTGTGCAAGTATGAACAGAGAGATTTTCAGGACAGGATTTCTAGGAAAAGGACAGAGAAAGTTTTTGATGTTTTATAAAGTCATTTTTGAGTGATTAGGACTTTAGCAAGAAGACTTTAGCATGGCCAGAGAATGCCATGAGTTTTCAGTCAGGCAACTGGAGAGCCATTCATGATTGCTGTGATCCAGCTTCTGCCCAATGAACTCAGGGTAGTCTTGATGCCCCTTGCAAACTCACAAGGTGCCCTTTCCCATAGCCCTGGCAGGTCACATGGTGGCTGCATCAGTTAGCTGTGTACAGGCTCATTTTTCCCTCAGTATAAATCCACATGTGGGGTCCTACATGAGGCAGACTTGGCACATCATCACCCGTGGCCCAGAAAACAGCTGCCACTCACAAGAGTTTGCTATGGACATAACTCACCTCTTTGCAGAGCCAATACCAGATCTCTGCGCTATTAAAGTTCCCTTCAGATGGGAAATTTCACCATGCAATTCTCACAAATGGACACATGGAGTCTATTTTTAATTCTAAATCCCCTCACTTCAGGGTTGTTACTTTTCCTCTATTTCCTTTCATCACAGCAAGGCGCTTATTAAGATCTTGCTTCTGCAGCAGGGCAGACTTGTACAATTTGGATTTTATTTGTTGAAGAATAACCATCTGTCAGCTACTGAGAAGGAGGAAAAGAATCTATCCCTGAAGATTTGGAGATCTGCGAGTCTTTAACTAACTCTCTGAACATACTGTATCTCAGAACAGGAACTGAAGTGCCCTGGGAAATCAAACAGGAAAATCAAGTAATAAAGTGTTCAGAGAGGCGGTGTGTAAATGTGCAGCACGAAGGTGGAAGCACTTGCCCATGGAAAGCAAAGGGCTTGGGTTAATAATGAAAATGACCTCACTCTAATAAATTAGGCAAAAAACTGAAGAGGGAAAGGAAACTGCTCTTTAAACACTTATTGTCAGAGCTGTTTAGCAGCTCTCAGTGCAATCAGCAAGTGCTCCCTGGTGCAGGTCTGGTTACCTGTTACATTTGTGGCAAGCTTGCTGAAGTTGTGCTGCGGGAACCACCAGAAAGGTCGCAGCATGTACACATACGGTACTGGGGATATGTGATCTGCTCTGCATAATTACTCACCTTTTTTAATAAACTCCCTGGTCTCTTCTGAGACCTCCAGTGGCAGCACAGTGGAAACCTGCAGTAGTGTACACCAGGAACAGTGGCTGCTGTTACAGTCTCAGAGGGCTCCTTCACTGATGTGTAACAGTGCTGTAGAGCCAAGATTGCATTTGCACTGCTTGTTGGGCTCCAGTCAGTCCCAAAGGCTGCCACAATCCACCTCTGTTGACTGCAAAATTAGTCCAGTGATACACATGGCCGGGAGGTGACAAGAGCTGGTAGGATGCTGCTTTAAATGCTTCACTACCCCACAGTTACAATCATAGAATCATTTGAGTTGGGACTCTTAATGGGCAACTAGTCCAACTTCCCTGCAGTGAACAGGAACACCTACAGTTCCATCAGGTGCTCAGAGCCCCGTCCAGCTTAACCTCCAATATCTTCAGGGATGGGGCATCTACCACCTCTCTGAACAACCTTTGCCAGTACCTCACCAGCCTCAGTGTGAAGAACTTTTTCACTATATCCAGTATAAATCTTCTCTCTTTTATTTTAAAACAATCTCCTCTTGTCCTATCACAACAGACCCTGCTAAAGAATCTGTCCCCTTCTTTCCTGTAGCTTCCCTTTAGATACTGACAGGCCACTCTCAGGTCTCTCTGGAGCCTTCTTTTCTCCAGGCTGAGCAATCCCAGCTCTCTCAGCCTGACCTCACAGGGGAGGTGTTCCATTACTTGGAACATCTGAACACAGTGCTCCAGGTGAGGTCTTGTCAGAACAGAGGGGTAGGATAAACCTTCCTCTCCTTGCTGACCACACTTTTGATGCAGCCCAGGATACAATTGACTTTCTGAGGTGCAAGGGCACATTGCTGGTTCATGTCCAGCTTGCCATCCACCAGTACCCCCAAGTCCTTTTTGACAGGGCTATGCTCCATCCTTACATACACCCACTTGTATTGGTAGTGGAGTTTGCCATGACCCAGGTAGAAGACCTTGAACTGGGATTTGTTGAACCTCACGAGGTTCACCTGGGTCCATTTAACCCACAGTTAGTGATTATTTGCCAACCACTGATGGTCTCAGTGGGCATTCCCTTACCATCTTAAATGGCATAGGCAAAGGAAGGACTGTAATTTGAGGGATGAACTACTGTACTCAAGCATGAATAAGAGGCAAATATGAAAAATACGATGGGCTTGTAAAAAGCAGAAAAATATGCTACACAAAACAGAATAAGAGAAACTAGGATAATATAGAAAACATTAGTATTGGCTTATCTCCTTTTCTCTTTCTTTATGACATGTGGCCTTTTGTATTTAATTCTTCTTGTGTTTAATGTACAAACCGTGCCATCAGGAATGAAATTCAAAGATGTTCACTTTACTACTGGAAGACAATGCAAGGAACAACTCCAAAATTTCCTGGAGAAATAAAAGAGCACTCCAGCCTATGTGACTTTTTTCTTACTTTTCTCCATTCTGTCTCACCTGAACTGTATTTAAACCAAAACTAAGGATGCTGAGCAAAAAAGGTTAAGAGGATCGGAGAACTGGCTCATAAGTGGTAAAGGAACTTTGTGATGGGAAAGAAAGAGACACTGGGGAAGTTTGATAAGAGGCAGGGTTAAATAACATCATTTTGCATAGCTGAGCCTTGTCCAGTGTAACACATGGTGGAGCAATGCAAAGAGCAGCTACATCACTTCTGTTTTCTTCTTCTCACAGCAAGTCACACCTGTCAATCACCATAAATTGGAAGATTAGACATTTACTATCTGTTGGGGTTAAATGTGTTACTTTCATGCACTAGCTGGAAGCTCATAATTAGCTCACACCTTCTTATCAGAGACCAGCTCTATTTTCCTGTTCTTAGTTTTATAACTGTTTTGTATGCTGTAAATCTGTCTCCACTGGGGATCCCTTATTTACATCAATTTATTGCAAGAAAGACTGAACTAAATTAACACTAATTGACTTCAGTTCTGAGAGGTTTAGCCACAATTTCCTGTTCAGTTAAAGAGAGTTTCTAACCATGTAGGTGCACAAGCTGTAAAAATGCTGGGCTAAGTTTTGTCTCTGGGTAAGGGTGTATCCACCCAGAGTAATTTTTTAGTTTACAGTACAGTTGCTTCAGTGTAAATTGGAGCAGGAGCTACTCCACCACTATGCTTTTCCAACATTTAATTAGAAAACTACATGCTAAAACAATTGCCTCCTGCTTGGAAATTCTGGATCATTTTAAATTTGGAAAATATTTTTCTTTTATGTCTGGACTCTCTAGGGCTGTTCACATGTCCTGGGGCTGTTGAAATGACTTTTCAATTCCATATAGTTGCATTGATTAAGATAAATTATTTGTCTTATTTTCCATTTTCATGTTACTCACTTAACTTCTCACCATGCCTGCTGCTTTATATTCAGAAAATGTTGAAGCAGCCTGTAGAACTGGGCATGCCTCATTAGTTGAATAACTCAAGTCTATTCCAGAGTTATCTGCAAAAGAAACACTGAGAGGCTTGGTATTTTTTCTGTAGCTTTTCAAACAGTCTGTTGCAGGAACAGATTTTAGCCAATGTGTTTGTGCATCTTGTGACTTACAAGGGTATTTGGTGGGGCGATGCCCAAGGAATTGCTGTTAGTAGTGTCTGGTTCCTCCTAAGGTACAGAGCAGTGCTTTGAATCTTGCCAAACACACTTATTCATGTCTCTGGGCTGCATTTTCCAATGCTCTTGCCATCCTCCTTTTGTAGACATTTGCCATCACCAGCTGTTCAGTAAGCCTTAGCAAGGGCTTTGTTCTAGCAGCAAAGAGTAAGTAGATCCCATAGGAAACATTGGGCCACTGGAAAAGTCTGTCTTTACAATAAATTCATACTAAAAGAGCCCTGAAGACCACAGTATGCATAGGTCATAGTCCTATGGAAGAAAAAAAGGCCAGTGTTGTCATATCCGTTCCAGTGCTGGCAGCAGTGTGTTTTCACCTTGAACAGGGGACTGACAGTCCCAGATGCTCTCAGCGCCTGCAAGGTGAGTGAGCTGTGGTGTTCACTTGGGGAAGGGTGTGAAGGACAGTGATGTGTATCTGCAGAATGATAAAGTCTTTGACACAAGAAAGTTTTCCAACATGCTCCAGTTTTCTTTTGACCAGGGATCCACATATACCAGAGAGAGCTTTCAGAGTCTGGATGCAAGATCTTTGGAAGTCTTCTCCAAAGTCCCACAATGAATAATTGTAACCATGTGTTTATGTTTGTTTGTTTATTTGTTGATGATCTTGGCAACAGATTACATACTGCAGATAACATTTTGGAGGACTTCAGTATAAAGTGTGGAATGCTGTCTAGTTCACACCATCACTACTCTCAAGCTCTTTAAATCAAGAGCAGGAGCACTCAGTAGCACATTCAATGAAAGAAACACGTGGGCTAGCAGACCCCTACCAGCCTTTTGTTGGGAAAGATTCTTTTGCAGAAAGGTGATACTTCAATAAACGTGAAAGCAATGTTTTCTCATGAGAAAAAGTCAACCATTCACATTTTGGTAGAGAGCTGGAAGTGAAGTCCTAGAGAAGTTTGGGTGCTCTCACTGAGCCAAGAGCCTGCTTCTACATCCTGGCAGGTTTTTAGCTTTTTTTTTTTGGTCAGAGATATGTTCTAATTGGGATTTTTCAAATGATCCATTTCTGACAAGAATGCATGGCAGTCAGCATCATCATTTCAAATTTTTTGCAACTTTTCCACATTTCCCTAAGATTCCTAACTTCAGGAAAAAACAGACAGCCAATAGGGAAAAAGAAGACAAAAAATTCTCAAAATCACTTCTGCTGTGCTGAACTATTTGAAATTGTGAATGCTGAAAGGTAGATGTAAGATTATTTTTTTTTAAGTTAAGATTGTATGGTTGGGATCCTGTGGGATGGGACAGATTTTATTTTGCAAAACTGCTATTTTTTTTTTTTTTTTACCATTTCCCTTTCCAGTCATTCCATAAGGGATCTCCTTTTGTCTATCCAAAGATAAAGAGCTGTTGCTCTTTCCAGTTAACATTTTACTGTTTTGAAGATCTGCAAAAATGCTGAAAAGCTTTCTAATGCCACTCTCAAAACTGATCTCCACCTGGTTTTAACAGCTTTGGGAAGACAGAGAGATGATGGGCTTTGAAGAGGCCTTCAACATGTGTGGAATAGAATTCCACAGAAGAATTGAGTCACATGAAGGATTAATTAATTAATTAACACAATTAAGGATTTGGTGGTGGAGTGAGGAGTTAGGAGACCTGGTAGAAGAGGTAGAAATACACTGTGGATGATATAAGGAGGGTGCTTAGACAGCAAATTGAGAATAGAAAGGATTCCCTGGGACGGGCTCTTGGTATGGCTTGCAGTGGATTAAGTATCAGAGAACACCCGCTATGTTCTCCACGCAGCAGAAGCCCAGGAAGTTGTATCCCAATGACTTGAAATAGGGCAAAAGTTGTGAAAAAACTACAGTTGTGAAGCCTTGTGAAGTTGCAAGTTCTGCACTGTATTGACATTTTGTACTCTGCTCTTCTTGTCTGTGACCGTAGGGATGTGGCCGGGATTTCTCTCTGTTAATTTGGGCTGGGGAGCAATGGATTTGGTAGAAGACTGCAGCTGGTTCCCTCTTCACAAGAAGCCATCTTCTTTCTCCGCTGCCTGCTGAAGGAGTACAGGGAAAGTAACTTAAATAAGCATATATCTTTCAAGGTAATTGAGGTGAAGTGGGAATAGCATGTCTCCTTTTCTCCATGTGCTAGAAGTAGCTTGAAATGATGTCTTAACCCTTAAACATCTGAAATTAAAAAATACAAAAAAGAAAATGTGAGTTTCATAAATGGAGCTTTCCAAGAGAAAAATAAGTCCATTAGGGCCAACTCAAATATGTAGTCATTTCCAAATTGTTTTGGTTCAACTACTCTATTGAAAAACAAAAAAAGTACCCAACGTGCATTTATAACAAGTCAAAACAATTTTCTTATTTAAAAATTAGGGAGCAGAAGTTTTGATTTAGAAAATATCCAAATAAAATATTCAGTCATATTTTTAGTGAGCCAGAATTTGTTGAAACAGAACCCTTCTTGACAATGTAAGTTCATCACAAATAAAACCTTTCTGATAAACAACTTAAATGAGTTCCCCACAACCCTCTGTCCGACACATAGCTCCAGTTTATGATGTAGGTAGATGTAAGTCCTGCAGGATTTACCAGAATGGGGTCAGACCCTTTAAGCACTGCCAGAAATTCAAATCTCAGATTCCTGCTGTAGCTATGGATGTGTTACAGCATGAAGTTGGGGTGTTTGCTGTCCATCAGGAAGGTGCAACCTGGGATTAGTACACGTAGACCACCTAAGGACCTGATGCATGTGAACCATCCAAACAAATGCGTTGCTTGGGTACAGTCTGCTGCTCCTCTGCATTTTCTCTCATATGGACAGAGAAGATCTGCTCCTAGACTGGAAGTGGCATTTCTAGGACTGAAAGCTACAAATTCACTTGAATTTCAAACACCACCATTCCCAACTCAACCCCAGAATAGAAAGCTGATTCCCTTTGCACCAGAGGAAATACATTTTTACTTCACAAGAGCAAGATGAAGAATTGCCTTTCTAGTTGCAATTTTTTTGGACACTTCTTAAGTATTCTCCTCAAACAACTGGTGCCAGAAATTTTTTAGGAAGAGAACAGCAGCTTTTTACACTCTTATGAACAGCTGTGTAAAAAAATGCAATTAACTGTTCCCTGAGCTGTTGACAGCTGGCAGCACTATTTCATGATGAAATATCAAAACTATACTCATTCTATCTTACAAGGAACAGATAACCTGCAACAATTAGAAGTTTTGAAAAGAACAGATGCTTTTTTTTCTGTTTGAGGAGAGTGAATGCACAGATTTATTTAACCCAACAGACTTTGTTCTGTCCTCTTCTAAAATAACGGAATCATAAAATTATTACTGTTGGAAAAAACCGCTAAGACTGTCTGGTCCAACCATCAGCCCATCCTCACCATGCCCAGTAAACCATGTTCCTCAGGGCCGTGTCTCTATGGTTCTTGAACGCCTCCAGGGACAGTGACTCAAACCATCTCCCTGCACAGTCTGTTCCAATGTCTTACCACTCTTTCTTAGAAGAAATTTTTCATAATATGCAACCTAAATAAAATAAAAAGGAAGATCAGCAACAACACTTCTCTTTCTAAAGTATTCACCGCCTGCATCCTGTTGTGGGCCACCATGGGATGGTCGTGGAGTTCACAGCCAGAACAGAGCTGAAGGACACTGCTTTTATTATCAGTTAGGGAGAACATCTGTCCTAGTCCTTTGCCTTGTCAGGGTAATTATTCCAATCATACAGGAAAAACAAACTCACCCATTGAAAATAACTGGATAAGAAACTAAGAAGTGAAACAGAATCCTTTGTCACATAGGACATCTGATATCCTGCTCCCTGAGAAGAGTCTCTCATGAAAAAAAAAAAAAAAAAAAAAAGAAGAGGGTAAAAAGGGCAGCTTGGATTCTGCTCTTCCTTATACAGGATCAGCTGGGAGATGTTCCGGTGTAATCTTTCTCAGGAATATTTTAAATGAAAAGATTTTATGCTAGATACCAGAAATGATCATTTTATTTTTTTCAAACTGGCTTCTGGAACTGTGAAAACATGTGTTTTCCCATGTGCAAGCAGAAGAGATACCTCAGGATATTTGAATCAGGCGGCTGAACACACGCTTGTCCCATTTGTGTGCATAGATTCCTGCATGATAAACATCTCCAGATGGCCCATCTGAGGTTACGTATGGAAAGCACGGTCCTTCATTCATTATATAGGTGTGGATAATCTCTATGCTTAGCCAACAAGTAGTAGTGTATGGAGCTGGGGCTGTGCACAACCCATCTCTACCACCACAGTCCCATGCCCTTAGGTACAGGAAACTGTAAACCCTGATAGGGGCCAGAGGGATAGAGGAGTCATTCAACAGAATTCCAGGAACTGGGGAAACCCAAGAAATGACACAAGCAAGACCTTTCCATAATGTCTCCAAGATGAGATGGAGAGCATCAGGCATTTTCAAAGCTCACAGACCTTTCTGTAGGGTGCTACTGATTGGACTGAATCCATACAATGAATTGTCCTAGAAATATCTGGTTACTTGTTCTTCTCCTTGTCCTTTGTCAGATAAACGTAATCCCAAGACCCTTCAGGAGACTGCTGATTGCAGAAGTTTAAAAGTCTTCTTTACAACAGAGTGATGCCAATTGCTGGCGCAGTTTCCTGGTTGAATTTTATTTCATAGAAGCAGGTATTTCTTTTTTTGGAAATGCCATTAAGAAATGTTACCTTCATACTAGGCAAGAAAAGGTTGAAACCAGGTTAGACTGCACTTAATTTCATATTTATGTTCCTAATTCTGTTTTTGCAGTGTTTCACATTACAGTTTTTCCTTGTCTCCTAAGCCTCTTTCACTTGATAAATATACTTGTATTATGAAGCTGCCCACTTTCTACATTCTTTTCACTTTCTTCTCTCACATCAAAGCCAATATAAATAAAGAGTAAATTGTTGAGCTAACAAAACTGTTAAGAGAATACACTTTTTCCCCTGGAGCTGTAAAGATTTCCAATACCCTTGCAGAACTGTCTTAGATCAGTAATTGTTAATGGAATAAAACAGTGTCAAAAGGTAAACACAGTTGTTTGATAAGTCGGGTTGACTGTGCCTTTCTGGACCGTGTCTCTTGCCTGTCTGCTTTTGTTTTGTTAAGATTAGCTGTTCTCAGTTCAAGGGAGTAGCCAGAAAATGAATTTTGTATACACTGCTCTGTTTGCAACTTCCAACCCCTGCACTTTTTCATTCTAACACAGCTAGCACGTATCCTGCTTCAAAGCAACTTTCACAACGTGCCCTTGCACAATCTCTGAACTAGTTATTGTAGATGCAACACTGACTGAAACTCAAAGGATGAGCCAGTGAAAGTCACAACAGCCAAAACTTCTGAAAGGCATCAAAAATTAGCAGCTCAGCAATTCCGACAGGTTGAACAACAATCCTTATAACAAAGAAAACCAGGGAGATATCAAGCCAGCTTTCATGCTGTCCTTGTGACACCTACTCACTCCCAGGAGCAGTGCATGGTCCTGCTGGGCTGAGTACTGCAATCCTGAGTCTCATCTTCCAGGAATTTATGCCTGAGCTCCAAATACAAGGGACTATCTCATTCTAAGCACAGATTGGTGGCAACCAAAATTTCATGGCAAATTCCCATCTCACAAAATATTAGCCCACACTGGGGAAGAACTCTGAGCGTAGTTTGCTTTTTTCCAATATTTAGTAAGACAGATCTCATAAGATGACCAAAGAGGGTGGATTTTCTGCATCTGGGATCAAAAATTTGCCAACAACAGCTTTGCAGCCCAACATCTCAGACAGCCTGGAGATACCTTGGTGGTGAGAGAGATCTAAAGTCATAATAATTATTAGATATGTCATTAGGTTTGCCAATGGTTAAATAGGAGCTAATAGGCTTTTGAAAGTCTAATTTTGGGCTCTGAGTACCTTTTATATCAAGTCCCTTTTCAGATTTCACCATTCTTCCACATCTGTCTGAAGCAGCCAGTGGATAAATACAACATCCAGCTCTTGGCTGCTGACACTGTGCACCTCTGTTGGATTGGAGGAGGTCAAAGGAGAGCAGCAAGGCCCTCAGGAAGGGAGGGAGGCATGGAGAGAGCATTCAGTGTAAGGAAACATCAAAAAACAAATACGTATTTCTTTGTTAAGCAAGTGCCAATAAAGGCACATGGGTAAACATTCAGAATGTTCACATGGAGTAATCAATATCCTTGATGGCCCAAGAAAACAGTGAAAGAATGGGATAAAACTCAGCGGGGAAATTGCAGAGGGCTGTTTGGAAAAGCTTTCTGACAGTGAGGTCTGTACTAAGAGTTGTGCATTTTGCACAAAACTAATCCACCATTGAATGTCCCTGTGTGTATAAGTATACTGCACTGCTAGAACTAGAAACCTCTCTAAGCATGTTTAATTCACATGGTTAAAATTTGGTTAAGTACTCCGAGTTAAACACATGCTCTAAACAGAGGCCTATTGCTTGGGACATATGCTTTAGTATAGAAACTATGTACTGCTGTCAGTAAAAATCAACAGCTCTGTTACAACATGCAGAAATTCCGGTGTCAGGAGGACCTCTCACAATAAAGTCCTGAAAAAAAGAGGAGAATGTGCATCTAGATGTTACACACATTATGCTTCTTTAATGTTAGAACACTTGGTATCTCAAGAAAAAACTAAACAATGCATGAAACAATTATTGAGATGATTTCCAGCCAACAATGATATCAGAGTTTGTCTACACAAAACTCTGTGGTCTCCATTGCTAAATTTATCCACTTCATTAAGGCAGGTCTGCAAGGAAGCACGTGGCATCTTTTGCGATTTCCTCTGACTTTCTAGCTTTATATTAGAATTTTTCTTTCTTTATATATACACATTATTACACATTACTACTGCTATACCCGGCACAACTTTCAGTAACTCAGGAAATCTGCACTCATTCAGTGATCTGTAGGTTTCTTTCTTGTTCTGGTTCCTCAAGAGTCCTGAAACAGAGGGAGTGGTTCCATTCTAAAGAAATTTGCATCTCTGTCACAGTCAGTGAAAAGTTTGTTCTCTCCTACTTTTCTTTGATGGTGTCTCATGTTGTTTGCTGGCCATTCACATTTGCAAGTGCACAGCATCCCTGTGTGGAACAGAGGCATGTGAAGGCAGCTCTCTGCTTGTGCAATACAAAGACGATGTTTGCCTGGGTTGGGACTTCTTGCTATTGCAGAAAGAAGCTGCTATTGTGCTCTGCGTAATCATTCCCTGTTGGGTGAATGCATGCCAGTCCACATTAATGATGTTACTGTTACATTATGCTAATTGTATCTTTGAAGCTCTGTAATTCTGATTTTTCTAAACAGCTCGATAATAACAGTTAATTAAAAAAAGATGTTCCCTGAAAAGGGCAAGAGAGATGCTCTCTCAGGATCTCAGAAGATTAACAAAGGAAAAGCTTTGTCTCTACTGTCCAATTGACCTTAGACACAAACACAAGTTATTAATTAATCAATGCCACTTCAAATGATCTGAGAGGACATGAGAAGGAACCAGGCTACAGACAACAGGAGGTGGGAGATGTGAGCAAGAAAGAACAGAATTTCCCTCTTGGCTTCGCCTTCCTCAGCTATCCCTGAATTAGGAAAAATTACTACTTTATACTCCCCAGGAGAGCTTAGAGAGTTGATGCCGAACATTTCAAAAGGCGATGACTTGAAGCTGTTGCAAGACGTGTCAGAGGGATGTCCAACACAGTCATGCTCTGAGGAGGTAGGATGCACCAGGACACCTCCTCCTTCTTCCATCCAGAAGAAAAAAAACACAGTTACTGCAGAAGTGGAGGGAGACTTGGGTGGAGTTCAGCCTTACCACAGATTTCTTGTGCAAAAACAGACAAGTCTTTAAAGCCTATTTCTAGAAGGATATTTAGACACACAAACAAGTTCTCAGATCTAGGTTTTAGCCTCTCCCGCTGTCTCAGAACTCCACAAAATGAGGTTTTTCCACATTATCTCGTCACATCTGTTTTGGCAATAATCTATGGAGGGCAGGAATGGCCCTCCTTTCTATGCATATAATTCACTACTGAAGTAAATAATAAGAACTTGATGGGAAAGTTAAGAAGTTACATAGAATACACTCTTTCCATTGTAAGTCTTCTGAAACCTTTCCAAATTTTGCTGCCTTTATTTTTGTTGCTGTTGCTGGTTTGTGTTGAGAAACGATCTTCCCACACGTCCGTTTTTGTTCTTGGTCTGCAACTCTGAGCGCGGCTATGAAGTTCGAATGGCTCTCGCTGGTCAGAGCCTATGGGGCTTCTGTGTTCCTGTCATTTCATGTGTCATGCAGACAACCCAAACCCACAGCAATAAAAACTTTATAATACAACAGCCCCCTATGTGGTTGATGTATGCCACATGGTGTATTCTATTTGTTACTGGTCACACTTGGAAAGTATTCAGTTTCATTTTGCCACCCAGTCCCATTGTACAAAGCAATTTTTTCCTGTTTGAAGTCCAGCTTTTTAATTTTTTTTTTTTTTTAAACATTAAGTATTTCTCTTGAGTGAGGTAACAAATGCCATAGGAGAATATAATGAGCAATGGTTCTAATCTGTATCTGTGATTCTTATCCTTTTTTCAGGCATTGGATCCTTACTTAACATTTGTAGCTGTACAGACACATAAAATTAGTAAAAACAATCAACAGATCCTGCTTTTCTTTAAGAATATTTTAAAGCCTTCCATTATTGGTTGCAAGCCTGTATGATGCTTTTCCATGACTGAAGGGTTCACTGCATGCAGAAATATTTGTCACGTCTTTTGTACAAAGCATCCCACATAGAATAACTTGTGCTGATAACAAAGGGAATGCATATAAGGACAAAATGTAGCTACTAGGCAATACATTTTGGCAGGCAGGTGGGAAGATTTTCTATTTGTTTATTTATTTATTTTTCTAGTTTTGCCACAAACAGTGTTTTTCAGTGAGCTGAATCCAAGAGTATTCTCAGCTGGGGAGAAAGGCCTGATTGATGGTAGCAAAATATTGAACTGCTCAAGGTTCCTGCTTCACAGTATATAAAACCAGTCATATCAGCTCATGTTTCACTTTTTATGTCTTTTTTATGAAAAAAGACACAAAAGAATCTGATAAGCATAGCTGAAAACTCCACTGAACTGCCTATACAAGCAGCCTCCTCAGTGTGCAATTACTTACACATTTGTCATGAGAAAAAGGCACTTTTAGATAAGTAGATGTAATAGGTCAGCATGCAAATTGGGTGTGAATTTGCTCTAATGGTGTGAGGCACAGCTCCTACACAGCTCCATTGAGGCATCCAGTGCTGACATCCAATTGCATCACCTTGCTTATAGCTTCCAGGGGCCAAACTAGTCACCGAAATTAGAGGGGGCTGTTTATCTCTGAATCTCCAAGATATGGATACACTTCATGTTTAGGAGTAAAAATGTGCACATGTGATAAATGACCAGACATGTAGCTGAGAAGGTCCTAGGACTGTAACTGAATAAAGGTGTAAATATATTAGTACTCCATGTCCTGATGGTTACAGAAGCTTTTTAATAAACTGTGTTTTCCATCACTGAGAGACTTTTATCAGAGTTAGAAACAGGAGCTCTGACTTGAGTCTCACCATGGTAAGCTGGGTGCAGGCTGTCACAGTATCGCAGAATTGCAGGGGTTGGAGGGGACCTCTAGAGATCATCGAGTCCAACCCCCTGCTAAAGTAGGTTCCCTACAATAGGTTGCACAGGATTCAGGCTGATCTTGAATATCTCCAGAGAAGGAGACACCACTACATTTTGGGCAGCCTGTTCCAGTGTTCTGCTATGCTCATAGTAAAGAATTTCTTCCTCATGTTTGTATGGAACTTTCTGTGTTCCAGTTTTTGCCCATTACCCCTTGTCCTGTCACTACACATCACTGAAAAGAGCCTGGGATGATGTGCACTGATTGCTACATTGTACATGGGAAGTTTGGCTAGGAGGATGCATTCATGTTGCAATGATTTACTCTTTGCAAACCTAGCTGAGCTAAGCACGGAGCTACTCCTTCTTCCTTTCCTCCTCTCTATCAACCAGGTGTATTTTGAGTGCCAACACAATAAGTGCATCTCTACTTTTGCAAAGGCTCATGAAGGATCAAGGTTGGTCGCAGGCTCATTGTGATCACACTGCCTGGCTTGTGTCAGCAATATCTCTGTACTTGTGCCTGGCAGCCCCAGCAGTAAGCAATGCCAGAACAGCTTTGACCACTACATTAAAAAACACCAAAGGACAATACTTCTCCATGAAAACAGTCAACAGAGCTTGACAGCCGTTACTTACAAAAGCTCCTGGGCTCTGCTGTACGCAGACCTCATTGGCATTTTGTACTGATGCCAAAGTGTCAAATTTCTCTCCAGTTTTTAGGGTCATGACAAATTTAAGAAACCACAAATGAGGATGAACTCATAGAGGACATACTAAAACATTCTCTAGTAGCTCTGCAGCCATTGTTTCATGTACTGTGTTTAACACAACCGCAAGCTGTCATGGAAGTGACAGGGAAGGTATTGGCACTGCTGTGCTAAACTGCTCTCAGATGGGAACAATCTAGTGGGTGACCTCAGTTGGGGCTCAGTGGTCCTGAAGCCCTGGAAGGCAGGCAGGAGTGTGAGCAACATTTCTTCTGTTGATGAGTACAGTTGTAGCTGGAGAGCATGAGATTAAGATTACAAGATAAAAGCACAGAATAATGACAAAATGCAGTTCTCCAGCACATGCTGCTTGAGCTGTTAGAAATTACAGGCTAGAAGAGTGCTCTCAATAGCTGCAAATTGACAGTTTGCTAGACAAAGTGATGCTGGAATGGCACATTTATGTGATAAAATGCACTCAACTTTGTCATTTCTCCTTTATAAGGCTGATAAGGGCTCATGACATGTAACATATTACTTGAATTACCATAATTTTATCCACAAACCAAGATCCAACTGTGAAATGCACTATTCAAGACCTATAATACAGTTCTTTCAAAGAATTTACATTGGAATCATGAGGTTGACACAAATGGAAGGGGAAGGGCAAGGACAAAACATCAGCAGGAAATTGAATGGCCTCTACCTTTTAGTAGCTCAATTGCAAAGACAGATATTCTGAATTCCAACTCTGAAATAGGAGGGGGGAGGACACAGTAAGGGACCTCCTGGAAAAGTGTCCTAGAAAAGGCAGAGGTAATGGGGGGTGCTGGCAAGCCTGAAAGTTGAAAAGAGACCAAATGCCTTGGTGTTTTAGCATTCCCTCTCAAAATGGCACTTCTTATTTGTGATGATGCAAAAGGATGTAATTAACATCAGTTGGAGCTGAAATAACACTATTTTTTTTTACCCTCAGTACTAAATGCGGATTAGTAACTTTCAAGGGTTTTTGTTTGTTTGTTTTGTTTTGTTTTTTTATCCAGGCCAAAATTAGTAAGTCAGATGAGAGCCAGAAGTGAGACCCAGTCAAGTGTTTAGACTGCTATGGCAATCCATTAAAAACTTCTGCTAGAAAATCAGTTTTCTTGCAGAGGTCAAGAAATTGCTCCAGGATTAAAAACTTTGCTCGTTATTCCTCTCCATAAAGAGGAAAGAATATTGAAAAGGCCACTAACCAAGTTCATGTACCTTAGTTATATAAACCATGTTGCTTAGAAATGGTGATGCCCAATTTTAGAAAGCATGGAAAGAACACAAAATAACTCTAGATTATAAAGCTGGAAAGGATCATATAGACCATGGACATGGGTAATGGAGAACAGTATGATACCTGTGGATGGACCCAGAAGGAAAACACGCCTGCTGTCCCTGAATTTTCCTAACTGAACACAAACTCACTTCTGTTTGCCCTGGTTGGTAAAAGAAAAATAATTTCATCTGAACACCAGAGAACTGTAATTGAATACAGTCACTTTTCCCCAGTCATTTAGGGTGGACATTAGGAAAAGTTTAAATATGCTTGCATGTTAGAAATAACTGTCTTATGACATCTCCCTCTCTGGAACAAGTTGTATTCATTTGTCAGTGATACAGGGAGATTTCAGTGTTTTGTTCTTCCCTTAGTTTCTAGGATCCCATGATTTCAATAGTTATTCAAATTTTGTAATATCATCTGAACTAGGCAGTTGTTTTGAAAGTTTCCAGTACAGAAATCACTTATGATTACAAAAGGACTGAGAGTTAGGAGAGAATTGCATCCTCAGAGCTTGGCACACAACCGTTCCACTGGGTCCTTACCAAGGAGTGGCGTTCTCCCAGCCAGCCTTAAATGGCTTGTGCTAGTACCCAAATTCAAGCTGACACCTTGGGACAGAGCCTACCCTGCTGGTTGGTAACAATAACCCCGTGGCAAGCTGGATTCTCTGCCTGGAAAGAATCAGGAGTCAAAACATTCCTGTTTCAGGATGCAGGCCAAGTGTAAGCCAACAGCATAGGAAAGAAAATTCTTTCATGGATTAACTATTCCTAGATTGTCCACATGTACCGTTTACTGTTCTTTTGTTCCTTTCTCCAAAGCCACAATGAAATATAGTCTTTGGAAAAGAGAGATGACCATGCTGGCATGACATGAAACCTCCTATATACATGTACGATATTGCTCAAAAGACATTTGGTGTGTGGAGATGACATAGGCACACAGAAGGGGTTCAGATGACTCACAGTCTGCTTAAGCAAGTTTTGCAAGCTGTCATACACTCTATGTATATCAACAAAAAACGGAGATGCATAGAAAATAAATCCTTTTATTTGTGAGTGGTATGCCACCGTTATGGGGCAGTGGGAACTTTAGAGGGAATGCTTCTAGAAGTGCTCCACAGACGATGCCCTCTGGGAGCTGCTTTCTTTAGCTCATTTACCTCCTGTCAATCTCCTGGGCATCTCCTGAGCAGGCCCTGGTACCCACTGGTACTGGCACTGCCTAGATCAAACTCCAGAAGGTTTTTCTCTATAACAGACTTTAAGCACAGATACCTCGAGATCAGTTACTTTGAGAAGAAAAGCCAGTTGCTATCACTGATACCCATGGCAAGGGGTTGGAACCAGACAGTCTTTTAAATCCTTTCTAAATCAAGCTATTCTGTGATTTTATGATCCTGTATTTCATTCCCATCTGCAGAGCTTCATACTAAGGACAAACTCCTTTTTTCATCTTCCACCAGGAGAGAGAGGAGAATGTCTGGTCCCCTTCCTCATACCCCATCATCTCCTTTTCTCATGCTTCAGCTCCTATAGGTTTTCTTAATAGTTTGCTTTGTTATAAACAGAGCTGCCAGGCTGAGTTTGGAGCAAGGCCTGCAACCTTTTCCAGGCGGGGTGGGGACAGAAGGTGCAGACTGCCCCATGAAATAAACGTTGTGCTTTTCTTTTCATCAAGAGTGTCCTTTGTGCTTTTTTTGCCCTAAACAATGAAGCAAGCTATCCCCAGAGGTGGTGGTTGTGACAGCCAGCTGGAAGGCTGCCTGGCCTTTTGTGCCCAGTTGATAGAAGAGCACGTCACCTCAGCTTCTCGAGGGCAAGGGCAGGCTACATGTCCTCAGGCAATGACCCTCTTGTCTCTCTGGCTGGAGCTTTCCAGCAACAGACATGATGTGCACAGCCATCAAATCATAGAATTGAGTTGGAAGGGTCCCTTAAAGCTCATCTAGTCCAACTGTCCTGCAATGAACAGGTATATCTATAGCTAGATCAAGTTGCCATGAGCAGCCAAACTCTGGCGTTCTGTATGTGTTTGTCCTGGCAGCCACTAGGCTCATCAGGTGAAGGAGTCCCGTTCTCCTGTGCTTTCCCTGGTATCACTATTGAATTCATGTTGTGTGTCCCACAGAGCCAGGTGCTACCTGGGTGAAGTTTTGGTGCAATCTGTGTCTCTGTAGCAGATGTACATCTGTATGCTGAAATGCCTTTATTTCGGAAAAAGCTCTTTCAAGTGGGGCTGTTCCCCATTTGGCTGCTGCAAATGGGTGCCTTCAGCTTCACACTGGCTTTTCCTCCTTTAAAACTGAGCAGGTTCCCAACTTGCTATCTGGCTGTGAGCTGAGCTCCAGCTTGTTAATTGGATGGGAATAGGTGTACATAATAGTGGTGCCGTCCTTTTTGAATGCAGCCTTTGTGAGCAAATAAGGAATTTTATTTGCTGTGCCCAGTCAGTCCTCAATCTATTTGCGATTTAGCTTCTCACTCAGAAAGAATCCTATCGAGGCATCCAACTCCCCCAAAATGGGCGGCAGGCAGGGTCAGCTTAACTGTTCATATACAAAAAGCCTAGGTTGCTTAAGTGCAAATTCAGGGGTAGTTTTCCAAGTGCTCAGCACCCTTGGCTTAGGGCAACTCTTCAGAAGAATTCTGCACCCCTAATTACAACAGTTCAGGCCAGATTTTCTGCAGGGATCAGTCTCTGGTTTGCTGGCTCTCAATCCTGGACAGTTATTTCACTGCTGAGCAGATCAAATGATGTAGTCTTCAGCAAGCAATGAAAAACACCACGTTTCTGGGATTGCACATTGTAGGCATCACAGCTGCCTGGTGCTTGCCAGACTGTAAGCAATTATGCCAGCAACTAGCAAGCTGTCAGTTCTTAGTGTAAGCTGCAAATCTATCAGGAATTGTTTATATTTCACAAGGGGATAGATAGAGAGAAGATTCATTTAATTTCCCTTTAAAAAGTCTATATGTGTGGCAGAAGGTCAAGATAATTTTAGAGACAGATTTTTCAGCAAGATCCTTTAAAAAGGTGGTGCTGTTGGAGTTACCAGCCGCTCCTGTGAGCATAGCTGGAGATGGAGAAGGAGGTTTATTCCCTGGGCTGGAGTTTGCAGCAGATGCTCTTAGCCCTGCTTCAGCTGCCCAAACTCATTTTCTAGTATCAGGATCACACTGAGGCCTTATCTTTACCCTTTGACAGAAGTACATGGCTCTGCTGTGCTTCTGGAAAACATGACTGTTCTTTCACACCCCAAAACATAAGCCAGGGATATAGGTCCTATCCAAACAAGGAATGCCAGGACTACAACATATCCTTATCTAGTGTTGTTTTCACTAAACCCAAAACTCAGGCATTAGACAACGTCATAAATTCAAAACAAAATCAGCATCAACTGAGGTGCGGGATGGGCAAGAGAATTTCTTCTCATTACCTGTGTACAGATATGGACAGGCTAGATCCAGGCATGCTCAACAATAATGTGATGGGAGAGCATTTCTGAGACCAAGGAATCAAAGTTATCATTTTTGTTATTCCTTTAGCACTCAGGATGATGGGCAAAGATTAAGACTGCTTGGTGGGGTGAAAAATTTGAAGACATTCTGTATATGTGGGCCAAATTATTCAAGCTTCCAGATCCAAAAGTGATGATGTTTGCACATTTTCTTCTCTCTAAAAAAGTATTTTGGAAAAAAATATGAAAATCTAATGAGTAACAATACAGCAGACAGCAAGTCATACCTTCTAGTGTAGAGTAATACTGTTATCATTACACATTGTTGTGCTGAGATAGAAAAACCCACTGAGCTGAAGGGACTCCTGGGTGACTGGTCAGCAGTGTATTTTCTGCACTCTCTAGGGAAGTGTATTTGCTGCTTTATACTTCCTCAGAAGGTAACTGAACAGACAAAGTGGAACTTGAAACATCTTTAAGCTTCTTAAAATCATGTGGAAAGGTGCTTTCCAAATTGGGTATGGCACAAGACTTAAGGCAGATTAAACATTCTTGGATGAATCACAGGTTTCCAGGTAAGCTTGCATTTTCAGCAGAACACAGGAAATTTGGTACTGATTCCTCCTTCATTAAGGATCCAGTTTTAAATGGAGAAAAAAAAAAAGAGAGAAAAAAAACCAACAGGCCCATACAGTGAAAACTTAAAGCTTGACACAGCTGCAACCAGAAGTGTTTTGACCTAAACTGCCATCAGGATGCCTCATGGGACTTGTATTTCAGGTGTTTCAGATCATTTTTCTTCACCCTAGACCAGGTTGCTGCTCCTCCTGTGCACATCAGCACACAGCCCTGCCTTGCCTGGAGGCATCCAGCTCCTGCTAATATTTCATAACCTCTTTTCTGAGCCCCAGACCCATTTCTGATTCACACTTGGGTTACTCTGCTCCAGGCTTGCAGAGGGCAGCAGACAACAGAGCAAGAACTGGGAAGGAGAAATGCAGGCAAAATCAGCTCAATAATTAAGACTGAGAAAAAAAAAACCCTCAACCTCCACTTGCTCTGGTTGGCTGTGTACACAAATACCAACTGCCTGGCCTGGGGCTCTCCCTATAATGGCAGGCCAATGGGAGTCAATGAGGCCAGCTCCTTTGATCTCCATTTCTGGGCAGCTGTGCAAGTCATGGTCTTTGCAGCCCTTGATGCTGATTCACAGCAAAATCTTGCATACTGGTGCTATAGAGCAGCCTCAGAGGGCAGAAAATAGGTAGTGCCTGCTTTTAGACCCTTGCAGCAGCATGATGAGGCCTTTGTACAACCTGAACTCAGATTTGTTGTGGTAGCATCCTGCTATAACATAAGTGAATGTTATTTGAGCACTATTTTGCAAAAAATGACAAATTTAGGTAACAAATCTGTAAGAATCAACAAGCTGGTTAATTAATCTCATATCTAATATATCTAGCCCACAGTAAATCAAGAAGGACAGTGAATCTATTCAGTGAGCTCCATTAGGTGGCCCAACACACATGTATATGAAGACTGGTCACATGCTATTGGAAACTGCTGGTGGCACACAACTGCCCTTTGCCTCCTTGATTGCCCTGATGCCAAGGGGAGACTTTCAGGCTTCTGTCTGCTTTAAAGTTCCTTGAGGCAGGAAGCATGGCTTTGATCCTCCCAGCATAAAGTTTGGAGGTTTTGTGAAGGTAGTAAATTTTACTCAAATTTAATTAAAAATGAATAGCGTGTTTAGCCTAATCATTAGTCTTCAGAAGCTACTTTAAATCTTTTTGTTTTTTTTAACATAGTCACATCACGTGCTGAGGAGCTGTGCAAGGGGTAGGGATTATCACTGCTGGTATACAGGCAGACTGCACCCAGAAAAGGATTTCACAGCTGTTTTTTAGCAGGTTGATATACCTTTCATTAGAATTACAGGCTCCACGGTGTGCCACATAATGTGAGTTGCAAGTATTTAAGGAGGCTCTGCAGGGCTGCTCTTAGCAAGTAGGCATGATCAGGCAACACAGCTAAATATCACAGAGGTACCTTTTTTTCAAGTAGCTCCTGAAGCTTATTTTCAGAGGAGCTGCCAATACAAAGAGGGATTTGTGACTGCAGTTGAGTTAAAGAGCATAAAAAGTACATGATGTCTCTATGAAAATTATAGTGTCTTAGCTGTGGTTGGCTTAAGGGTCAGCTTTATACAAAATGCTGTACAGCAGCCAAGCTTTGTCCTGAGGCTTTGTGCTAAAACACACAGCAAACAATGAGAACAGATAAAACTTTTCCCAAGAGCTGTGTGCATGACCACAAATGTGTTTTATAGCAGCTTAAGGATGGTGCTTTCATTAACCTGCTAACAGCTGTAGGGTACCTGTGGCCCCAAAAGGAGGGCATTCACCCGTTTCGGCAAAGTCTGAGCTCTGGGAAAGCCAGTGGGATAATTGCCATTGGCCCCTACAGAGGCCTTTATTTAGATTACTGCATCCAATTTCTGATGACCATTGCCCAGTGTCTCCACTAGCATAAAAACTTTGCTATATTTGCTGGGCTGGACTAATTCCAGTTGAGGATATGATCTGATGAACACTATCTTCCCTGGGCAAAAATGCATATGTGCACTAGTAAAATTCAAGGGTAAAACCCTTCAAGACTCCTCAAAGAAGGCTCACAGAGGCTGATAAACAAAGTGTGGTTTACTGGGCAATTTTAGAAAAATGTGAACAAAGTGAGATAGCCTTTATGTTGTTCATCCCCTGAACAGCTGAGAGAAGATGTAGTACCTAGATCAGCACATCCATCTCATAGCTGCTGTTAACGGATGCACCTCCATTAACTTCAGCATTCTCTGGCACAGAACTGGGACCCTTACAACAGATGCACTCAAGGGCATTATCCATCTCACTATTTGCAAAAGTGTCTGAGATTACTTACTTGCAAAGTTTCTTTGTTGTGGAAGTCATGTAGAAGCAGAACTTTCCCAATGTCTAGCAAATCCCTGCACCAAAGTTTGCTCAAGAGTAGTATAATGTGGAGTAAACAAACCATGGCATGAGGCCATGAAGCTGAATGTTTCCAAAAGAGGTATCTTGTGGGGAGACAGAGGATAAGATGGTATGAAAGAAGACATAAAACTACAGCAGAATAAGGAAGAGCCAAAATTCTGCCTTAGTTTTCTCCCATTATTTCAAATAGACATTTGGAAATGATGCAGTAAATGTGAAGGTCATGAGATTAAAAATAATTCAGGTTCCTTGTCTTTCTCAGAAAATATTTTCTGTTGGTTTTTTTTTAGCATGCTTTTTAACAAAAAATACATTTTGCACAATGATGTGACTTCAGGACAGATCTTTGAGAACAATGTGATACATCATGAAATAAGCTGGGACATGGCATAAATGAAGACCACGGAGTACCTGTACCCTCTGAGTATTCTATGGCTCAGAGTACAGCTAGCCAGAGCAGAGAGGCTAGGAAGGAAGAAACTGTGGGAAGGAGCTAAGAAGGAACAAAAAGAGCTTTCAAAGCAAGGAAAACTTAAAAAATTGTTCATAAGAGAGAAGGAAAGGTAGGTAGAGGCCAGTGGAGTCCTGCATTGCTCTGTTGTTGTCAGGCCCTCTTACTGGACTAGTCCTTAAGCGATAGGAATAATTGGAAAGCTTACACACTGTTTTCAGCAGTAAATTCAAAGAAATGTTTGTCTCAGCAATACATTTTGCGAGCAACTCACCCCCACCAGAACTAAAATCCAATTCCACCAATTCTAACAACAAAAAAAGGGCCAAAATGAATCACCGAGATCCAACTAGTAAGCAAAGCCTCCTTAACGCCTTCAGCCATTCAGAGACACTGTCAGAGTATTCTCTACACAAAATAACCACATCATGTTTTTGCCCATTCTTAAAAACATATTTGAACCAGCCCTTTTGGAAATTCTTAAAATGCTTAGTTATGCTTTGTTTTACTCTCAGATTGGAAGAAAAACCAGTACAACCCAAGTGGAATTCTAGCTGAGATGAAAAGACAGAGGTTATACCACCCATTCACGGTTTTCAAACCCGTCTGGCAGATTCCAGGCACTCAGGTAGATATCTAAAAAAACCTCCAGTATGAAACTAAAGCTGCAGTGAACTCAGTACTGAATCTCTTCCCAGCCCCATGGGCCCAGCACTTCAGCCCTGGGTTTCTGTTCTTAGGGTCAACCCAAATTTCCTCACTTTCAGAGTCTACCCATTCCCCCTCTGGCTCTCCTTCTAACCACTTCAACCCTCTTTGGGAATATCACACTTTTTCTCATGGATGTGCGTTGCTTATGAAGGGTTTCTCTGACTAGTTATAGGAATGTAACAAATAGAAACCTACATGTTGTTTTACTCTTTTAGGAGGCATAATTGACTTGCTTCCTTAAGAAAACAATTGCTGACATATCACTTCATTTATTCAGAGTTTGGAACACTGAAATCTGTGGTAACTATTTTTTTTTTTTTGCCCACTTTCAGAAATATTTTGCAATATATACACCTACTCATTAGATTTTTTAAAATTTCTCCAAACTCACCCACTCGCTAGATTAAAAAAAACATCCATTGCAGTCCAAATCCACAACATGATAACAGGATTTTAAACAAATAAGCACATTTCTTAAAAAGAATCCATATCTGCTAAATCACTTGTATAGCAGTGCGGTAAATCAGCCCACAGACTAAGTGATACTTGATAGAATGGACAAGCTGGATATGAAAGCTTAAGTGTCTCACATGCAGCCAGCACTAATGTTTGCAAAGCCAAGATGTGCTGTTTAACATTTTCAATGTACTCTCCAGTTTGACTTTCTTGCTGTTGCAAGCACCACATGTTAGCACTCCTTGGAGTCTGTATAGTGTACTTATATGCTGATCTTTAACCTCTGTGTCATAACCCAGACCAAAATCAATAGAGAGATATGACACTGGTGAGACCACTTGCCTATACTAGTTCAAACAGACAGATGGGCTGTTGCACGAACATAGGGCCAAAGAAATGTGGAGTCGGTCAAAGGGTTTATATTTTTTTGGAGTGTGAAATGAAGAAACATGACTCAGAGAGAGGTATGTACAGCTTCAGCATCAGCAAAACCATGGTAGGTGCTATAAACTTTGTGCCTTGGGGCATGGCGAGATGGTTGTCTGCCTTTGGGCTTTGCTATTTTCTGTCTCTTATTGCACCAATTCCCCCAAGATCCACATAAATATCACTCTCTCAGGAGCTGAATTCTATGACCTTTATGGGTCCCCTCCAACTCGAGATACTCTATGATTCTATGACTCTCTCTTGGACTAAACTAGCTCATGAATAATAAAACAGCAGTGGTGTCTATAAAGTTCATTGTCCTTGTCCTAAGCTACACTGGCTGTTTTCTCCTAGCACTTCTCATACTGTGTATGAAGCACAGTTAGAAATTCAGAGCATGGCATTTTCTCACTTGCCAACTTTGCAGACCTACCAGCCTATCCACTGAAATAACTCAGAAATAACAGAATTGGGCTGCTGGTGACAGACCAGTGTGTAAGGCCTTAGCAGCTGCTTGCCAAAAGTCAAGTCTTAGGATCATAGCATCATAGAGTCATTAAGGCTGGAAAAGACCACTAAGGTCATCTAGTCAAACTGTCAACCCATCACCACCATGCCCACTAAACCAAGTCTTTATGACCTTCAATCATCATTTGAGATACACAGGGTAAAAGTGAGAGCCCCAGTGTTTGGGAACCACCAGAACTGATGCAATGTTGCACCCAAAAAAGGGCTACCTCACTCCTCACTGTATCTGGACAGAATTGCAAAATGTTCTGCCCTGTTTGTTCTGGATCTCAATTTCTGAGCTGGCTTGCAGCAGCAACCTTCCCCATGTAGAGGTTCTGGCAGAATGTAGGCACAAAGCTGCCTGGTCCTTTGAAAAGATTTACAGTTGGAGCACTACTGCTAGTTCCCTCTCTCTGTATATCTCCTTTCATGCCTGTAGTAGTCCACGACTGAGAGTCAAGCAGACACTTTCAACTGTAAAAATGAAAATATTTTTAGTTCACATTTTTCAAATATCTTTTTTTCCCTCCTAAACAGTATGTAACTTCATAATACAGCCTGGTTAAAATTTCTCTTTCATTCTACTCTAGGACAACACCTTAGAAAGAAAAAAGCAGACTGAATTTTAAGAATAGAATGCTATTCCCAGGCAAACTGATCTTTAAAAAAATATCATAATGAAATCAATATGTATTATTACACATAATGAAGAAAAATGTATATTTTTACATATTAACTCTATTTGCTTTTACTCTTTACATGTAGTCATAAAAATATTTATTTTTCTGCTTAGAATAACAAAATGAAAGCTCAGTGTTCAGGCTTTATCTGGCTGGCACTTATTATTCCCATATGTTAGGGCAACAACCAGATTGCTCTGCCAGTTAATTCTGTGACTCTTTCTCCACCTTTTCATCTGATCTTGGAAAGATTATTTTCTTTGCAGATATTATTGCAAAGAGGTGACCAATTGCCACCGGGCAGTTAAAAATGAAAGGATCAATTAAGATTATTCATCTTGTGGGAAAAATGCACCTTTACTCAGAACATTAAAATCATTAATACATTGCCACTTAAGGAGCAAAGATGAGAAATAAAGATGTTTTCAATATTTTAAACAGGACTCTCTGTTTTCGGTAGCAGTGCTGTGTTTGGATTTTACTCTGGTGAGATGTCTCACTGCAAAGGATGGCAAAACATTCCATTGACTCTAATGGAACAGGAATAAAGAGAACAGGGCAGCTCCTGAAGATGAAGTCATTAAGATCACGTTTTTTATTCCTATTATGTCTAAATCATCTACCATTTCAATGTGCATGGTGATTTTGCATTGCTTTTTGTATGAGTGCATGCCCAATCTGCCTGGTGGGCTTTTGGAGATGCCCCATCGTGAAGTTCAGTGGGATCCAGGGAGCAAGTTCTACAGAGAGGAGGGTAGGAGGAACATAGGGTCTGCCACATTTTGAATAAAAGAGAATTATCCTTCTTTGAAAAACTGTGTGCACCTTTGCAAACAGATGAGTACATCTAGTAGAAGCCACAGATGTCCATTTATAGCTTAGTAACAACACTTTCATGGCAGTCGGTCAGTCTGCACTGAGCTTCGTGCCATCGCTGGCATTGCTGGATGGTACTTCTACCATCCTGACCAATACCTGAATCTGAAGTTTAAAGCCCTTATTTCTTCTCCTGTGACCTCTGCGGTGTCCCCAACAGTAGGGCCTAAAAATGCTTCTCAGTTTCATGATCAGGAACACCCACACTTGTCTTAATGCCTGGTGGGATGAGTTGTGGATGTCTACTAATGCCCACCACTGTATTTCAGTCTGTTCATGAGTCTAGAAGGAAAAATAGTGCATGCTATCCAGATCTCCAAGCCAACATTCAGAGGTCATTGTTATGGGATGCATCATTATGGAATTCATGGCTATAGGATCATACTGATGATGATGAGGCAAAGCCTCATTCCACTCATCATTTTGGGGGCTTTGCTGGAGCATTGCAGCAGGAAAACCAACAGTGTGAATGTTTTGTGGTTGAACAATAAGAAACACCAAAGACAAATTTCCCAAACCTCCACTGATGCCTCCATGAAGGCCCCTCTCCACGTGCACAAGTGGGCAAGAGCAGGGCATTGTAGCCTCCCATCCCTGCTGTGATGTGGTCAGGAACTGCAAGCAGAAATTGCCTCTTCAATTTCAGCAGTGCCTACACAGTTCAAGTGCTGAGGAGATATGGAGCAAGCTGGTGTTAGCAGGTGAGAAAGGGACAGAGGGGAGAGGGATTTTGTGGGAAATAGAGTAAGTTAAATGATTCCCTTTGAAAGGTGTTGTTACCACTGATATAATGAAGGTAAAACACTTCAGATATCAACAGCATACTGCAAGCTCTAGGAAAATCCGCACTTCTCTACAGCTGAACTGTTCATTCACAGAATAATTTTTCTTTCTCATTATCAGGTTATTACAGACAGTTTTTTGTTCTGCCAGAGCTCTGCTGACCAGCAGTGTGAGACTTTTCAGAGCTGCAGCTGCTTAGGCAGAGTCAGGTATCCCAACATAAAGGGACTGTATGTAGGTATTTTATTCCCTTCCCTTGACGGAGTAACTATAGCAGTACAAGCAACTTTATACTGGCATAATTCATCCCCATTGAGTATGTTATATCATGTTAGAAAGATTTAGATGGTTAATGTGATAAAACGTATGAATAGAGAAGCTAGAAGGATCTTGAATTCGTTTTTTTGGTGTTTTTTGTTTTTTTGTTTGTTTTGTTTTGTTTTGTTTTTTACTTCTGGCAGTCTACATGACTCACAGTAAGTCAAACTTGCAAGAATAACAGAATGTAAACTGGGCAGGACTAAGTGTCATTGCTGGTATAGATCAGTTTTTAACAACCTGAATGCTCAAACCTTCCTCAACCCCAGAAATCTTATACAAGGATAATAAGTTTTCTTCTAAGTAATGTATCATCTACTGGCAAGGAGTACATATATACTAAACTTTCCGAAAGAAACCAGTGATTCCAGCTTCTTTTATATTGAAATGCCTGTCCTGAGAAAACTTATAAGGTATCTTATGTGGAAACTGCTGTTGTAAAGTAAAGAGTGATAAGGGTGCAATCTATGGAAGACACAGATTGCTCAGTAGAGGGCTATTTTCTTATCTTCAGGACATTCTTGGGAAAGAGAAAAGAGTAAAAAATAGTGCTGAGAAAGGGAAAGAGATCTAACAGCCAATTGGGAATGGTGAAATAGAAAGGGTGAGAAAGGAGAGTCTTGGAAAGGGGCTAGAAAGGAAAAGACAACAAAGGGGAGAAAACAGAGGAAGGCAAGGGGGAGGGGGTGGAGAGAGGAGAATGTGCTGGACAAAGGGGAAAGAAAGGGAAGAAATGAAAGTGAGATGGGAAGAAAAGGCACAGTGCTGGGATGAATGCATTTTGTTCCTATTTATACATTTATATTCCAGTTAGTAAGGGTCTCTAAAGGCTGTGATTTATTATAAGTTTTCCTTTTTAGTCTCTTGGAGGAAGGGGCAAAGGCCGGAGGGGGCCGAATTCTTTGCCTAGGGCATGGCTATTCCTCTGGCTGGCCCTGAATTCAGAAAAGTGCTAATGCTCTCTGGAGCTGGAATGCAATTAATTTTCGGTGGCACAATGTTCTAAACAGAGTATGTTTGGGGAGGCTCAGGTTTGTGATTCTAGGCTACCCTTAGCCTATCTGTGCAAATAGGAGCTGTGACACTAGCTCTATCACCAGGTTATTATCTTACACTTGGGAAACCAGCACATCTCAGATTTTTGACCTGAAAATGTTTGTTTGGATGATATTTCTTTAAGTCAAGAGGGTATCTCATCTTACCCATACATAGTCCTCTCAGCATCCTGGCTAGAGTATGTAGTAAAACCTCCTCTGAATTATCTCCTGCTGCTTTTTTTTTTTTTTTAATTTAAACTTCACAAAGGTCAAATTTAGGGGATTTTTTTTTTAACATACCCCAAGCTGAGATACTGGATTATTTAGAATAATCAGTTTAAAACCACATGTGACACATCACTGAAGCAGCATACTTTTTCCATGACAGCTTGTTATGTGTCATTTGGGCACATTTGTCACTGATCACTCAATTATCTACAAATTACATCTTAGTTTCATTCATGCCGTTTCCTGGTGAAAATCAGGGCAGTCTCCTGAAGCCATCTCTACTCATACTGTTGCAGTCAGGAGGTTAAATAACCCAGATATATAAATATTTTAGCTTTAAGATACTTTGCAGTAATTGAACATGTTTTTTGGTTGCAAAACACTTCAGAAAACTTCAGAAATTCCTAGTAATAGAACTGCTTTCTTCATCAGTGGCCAGAATTTTCAAAGGGGGAAATTTTCATAAGATGCTTCTTTTTTCTTTTTTTCTTTTTCTTTTTTCTTTCTTCTTCTTTTTTTTTTTTTTTTTTTTTTTTTTCCCACCTATCTGCCTCATTTCTTTCTGTTTCTGAAGCCAGGCAGGGAGGGCTATCTACGTTCTGGCTGATGTATGGCCTCAGGTTGCTCCAGGGAAGGTTGGATTGGATATAAGGAAGAATTTCTTCTCAAAAAGAGTGATAATGCATTGGAGCAGGCTGCCAAGAGAAGTGGTGGAGTCACCATCCCTGGAAGTGTTTAAGCAAAGGGTAGATGTAGTACTTAGAGACATGGTTGTGACATAAGAAGTTGGACTAGATGATCTTTAAAGGTCTCTTCCAACTCTGAGGACTTATGATTCTATGATTCTGTGATTTAGTGGGCAATATTGGTGGTAGGTGAACTGTTGGACTAGATGATCTTAGAGGTCTTTTCGAACCTTAATGATTTTGTGATTCTATAGGCAGGTGTCAGGGCTGTCTAGGGAAGTGCAGAGGTTGTACTAAGCATATGAGTGAGGATGATTTGAGGAAAGATGGAGATAGGAGGCTCACAGGTGGGTATGTGTTTGTGTTGTGCTCCTGTTAGAGCTAGGACCATGTCCAGGTGGCTTTTGAAGATCTCCAAGGAGGAGGCCTCTTAATCATTAGGGGTGAATTTAGGTGAAATATCACAAACATACATCTTTTCCCTGAGATAAGAGGGCAAGCAAAGCCTCACATATTTTGCTTTTAGCAAAGGTAGTAGTAATGCCATTGAAAATGGCAGTGCCATTATTTTGAGATCCTGTTTTGAAACATTTCCAGTACCAGAGAATGCGTTGTTAACTCTGAACACCTGTGCCACATTTTGCTGACTCAATTAGAAAAAGAAATGTTTGACCACTGCAGGACTCAGCCCATTCCAAGCTCCATTGTTAGATAAATAATTGAACATGATTGTACCAGGGAAGAATTACTTCATGATGTTTGAATAAGATATGCTGCCCAGTGGAGGCTGATGGGAAAAAGATAAAATATGCTGAATACCATATATTTAGACTATTGTTTTGTAGGTGAAATAAGATTTCATTGTGAGTCACTGACTTTGCTTGCAGATCAATGCCGATGTGCAGAGGCTCTAACTTGCACGTAGCACAGCTTCCCCTTGATTGACTCCTCAGAAGAGAGGATTAGAATAATCTCTTTGCTGGCACAAATGTACTGGCAAAAGCAGGAGTTCCCAAACTATGCTCTGTGATGTGAAATCTGTTTTGAGGGAGGCGCAGCAGGAAGCTGGAAGTAGAGAATTGTTGGTGGGATATATATCACTGGGATACCTTCTGGTACCTCTGCCACCATGTGTTACCCCAGCACATGCAGTGGTTACACTCAGTTATCACCTCTGCTGTAGCAGCTTAAATCATAGAATGATAGATTCTTCTGATTTGGAAGGGATGCTTAAAGGCCATCTAGTTCAACTGCCCTGCAAGGAACAGGGATACCTACAATTTGATCAGGGTGCTGAGAGTCCCATCCAGCCTGACTTTGAACGTCTCCAGGGACAGAATATCACATCTCTGGGCCTGTGCTTCACTACCCTTACATTGTCCCTGAAATCAAAACAGTGGGAAGTTTTGTAGCTTGGGAAATATAGCCTTCACCATCTTGGCCATCAAGTTGATGTGAAGAGGCTTGTTGTTGGATGGAGACACCTTTTAATTTTCTCCCAAGCAGTGTGCTACAGCTACCAAGGTTGCAGACTCCTTTAATTATATGCTGAGCTACCCTTTCTTCTCTTTCTTGAGCCTATGAGATGGAGGCCAAAAGGCCAGTAGTTTACCCTGTCCCATATATCACTGTGCAAAGTGACAACTTCTCTGTACCAGTCTGTGCACCTGTCTATACACTCTTCCAGTCCAGTTAAGTTGCCAGTGCCTTTTCTCTGTTTTTGTTGTGATTAGCAGACTGGTGATGCTATCTCTGCACCTGAGCAGGTCTCAGCTATTGCTTAATCCAATGCAAGCACTCTGTTGGAAGCAGGTGATGAAGAGGGAAAGGCTGGTGGCTAATCTTTGACACATGGCCCTTTTCTCTGGCTCAGCATGGGCTTTTGGCCTGAAGGTGCACAGTACATGGTATCATCTGGAGGGTGAGTGCAAAAGCTTTGAAAGAAGCAAAAGAAGTCAGGCAGGGAGCCTCCATAAATCTATCAGAAAGTTAAATACTGTAAAATCTGCATGTTGTTTACCAGCTGTGCCTACAATGAAGGCAGAAATAATCCTGGTAAAACATGACCTTTGATCAACAAGGTGGAGAAATTAGGTCAAGCAGGTTTTTACTTGCTGAAACCATAAGCTGGGGATGGACAGAAATAAAATTATCTTCCAAAAACGGGTTAGTCTAATGACCCCACAGAAGGCTGCTGTACTGTTCAGCTGCCTGCAGCCAACTTGCTGCACTTGCAAACCTTCTTGGCATTGAGCACTGCATGTCCAGGGAAAAACACATGCAAAGAAGGGGAGAAATTTCATGCCCCATGAACTGAGATTTGGTGCTTGAATTATGTTGCACAGCAGGCAGTGGCAGGACTTTTCTGTGTGACCCTAGGGAAACCTTCAGACTCCGTTATCTCCACCTGCAGAGCCATGTTCTAGGTGTGGTGCAAGGCGTTCCCGCTCTGTGTTTTGCAGATGGCCTGCTGGGAGGGTGTTGCCCTTGCACACCCAGTTGGTGTGCCTGTTGTCATTCCAGCGAGGCTCCTCCTGTCTGCACACCTTGGGCATGACCATGGAACTAAGGCTCTGTGTGCTTTGGAGGTGGAAAAAAATTAAATCTATGAAGCAGGTCCTAGCTCTGTTATTGAGCATAGATTCACAGATCAATAGATTCACAGAATCATAGACGCATATGCCTCACCAACCCTTGACCTCTAACATTTAAGCTAAATGTCTCCTCTTTTAGTTTAAAGCCATTCCTTTTGTCCTATCACTATCAGACCATGTAAAAAGTCAGCCCCTCCTGCTTGGTACTGGAAGGTTGCAATGAGGTCTTCTCTGAGCCTTCTATTTTCCAGACTGAATGAATCTAATTCCCTCAGCATTTCTTCATAGGAGAGGTGCTGTAGCCCTCTAAGCATCTTTGTGGCCCTCCTCTGGACCCACCACATTACCTATATATGTCTTTCATGACTTGGGGTCCAAATCTCTTGGTTCAGTACTCCAGTTAGGCTTCACAAGAGCTGAGCAGAGGGGGACAATCACGCCCCTCTCCCTGCCACCACCCCTCTTTTGGTGCAGCCCAGGATACATTTGTCCTGGGCTGCACGCAAACACTGCTGGCTCACATCCAGCTTTTCATCCACCAGAATTCTCAGGTCTTTCTCTGCAGGGCTGTTCTCATGTGAGTTCTTCTCCCATTCTGTATGTGGGAAGGAGCAATATGTCCTTCTGACACTGGCATCAGCTCAGTGCCTTGTGGCATCCTCCCTGAGGCCATGGTGCTGGGTTTCAGTGCCCTCCACACTCTGTTCTACCACTGCTGGAGCTCAGGCAAGCATGTACGGGAATGATGACAGAGTGTGCTCATCTATAATTAATGGGTAAAAGGATTCTCAGAAGAACTTGTAACCAGAAAAAAATGTCACCACAGAAAAGGCAGGAATAGCTGGTCATCAATTTTGGATGGGGTCATCAGCCTTCACCCACTTCCTTGCACCCATATGTAGGGGTACTGACCTGAGGAAAGCATCCTAACCTAAATAGGTTAAGTCCCTCCCTCTCTGGATATTTTATAATGTCTAATGATGAAACTTACCAGATTCCATGCTTTCCCACAAGAAGCAATTTAGCAAAGCCAGGATACACATGTGCACTCAGAGGGTTAAACCAGCAAATGGGTGACATGATTTTACGCCTGTGGCAGTTTGTTTCAAAGATCAGCTGCTCTCAAAGCAAAAGTAAACTTACAGTGTTTATTATGAGTCACTTAAGCAAGCGAATTATTAGTTGAATCTGTGGTTATGCAAGCTGGGACCTGAATTGAAGGTTAATTATTTTTTTTCTCCTAAAAAAAAAAAAGGAAAAAAAAAGTGCTTGCCAAACTCCAAGGTGCTTTAGCAACTGCCATTGGAAGATGCTGCCTGCACATACTCCAGGGCTGCTCAGCCTGGGTAGCTCAGCACTTCTGCAGCTTATGGGACTGTTTCATTAGGGGATGTAGAACTGCTTTTGAGGGTCCAACCCAAAGTCCACCAATCATACAATCATAAAATAAAAAAATCATAGAATTATAGAATCATAGAATAGTTTGGGTTGGAAGGGACCTTACAGTCCACCCAGCCCCTCCCCTTGCTCTGGGCTTGTTGTCCCCACTAGATCAGGCTGCCCAGGCCCCATCCAACCCAGCCATGAGCACCTCCAGGGATGGAGCACCCACAGCTCTCCAGGCAGCAGTGCCAGAATCTCACTGCTCAGAGTCCATGTGCAAAAGATGTGGAGCTAAGAGGGAATAGTGGGGCATTTCCTTCCCCATTTCCCAGCAGCGAGTATATTACATCCTCCCAATTGAAAGGAAAAAAATAACCCCATCAGGTCTGAGCTTGGTGCCCATGGGTGTACATTCAGGTACATCTAGTGTTGCTGCAGACTCTGGCATAGCAGCAACCCAGTTGCTTTGAGTTGCTGTAGTAGCCAATAGCTTTAAAGCCTGTCCTAACTCTGCTGCACAGGGAAGGGTGGCAACAGCTGGAGGCTCTTTGGTGGAGGTGGCACTGGGGAGAGAATCCAGGAGCCTATCCCTTGGCATGGAGTGTGGGAAGGGTGATCTATGGGCAGAGATGGTCTGGACAGCTCTCCAAGGACTGAGGTGGAAGTGGCTCTCAGTTCATCAGGGCAGCCTTAGTGATGGCAATGCAACAGAAGATAATAAGGAAGGGGACACACGAGCACATCTCATGCAGAGGATTTGAAGTTTGACAGATCTGTCCTGACTGTGCAAGTCTGCCCTGACACTAGTTATCCTTCATGCTCAGTAAACAAACAAACAAACAAAAACAACAATGTGGATGTTTTCTGCAAAAGGTAATAGAGTATAGGTCTCTTGAGTCAAATCTGGAGGCAGTTTAATAAAGCTCCTTGGAGCAGTGACTCTGTTGCTCTCTGTTTTGTAGAGCACCATGGTGCTATTCACATGCTTTTTAATGCAATAAAATTACACAATAATGCAATACGATAATAATAAATTAGAACAGAGATGGTTCTCAGCCATACCAAATGAGGAAAGGCAAGGTTTCACTCTTGCAATACCAACTCATTCCATAACCCTGGGCAAACTGCTGAGTATTTAGAAGAGTTGCTCTTTTTCTTTTTTCTTTCTTTTTTTTTTTTAAGTGTGCCTTTTTAAGACTCTCTAGACTCATAGTGCTCTCTGGGAAAACAGCATCTTAGCAGTCCTCTGCTCTGCTTCCCTCACTAGTGAAGTCAGCCGAGAAAAATAATAACCCCACCAATGCACACTGGGAGAAACAAGCACAGTGACTGTGAGTGTAGTGCTAAACTGGGGCTTTGCCATTCATTTTATCAAGTCCAGCAGGGACCGTCCCATTCAGAGAGACGAGCCCCCGCACTCCCTCCTCTCCCGCTCCCTAAAATGTCTCTATCTGAAGGAAAAGCAGTTTAGCACATCGATAGTCATGTTCAAATTCCAACGCTAAGCACGAAGCCGGGGAGAGGGGCGGGGGGAAGCAAAAAAAATCAGGTGCTTCTCAAAAACAATCAACCTGATTCACATGCAGCTCAGCAGCTTTTTTGATGGCTCAATTCCAGATTTCACAGCTATTCAATAGTTCTCTTGTGTAGCTGATCCTTGTCTTAGAATTCAGCACAACTCAATCCATTTTCCCTTTTCTTTCTATAAACACCCCCTCCTCCTCTTCCCCTCCCTTCATTTTCTTGATTTACATCTCTAGGGAGATGGGAATGTGAGGGAGAAGCTTGTAGTCTTCCTTCCTGGGGGGCCTTGAACTGGTGTCCTCTGTCTCAGGTTCCCATTATCCTGGCTGTGCAAGCCGCAGCCCCTCTGCACTCCAGCCCGACTCAATTGGAATTTAAATGCTTCATGATTGTTGTCTCACAGAATAGGAAAGTGCTGCATTAAAGAGTAAATTACAGCAGACAAGTAACTGCCTTGGGAAGGAGAGTGAAAGGAGAGATGAGCCCAGCACAATGCCCATTTGCTAAAGAGAGTTTTCCAAAGATGAAACAATCTTCCCGGGACAGTCTCACGGGGGTAAATATGACACAGCCTGCATGGATATGGAGCTTCATTTGGGAGAAGTGCAGTGTGCTCAGCCCAGAGCAGCCCCATGATATGCATCTTGCACACACATCTCAATTGTGCTCTGGAGCCAAGTGTGTAACTAGATCTGGGCTGGATGTTCAGTCTCTTACTGAGGTGGATTTGGGCTCTTTTGCTGGGATTCAAACTACTAAGCATCTTGCAAGGAAGTGAACAACAGAGATTTCCTCCTGTCCTTGCTTTCGATCATTTCTAAGCAGAGGAAGAGTTTTAAGTTATTGGTGATAGGTGGATGGTTGGATTGGATGATCTTAGAAGTCTTTTCCAACCTTAGTGATTCTATTCTGTGATCCTAAGTTCACTCATGGGGAATCTTTCTATCAATCTCCATCCATGCTGAAGCAACATCACTCACCACCTTCCCCTCTCTAGCCATACTGTAGTGATGATCATTTTTTCCTTAAATGCTGTTATGCATTGTGAGTCTTCCTCATTCTTGTGCAAAACTGAATGAAAAATAAATCCCCAAAATTTTTCAGTTGTTTTAGAGATGCTTCTATATACTTTCATGTGCTCTGATATACTTCAGGTCCAAGCTAGTGTTTTTCCTCTTGAAATAGTACTACTAGAGTCAGGTTCAAAGCTCAAGTGCTCTTGTGCTCTCTGAGCAATGGCACAGCTCCCCTTTTTCTTGCCTTATGCTGGGTATGCCTCATATAGGATCAAAGAAAAACAAAACATCTTCTCCAATACCAAAGGAAAGTAATAAAAAGATGGTTAGTATTAATCTAGAATATCTGAAAAAAGAGCAAAAAAAAAATGACACAATCACAGTACCAAGACCTGGGACAGAGAAGAAGTCAGGTATTTACCTTTGAGAGTTACTCAAGACATCTATCTCCTTAACATCTTGATCACCTTTGCAGAACCTGTCATATCAATAGAATATTCATAAATTAAACCAGTCAAGTACAAAGGATAGTCATAAAATGCCAAAATGAGTGGCATAAAAAAAACTGCATAGAGATAAAAGAACAAACTCAGGAGAGCTTCCCTTCCTCTCGCTCAACAGCATATGCCTTCCAAACTGTTGAAGCAAGGTGCCATGGACATGCAGTAAAATTTTGCACAGATAAGACTAAGAAGAATCAGAAAACAATGTCTGCACGCATGCACACAGGCAGGCATGTGGTCCTTCCCCTTCTGAGATTGCAGTGTATGCTTTTCCTGGAGCTGGCTCTGAGTGGCTCCTGTTTAATTACTCCTCTGGAACCACTGCAGGAAAGGCTGTGCCAGCATTTAATTTTTATTTTTTTTTTAAAACGACATGTTAGAAATGCTCCTTGGCTCAATGTTGACAATTAATGTGTCAGTGCTGAAATACATATTTGTAAGGTTGCTGTAATTCTTTTGTCAGTGTCCGTTATGAAAGAAGGCTTTTCAAAGGGCCCTCAGCCAGGACTCTGCCACCTCCCTCTGCCTTTGCATGTTGTGAACCTCAATATTCTTTTAAAATATTTTGAGGAATGGCCGGTGGGTTCCCAGAGAGAATATCCTGCATTTCATTTGGAATAGGGTCTATCTTTAGGGTCTACAACCAGGTACTCTGCAAAGCACTTCTGAACTGCTGCAGTGACACAGAAATGCCTGTGCTTTGTCCTCATGACCCTAACCCTACACTTAATGTAAAATTGCAAGCAGGGAATAATTGAAGTAAATGCTTTGTGCTAATCAAAGTCCCTCTGATTTACCAGGCTCAGCACTCTGTTGATTCAGGGCCTTGTATCCCAAACTAAATGCCACTGAAAACAATAGGAAAATTGAGCTTTGGATAAACACATGCACAATGTGAAATGCTTTGAGGCCTTTTGAGGACAGCTAGCACAGCACCATTGGAGCCCTGGCATCATATCCTACCCTGCAGTCCCACTCCTTACTGCAGAACAAGGTTCTGGTGTGAGGTCTCAGGTGAGGACTGTAGCATCTTCATACCTATACTGCAGAGAAACAAATCAGGAGACCCCCACAACAGCCAGGGGAACTTCTGGGGATGGGGACACACCAGACAAGTCCTTCATTCATTCTCTGCAATCATTTTCTCCTGGCCTCAGACAGAGACAGGAAGCCATGCATTGGGCTTACCCTGAGGTGGCCAGCCATGCTTTTTTAGCCTTCTCCTTGGAATAGGTGAGACCTGGATGTTGGGCATGAGAGGAGAGTTGTTCCAGCCCTGCAGGACTTCTGCCTGCTACTACGGCACAGGCAGCAGTTAAAACATCTCTGCCTCCAAATCCCCACAGGCACAGGGAGGGAGAGCATCAGAAAAGAGCTGCTGCATTTCCAGTTGTGTCTGCCTCTCCCTTGCAGGCATATGCAAACACCCAGCTCCCAAGCACCAGCCCTCACTTTGAATTTATCTGCTTTGGCTGTTTGTCTCGCAGCTCCTTAGCATGACTTGAATGCGGTTTATTGTCTGCTAATAAAGAAGAGTGCAACTCTCCAGCAATGGCAAGAGCCCAGCTTTCATGCCCTGCTGTGGAGCCAATTCCCATCAGGGAAAGAGGCTATCACTGGAGGTTTTAAATAAAACAGTTCTCCCCTAAAAAGCCCTCCTGTTATATAATGCTCTCCTTTTCCCCCTTTTAATGAAAACAAGCAAGTAACTGTCTCTTTACCGTGACAGGGAGAGATCCTGCAGTCCTCACTTGTACATCTCCTGCTGGAAATCAGTGGCCTCTGAGGGAAAGCACTGAAGGACCAAGTTCAGAAGTCACTGACTTAGGGTAGTGCTTCCCACTTTGGCTTGAGAGAGGCCAGGAAAACACAGAACACAGCATAGTACACATTATACATTTGCATTTTGGTGTCAGCCAAAATATACATCAATATGATGAGGGATATAGTAAAAAACACATTCCTTCAGTACATTATTACTGTAATGTCTCAGTGCTTCCACATTAACTTGTTCCCAGGAAATTCCATCATCAATGCTTCAAGCCTGTGTCTGTTCAAGCCAGTTAGGATGATGGGAAATTACCCTATTCAGGAAAATAGCATAATTAAAATAGTGATTAAATTTTGCTGTCATCCTGGGTCTGCATAACATTAACAATCTCTCACAAAATATTTTTAGTATAGGAAGATCCCTATTATGTACTTAATGAAGTATTAAAAACTGATTGAAAGAGTGGGTTTGGATTTCTGCTGCAACATCCAAAACAAGAGTAATGCTGCCCCCCAAGAGATTCCCACAGTAAGATGTTTAGAGTAAAAAAAAAAATTAAAAAAAAAATTAAAAAGGATACACTGCTCCAAAAGACATGACCATATGCAACAGAAGCATTGCCAAACAATCAGACCTAGTTCTGCTAGATTGGTGATCAGGTTTTCTGGCCATTACGTCCAATGGCAACCAGCACTGACTGCTCCTGAAGAAAGGTATTATGGACTGCCTGCCTCTAGAAAAAATCCTCAACTGTGTAACTGGAGAGAGCCTTGAATCATGAAGGTTTGTGACTCTTCCAAAAACTGTTGTGCATCCAGCAGTTATGGATGAGAACAGCCATGTCCAATATATACACAGACATACATAAATACACTTAACACTGCATAGATTTTGCTGTCAGGGATTTCACATGGCAGCAGTTTCACAGTCAAATAAATATTTCATTCCATAACACCTTAACTGACTGGCAATCATGGTATTTAAAAGCTCAAATATACGTGAGAAGTAAGACTTTATTCTGCTACATCTATTTTAATTAAAATAAAAAAAAAGAAAGAACCAAAAACAACAGCAACCAAATAAACTGAAAACAGAGGAAAACAAGTTTGGATCGGGTTTTGTAATGCACCACCGAAATATGCAATATCTTTTGCTTAAATTTCCTTGTACTGAAGTTTTCATCATGTGTGAGCAGGCTTACAATTCCCAAGGAGTCAGGCTTCTTCTGCCCACCCTTGGCGCGAAGAGGAACCCCATATGCCCAACTTCTGACATTACTTTTTGTGCTGATTTTTGAAACCGGCCCATGGCTCTGGGTGGTGATTTGCACCACCAAGGGAATCCTGCAGCACTTCTAGGCTGCATCCTCTGTCATTCACATAAGGCAGATGCACACTGCACCCAGGTTTGCTGGAAGCTAAGACTTCACATACAGTGGGTCACCAGATAGGAAAGTCCCTGTGGGCCCAAATAGCTTGTAGTGACTTTAGATGATGCTGAGTCACCTCTGGAGATGTTCTCTTTCACTCCTCATCAACAGAATATATATAAATTTTTAAAACATGACTATTATACACAAAATGTAGAGCTGAAATCCCATTCTGCCTTTGTCTGATGACAAAGGACAATGGATTTGCTGGGGTTTGTCATGGTTCTATGTTTTTTGGTTTTTTGTTTGTTTTTTGGGTTTCAGTATTCCACATCAAAACATCATGTAGTGTACAGGGCATTAAAGTGTCACTGCCCCAATCCCAGGTACCTATCCCTGTACATTACAGAAGTCACGGGATCTGGCCCTTCCGGGTGGGGGGGGCGCTCTCTTGCTGCCTTGCAGTGGGTGCTGGAGGGTGCTTTCCTAGCCGTTCCAAGCTTTTCAGGCTTGACTCGGTCCCGGGAACTCTCTCTCTCTCATCTTGTCTGATTTATTAATCTCAATTTCAATTAAATTGTATTATATTTTGTTATCTTGTATTCCGATATTATAGTAAAATAAGTTTTCCTCCATAGATTTTTGCGGCTGTTCTTTTCTTCCTTTCCTTCCTTCCCATTTCTGTGGGACTGGGGTGGGGGTGGGGGAAGGGCAGAGGCCTGTTGCCCCTGTCACAGATGTAGATTGATCTAGTCAACTCTGTGACAGGTTCTACCTTCACATGGTGTTTCAAGGACCCAGGAGACAGTTCTGAATGGAGGTGCACAATGGGTGTATCACGACTGCTGACTTCTGTGCCCAGAAAACCTTTAAATATAGACTAGGGGGCTGAGGCTGAACATAGGTAGTATAAGGTCTAGAAGTCAATTGCATCTCTTTTTCCACCTAGGATTTGTGTGTATATCTTAATATAAACTCTGAATTAAGCAGTTGATGGCTGAGAAATGAGAAACTTTAGTTAGCTGTTAAGATGTTTTCAGTAAGGATGCTTGTATAAATCTGCTCAGCCAGTACTTCTTTGGGTTCTGCTTTGTGCCTGGAGTGGGCCATATGTGCTGAGTCTCCAAAACTCCCTCAGTCCTGCCTTGCACAGCTGTGCTGGTCTGATAGGGCATATAGTCACACTTGGGAAGACAGCAGAGAAGCGGGCAAAATGGGTTTAGAAAAGTAATATTAACTAAATCAGAAATATGCAGTACCAGTTTCCCACTGCACTGTCAGTCAATGCAGGTCAAGAAATTATTTTCTTATTATTGATGCTGAAATGGCTACAGTTACAGCTATAATTAAAATCACCTGAATAGTTGCTTTTCTGCTGTGGTCACAGAACTAAAAGCTCAAAATACCAAACGTAAGGTACATTTGTCTTGAAACAGAATTTTGTTATTTTCTGATTGAAATTATATGAAAAAGAATATTTGGTCAAAATTCACTCAAAGCAGAGTCAAAGAGACCAACCCCAGACTAAAAGTTCATTTCCTGACATTACATTTAATCTTTAAAATCAAATAATAATAATATAAAAATGCAGGTAGTCATCTAAATTTTCTTTTTCAAATGAAGTGTTTTGTAATATGAACAACTATGTTTCAAATTGCTTTTTTTTCCCCAGTCAAAGCTACTCATTGACTGGATTGACCTGTAGTTATGAATACGGTCACCTGAAGCAACTAGGAACACTTTTCTGCCCTCCTAACACATTCCTGTGTGCAGCCACATACAACCTTCCCTCTCACAACCGGCAGTGCGTGAAGGATGGACACCATTCCTGACCAAGGCATTGCTCTAAATGGAGAAGTGAAAGGGCACTGTGAACATGACACTTGTACAATCCAAGCCAAATTCTGCTGGATATAGTAGGAGTCTTTCCATTGATTTTGGTGCACTCTGCATAGGGCAATTATTCTGAAAGCTGCACCTTTGCTTTGTGAATGGCAACAAGATGTTTCTCTGAGGTTTCAGTAAATACACCTCCACACAAACACTGCTTTGTGGTATGGAGGTTCAGACCTTTGATTTCTTGATTTTCTGCCTCTGTGCGTGTTGCTTCACCCTTCTTAGCAATCACTGCTTGAACAGGGGTTGTGTGAACCAGCAGGACCAGATCCAATCTCTCAGGCAGTAGGCTTCTTTCTTGACTGGAGCCCTCCTCCCACACCTGAAACAAACATTGCCACCAGCATTACAGGTGTCCAACATATTTTTCCCTTTTAAAGCCTTCCTGGCCTGGACCATGCTTTTGCTACCTTTCATAGAATTACAGAACCAAAGTAGGGTCATAGAGTCATAGAATCACAGAATCGTGGAATGGCTTGGGTTGGAAGGGACCTCAAAGATCACCTAGTTCCACCCTTCATGCTCATATATCTCTTTGGTCTGAATCATAACACCATTATTGTCACAGGTGCACAGCACAAGAGGGAGCTGAAGAACATAAGTTACGGGACTTGCCCAGGCTGATGAGCAAAGTTGCAATTATGAATACGAATAATTGAGGTTGGCTTTCATATCAGCAGCCAGGTATACTTTTGTTTTTTAATCACAAATCCTGCACATAGTTTGCCAGCCATAAGCTGGGACTGAGTTATTGTCACAGCTGGAGGCACATTTGCTTGTGAGTTATGACAACTTTACTAATGCAGAATTCAACACCTGAAAAGGAAGGAACAAGTCGGTTTAGATGCACATTTTTACTTAAAGCTTCCTCTGTCATACTATCACCAAATCCTCTCTGCTCAGAGCTATCAATTGATTATTTTGAATCATATATTACATTTCTAATTCATTTTTTATCCTTCTTTCCATCTTCTGATTTATTGTCTCTAAACTTTGCAGACCTTTTCTGGCTAAGTTGGAGTATTGTATGCCCTAAATCTAAGGATTACAAAATGTTTGGAAGTCATTTAAGAATGTGAGTTATTACTCATTTCATGCAGTAGAAAATTGAGTCTTTGCTCTCTCTCCACATCAGAGGACACGCTGCTGAAGACAGCCACTTAAAAGTGAGAGGAGACCCAAGTTTTAAGCAGGTCAGGATCTCTGCTCTGCACAGTATGTGCATTAATAACCACAAAAGCAATCGTGCATAATGAACATGTGGAAGCAGTTTTACTACTTGATACGATCTCTGAGCCAAAGAAGAAGTTGTCTGATTTGTCAGCATCTGGGAAGCAGCTCCATTGAGACATAACTGTATTAGTCTTCGCTTTGTATCCAACCTTATTAAAGACTTATGCTTTAAGTCTGCTTCTAATAAAAGCCTGCTTTAGTAGGAGCTGGTCTTTACCATACACGAGTCACCTATTTTTAATGGAGAATTAGTAACATTTGCTACTGAGCTGCTAAATCATTTCAAGCTCTTAGCCCACCTGCTTGTTTTTCAGTAATACGGATGAGTTCAGCTGAGCTTTCCAAAAAGGAAGCAGCTGTGGTCTCCATCAGAAAGACCAAATGCAAGCCAGTAATGTGACCATAGTGAAGAGGCAGAGACAGGAGATCTGTGGCTACCTCTGAAGTGGGACGGTTGATGACAGTTCTTCTGAAGGGAATGAAACCTGGAAATTTACTCTCATCCAAGACCACTCTCAATTTGGTGCTTTGGGTATGGCTATCAGGTGGTTTTTGCCTTTCCCAGCAGCATTTGAAGCCCACAGGATGTAGCCAGAAGCAGAGATGGATGAAGCCATCTCTGGTATCTTGGCTACTTCTCCAGCTGGTGTGGAAAATCATTAGTTTAAGTGGAGCTACACTGATTTTTGTTTACTTGAAATCCTGTCCAAGACTGCCCAGGTCTGATATGCATCAATGTTGCGAGAGTTATTATTCCTCAAACATGGCCTGTTACCTGCTTTTAGTTCCTCACAAAACTCATGTGTTCTTAGTGTATGTTTCATTCATGACCATTCATCAATGAAGCTGGCTTCATTCACTCAAGACCAAAGATGAGATTAGGTAGATTGACATCTGCTAATGGCAGCTTGATGGGTTGTATGAGGTGCTTTATCAAACCTGTTGGAGGCAATAAGAAGCAGTGCATATCAGGAGCTCAGCCAAAGCAAATGGCCAGATGATGCACACCAGTGCAGATGCATGAGCCTTGAATAAGAGATCTGACTGCTAAGAGAACATTGCAGTCAACTGAAAAGTGGACAAGGGAGAATATAATTTATGGATGCTTAAACATGCTTTTTCTCCTGAAGTCTCCTTTTCTTTCCTCTCCTCAGGTTTTCTTGTTTGAACATGGGCATCTTGCCATCCTAGAACCATTACTGCTCTCCAGACTGCAGAGTGTACAGCTTAGTCCAGGGCTAAATGCAGTGTCATGGAAGCAGATATCTGGGATGTTTGGGAGATGCACAGCTGCTGGCTGTGGTTGATGTCCATGATGTGTGACTGAGCAAAGGCTGCTTTCTTTCCAGCTCCTTCTGCTTGTAGCACTTAAAATCAGAGGAGCAATAATGAGTCTCTGTTTTCAAGATAAAAGGGATATCAGCTTTCACAGGTCTTTTTTTTCCAATTGTCAGAAATCAGGTCAAGAGGCTGCACTAAACAATTGCTTCCTGGACTTTCCTTCAAAAAGGAGAGTACAACTTGAGTTTTGTCCTTTGCACCACACTGCCTTTTCTTAGGCTCCTTTTTGTGATGGGGAGGAGGACGTAGATGCTGCCTGGATGTACTGGTGAACAGTTCACACCTGCCTCACTGATTACAGTTTGGGGGATTATCCTAGCCCTCTCCAGTGGTCTTCAGTGCTATTTTGAACTCAGAATGGAGTTGAAGAAAATTAGGAATGTGAGAAGGGGAGATGCTGCAGGAGGAAGAAATGAAATGTTATTTCTGCCTAGCTGGTCTTGGATAAACAAAATCCAAGATGTGCATATTAAGATTACATTTGTCTTATCTGTGATCAGACATTTCTGGAAACAGAACTTGTGAAACCATAGTGCAAGAATAACAATTTTCAGTGATAGAGAACAAGCTGTTCTTGGAGTGTGTAAGGGGGAGGAAGGGGAGGTGACACTCTCATCAAGAGAGCAAGCCTGTTAGAAATGTTGCCGAGTTCCCACGCCGTACATTCAGAATAATGATAGGACCTGGATCAAGCTCAGTGGGAGGGAAATGCCTCTGTGTGTTTCCAAATTCCATCAGATGCATATCTGCATCTTCAGGTATAATATCTTTAGCATTTTTTCTAAGCTTCTCTGCATATCTAATCTTTAGTGAAGTCATCATCCCTGGAGACGTTCAAGAAATGTGGAGATGTGGCACTAACCACTACATGGTTAGTGGGCATAGTGGGGATGGGTTGATGGTTGAACTAAGTGATTTTACTGGTCTTTTCCAACCTTTATGATTCTGTGATTTTATGATTCTATGATATGCACATGTTAAATAGTGGAAGTCAGCATGGATGCATAGGTTTCTTCACTGATATTGGAAATGAGGCAGACTCATCCATTTGCCCTAGTCTGTACCCCATGGCAGGGGGCTGCATGGGAGTTCCACAGCAGATCCAAGATGACAACAACAGTCCCAAGACATCTCCCAGAAACCAGCCCCAGTATCCATGCCACCCAAACCCCTCATAGAACAAGAAGCACAAACGACTGGGGAGAGATGGAAGTAGGAATTTCACAACCATTATACCATGGTGAAGGAGCTTCTCATCGCCTGAACTCAGGGTGTCTTCTCCTGTTTCTGCCTTCCAATGAAGAGCATGAACTATCCCCCACCAGTCTAAAGGCAGAGGTACACAAAGTCCATGCAGCATCATTTGTCTCTATATTAACTTCATCTTAACTGTAACCATTGTCTGGCTTGCTTTGAAGCACACTGCTGTTTTCCTGGAGTGCATTAGCAGCAACGTCACTGCAGCACTGCATTACAAGAGCCCAGGCTGTCAGATGTGCCTGATTTGCTTTCAGCATAACGCCAGAGAGGCACAAGGCTGTGCACGAGCCAGTCCTGTTGCAAGATTGGGGTGTTGAGACATGTGAGTGTGTGTATAAGGGTTCATGCATTTAGAGAAATAATGTTTCCCCTCCATCCAAGGCCAGAAGACTGAAATCCAAGCAAGCTTAAACTTCTTTACCATCGACGCCATAACAGCATTTGAGGTTTAGAAAAGGAGTGGAAAAAATGTGTTACTGTAGTAAGGGAATTGTAATAAGATCTTAGCTTTGGAATAACGTGCTTTTTAGTGAGGCAGCAAGCTCTGCAGCACTTCCGCCTCTTCGACTTGTGAGATTTGTGAGGAGAAATGTGCCCCAAAGAATGCAAGTCATTTTGAGTGGGGTGAAAACTCAGCAGGGAATTAATGGAAAGGCATCCTATAAAAACAGAAGAGCATGGATATTCTGTTCTCCTTCCACCTCCTGCCCCCTTCCTCAGCTCAAGCTGAAGTGCATTGAAGCAGGGGCTGCTGGAAGCACAGTATGGGAGCTCATGGTAGCACTGAAGATGATTCAGGCTACAGCAAGGAGAGGAGGAGAAAGTGCTTCTACCCCAGACAACAGATTGTCCTGATGTGCGCCCATTTATCTCTGATCTGTAGGGACCTGAGTTGCAGGAGAATGAAGCTGAGACACTGGTTGCCTTCCGGGGTTCAGCAGCTCCTGGATATATTGCAAGACAACTCTTGATGGAGGTTGTAGAAACTGATGACACATCATAGAATCACAGAATCATTAAGATTGGAAAAGACCACTAAGGTCATCCAGTCCAATCACCAAACCATCCCCATCATGCCCACTAATCTACGCCCCTCACTGCCACAGCTCCATGGTTCTTGGGCACCTTCAGGGATGGTGACTCTACCACCTCCCTGGGTAGCCTGTCCAATGCCTCAGCACTCATTCTGAGAAAATAAAAAAATGATATTATGAATGATTAAGGGAGAAATAGCAAGAATAACAGAAAATATTATTTTTCCATGATAAATCCATAGCGTGCCAGCACTTTTGTCAATGGATACTGTCAAAAGTCTGGACAACTGTCTGTACAAAGAGCAATTTGATTAAATCTCTTTATCTAGAATAAGAAAACATGGATATAGGTTATAGAATCAAGAGTGTGATGAAGAAGGCATGAAGGGAGAACCTGTTCATCATCCATCCACCAAAGGGGACCACATAGAATCATCAAGGTTGGAAAATACCTCTAAGATAATCTAGTCCAACCGTTCACCTACCACCAATATTTCCCAACTAAATGATGTCCCTTTGAACAATACCTAAACATGGAATCAGGCAGACCACACTGGTAGCAGACTGAGGTGGTTGTCCTTCACGTAGTAATAAATCTCTGGAGTTTCTTGCCAGAAGACACAGGGTGCCGAGGTATTACATGGGCTCAAGTTCATTGGTCGATTCTTTACCAGGCAGCACCACAGAAGAGAAATTTATTGCAGACTGTTAGATGCCAGAAGACAAACTGGATTCAGGAACCACAAGTCACTGGGTGCTTGGAAAGTGTTTGGAGGAACATACTGCTGTATTCTCACCTCTTCTTTTACTTTTTCCCAATCATATGTTGCCCAATCCAGTATATTCTGCCAGATTGATCTTTGGTCTGACCAGTAGCACAGTCCTTGCATCAGATCACAAATATTTATGGAATCATTTGTGCAGAGTGCATTCATACCTCTTGTTCCTATTACACCTCTGCCTAAACTTCAGTTTGTTTGCTTTTTAAAAAATTTTTAATCATTAAAAACAAAAGAAATTTCTAGTCCTGTTGGGTGTACGTATAATCCCAGATACAAAGAAATAAGGAAACTGAGATAATCTCTTGTGTTTCAGAAAAACAGGTGTCTGGTGAATGAAGTCGACCTGGTAGAGAACATGGTAAAAAAACATTCTGTATGAATGTTCTATATGTACACAAAAGTACACCAGCAAGTCTGCCAAAGACAGTGTTTCCAGAAGTTTACAGGGCATCAGCCTGGTGTTTAAATAAAATCTGTAGCAGTAATTCTGTGAATTCTTCCAAGGACCATGTGATGCCTGGACTGCATATGACCATGTTGTCTAGGAGCTAAGGACTGGCAGAAGTATTGAGAAGAGTGCACATTTTAAAGTCTAAACAGAAATTCTTCTGAAGTTTTTTCATGAGATTATGTAATGTGTTTTAGGTCTGTGAGACCAGCTCTTCATGCAGCATGGAGCAGTATGAGCTGGAGCCTCTTCTGGCTGATCATCAGGGTGAAGCTAACCACTGTGTTGTTACTTGGAAATTGGCCAGGTTTGCAGCTGAAGCATCAACACAAGCTGTCTGTGAGCAAGCATCAGCACCAATCTCTGAGATTAGAAAGAAAGCTGAATATCAAATTTCATCACAAATGCATACATGCTGCTCACCTGGATCTTCCTACAGACAGAAGGAAGCACTTCCAGGGAATGACTGATTTCACTTGTCTTCAACAGTTGTTTTGAAATGGGCACAGAGACACTTCAGAGAACACGTTTAGACTAGACTCCCACTTACAGATGATTAAAATTAGATGAGATCCATTCCTTATGAGGGTTCTTGAATTTTAGTTCTTCCCTCAGATCTTTTGTGGACAGCTCAATCTCCCACAAGGTTTCCTTTCTATATGGGTTAAGGAAAAAAATTCACTGTTCTTACTTAGTGGAGACTCAAGCAGGTAAGGATTTGTACTAATTCAAATTTCAATGAAACTTTAAATGAAGTGCCTAAAACCTGGCAGTAATAAAATGATGCCAGATGCTATTTCACAAACTACGAGGCATTGTACATAATAGAGCTTATTTTTCAGAAGTTCTTCTTAATTATTGTTATTGTATTATTCAGTTTTTGTTCTGATGAGATTCAAGGGGAAAATTTAATGGAAACTCCAACATTGTCACAGATGCTAAATCTGAAAAAGAAGTAGCTGTAACCGTGAGGGATTTGCTAACTACTGCCCTGATCCCACCATGCAGTGTGCATAATATTTGTTTGCTTGAATATTCCCATTAATCTCAGAAGCATCACAGTGTCACAACAGCTTTCAGAAACATGGCAGGCATTGGATGCATTCAGCTGCTAATTCTGCAAAGGTCAATCAGGACAGGTCTTCTGATGGAGACTTTCTCCAGTATTGGATTTCGGTAGGGATATTTTTTCAGGAACGTGTTCTTACATGCATTCACCAGCTACAAGACTACATTTAAACTCTTAGCAAACGATAAAGCTAATGGATAGTGTGATTTTTAATTAACATTTGGAAAGCATTTTGAACTATTTCTCATGACAGATATGCAATCTAGGGAGGAGAGTATAGGATAAAGGCTGAATTTTATTTCCATTTACTGTGTTTACTATGTTTAATGAGACACTTTGGTCTCTTGAAACAAGTGGATGAGAAAATGAATCCCCAAACAATGGAATTCCAGTAATCACCAACAGAATATGCTAATTTTCTGATAGATGTACAAAGTACCCGCATTTTGTTTATTGCCCCCTTGTAGAAACTGGTCCTGCATGTCTGGAGTAAATCATTTGTATTTTCAAACGTAACAAGCTAAAAAGGCAATGTGTTGGACTTTCTTTTTTTTTTAAGTTTCTGTTGTACATGTGCAGATGTATAAACTTTGCAGCTCTTGCAGGGGTGTAGCTGAGGACAGAATGTTACCCTTTGAGTTTGGGTGGTTTTTAAAAACCCCACAACATGCCTCCTAGAGTCAAAAGTCAGTGGTTGGATGACTGGTTTGAATTAGGACAATGAGCAAAGACAAACGAAACATAATCCTGCACGTCTGTACATTCTGGAGGCTCTCCTCTTCATTTGGTGTTAGTACTGAACCAAAAGTATTTAGAGAGGCAATATTATCGAACACAACAAATAGGAAGCAAAGCATAATTTTTGTTAGGGGTAAGTCATCCCTTAGGCAGAAGCATTCCATCGGTCTTACTGCATTTCACTGCACTGAATTATGGTTAATTTGTGGTCGGAAAAAATAGAGGCACTGTGGTTACTGAAAATTATATACTGTGTTTCCATGTGTTGTAAATATAAGCTCTTTTTTTCTCAAATTTTACAAACAAAAATCCATCTGAATGCTTTGTTCACGCTCTTTTCAGCATCCACAGTAACTATGCTATTTCGTTGTCCATTTAGGAAATATTTCTCTAGTGGGAAGATGAAAATCAGTGCAGTTAAAAAATTGGCAGCTATGAATTCACTGTGTTCTTGTGTCCAGATCTACACAATGGTAACAATATTTGCTCCGTGATGGTATAACTAGGAAAAGAAAATTCATGTTCTAAGCAATATCAACAACTAGATGTTCAGAAAAAAATGCCAATGCAAATGTTGGATTTTCCCATTATTTGATATTTTAACTCAGCACTGTAGCTTTTCCGGGGCACATGTGCCAAACATTACAGGCCTGAGGTAAAAATTGCTTGTTAAATTTTGTTTCTTAGGAGGTCAGACTAAATGATCAAAATGATCATTTTGACCTAGGATTTTTAGCTTAGGGACTTTATTTGGAACATGTCTTCCGGGCCTCGATCATAGGAACCTTTCAGCAGAAATATGTAATTTTGATGATGTTCTATGCACATTCATCTTTCAATAGATTACATTTTTCTGCCAATCACTGGGCCTCAAAAATCGCCTACTGTTTATCTAAGAGAGTCAATTGGGTAATGAAAGGTTGTCTCTTATTACTGGTACAGCGTTTCTAAAAGATGAAAGCTTCATTCACCAAGGGGGTGATGTGGCTTTTGCTGTGCTGAGGACCTCTGAACCCAAACACTTATATTTCTGGGGACAAAACCAAGAAGAAATTCCAATAGCTTGGTGGTACAGAGGTCCTCTGTGAATATAGGGGCAGTAATGGAGGATTTTGTACTGCTGAATGACTGACTGCAGGCCTAAAATGAGCCCTCAAAACAACAGCAAATCTGAATCTGCCTCTTCCTGCCATGGCTGAATGGTGGCAAATCTGCACATCTGGTGGCTTTTTCGAGTAAAATATCTCTGTTTCCAAAAGTGACCTTGGAGCAGAGATTTTGGACATCATAAGCCTTTCCTTCTGCAACCGTGTTGCCCAGTTGTGTGCAGTGTTTTGTTCCCCAGGACTGCAATCAGTGCATCAGTTTGCCGTGGGGAGTGCACCCATATTATATTGATAGATCTTAGTTATGTACTGATGGCAATGACTACTACTTGTTCAGCCAGGGCTCAAAACAATGGAAAAATCTCATGATAAGCTCTCTAAACGAGGCAGCAATTTTGCACACACAAGTAGTTTTGGAAACTTCAGATAAGCTTCCAAAGGTTTATATCCAGGTCCAAACAAAACCCAAACGATAAAATTATGGGGCTTGTGCATCACTAACACACACTCCTATATTTACTTCCATTGAGAAATACTAAACATTTTATGGATTTTTGCATGCCCCAGTTAGTTCTCTATACCAGCTGGAATTGCTATAGTCTGCCTTTGCAGCTATATAGACATCAATAAAGATGAATAAAGCTGGGCAGTCAGATTCTAATTTATGCTGATCATGTTGGATGGCTCAGGGCACTTCAGCACACATGCTTAGCCAGTGACCTTTCACACTCGCCTTATAGATCAAAGCACTTTATTCGTCCACTTCCAAGAAAATCACAAAGACAAAATTCCCATTCAGCACTCCTTTATTAATCTACAAAGGGCCAAATCCTGACGGCTTTAATCTGCTCCTACTCATCACTGCCATGATTTAAGGAGCAGAGCATTGCCTTCAGAGGGCTGGGCCCAAAATCAATATGCAGAAAGGCCAAATTCTCTGTGGCTATAAAAGCAGACAGGACCACTGCATTCAGAAGAATTCTCACTGTCTCTCACCATATTCCCTTGCAGCCAAGCCCTTTGTCTGTGAATCTGACAAATTCTCAGGAAAAGTTAAATTCCCCTGATGTATTTTTCACTTTGTATTTTTCAGCAGAATGCTTGTTTCTCTTCTTGCAGATACTTGCTGTGCCAGGCTTGATTGCTTTGGGCAACTCTCACTGGATGGCTCTTGGAAAGGTGCACAGGACAAGAAGGCTCCCTGGGCTTTATAGAATCCAATTGCATAATACCTTATCTAAGTTTTTGATTATGCAGATTTACTCAAACTAAGTGCATTCAGACAATTTCTGTGAGTGTTCATGCAAAAAGATCTGTTCTGTAATACATTGTTGCAATCTGTTCGAGTTTCTGAGTCTTGTTCTCAGTCTGTAACAGGCAATCTCCCCTATAAGTCGCTTTCAATTCACAACCGTGTCAATGAAAGGAGAACTAGGGCACCCGATACACACACATGAGAATAAAAAGCATCCTTAGCAACTGTGGATTCATCAGAATTTCAGTTTTCCTCCTACTGATTAATTTCCATACTTCTTAAAAGACAAACTTCTGTTCACTCCTTATGGTTTATGTTTGCTTGTGTTTGATATTATTTAAATGCACGTAAAATATCAAGCAGGCTCGGTTTCTTTCTGGCACTGGGCTTCCTTTTCAGTCTTTATTCTCACTCTGTCTAAATCTCACTTTAAATAAGCATGCACAGTACAACTATTTATTTTCGTTTTATAATTTTCATCATTCTGCTAGCAGAAAGCACATTGTTGTGAGGATAAAAGGCTGGGGTAAAATTGTAGTGAACACACTTCCCTCGATAGAACATTAGGTTTTTGGTAGAGCACTTTTGCACCTTTTCCTACTTCCCATAGAAATCTCTATTTTATTGAATTTAGTTGAAATGTAAATACCACAGCTAGAAGTGGAACAGGGCATAAACCTGATAGTTAAATTTCTACTGCAAATACCAGGATTATCCTTAGTAAGTGTATTTGAAGGAAACTCTCTTTTATGACTGTTTCACCTTGCACACAATATACCAGCTGAAAACCAATTAATGGTTAGTGATAATTATCTGAGATTGAAATTTCTGCCTATATTCATTTTTAATGATGGTTTTGAAATATTAAAAGCAAGGAAATGGACAGATCAAATGATAGATTCATATTCCAGCTGTGATGCCACAGTCAGGATTAATACAATATAGACGAATATATGCTCTTAATGAATTGGGACAGAAATAATATGTTAATGAAATACCAGTTTTAGACATCTGACCATAATGAAGTTTCTTTTTCCTGCTCAAGTTTGGATCAAAGTTAAACCACAGGTGTTCTTCACACAGTTCAAACTATATAGTAAGAAGAGAATCTCTTGGCACACTGCTGCCATGCACTTGTTTGGAGCAGTGAGGTTTTCTAGCAGAGCACTGACCTCAGCACACGCGCTGGAAGCTCTGGAGATGGTGGTTTTATATGCTCGTAGCTCTTCTAGGAGGCCTGCAATGGCTCTGAAGGGTGTGAAAAAATAAAACTTCACTCGACATAAATGCACATTAGTACAAAAGCTGCCACATTGTACTGCCAGAGTCACAGCAAGTCAACATATGCGCAAACATGTTGAGCTGAAAGACTGTTATTTCATCTTGAGCTCATACTTTCGTGCCTGGCTTTTGAAAACACATTCATTATATACAAGGTTGGGCATAAATAGATTTTGTATCACTTTGAGGTCTCTGTAGTCCTTTGTCCTTTTGTGGCCACAGTCACAGTTTCTCACATGGGCTCCGTAGAAGATGGCAGTCTGGACCTGGTCACCAGTGTCTGGAATAAATGACCTTTGTTAATGTAGAAAGTGATTGGATCAGTAGGTGCTACTATGATCTACATGTTTACACTTACCGCAATAGCCTCAAAACCTTTTGTTTAGCCAATGAGGTATTTTAAGATCTCTGACCACTTTGGGTGTTTTGTAGATGCATCTCTATGTCTTTCGGAAAGGTGCTGCTGCACTAAGAAAGGCAGCTGGTGCAACCACATGTGTTTGCTCTATGGGCTTTACAGATTGCTTCTCTAGTCTGGGTCCCACTCAGATCCGCTGGACTTGCTGGCACATAATTCCAGTTTCTGAACTGTTTTGAGCACCTTGCTGCCAGGTATGCTGTTTTAGGCAAGTGCTAAAAAGGGCTGTGCTGTTACCCAATCCAGGGCCAGAGCATCTGACAAAACAAGGAGTGATTTTTCAGCCTGCCGGCCTAGTTCTCACAATCTAAGCCTAATTCAGCCTCTCCTGGCAGGATGCTCATGCTGTTGCCTGCCTGTTTGTGTCAGCTGGATGACTCACTCCTGTAGGGGATGAAAGGGAGCCAGGTACCAAGCAGATATTTTGTCTTTGAGCACTGCCTGCTTTCTTCATTTTACTTATAGTTATTTTCATATTGTGGCTTATTCACTTGCAGAACAGCATGTTGATGCTACTGTCTTCAGGAATGGCGCAGAAGACGTAATTATTAGTGAGGTTCTGGAAAGTGAGACCCACAGATCTTTGAGAAAGTGGCCTTGGGAAGTCTTGCAGTGACACCAGTGGATGCCCCTTCCAAACAACCTTTGCCATCAGAAAGCTGTTGGGGGAGAATTTCTGCAGAGGTGAGAGTTTCAGCTCTTACCTAGATTGCCTCCATTTAAACAAGGAAAACTGCCTCTGATGTAGAACAAAAAAAATCCAGAAAAATGTCTGAGAAATTTATGCCTATGAAACACTTATCAACCAGAAAGCCATCTAGAGGAGGGCCACAGAAATGTTTCAAGGGATGGAACCTTCCCTACAAGGAGAAGCTGAGAGCTGGGGATGTTCAGCTTGGAGACAAGGAGGCTCCAGGAAGATCGTGGCCTTTCAGTAGCTAAAGGGGAGCTGTAAGAAGGAAGGGGACAGACTCCTCAGCAAGGTCTGTTTTGACAGGACAAGGGGAAATGGTTTCAAACTAAACGAGGGGAGATTTATATTTGATATAAGGAATAAGTTTTCTTACAATAAGTGTGGTGAGGCACTGGCACACATTGCCCGTAGAGATGGTGGATGTCCCATCCCTGAAGACATTCAAGGATAGGCTGGAGGGGGCTCTGAGCACCTGATGGAGCTGTAGATGTCTCTTAATTGCAGGGGTGTTGAATTTGATGGCTTTTAAGGACTCCTTCCAATTGAAACTATTCTGATTATATGATTTTATGATGGTAAACTACTTTTGTGTGGGGTATGGTATAAAACTATCACTTTAACCTCAGTTGGCAAGATGGAGTTAGAGATGGAAGTGCAGAGCACCAGTGAGTCTCCTGCTCCACTCTCAGATGGTATTGCCACCTGACGGATTTTTTCCCATGGCTGTTGGAGTTTTCCCTACTGAACACCTGACTGCAATGACAGCCAAAGACAGTGCCCTGTAGGTTGGAAAAATCCTCTGATGCTCACACGATTTGTGAAATATGAACAGAGTAACTAGAGCATTACTGCTATTACAGACATTTGTCCAATTACTCTTTGATGTTTATGTGCTCCAAAGATGCTGTGCATTCTGCTGACAAGATACACCGCTACAAACCAGAATAGAGGACACACGTCCCTGGACTTTATCTAACATCTAACCTTGCTTTGATGCTATCTCAGAAGGGAAAGATCAGGGAAAATTGCTATCTTTTCCCAACAAATTGAGTAGATAAGCAAAGTGCTGCAACACTAGTTGGCAAGGAAAATTGCCCTTTTAAAGTCAGTTTGCTGCAGCAGGATGGATAGGCCACTGGCTCTGGTGGTTCTGGAGGAGCCAAACTTCTGATGTTTGGACTGAGCAGCTCTTGGTTCATAGGCAGCCATGTGAGGCTGAAGACTGTTTTTGAATCCAGGTTATGAGCAGTTATAGAACTTGAGCCTTGGGGACAATCTAGGAATGACAGAGTAAAGAACTGTGTGGAGATATAATACTGAAAGTCATGGTTTAGAAGGCATGATGGAGTTGTGTTGATGGTTGGGCTTGATGATCCTAGAGGTCTTTTTCAACTTTTATAATTCTCTAAGCACTGAAGACTTCCAAACTCATAAATCAAAGAAGTGCAAATGTGAAGAGGGATGGAAAGGGTCTACATCTTCTCCCTCAGGGACCTGGTGGCTTCCTTTCTGTTCTTTGATGTGATATAGGAACATGGGGCTTGCTGTTCTGCACCCCAGCACTATTTGTCCCTTGTCACATCCCACCACATCCCCCTGTCCCTCCCCATCTTTGCATGACATTGATGACATTGCCACACCATATGATACAGGGGCACACTCACACCATGTGGATGGCATGCTGTGGGCAAGCCTCACTTTTCTAGATAAGACCTGACATGCTTTCAAATTGATAAGTACACACAGTATGCCAGGTAATGAAGGAAGATGTAGAAACAGTGTGATGAAAAATGTTAAGTAATCACTAGGAAGTTAAATGGGAAAGTCAAAGGATGAGTGTGTGTGCATAAATATATGTTTGTATACATATGTGTGTATATACATTAGTATGCATCTGTATGGAAGATGAAGATGGTCTTAGAGAAAAATCTGAAAACTTTCTGCCATTCCTCTGGTATGGTATTTCCTCAGTTCATGTGTGATTGATGTGCGGGGGTCGTTCCACATCTATTTCCTATTGCAGACAGAGCTATTACTTAGGTAATCAATATTTAATCTATATTAAGGGGAGTAATTTTTAAATCTACTTTAAAAAGTGCATCTGCAGCACTTGATATCAATCATGGCTGTGTGGAGCTGTGCTGGGCTCAGGATCTTTTCCTGTATCTTGTGGGAGGAACAGCTCTTTTCATGGGGGGAGGAGAAAAGGAAGGGAAGGAACTCAAGGAGCTCTGATAGCTCAAAGTATTTCTGGCAATGGAGTGAGTCCAACATAGCACAGGCTTGATTCACACCCTTAATTTTGCAAGGGTGGTAGAGAACATGGACAAAGGGTATCAGCATCTGTTCTGCACTGAGTCAGCATCCCCAGCACAAAGCACACTGTGGGATGAGGAGGGGGTCCCTCTGCTCCTGCACATCATTGGTTGCCAGTGGTCAAACTGTCCCAATCGGGGCTTTGAAGTGACTGCTGCAACAATTCTAACAGGATCTAAACAAATTAAGAAAAGAGCACAGGTGAAATGCATACCAGAAATGCATGTCAGAAATATACCTGACACATGCTTTCCTACCTACTACAATGGTACAAACTTGTGACCGCTCTCTTCAGTTGCTGTCTGCTTTCAAAGAAATACATACAGGAATGGTACACTTTTAACACTGTGGAGACATTTTGTTTGGATGTGATTTGGCCAAAGAGCTTGAGAAAATATTTAGGTATGAGGCATAAAAAGGGAGAGGAGTGGCTGAGATTTATCAGAAATAAACCCTGAGTCAATACAGCTTCATTATTTGCAGTCGTGGTTCAAGGCCAGCAGAATGCACTAGACGCACAAAGGGCACATTGGCCCAAGGCTGCTGAAAGTTAATATTGTGCAACATTTCTGCAGATGTGCAATAACAAGCTATTCCCAAAAACAATGCTCGGTTCAGCAGAGATTGAAATCAGCAGAAGGAATGAGCACAGGACAGCATCAGAAGGCAACATGTAGCCCGCTCATGACAATTAAAAGAAAGGGAGGGAGGGAGGGAGGGAGGAAGGAAGGCATATATTCCCTTGGTTTCATTTGCTCCAGAGCTCTGCTTTCTGACTGTTCACACCAAGCACGTGGTGGCTTTTTCTGGACTCCTACTTGGAGAAGCTTTCATCATTTTCCAGCACTAAGATACATCTATGTATATGCATCAGGGTGTGCCTGAGGGAGTAATTTATTCCAAGATTTGCTCTCAAAAGTCATGTAGATGTGCCAGGCTCTCCTTTGGTGATAAATGGCCAACATGCAGATTTTTCTTCTCCAAAGGTATCACCTTCTGTGGCTGCATCTCATGCTTGGCATGAATCAGACACAGTTCTTATTTCAGAACTAAGGCCGTATGCTTACAAGTTTCAGTTGCCTGAAGGAGATAGTCCAGGATATTAATGAACAGACCTCTGCTGTGGTAGGTCAATGCCTCATAACATCTTCCTGGTTGTCTTCTATCCAACAGCTGGCCATTCCAGGAGTTGCAGGGGAAAATGCAAGAAAAATGCAAATGTTCATGAAATAATTTATGTATGGGAAAAGCTTCACATTTATTTGCTAGTGGGAATTTCTTCCTCAGATTTGTAGTTTGCACTCCCTCTTGAAGAGAAATATTTTGGTTCATAACTGCTGCTTTCTGTGATTCTATGTGAGCATGATGGGAATGGGTTGATGGTTGGCCTTGATGACCTTAGTGATCTCTTCCAACTTAATAATTCTGTGGCTCTATTCTATGGATGCTCCCAATAAGTTATGAATAAGTCTTTTTGGAGTTGGTCTGAAATCAGGTGGTTTCCCCTGTTTCTCATGCTGGGAAGGTGTGAGAGCAAAACACCCCCGACACACGTTAACTACCTTTTTACTGTTCTCCTGGAAAGCATCGAGATACAGAGATAAGGCCGGTGTAAGCACTTGATGAAAAAAGATATTTGAATAAACCTATGAGGATGGAAAACATTTGATGAAGTCATGAATAATAGCTGGAAACTGAAATTTCCACAAGTTCTTTAGATTTTCCAATGTAAATATTTTCTGTGTACAGCTTAATGAAGGCTGGCTCGTATTTCACAAGAGATTGTTTGTCCCCACCTTCTCCAAACGGTTTGTTTTACATTCAGAGTTCTGTGTTGGGATCCTTTATTTATGGTCACAGTATTAAGATAGGTCTTGGCAACAGCTCCTCCTACAAATGATAAATATTTGTAAAATGGTTTGAACTGTATACACAGAGACACTAGATTAATAGATGCAAGACAGCAGAAGCTGAGCTTTTCCAGCGGTGTCTGTATGGTAGTTTTATGCTGTAACTCTCCAAAATTTTGCCCTGCTTCAGAATTTACTGTTTCAGGCTTCTGCACGAGACAGTGCTGTACATTACCTTTTCAGTGGTTTCCTTTTAATTAGCCATTTTCCCAAAGGAGATTCCAAATAGTAAAACTGCAATCTAGTGATATCAATTTCCAAGATTTGTAGCATTATGCAACTCTGCCTATTTTTGCATGGCTTTATTATGTGTTGTTTTTTTTTTTAATATATTATGTTTATTTTTTAATTTATTATGTTTTCCAACTTTTCTTAATTCCACCTAAATGATTCCTCCCCCTTTCTTTTTCTCAGCCTAACTCTTAAGTGACTCTGTCTAAGACCACTATAATGCCCAATGTTTTGTTCGCATTTGAGGATTTACCTTGTTTCAGACAAAAAAAGCAATTTCAATGAAGCTGAAATGTATGGTTTTGGTTTAAGGGCTACCTATCTCTGACATAAAACTACTAAGCCTTTATTGAAATATATATGGTTCTACCATAAACGCCCTCTTTATAGAACGCACCTGGTGAATATAATGAAAAACATATTTGTTTCTCGTAAGAAACCAAGTAACTATTCTGTAATAATATGTAACCTATTTGATATTTAAAAGGTCATAATTTTACACAAAGAAAAGAAAAATGCAGGCACAGTAAAAAGTGACATAAAAAAGTTTAGCTGCACATCTCACACATCTGTTTTTCTGTTGCATGGACAAGACCAGCTGACCTACATACAAAATGCTCTCATAACACAGAGAGAGATGGAAAGAACGTCTTTACTTCATTGGCCCTCAGATTTAGCATTTCCCAGTCAGTAAGAATTTAACCTCCCAGCCCCTTGGGAGATAATAACATAATTCCCATTTTTCCAGGCAAGGAGAACCGAGTTGTGGGATGGATAAACACATTGCCAATTGCCACACAGAAAGCTCTCAAGAGAACTGGAGGAAGCTCAGATTTGCTGAACGTGAGATCAAGTTCAAAGAGCTTAATCTGAATGGCTGAATGTAACACAGTGTCTTAGGACCTCCAGCAGATCACACACTACCTGAGCTCTTGGGAGCATGAACTCTCTGTAAGAAAATATATACCTCCTTTTATGTGTGAAGTGAAACCTGTGAGGTGTAACATCTCCTGCAGCCCTGGGGAATTCCTGGCTGTGGGTACAGTCCTCTGAATTCCCGGAGCAAGTCTACAGCATCACCCCTCCCTTCAGCTGAGCAATACAAGGAGGTCACCACCACCTCTGAGATCTCCCTGACCCAATTTGCAAAGCCGACTCTGAAAGTAAACATGCACTGCAGCTGCGCCGCTGCCTTTTTGTCATCTCATAGTATAAGCAACAGCAAAGCATGGGGTTCAGAATGCTGTGTATTCAGAATATCCAACATAGAAATGAATCGAAGAAGATATGGGTTTTGGTTTTTGTTTTGTTTTGTTTTGTTTTTGTTTTTAAGTCTTAATTTATGCATTCGCATGATCAGGGACAGTATTTGATTTCACTGGTAAGAGACTGTGAAATCTTATAGGGAGAGAAGTGTAGATATGTAAAAGTGTATTTTATATATACATAAAAATGTATTCATGTTTATGTATATATATATATATGTTATGTATGTACATGTCTCCCAGCATATAAAAAAAACACATGGCTCTAGAAAGAACAAGATCTTCTAGTGAGCGGTCGTATTACTCACCTTTCAAGGGCTTTCAAGGGCTCCTTTAGTGTTCTTATGTTGAACAGTTCTGGGAAAAAGTTGGGACACTCTAGTGCAGTTGGAAGGTGCTGACCCTTGGGTCTGAACAGCCACAAACACGGCTTTCTTGTCCTGCAAAATCTTTTTTCAAAAGCACTGACATAACTTTAACAGAGGGGCTTGAAGGTTTTTCCCTATCTGAAACACTAGTAAAGGAAAATTCTTCATATCTTGAAAAAATATCTTGATATTTTGAAAATAAAAAATGTGGGATGAATCCTCTAAGGATGGAAGGATCTGAATGTAGTTTTCTCCTATTCTGAAGGCCTGCCCTACTCCGTAGGCACCGAGGGAAGCAGTAGGTGCTGCTGTGTTCTTGGTGGAGATGGATGACCTCAATGTTTGCATCACCTTTCGTGTTTAAATTGCCTCATCAGCATCTAAATTAGCTTAATAACCCTTGACTCTTGATTCCAAGAACTGAATATTAAAATCCTAATTTACACTAGACCTTGCATTTGAAGAGGAAACTAAATTTTTAATGGAAGGAAGGAAGGGAGAAAGGAAGGAAGGAAAGAAGAAAGAATCTTTCTGATCTGTTTTTGGCATTCCTAGGACTGTGCATACTGGCCATACAGACATTGCCTTCTTTGGACTAGTGATGAAAGAAGATTTGGATGCATGAATAGATTTTTTCACTGCAGTTTTGGTCTTGTCTTTGAACTCTCTTGATGCCTGCTTTCTTTTTTGAAAATTTTTAGTTCCTTTCCTTTGCAAATGTTCCACGTTTTATTGAGAAAAATATTCCCTTTGGATAAAAATCCTTGTGTAGAATAGCAAAAGAAAATATGACAGAACAGTCTGTGATAGCATTTGAAGTAGAACTGTCAGATCTGTACTACTGGCTTCAATATTTCAATATTCTACATTGTTGCTGTTTAAACCACTCAACAGCTTTGTGCCTTGTGTATTTCAGTGAAGTCATACATAGCATGTTATTTTTCCTTTCCTTTTCTTATTTTCTTTTTCTGAACTTTGTGCTTTGCATCACACCAAAGTGTTTCCACCTGCAGGAAATACAATCTGTCAAGTTGTATTTTTTATTTAGACAAAGCCCTGGATGTTAGGTGTTACAGGCTAGGGCAAGCATCACATCTTCCTGTTTCTTCTTTAACAAGCACACTTGGAGAAATACAGAGATAGGAATGAAAATCCCACCATAATTGTTACTGCTTAGACTTGCCTGAGGAATATTCACAGCTCCAATGGCAATGGTGCTGGGCTTCTTATGGCAGTGCTGACCTCCTTGAAATACACCCAAGAAGGAAGAAAGTGTTAGGACCAGCAGGTAAGAATGGGGCTGGTTTCCCAAGGCTAACTGTCAAAGATCATCTAGAAAGCGTATGATGAAGCAAACCCACAAGTGTGGGGCTTCTGTCTTCATTCTCCCAGATTGCTGTAGCTGTCTCATATCAGATAAGAGGTGGCTGAAGTGAAGACAGCATCAGGGCATCAGATTTATCGAGACCTGAAAAGCTGTCATATTCAACAGAATCACTGTAAAGAAGCGCAGAGCTGAGTATCTCCCCAGCACAGACCCTGTGGCACATGCTGCACATGCAGCATTGCCAGCTTGATGCACACCAGTATTCAAAGCGAGATTTTCCTCTCCTCTTTTCCCATTTAGTAATAACAGTGAAGTTGGCAGAGCAAAGAAGAGATTGGTCACACCCTCCCTTTTTAATTTAAGCTTTAAGAAACTTTTGACTTAATTGGCTGAGGCTCCAAATGTGTAATAAGCAACAGTTTGCTGTGGTGCATCAAGTATATTGCAGTTGTTTAAGCATCCCACAGCAGGAGAGTTGGAGCTCCATGATCTTTAAGGTCCCTTCAAACCCAAGCCACTCTATAATTTTAACATTCACCAAAAAAACCTGTTTTCCTTCATTTGAGATTCTGCATTTTTTTTAAATAAAATAAACAAGCACCACTGCAAAGCTGAGCTCCTAAGCAAAAGGTCCCCAGAAACCTTAAGTCCTTGGGAAACAGGCTAATGGGGACAATGAGGTCCCTCTATGCTGCCCAAGGGTCCTTCTGCCCATGTCCTGGCCTGCTCAGGCTCTTCCATCCAGATGCTCATTTTCCTTCCTTCTCACCAGCCGAATTATCTCCTTCTCTTCCATATCTCTGCCCCTTCCTTTGTTTTTCCTTTCAGCTAATCCCTTCCTGCTTTTCCCTGGCCCCTTCTGTGCTACATATACACACACTTTTCTATCCAGGGAAGTTAATTTAGATTAAGGGAAGGGGTGATTTTGAGAAAGAATAGCTTTCCTTGAAAAACTCAATGTGGAGATGCCCTAATTCTGGAATAAAAGGGTTTCCCAATGAACACGATCTTTTGTATGTAGCAAATTAAACCAATTCAGTTTGAAATTATGCTGCTAGGGTTGAGTGCTCGTCTGATTATGCGCAGACTTAATTGGGAACATCTCCTCATGCCAAACTCACCATAAAGACAAGATCCTGTTCCCCTCCCAGACGTGCATGAGTCCCCCTCTCAGACCATTCAAAGAAAGCAGTACATCTGCAGCCCAACCAACCATGAAGAAATCGGGGAGCTAACATAATATTTGCAAGCCAAACTCTGCTCGCTCCTCTGCAGTGCTCCTTTGTCTGTTCAGACTGCCAACTCCAGGGTGAGAAAACTTTCTCCTCTCAGTTTTTAAGTGGTGCCTGGCACAGAAAGAGCCCAGCCTTCATTGTATAGTCATAGCACAGGGAACAAAGGAAGCAGCAGAAAGTGTTGGGTTTTCACATCTACCTCTTGGTCCCACGTAAACTTCGGTCCTTTTGACATCTGCAGGACAGCAGCTTTCACCCCACCCAAAGTTAGGAAATGATCTTAGCCAGCTGCCCTCCAGAGAAAGTGTTCGGAGCAGAAGCTATAACATAACAAGTGGTAGAACCTCACCTCAGTTAGTTAGGGAGCCACAGGATCAACCACTTCAGTCAGGTGCTTTAGGCTTGGTTTCTCAATATATGCATGGACTCTTTATCCCAATGGGGAGAAAAATTTATGAAGTATAATGGAAAGGCCAAAGGCATCACTCACCAAGGAAGTAATGGGGGCGATGTCCAAGGATGCCTGAACAGCTGCATAAGATAATCCAGAGGCAATATACACTTCCAAGGCAACAGCATCAGAACACTTTGTTGTTTTATTCAACATCTTGCACCATAATACCTTGTGTTAAGATTTTCAACTAGGAGCGTTTTGTTCCTGTATCTAAGAATAACATCAGCAACTTTTGTTTTGCCTACTCATAGATTACATTTGCTACTTGCTACATAGGAAACACTCCACACAAAAAGCATCACATTCTCCTAGCCCTGTAAATCTATTTTCTGAATGTTCTGCGTGACATGGATTACAATATGCTTCATGACTACCCTCCAAAGTTCACTAGAAGAGAACTAAGCCTGAAAAGCTATCCAGCTGAAAAGTTGGCCAGCCCTCTCTTTACCATCGGGAAATCCACTGCAGTTCTAGATTTAACAAGAGAGACAGGAAATGACCTGAAGGATCAACAACCATTGACATTAATTTTAGCTGAAAAAAAGACACCAGCAGTTGAATACCTGCACAACCTCATTTCCTCTCCCCCAGCTGTTGCAGGCTCCAGCTCAGCTGAATAGGAGTTCAGGGCTGCGATGAGATGTTTTGGTCACATGTATGATTGTGAACTAAACAAAAACACAGCACAGCCTGCACTTATGTTCTAGCCTGCTTGATTTTTTTTTGGCCCAGGGACAGGACATCAGCAAGGTATTCAGTTTCTCGGGGTTTCTCAGGGGTGGTTGCTCTTCAGAAGCCTGAACTATTCTGCCCGGAGGTCCCAGTGATCCCATCCCAGCCATATGCCCCTTTTTTCCCCCTTACATTCATGATCCTGCTTTCTGAATGAGCCCAAATTCTTATGGCCCATTCAGTCAGTGTCAACCATTGGCTCATGGACAAATTCCTATGTTGTGGCACCAAAGATGATTATGATCTTAGCATCCCAGAGCTCTGTCCTAAAGGCAGTGATTTTGCTCCACACAAATGAAGCAAAATCAAACTGATATTTTTACAGGTTAGATATTAGGAAAAACATTTTCTCCAAAAGAGTGGTGACGTATTGGAACAGGCTACCCAAGGCAATGGTGGAGTAATGTGGAGGTCTTCAAGAACAGGGTGGTTATAACACTGAGAGATGTGGATTAGTGGGCATGGTGGGGATCGGTTGGCAGTTGGTCTAGATGATCTTAGTGGTCTTTTCCAACCTTAATGATTCTGTGATTCTTAAAAAAAAACAAACAAAGAAACAAAAGTCAATGCAAGCACAGCATGCTTATGAATAGGATTGTAATTGCTCACAACTTGGAAGAGGTATGCCAGGTCCTACAGTCATTACTCGCTGGTATTGAAATAGGGAAATATGAGTTATTCTGCTGCAATACAATATTGCTAAGACACAATGCGTTAAGGCTCAGTTAACTAGAAAAGGAGCTCACTTACCTATAAATTGACCATCCTCTTATTTAAGGACATTTCATGCAAGAATATGATGAACCTAGAAGAAGCAGAAATCCTGAGCAACTGTGTCCATGCTAAGGGAGCTGTGAGATTTCCTCCCCATTATCCCATGAAGTCCATCAGTCTTTCCTCATCCAATAGACAGTGGGATCCCTTGTCTTTAGTCCAAAAGAAGCCTACAAGTGTCTAATGTTGGTTTTTCCCTAGGTCTAGGCTCTCATAAAATTTCTGCAGATGTTTGCCTTAGGGTTGAAGATTCTTCTCAAGGCGCTTGTTACAAGCAGCTCTCACACAGCACATTGCTAGTGCAGGCTGCTATACTGAAGTGACAGAAGGCTATTTTAATTATTTGGAGGGTGATATTCTCATGAATTAAAATCGGAGAGTGAACTTGTTTATGTTACGTGGTGGAGGTGAATAAAACTATCTATGAATTTTTTCCTGCCAAGTGGGCACATTTGGGAAATACCTCAAAAATGGAGCTGTAAAGTAAATAGCTGATCTCCAAGGACCAATCTCCAGCTGATGTCAATTGGTATCTCCTCAATGTGTGCTGGCTCAGGATCTGGCCCAAGGAGGGATGGTCACCATGGGGCAGAAGCCCAGAAAGTGATACATAGCTGCCACTGGAACCTTTTGAGCTGTCCAGAAGGTTGGCAGGTTCCAATCAGGGGTATTTTTATTTCTGAAAACATTAAGCAAGAAAAAATAAAAATTGTAATGCTTCTTGCTTTGGATAGTGGCATCTGCTTCATCTCCCAAAAACAGTTCGGTGGCCTCTGAATCTGCCTCCTCTTTTGCTGACCATCCCTGTCAACAGCGCGTTTTATTCTGCTGGGAAAGAGAAAGAAATGGGAGAAGCTGGTCTGGGGGTGGGAGAGGTCACTCATTTAAGTCTCGTTCCTAATCCTTCTCCTGCTGCACACTTCCTGAGCATCTGTAAAAGCAGATCTAGCCAAGAAATAAGGAACTTCTAACATTATCCTTCAGCAGATGATGTCAGTTTCCCTCTGTGAACTGAGTCAGAGCTATCAAACCCCCCATGCCTGAAGTGTAGAAGGCAAAAGCAGAAGCATCCCAGTTTTCAAAGTATTTCTGCATGTGCTTTTTCTGCTTATTTCTGTTAGAAAGGCATTAAAAAAGCAGCTTTGTTTTCCCCTCCGTGTAGTTTCACACTTCAAATTTCTTTCTTCTATTTTTTTCCAGTAGTTTTAAATGAACAGCAGTTTTCTCTAAGGATTTAAAAATCTTTTTCATCTTTTTTTTCAACAGCAGAAGGAGTAGGGAGTAATGAGCTGAAAAAATGTAGCAATTAGAAAAGAAGGAAGAAAAGAAAAAAGCTAAGAAAATGTCTAACTAACTTAAAAATAGCTTTTAAAAACTTTTTTTTTTTAATTGAAACTAGCATAACTAGCATATTTTTCTGCAAAATATTTCATTTTTGTGAATCACATCTGAAGTATTCTTGTAGCCAGAAACATTGTTAGTATCCTTATTTAGTTGCACATAACATAGAAGGGAGCTGAGACACAGAATCATACAGTCATAGAATGGTTTGGGTTGGAAGGGACCTTAAAGATCATCCAGTTCCAACCCCCTGCTGTGGACAGAGCTGCCAACACGGGAGATCCCTCTGATGGAAGGTATTTTCTGAAATCTGTATACCACTTCAGTTCCAACCCAAACTTGTTTTAGGCTTACCCAAACTGACTAAAACCTGCAAAGTGTTTGTATTTCACCCATTGCAGCTGCTGATCTCTCACAAAAGAATGAAGTCAGTTTGTGGCCCTGGCAGGCATCAGACTGACAAATAGCTTTTTATCCCAACTTTTACTAGGATCCAGCTCCCAAAACACTCAGGTATTTCTGGCTGCACTTTCTAAAGGAGTCAGAGCACGTGGTAGTGTATGCCTTCCCCTGCATGTTGCCTTAGCCTTTTCAACTTGATTAAAATGCAGATTTTAAACTGTCTCAGTGGCACTTGTGTGCTGGTCCTAAGCCCACAAGCTCCTCCAACCCAAGGCAGAACTGCACCTTGTTTTGCTGGGCCAAGACCACTGGACTCACAAGCTCTAGCTCAGTGCTCGTTGGAGCCCAGGGGAGCATCTTTGTCTTCAATCACCCCAAAATCATGTTTCTCCCATGAATGTGCCTGGTAGCCCTGTGACAAAGAGCTCCCCTCTTCACTACTCACTGGGGGAAAATGGCTCTTCTTTTGTTTCCTTTTTTCTCTGAACTCGCCACTATCTGGTTTCATCTGACGTCCCCTAATTCCTGGGTCAGATAGCAAATTGTCATTTCTATATATTTTTTCCAGCCTAATCATGATCTCTATCACTTCCCCTTCAGCAGCATCTTTCGCCGCCTGAAGTATCTGAGTCCATTTATTTGTGCTGCTAGGCTGCTTGAGAGCTGAATTAATCTGTTTAATTATCTGTTTAGTCTCTTCTTAACCTGCTGTTAGGGTTCAGTGGCCAGGAACTACCCTAGCATCTGATCTGTGCAGGACTGCTATATAGGGCCCACCAAGAAGATCTTGGACAGAGGCATTTATTTGTCCTGTGGCATTTTGGACACCAAAGCCCATTCTGAACTGTCATTTAAGGGGCCAGTCCCACTCATTGAATCAACAGTCACAATAAAAGGGCTGTTTTCCTCACAAGGAGCAGACCCAAGCAAAGTGTCATTCCTTTGCCCTTTAGTCATTTCTGCCCCATCTTGGTGCAACATCCCAAGAGGGTCTGAAAGATGACTACAGTGGTGTGGTGGCTCCTTGCTGGCAGAGTGTGCACATGAGGTATACCAGTGAGACAAGCTTGCAGGGCACAGCATCAGAATACACCACTCCTTGGTTTTTCTTCCCTAACTAATTAATTCAGCTTCAATCATTAACGATAGTATAAAGTGCTGCACACTAACAAACATCACAGGGAAGTCTCAAAGGGGCAGAGGGCTCAGCATCCGACAGAAGCTTGGCAGGATGAAGCCTCTAAATGGCTGCATTTCAGCTATCATCCAGTTTATTCAGCCCACGGAACGTATTCCAGAAACACACGCCTGCAGATGTCTCATGCATGCACTGCCTTACCGATCATCATGAAAAACTGCCTATGCTTTCATTTTATTCATACCAGATGGCAGCTGTGACACTGGGGTCTGTCTTATTTCCATGCCATCCACAAAGACCTTGACAGAGGGAAGAAGAAAGGTACTTCTACCTTGGGCAGATCTGGCAAATGCGCCCTGAAGACCCCACACCCTGCTCCCTCTAATTGCACTGTCGCTGTCTTGCAGTATGAACTGTTTCAGCTATCTGTTTTCTTTCAAAGTATATTTGTTTTATATCTGACATGTTTATATATGTTAACTGCTCGCTATAGATATCTGTCAGCTTCATAGGGCAAAACCAAAAAAAAAAAAAAAAAAGGAAAGAAAAAGAAAAAGAGATTGGCTCTATGCCAAAGGTATGTTTCTCAAATGCACTTAGCTTTTTGTCTCATGATTTTGCATAGAAAGAAAACTGAGAGGAGGGTGGACTGACAAGGAGTATTGTGTTTTGAGTACTGTAAAAAAATTCATACAAAAATGTACCAGGCTTTTCAGATATCAGCCTAAGAGCCATAAAAACTTATTTTATAGTCCTAGGAATGATACACAAACATGGGTATACTGTTTGTCATAAAAGCTGCTCTAAAGAAGGGATCGCGCGTTATGATTTTCAAAATATGACATTTATGAGCTGATTTTGATTGTTACCAGAATGCTTTTTAATGAAATAGAAAATGTGTGTGTGTGCATGTGTGTGTGTGCAATAAGGGTATGTGTCACTGAGAAAGAGACATCCTCTAAAAAATTATTCTTCACCCAAGTTAGAGGTTTTCATCTTTCTCCCTTTCAAAAAGCAGAGTACAGTCCTCCTGAAAGAGAAAGAAAAGGCAGAAGCAACCATTTCTTCATATTTTGAGAGAAATATGTGCAACTTCCTGGGACCTTTTTCCTTTTACTTTCATTTTGAGCAAGAATATGGGCTGGAGCTGTACAATATCCTCTTTACTTTCAGATACAGCTGCACTCTTACGGACGAAGGTGGAAAGATGTGAATCTGTTTCCATGTCAAAGTCATTTGCTAAAGTGTCTCTTTATTTACGCCTTAAAAAGGCTTAATTTGGAACTACATGGCACTTGCACCTTATGCAGTTCCTTACCCATGGTGCCTAAATGCTCACAGCAATGGCATTCATTGCCTCCTTAACATTTCTTACTGTGCGAGGTGAACAAACTTGCCAGGAGGAGACACATTTCTCATTTTGTATTCAACCATTCCACCATGCTCCCTGTCCAAAAGACATGTGGGAGTTGGACAACGACTTGTTCTATCCACTCAGCTCCAGTCAAACTCATGCTTTTGAACAGATCTGAAGATTGCCTAAAGAGGTGGTAGATGCCTTGTCCTTGAAGACACTCAAGGTCAGGCTGGATGGGGCTCTGAGCACCTGATTAAGTGATTGAGTAGATGTCTCTGTTCACTGCAAGAGTGTTGGAACAGATGGCCTTTAGGTCCCTTCTAACTTTCTCTCTATGAGAACTAGGATGCCTTGCATCATTTTCTGGAGTACGCTGTTTTCACATCTTGTTTTACTGCACAAGACTGCTCCTCACAGGACAGAAAGCAAGCAAGCCTTTGTGGGAAAACTCAGACCTCTTTCATTTATGATCAGAGCACAGCTGAGCCCAAGCTAATGACCCAAAATGAAATACAAATTAATACAGCTTGGGCACAGAACCATAAAAATGCAGTCTCACAGCACCTGACCCATTAGCACTGAGTTTGAGCTCAGTTGGTGCTTGAGCTGAAATTGGACCTGTTTGAAAGAAATGATGGAAGACCTATGCCTGCAGTTACAGAGTGAGGGATCCAGATGCCTGGGATCTGTTTGTGCCTGTTATTTGCACCACAGTGATTTATTAGCAGAACTCTGGACACAGACCATACTGGGCAACTCTTTCTTAGATCTTGGGCTACAGATAGCTGGGAAAGCAGACAGAATGTTTGCAAGGAAATCAAAAGCACTTTGAGTCTTAACTGCTGCATGATTCATTTCACAAACTGAATTCAGAACAGCGAACTGTTGCCCTGCAGACAAATTTCATACAAAATGACTGTATAAAGCACCAAAGTTTATATGCTAGGTTGGTGTGGGTTGAAGGCTGTTTAAAATGGCTGTGGATAGTTATGTAATTATTTGAGAACAGTAGGGCACAATATGCGAATATAAACATTGAAGAAAACTGTACGAGTTCACTGGATGCTTACATGAGTCTGTCATCTTTTTTTAAAAACATCTTTCTTCAAATATAAATATAAAAATATCACAAGGTGTGGAAGAATTGAGTGTTTGGTGTTTGCTCGCTTCAAAGACAGCTCTTTGGACAATGCCTTAATGTTCAGTTGTTAGGGTATTGGGTTTGCATCCAACTCTGCAGACCTAGTTTATCTTAATATATATTATCTTATTTTATATATTGAGCTCTATAGCAGTACATGTGAAGTATAAAGAGCTAGAAATGAATATATAAAAGTAAAGGATGGCTAAACCACGTTGGCTTTATGAATGTCATTGTCATCAAGGATGAAAAATAGACAATGCATTTTCATGAATAAGTGGCAACAGGTCTGCTTACCTGATAAGTAGTTTGGTTCTTATAGTTAATGTGATTTTATCCAAAATGGAAAAAACTACCATGTGAAAGATAATAACTATGAAAGATAATCTTACATTTAGTGAACTTGGCTGCCTTCACAGAGAGTTGCTTTTCAACAAGATATATTTCTGGTAAAGCACTCACTCTCTTGAAGTTTTATTTCTCTACCAGTAAAATAAGAATACGAATCAAAAATATATTTTTTCATACTGTTTTCAGTTCAGGTGAAAGCTTTTTCAGGAGGAAGGTTTGTGCTTTCACAGCACATTACATCAAAGTCATGATTCACAGGAAGCCTCTATGCTCTGAAAATTTATGAATAGAAGTCACAATTTTCTTTTGCCTTCTTTCTAGCTGAAAGAGTGCTTTTTATGCATTTTTTTTCCATGCAAAAATAAGTAATTCTACTGGGAAAAAAAAAAGTCTGTACATGAAGTGCTATGTGTGAAAGGGATCTTGCCATCCCACAAAGCAAGAGGGCATGGTTTAAATAATGATTACAGTAGCAAAGTTTGCCCTATTCTTCAGAAAGACGTATGTCATAATCCTGCACTGGTGTAATGCCAGGCAAGTCTGAATCTATATGAGAGATTATGTATACACCACTGAGCACTAATAAGGCATTTACTCCAACGTAGCCAGGGTCGCCTACTATGGTCAGAGAATTGGTAGTTTCTGGACTAGGGCTTGCATTTGTTAGTGAGCTTATCTGTCTTAATCAGTGAATGAGCTACAGCAGCTGGAAGAAGGAAAAGAACAAGGAAGGAAGCAGAGGTGGTTTTAAGACTGATAAGGTCATTTCTTTCTTGTTTTTATTTCTTTATTATTTGACTTCTTGAACGGTGTGATATCTTATCCTGTTAAGTGAAAGAACACGAGAAGAGTGCTGTCTGTATCTCCAAGCTGATGGTATCGGTAGAAGTGATATGTCAGGCTGGGAGTCAAGATCCCAACCCATTCTGCTCCTGGCTGGTTCACTGTTTTGAAATTCAAGGGCAAAAGACCTTATACCATCAGGAGGAGCCACAAGAAAAAAAATCAAAAACACACAGCAGGTATTCCTCCATAAGAAACCATCCAGAGTAGGAACAGACTTATCTAACGTCCAGCTGAAGGTATCAGGGTTCATCTATAGTGCTGAGCTGTTTTCATAGTCATTAGCAGCCACCTGACATACAGTGACAAGAACAAAGTTGTCTTCACAGTCTACACCAAGGAGGCCATCTGAGAGCCATCCCAGGCAAAAATGGCCTCGACATCACTTCACTGTATGGAAAAGCTCAGAAGGTTTGGTTTTTACTCCAAGGCAGATCCAAAACACATTTTGAAACCTTGAAAGTCATCATAAAATGGATCTGTTGTCTTCCTGCCAGCTCCAGTCAGCTGGTTGGGCTGCAGATTAAAACAAGCATTGCTGTAAAACACCCAAAATGGAGGAAAGCACGATTTTGTTTGCAGTGACCCAAACTTCTAAAACTCTTCTTGAAATGAAAACCCGCTGGAGACTGGTCTCAATTAATGGGATATTTGTGAGTGCAACCGCACACAGACAAGCTGGGGCTAGCCCTAGCCTAGTCTATGCAGTAAGGGGGCAGCTGCTTCGAATTCAGCTACATTGAAGTGGCTGAAGGCAGTGCTGGGCCCACAGAAGATGAAAATGCCGAGATCCTGCTGTATCGTGGTCACAAAGCCACAGGGAGTGCACAGCTCAACGTCTGCCCAGAGGAGCCTTTGTCCTGTGCCAGGCACAGGATTGCAGTCTGTCCTTTGCAGAATAGCCTATCGCAGCAGGATAACTGGTTTTGGTCTCTTCATGTGCTCCCACAGGATATCTTCGTGCTGACATCTGGGAGTTTCGTTTGTTTGTTTGTTTGCTTTTTTTAACAGATTTTTCAGTATCCTTACCCATCACACAGCTCAGAGAGCTCAGAAAGCCTTTTGCCAGCCTTATCCTGTCTTTAACTCTGGCTTTTTTTTTTTTTTTCCCCCTGTCTCTTCAAAGTGGGAACTGAACATGAAATTTGGGGAAGAACTCTGACCCCCATGACCCTTACAGTACTTTTAATATGTCAGGATCTCAGTTGATTTCTCAAGGCTTTAAAACGGAGTTATTGACAGCAACGTGAATTCCTGAGAATAGAGCTGATGACTCTGCTGGAATGAGTGGTGCTACCCTCGTTTTCACACAGATTTCTAAGACAGAGATTGCCATATGTTTGGAGCTGAATGAGTCTGTTGTTACTCAGAAGGAGACTTTGCTTCCAAGGCTTACACCATGTTTTCTTAAATTTTCAAAGGACAAAACCTGGCTGTTTTAATGAACCTAACTCAATAATTCCTAATCCTAAAGTTAAACACTAACAGTGAGGCTCAAAAACTGGCCTCCCAAGTTTCAAAACACAAATCATGACCAGAACCCATTGGTAAACATTCCTGAAAATATGTTTTGTTTTGTTTTCACCCTCATGCTCTACTGCACCTTGGAAAAACTAACTCACTCCTAATATTAATCCTAGAATAAACAGATTAGAAGCTCCCCTTCTCCTTGCCCCACGAAAAGTAATGCCTGTGAAAAGACCTTTTTTTTTTTTGTTGCATCAATGGAACCTGAACACCTGTCTATTTTATGGACTCTTTAAGAACAAATTATCTCCTATTTTGAAGCAGGAAAAAAAAATTCACGGGATATAGAAAAGGCAGTTTCTACTCTTGATTAACAAAATTTGTGACTTCATAAAAAAAGTAGGAAATCCAGTCCTTTTCCTCCTGAAATGAGTGGGTGCCAAGTATCCAGTCAGAGCTGTCTCACAGCTCTTTCACAGCAGCAGTGCATGACTACAACCCATTAGGAGTACCCTGAATGACTGCCGTGGTGCATGGTTTCAACCAGGCATCTGAGCTGTGATTTGGTTGCTGGTAAGTCATTAACATCAAGATAGCTTCTATGGGCTCTGCATCTGGCATTTTTTCTGTGCTTTTCCACTCTTGATGCAAAACTAATGCCAATATATGCATTCATCTCTGCAGATCCTTTATCCAAATTTTGTTGTCGTACAAGGAGCACCTTACCATACATGGACAATGTCATTCCCATAGCCTTTAATGCATGCAATTCCTATGGCTAGGTTTGGTACATTACTCCAGATGTAAGGTGAGGTACTACTGGGGAAAACAAAAAATAACTACATGACATTGAAAACACTGTTAGAGACAGTCCCTGGGAAGCTGAAGTTGCTGGAGGGAGCCACTGATTTGCCTCTGTTGATTAGATTCCCCCCAAGTTAGCTAACACACCTCCCTGTATCACACATGACTGCTAGAAATCTCAGATAACAGCATGCACTCCAGATTTACAGCCAAAAATGGACATCTTGGGATACGGGGAACTGCAGTTTATGAACATTTGGTTATATGTTGGGTCAGACAGAGTTAAAGACAATCTTGGAGCATAGATTGGGCCATCTGTTATCAAGGGAATGGCTGAGCTGAAAGTGTTTGTACTTTAACACTTCAGGCTCAACTCCTGCAAGCACTGGAGCTTGAAAGTGACTTTCTTTGTTCATGTGAAGATGTTGTTCACAGATATAAACTTTGGGAGCTGGGTAGCTTTGAATTAGGAAGGTAACTAAGCAAGCCAAGACACCAAGGCAGGAAAAACAAAGAAGGGAAAAAGAAGGGAAGTTAGAGAAAAGAAAGACAAACCAGATAGAAAGAAAGATGGATGGATGGAAAGATATCTATTAGAAGGGAAAATGCTGCCAAGACATCAGAAATCTTGCCAGATTCTGGGAGGTGCCAGACTGTCCCCCGAGGGCCAGAATAAAGGCCAGTTTTTGTGGGTCTCACCTCCTCTTCTAGAATCCACATGCTGAACATAACAACATGATTTGCAGAAAAATAACTCAACGGGTATGTGCGTGTCATAGCCTGACAGTCATTACTCATTTCCTGAATACATTAAGTGCAGTTTCTTCAACATTACAGCAGTGACAGAAAGGTTATTGGGGTGGGGGAATTAATGCATTAGTACCTAATTTAAAGGAGTGTCTCAACAGAATTGATATAAATATACCTATGAGTAGCAGATTTTCATAGCAAATTTTCTGCTGGAGGTCCAAGAACTAGAACATAGTTTTCAAAATTTTCCCCTCTTCACAGGATCTGACTTACTCCATGTTTCATTTACTGTGTAATTCAGGACAATATCTGACTCATCAAGAACATGTGCTTAAATGTCTTAATATGTTGAAGCACCATACTATGCAGAAATGGCTTTAATCACACTAGTGTTCTAATACAGACAAGGACTGCCATGTGATTTTACATGGTTTTACCCTTGCTTAACATTATAGTCCATTGAGCTGACTATGGTTTCCCTCTTTGTGTAGTTCTGCAGATTTTATAGGTATTGCACAACAGTATCAATAGATGGATGGAATTACTATTCAGCATCAATAAATGATAATGAAGTAACATTATAAACTACATACTAAGCCACTTGTGTTGCTTTTACAAATCTGCCATAGAGAAATTCCCAGACTGTACTACATGTACCATTAGCTGTACACAAGTTATTTTGTGTCTTTGAGATTTTTCTGGTGGTGATACCAGCCAAAATATTTTCATTTCAGGTACAGCAACAGTAATCTATTTTCTAACACTTATATGAAAAGCAGTTCCACATATTCAGTGGAAATCCAAGCCTATCCACAGGCTGGATATTAGAAAAAAATTCTTCTCTGAAAGAGTAGTAAAACATTGGGACAGGACACTCAGGATAATGGTGTAGTCACCATCCCTGGAGATGTTCAAGAAAAGGCTAGATGTGGCACTTAAGGAAATGGTTTAGTGGGCACGATCATGATGGGTTGATAGGCTAGATGATCTTGGAGGTCTTTTCCAACCTTAATCATGGATTCTATGATTCTATGAATCTCTCTGGCAAGCAATAGGTCATGTTCTAAAAGGTACTAGAATTAGTATTTGTCTTTCCCTTAAAAAGAAAGAACATTGCAATGAAACATGGGAGGAAATCACACCACAGCCCATTAGGAGTCAGCGCTTTCTTCAGTCATCTGTGTCTACTTGGCTTTAGATAGTAGATCCTACTTCAGTTTTCCAAGAGACCTCTGCAAGACCACAGGCTGGCAGAGCTGTTTTGAAGGCTAATATGAGTCTCCCTCTACAACTGTGTGGACTGTTTCTAGGGCACCACCAAATATTAAGTCCAAACCCTGAAGAAGAGAGTTGAACTGAGGGAGAATAATCTTTTCCTTTCTGCATAGCTCTGATCAAACACTGGTGATCAGATGTTTGTAAGAGCTGCTATGTGGGCAGCTCATGTGGGTTGCTTAACACAGTTCTGGGGTCCCTAATTATTTTTGCATTTGCTGCACTCCTGGTCAGCCTCCTAACTCAACATCCTAAATGACTTCCAGGAAACATCCACTTTTTGCCATTGGCATGAGATCTTTTGCAGCCAAATTGGGCAACTTTGACCAGTGATGCACATATCTACATATCTCTTCAATTTATTTCAAGCCTAGAGCAGCTCCATAACTAGAACAATGTACCATAGACAGTTATTCACACAAGCTTGGTTGGATGGATATGAGTTTCACATTTCAGCAGAATGTTCAAGGAAGAGGGGATGCCCCCCTAAAAGCTCGTGGCTTTCCTCCGTTTCACAATCCTACTGAGTTACTGCTGGCCAGATCTACAGGAGTCCCATCACAGTAAATACCTTCTTTCCTTCTCTTGCAGACTCAGCTGCATGGTCAGCTTTGGCATGACACTGGAAAATATAACTGCTATTAAAAAAAAAAAAAAAAAAAAAAGAGAGGAAAAGAAAAAAGATTTCTAGTAAATCTCAGACTACATAGAAGGCTCCAGGGGTACAAATGACCAGTATCACTTAATGGGAGGATGGTGTTTCTAAGCAGTAATATACATGTCTGCAAAAGGCCAAATTTGTGATCAGAATATTCTAAAGCACAGTTTATGTGAATTAAGAGCTGCGGAACAAGATATGCAATTAAGAGTGCTATGGGCTAAGATTAATGAAAGCTCTCTGTCTGCTATACAGATGCCTGTAATGAACATCATCAAGGTCCAGGGACTCTTGCCACTCTCCGGATCCCTGCACGTTCAAGGGCACCCTTTAATTGAGATTAATCTCAACACAGTGTGTTGCAATCTCAGAAGGTTCAATCTTTTGGACAACTAGAGCCCCACATGCTCCAATCCATTTTGTATTCAGCCTCATGGATCCTCAAATTCCTCTTTTTCACTGCAGCCCCTGATGGCTCCTCCACTCCTTTGTTTTATCACCTCAACTGGCTCCTCAGAAGCCACCAAGATGTCCAGAAGCCCCATTTCAGTTAGACCTGAGGATGAGAGAGATATCTGGCTTGGGAGAGCCAGAAGATGAGATCAAGTGCCTGTGGCACTGTATTCCTGCACCACCAAACTGGTCCCCAAGCACAATGCTCCAAGGCATTTGAGGTGATGAGGCTAGCCAGGGAATGGCTTGTGGCTCTAGGCAGACATGGGACCTGAAGGGACTCACCTGAATGAAGAGAGACAATGCAGATAAGAGTCAGTAGTTGGGCTTTAGTTACTCTAGTTGTGGGACCACTAATCCTTTGGAACTCACACTGATGAAGAGATTTACTCTGTTGGCATTTCTCTGACTGCAGCTCCTTCTGCTTGCATGCCATTGTATTTATGCATGAGGAAGATATGGCTAGCGTAACATGAAGCGTACTAAAGCCAAGAATTCTCTACTAAATCCTGTATCAAGTCTTCCTTTAAAGCTGTTTTGCACAGCAGCTTTAGGAAAGATGTTTTAGATACCTATTTACAGGCTGAGGCTATTTAAAGGTGTAAATGTTCCCACAGCTTTCCTGGGAGAACAAGACAAAAACTTAAATACTCCTCAAAGATAAGCAACTCTGCTGGGTTTACATGCTGGATTAGTGTTTTTATGGTTTCTTTTATCTTCTGTGCAGAGGCATGACTCATGCTTTTTTATTGAAGAAGTGCATATTATTACTGTGGTGCAGTCCTATGCTAAAAACATTTTCACAAGGGAGTGGAGCATGGGGGTGTGTAAGAAGCTTTTATCCAAACAGTTTTTTCTTCCCTCTCTGAAAAAACTGCATCATGACCTCTAAGGACATGGTTTGGAGGCCTAGACATTAGCAGGAATGCTTCTTCCTCCTCTAACCCATTCTTGTTTTTAGCCAGACAGCAGTTTTGCTCACATCCAACTTCGTGGTCTCAGTATTGGAGCTGAACATACCTGGTTTAGAGTCATCACCTGAGTCACTGAGTTTATCCATCTACTGGTCTCTGCAATGACCCAGAGGGAGATTTGGGACTATTTGTATGGCATGTGAAACAACACCAGCCCATTTTATTTTTTGCCCACTGCCACCACTGTGGGTGCAGCCAGCAATGCCCTTGATTGCTTATAAGCTTGTCACAACCCTGCATAGCAGCTCAGGACTGGAGAAATACACTGCCTATAATAGCAGTCACTTGTGAGACCTTGCACATTTAAACACATTGAAAATGCAAGATATAAATCAGCAGAATGAAATTTGGGCTGGGGCTGCTCACTGAACAAAAAGCTGATAGATAGCTTATCTCTGGAGAAGCAACTCATTTACTGATAGCTTTTAACTGACTATGAGGGCCATGTTAAGAGAGACAAGAAGTGTTTTGGTCAAGGAGGGACTGGTGTGAAGCACAGCAGAGATTCTGTGACAATCTGATGTTCAAACACACAAAGTATCCCCGTATCAGCTGACTGTGACACCAGCACAGCCCTACTGACTCCGTGAACATTAGTCCTTATCCATGCTAACACAAAGGTTCAGGACACAGGATTTCAGACCACCGGGTAGTTATATATCATTGTGTGTGGTAATGTGATATTTGTTTGCATATTAAAACCACTCTGTGAATAAGAGATCTTATTGCTAAGACAGTCTACTGTGAAAAAAGAAAATTGTGTAAATGAAATGGAAACCTGTCTACTCTCAATGCTTTCTTTGCTAAAATAGATAGACAGCTACATACTTCTCATGAACTTGTTTCTGAGAAGTCAATTCTCTCACAATGCCAGAAATATAAGGCTGGATTTGAGTCGGAGTTCAAGAGGTAAAAAAAAGGCACCATCTACAGTCACACATGACCCTCAGCCATACAAAGTGTGAAGGGATATACACATTCAGATACTGATGATGCTGTAGCAATAGCAATTTCCTATTGATCCCAGGTGTAAGACCTCTGCACGGATCTCTGCAAGACCTTGTCCAAATTTCATTTTTATTTTAAATCAGTTTTAACAGGCAAGAAGAAATTCACAAGAACATTCACCTTCAGGCTTGTTCTTCCCTGAGAGTTTTCTATATCCCAATTATGTTCTTTCTCTTACATTTGTTTGGAAGAGAAATAAAGATTACAGATTTTCAAAGTAATGTTTATCTTATCCTCACTCTAAGAGGAAACAAACACATGCATCAAACACATTGACATTTGGAGATTCATCCCTCTACAAAACAGCTGTAACAGCTCTTCAACAGATATGCTTATAATTAGTGAAGACTGTAAAAGGCCAAGGCTGATTTAATGCTGCATAATACCGACAGTCACCCAGGAGGAGACATGCAGGTGTGCATAAATAGAGGAGCTCTGATTTAGTTGCAAGAGAGCTTTAAAGAAAATCAGACCCAAAAAAGTGAATTTGTTGTAAGTCCAAAACTTGCCTTAGACAAACAGCCGGTACCATTTCCATGAATATCATGCAAAACCTTGTGGGGTTTTGCACAGTTTTGACACCAGCTGCAGCTGTAGCTGGGCAGAGACTTGCTTCAGATTCGACTCTCCAAACGAAACTCAAGAAGTAGAAATCCACAAGAACTTTTAAGATTTCATACTGTGGGGGAGAATCATTAGAACCATAGTTTTGGTCTGGAGAAGCATTAGGAAGACCAGCACTAGTGTCACAACTAGCTAACTCGGGCAGTTACAGACTGTAGAATATGCTGATCACATTTCCTGTTCCTGGAAGTTTCAGGGTTTAGATGAGGTTTTGAAAAAAATTTGGAACTGTCACTTGTTGAGTGACTATCTGAACTGAGTGAAGACATCCAGACATACTTGTGGTATCCAGAGATCATATGGGCATGGGACCAGCAGTTTGTTCCTGTTTGTCTCAGTATGAAGTTAGGTGCCCAAATAAGCATGAGGAGCCCAAGCACTCTATTGGGTTTGGATCTCAGCACTCAGAAGATTTCTGCTTTCTTTCAAATTAAGTTCCAGTTGGTTTGGCACAATAATAACTGGAGTTACTCATTACCCTGCACATATCTCTGTCTAGGAATCTCGACCTTTAATATCACATTGCCAACACCTTAATAATATGTTTCTTTATTAAAGGTTTGGGAGGAAAGCAAGAGTGTTTTATATCACTTCTCTGGTGGCATTTTATTTATTTATTTTTTCCAGATGAAGTCAATGTGGATTAATATATGTAAATGACCATCTTTATATGTCTCTTCTTTTACAGACTTTTACTCCAGCTTTAGTGGCCTTTGCATGTGATGCATGTGTGGGATCCATGTGCCTTGGCCCACACTGTTCTATTTGCCCTTCCAGAAGAACAGTAGCTCATGTGTAACAATGGCCAAGTCCATGTCGATGTCTTGCAGGACTTGTGTTGTCTCGACTACATTATGACTGTGTTTGGGCAACCAAGTCATGGATCCTGCCTGTAAAATCCATAAGTTTTTTGTTTTTGTTTTTGTCTTTGTTTTATTTTATTTTTTCTCCAGTTATACAAATTATTCCTGGAAAAGATACAACTAAAAAATTTGTTTCTCATTTTATATTGAGTGGAAAGGACAGTTCTATTTTGTCCACAAGGAGCAGCTCAGGAAGATGAGAACATTGTCTCTAATAACATCCTCTTGCATTGCAACTGAACATCTGAAAAGGAAGAAACTCATAAGAATAAGGAGTAATCTATTCTTAAGAATAACACTTTCTTTAAAATAATTTAAGATTTATACAGTCTCAGCTCTAAATAGGCTGAACATTGATTTGATGAGGGAGAATTTGGCAAAGCGAATTTATCCAACAATGTGCTGGCTGTGAAACGTGAAATGGTGTAAGATTTGCTTGGTTTTAAGTCTTGTTTAAAACATAGCTTCTTTCCCTTCAATGGTTTCCTTCAGCTCCCACCCTTCTCCTGCAAATATGATGGGGCCAATATGTAGCAAAGTTGGACACATTATGTTTCTGCACTGATTCTGTGCAGAGTTCTGTGACTTCAGATGGTTCTAACATGAAACCAGATGAAGAATTTGTTCAGTCCCAAAGCTTACATGCAATTCAGAGGAAGAACTCATGTGAATTGAAACTAGAGCAAATAGCTTTGTAATCCTCTTCAAAGAGAAACAGCCAAGCAAAGCAGAGATTCTGCTAATAGTTCAAGGAAGCTACATTGATTAATGACCTCAGTTTATTTATAAGCAAAAATAACTAGAAATGAGTTCTAAAGGACTATCACATTCCTGTCACTTAGGGGACCTTGACTACAATGCAGACACGTTGACAAGTGCATGGCTTGGATATGAAGATCGTTCACTGATTTTAATCCGTATCCATCTTAAGTTACAAATAGGAATTATGTCAAATACAGAAGTGTTACAACATCCTAAAGATTTTTTTTTTTTTTTTTTTTTTTCCCCAGAATACAGCAATGACTGTAAGGGAAGTTGTAGTACTTGAAAATATATGGTACTAGACTTGTGTGTGTTTTTAATGGTTTGTTCTACTTTTTGCCTTTCACTTCCAGAATTTACTTGGAAGTGTCCTTACCACTTCTGGTGTTAGGACTTCTAAATGTGGTTTGTGAAATAATAAATAAAGAAATGCAATTAACCAATTACTATGTTGAACACATGGCAAATCATGTAAGAAACCTTAAGCCCTCAGATAATACTGAGGAGTAATGTATGAACAATCTGCTCTCTTCTGGGAATCTTTAAAGTAGCAGACCTAGAACTGACACTTCCATACCTAGTCATGGTTTTATTATTTTTTTTTCCTTCCTACTGGCTGTAAATTTGTATTCTTGAACTGCTGTGAAAGCTAATCAATGAGTATCACTTTATGCCAACATGCAGCCCGGTCACTTTTATGCCTAATGAATGACCCAATTGCATTTTAGCCTTCAGAGTCACTCCTTGCTTTGTGCAGTTCAAAGTGGACACTTGAAATTGGCAGTTTTAGATCGAACTAGAATAAAAGAAAGCTTGTTTGTAAACTGCAAAAAGCTTGAAGGGATCTTACTGAGAGCAGGGAAAGCAGCTAAGTCTGAAATCTAAATGGAATTCAGGCTCTCAACACTGTGTTCCTTCAGGCTCTTTGTCCTTTTGAAACAATATGTTTCTGCAAACTACACTTTGCTGCAATTTGTTGACCTTGGCTGAGAAATCCAGTCCTTAAATAATTGACATGAAATCAGAGTGAAATCATGAAATTATGCTGGACAGCCCTTCATACCATCATACCATGGGTCCTTAGGGATTGGTGGCAATGATGGCGCAGGTGACTCACAGTATTCATGTCTCTGTACTCAGTTTACTGACTTGAAGAAGTGACCACTTGTAATGTAAAACTGTGCTTTATTTTCTGCAGGAGTTTCCTTGTCCTGTGCAGTGTGGGCACATGCTGTTGAAGAAGAGCCCAGCCTCTGTGTGGCTATGGTTCATTCAACAGCATTGATGGAAATTAAGTTTTTAAGGTTTAAGGAAATGCCCAAACAAAGCAAAATGACACCACCAAAAAGTTCATAACAAAGTGAGTCATAGCATAGCCAAACAAAAGCCTGTGCTATTAAATTTAATTTGCAGTGTCTGTCTGCATGGTATTTTAATTGCCTAAACTTTAAAAGTGTACATATTTATATATACATTGATTGAGATCCAGCATTAAGCTATCTCAGCAATATAGTTCCAAATTCCCTGTGGTTTGATTTTTCTGTCTAATTTATGTATTTCTAGAATATGTTAAATTATTCCAACCTGTTGATTAGGAGGTTCCCGATCATGAACTACAGCTTCCTGAAAGAGCAAAGGTTCAGTCCTCTTTAATTACACAGACATAAGCATGACAGGGTCCAGTGATTGCAAGATGAAGTGAGGAAAGAAAGCTGAATATGAAATAAAATGTATATATATATATTTTTTAATGATAAGCATAATTATTGTGACAGATTCCTAATAATTGTGGTGAATCCTGTGTTCCCAAGACTGGATCTCTTTCCAATACAAATACTGTGACTCATCTCTCAGCTGTTGGCTCTAAGCAAAGAACCACATGAAGTCAAGCTTAGCATGTTAAATGCTTCTTTCCTCTGTTTTAATTTCATTTAATGTGCAGTTCCTCTTCATGAGGATTACCAGAAGATGAGGAAATACCATGGGCAATATCAGGGAATGAAATTCCCTTTGCTGCAACCTTTCTCCTCCTGGAGAGACTTTTTCAGGAGCAAATGTAGATGCATCTGTGGGTACTGGTGACAATAAAGGAGGATCTTGGTGCATGTGAAAGTATCAGGAAAAGCTGAAACTATGTGAGACAATCTATGCATGAGAGAGAAGAGAAACTTCTGGAAGCCTCCGAAGAGGAAATGAGAAAAAAATCAAGGTTTCCTGGTCCACATATACAGTTAAAAGATGGAAACATTTCTCATTATGCGGAAATAATTGCATCATTTTTGTGGTTTAGGAAGTCGCTGGAGTTCTGTGAGGGGTTTAACGCCTCGTAATTCACAGGGTGTGCATGTGCCTGCGTGCATGTTCCTGCACACTGCTGTTCTACATGTGTGCCTTGCTCTGTTGGCCTGTTTTAGGTTGGTTTTGGGAGGCAGCTCTGTCACAGCGCATGGTGAATGTGCCTCACTGTGTCTCAGTGATTACACCGAGGAGCAAATGCTGATTCCTGCGGGACCACACTGTATGGGCCACACTGACACTGGCTCTCGGTCAACTGAATCTCAGCATCTGTAAGCAGTATCCATCTTGGCTGGAGTTACATAGGAATGTTGGGCTTAAAACCACTTCTAGCTGAATTACTGCTCTTGAAGTCCTCCCTTTTCAATGGCATCAGTGATGATCAATCTAAAAAGATTTGGGCTGGGGTGGGCTAGAATATTTATTGAAGGTTGAGGTATCTGTGCAAACTAAAACAGCACTGGTAGCTCCTAGAAACCCAAAATTGTTCTATGATGTTTCTGACACGTCTTGTTCCAGAAGCAAAGGGGAAAATTAAAGCCTAAGTACTGAGCCCATTGAGGATTCCAGGCCAGACCCAGAGGATTATTCATTATTTGGCTTAGTGGTTGAAAGATAATTTTGTGCTTTTGTAGATGTTGATTTTGTTCCCATAATGGTTTAGTTGCAGGCATGAAATGGAGTAGCCCGAGAACTGCTTAATGTGACCTGAATGCAAATGGCCTCAGAAAGTTACCAAACAGGAGATATTTCTAAGACAGAAGGATAGCCTGGCCTTGCCTTGTATCAAAGACACAAAAATTATTATATGGCTTCTGAGCACTGTGTGGATTCTATTGAAAGTTTAGGGGAACGGAGGATCTGCAAGAATAAAAAGCTGTCCCATCCTTTGTGAGTATCAGGTTTTCCTTTGGTTCAGAATTCAGTTTTTTAGTGATAAACAACAGAGGGATCACAGTCATTTTTCCACCCTTTTTATCATTCAGTCTGGCCAACTTTCAATAAAAGCTTGTTAACTCGTTTTGATAAGGGGAACTCCCACAGCATCTATATCACAATCAGAATAGCATAGCAGTTCCCATTGATAAAAATCTGTGGGATCATATTCCTGACTGCTACTTTTTAGCAACATTTGAAGTTGACTGCACAATTCAGATAAATAATGCACTTTAACTCCATGGTTACCAATGTAGTTCTGAAAAAGTACCGTTACATATTAAAACTGGAAGAAGAGTGGCATAAACACCCTAAACACTGTACTCCTCTGCCATTATTATTAATTTATTACTAACTGAAAGTGTGAGATTCATAAGTTCACCAAGTGGTGTTCACTTAGCTCTGCAGGAAGAGGTGGCAATGCATATAGTTAGAGACCAGCTACCTAAAGACGTTTTACAAAGCAACTCAAAAGTGTGTCTGACAGGCTGCTTCCTTCGGGTGTTTACTGCTTTTTGGCTGAGCACCATATGCCACTTCGTGCAACCCCTCATGACCTGCATATGGTTTACCAAAGAAATAAACAGCTTCTTATGCAGGAGGAGACTGCTAATAAAGTCTAGGATTCTGTTGACACAGGTAGATATTACCTGAGCATCTTCTCTGTTGCTAGAATGGATGAACTGCTCTTTCTCCATTTGTAACCTTTTTCCTTTTCTCAACTAAAGAGTAAATGACAGACATTGCAAGGCAGAAAATCTAAGGGAAATGTGTCTTTCCTTACAGGAAAAGAAGATAAAGGAGAAAAAAAAAAAAAAAAGGAAAATAAAAACCAACATTAGAGTGTAAAAACTTTGGTTTCACAACTTTTTTTTTTTTTTTTCCATCTGAGAAATAGAAAAAAAAGGATACATTTCCCACAAAAAATTCTATCACAATTGTGAACTTCCTTTTCATCGAAAGCAGACGTCATTTATGAATAATGTTCCACTGAACTCTACAGAAAGCTATGCTGTAGTTAGCTTACACTTACACTTGGAGGTTTAGCTCCATTTCAACTCACATGCAGATTGTCATCAGACCAAAAATCAGTTTTTACACCTAAAAATTAATTCCTAATCCACAGGCAGCAGAAAGCCGAAGCTGTGGATAGATCTGCTTCTGTTCAGCTTCACCAAGCACTTTCCTCTGGCAACACACCCATCTACTTTGAGGCCAAGTCTGATGGCTCTGGACACTGAGAACCTGCTGTTCCTGTTGTCCTGTGGGAGGAGAGGATTGCAATACCAAGCAGGCTAACGAGCAACTTGTCTTCAATTTCTCCTTATATCAACAGTCTAAACCTTGTTATTTAGGGAAGGAGTTAAGGCAAGCAGGGTAATAATCATCCAAAGTGTGATTTTAACTGTGTCTTTGGGGCTCTGGGAATTGACTGAACATGTCACAGAGAAATACTCTTCTTCGAGTTCTTCTACTAGAACTTGAGAAAAGATGATTAGGTTCCAATCTGGATAGCTTAAAATCATAAACTCACCAGAGAGCTTTAGGTGTATGAATAAATGTGGTACTGAGGGACATGATTTAGGGGGCATGGTGGTGATGGGTTCATCATTGGATTGGATGACCTTAGAGGTCTTTTCCAACCTTAATGATTCTGTGATTCTGAGATAGTTTCTTTTTCTTGATACAAGGCTGCTATAGATTATCTGCTTGCTCAGGGAATTTATCCTGAAATTTATCTTTCATTGAAGCTACCCATTAACGAAAATTGCCCAATTGCTTCAAAACTACTTTTAACTTCATTTGCATTCTCACTCACTTTTAACTCTCCTATAAGCACCAAAGTGCTGAAAGAATACAAGCAGCACAGATGGATATGAGTGTCATAAAATTGCAGAATGATAGAATTGTTAAAGTTGTAAAAGACCTCTGAGATCATCAAGTCCAACCATCAACTCATCCCCACCATGAACACTAAACCACATCCTTTAGTGACATATCTCCACATTTCTTGAAAACCTCCAGGGACAGTGACTATCATCTGCTTTGGCAGCCTGTTTCAATGTTTGACCACTTTTAAAGAAGTGGAGAAATTTTTTTTCCTTAATACTCAACCTGAGCTTCCCCTGGCATGACTTGAGGTCATTACCTCTCATACTATCCTATTGTTCTTTCCTGAAGTGCAAGATCAGGACAAACTCAACATCAAAACTCAGTTGGGTGGAAGACCAATTACTCCAGTAATGCTTAAATTCTATCTCAGAACAGCAAGTTCTCATGGTCTTTTCAAAAATACATGAATTTCTGAGCGAAGCAAGTTCCCACATCCCCAGCACTGATGTTCACATTGCATTAAGGATTTGAGTCTTTGCCACCACTAAAACCCAAAGGTACCTCAGTGGCACCTTGGGTGCCAAAACCCACTAGATGCTGGCCCCGCAAGACCAGCCACCCTCACCCTTTGTGAGCCTTTTGAAAGAGAGATTGTTCATACCCTCAGCCCAGAGTTCCCCCACAAAGCCAATGTGTGATGGCTCAGCCTTCTGACAGCCCATCCACCGACACGTTCTGCAGACAGGCTGCAGCTGGGGGCTTGGGGCCTGTGGAGAGCCATCCTGGGTGGGAGGACTGGCCATCACAGCCTGCTCAGCAGACCTGGGTCCTCCACTTCCACTCGCCTCTTTGTTTATCGATTCCTAGCTAATGAGCCCTGCTCCTCAGCAAAGAAATTTATCCAAACTGATAGTAAAGACGAGAGCTGCAGGAAAACAGGGAGAGAGCAGGGGGATGTGTTTGAACTTGGGGCCTTCAGCCCAGCTAAGTGGAGGGGAGAGTGTTGTTGCAGTGAAAGGACTATTAAAAATACAAAGTACAGACTCTCTGGGGCCTCAGATGTTGTTTTACTCTATGAAACATGATTTCTTATTTTTAAATAGCTGTCATGCTTGTTAGTTTAATTTATCCCTTCTCAGCTGCAAACTACAACATTTTATGAGCCTGACTGAGGGCATTTTCACACAGGCTCTGTGGCTTTGTGAACAGCACTGCCAGAGCCCGACTGTTCTAAGCCAGGATCATATTTTGTACTGAATTATACCCTGTCTGCCCTGCTCACACCAGTGCAGAGCCCCCTGAAAAGCCCATGAGGTTACTCAGCTCTTTAAAAGGGGTTTTGGAGAGGAAACACCTTGAAACCAGCTTGTGAGGTAGGTTCCCTTGTAGGATCAGAGACTCCAGGAGGATGATGCTACTGGGTTCCCATTATGCATTGGGGGGTTTTTACAATTTTATCCAATAGTTTTGCTTTCTGCTAGCTCTTTAGAGTGGCCAGATAACTAGGTCTGCTTTAAAAAGCGACTACAAACTATTATCCGTAAAGGACATGTTACTGAGTAGAGTCGTTGAAGCCAGACTGTTTTCAGTGGTGTGCAAGGGGCAACAGGCAGAAACTGAAACAAAGGAAGTTCCATGAAAACACAAGGAAGAACTTTACTGTGAGAGCGACAAAGTACTGGCAGAGGCTGCCCAGAGAGGTTGTGTAGTTTCATTTTCTGCAGATATTCAAGACCTGCCTGGATACTTTCCTGTGCAATCTACTTAGGGAACCTGCTTTAGCAGGGAGCTTAAACTTGATGATTGATCTATAGAGATGCCTCTCAACTCCTACAATTCTGTAGATCTGTGATTCTGTGAATAGCAGAAATATCACTAATGGCTTGTTTTAGAAGCAGAACACAGACCCACATGTCCTTGTTTGGTTTCAGCTGGTGTCTAGACACAGCAGCGACAGTTCTGTATCTTTGTCAATAACAGTAAAGCCAATTGTTAACATGCTTATCACTAACGTGTGGAATGCTACCTGGGAGCAGAGCCAGTTTGAAATCTCACCTTATATGTGCAACTTAGGTCCTCTTGGACCTCTCATGGATCCAAGATACACATGGAGTGCTCACTGCCCTGAATTTCCCATGTGTAGAATGTGGGCCAGATTTGCAAATGAGCCAAACCTGTCCTTAGGTGCAGAACACTGGGCAGATAAAAGCTTCTCTCTGGACAGATTGATCACTTGAGCAGCAGGAAGGATTCAGGCTGTGACTTAGTCTAATTAGATGGGCAAATAACATCCGTTCCTCTCTATACTTTGCCTGGTTTAGCCTTACACAATTGACCTTAGCTTTTCATCAGCTGCAGATTCATTCAACAAATCTAAAACTGCTTTCCAGGAGGGTGTAGGATTAGACACAGCGGAGCCAGAGTTGCTGGCTGTGATCAATAATCTGGTTGTCAGTTCCTAGGTTTTCACAAACATACATTGCGCTATGTGAAGCAAAACCAGAAGCAGATCTTTTTGTAATACATGGGAGGGCTTTACAGGGAGCCTTCCTTCAAGCAAACACAGGCAGGAGGTATCTCGAAATCTGGAAGGCATGAGAATGAAACTATCATAGAGAAAGAGAGACCACAGAAGACATCTGTAAGCCTAACCACATGAGACATCCAGAGGCAACTTCAAAATTACTAATACTGCCAATCTAGGAAAACTTCATTGAAGCAATATGCTACAGAAATGTCATTCAGGGCTTTGTATTGGTATAGGATGATGACTGCTGCATATGGAAAACAACCCATCTGGGCTGAATGAAATGATAAACACAGAGCAGTTTTATTTACTTATGGCACTGCCAAAGCTCTAGAGCCAACTGTCTGTGTTTCCATTGTTTTGATTCAATTTGACCTTGGTCAAATCCGCTTTGCTTTCATGCTGCTAGGAAATTGGTATTGAGACACAGGGGTCATAAGGATTGGTGTGAACTTTAACAGTTCTTGGATTTTGAGTGTTTACTAATGCAAAGGTGGAAAGCCCCTAAAGTGTGAAGACTGTTAAAATGCAATCAGAACATAATGATAGCTTGGAATTATTCCAATGGGAAAGAGATATTCTACTGTTAGACACTTATTGTTAATAAGGTATTTAATTCAAATCCCTGAGACCGAAAAAAAGAAAAGAAAAAAAAAAAGAAAAGGAAAAAAAAGAAGAAAAGGAAAAAAAAGATTAAAAAATGGTATGTAATCTGTTTTGGGGAAAAAAAATTTAAAACTTGCAGTATCTTCAAATTACTTAGATTTTAAGCTAAAGAGTGATGAGGTGATTTACTTCATCAGCTAAACTACAGGTCTCCAAGGAGAGAAAAGCAAGCATTTTCTCTATCTTGCATCAGTTCCCAAGAGTTCAGTGGGAAGAGTGGGAAATGAAAATGTCTCTTTAACAGCTCTTCTTTCTATGATGCCATTCATTCCATTAGGAAAGAAGATCTAGCTGGAATGTTCAGCTTTAGATGAATCTTTTTCTTTAGCCTCTTTTTCATTATAGCCTCTTATTTGAACAACAGGGGAACACCATGCTGCATGGTGCTGCGTACCAGTGGCGTGTTTAACTGAGCCTGGGGCATTCCCTTCAAGGAAGGGAGGTCTCTGAAAACTCCGTTCCTGACTTTCCAGTGCACCTGAATGAAGGACAATGTCAGGGGCTATGAATATGAAACACTTAACAAGAACTGATATAAATCAAAATACTTCAAAGAATTCCTATCCCCAGTGTAGAAAAAAAAAACAATGAAAAGGCTTCCATTGGTCTTCAAAGGCATTAGATGATATTCTTACATAATAGGAGGGACAGATGTTGGTGAAATATAGCCCCATTTCAGCTGTGATGAGAGTCAGTACGAATGTCTTCTCCAGTTTCACAGCCTCTGCAACAAATCTCATGGAACCACATCACCTTGGAGAAGCACTTTCCTGATCTGTGCACTAAGTGTCCATGATAGTCTATTCATAACATCTGCTTGGCAGCACTTTAGGATCACACAGTTATCAGTAGGGATTCTCTAGTAATTAGGGGATGGCTATACGGAGCATGTAGATGGTCAATAGTTTTCCTAAACAGCCTGTCTCTCAGAAGATGGCGACATAATGAACGAGTGTCAGGAGGTCATGAGTCAGAAACAGATTTTGTCTTGCTGGGAAAAGTTATGTTTACTAATCATTCATTAGGTGTCCCAGATGGATGCCTCCAGGCAGAAGGATGGGGAGGAAGATCACCTTACCACTATCCCAACTGACCCTAAAAGAGCAGAAATATTAGCAAATGTTATTGCTCTTTATTCCTTTGTTTTATATCTGACCACTTAAACTCCAGTGAAAAATGCTATGCTCTCACTTTTAAAAACTGAAATGATTTTTGCTGTCACTATAATTTAGGTGTCTGGCAGCTGGTCCTTTTGGGACAGTTGCTGTGATAACCCCAGATGGGTGATGCCTCATGATCTCTACGGCCAGTTGGGACATAAAACATCCCCAGCTCACGAAAAAGATAAGTTGTGATTCCATTTCCAGCTCAACACTGGGACTCCCCGTGGTTTTGAAATGCTTTCACCTCTTTAGTTATATGGATGTCTCTCAGCCCAGAGCAAACCACAAAATTAAAAGGAGAGACTTCTCCAGAGCAATTATAGTTGGTTTTATGAACCACAATGTTCATTTACTGTGGATGATGGATGAGTCAATGAAAATGAAACATCCAAGATGGATGATCCAAAATCAACAGAGCATTTGAATTTTTACAGAATTCTAACACATTTTTTACAGTTTTGATCAGAATGAAAATGTGACAGCTGGGAGGTGTGTGTAGTAAAAGCAACATGTGTGGTACTGGGATTTTGTATGACAGTAACTAGAGGGTACATGGGCTAAAGCAAGAATTCACCAAGCCTGAAGGAACCTCCAGTTCCTCTGGAGGAACTGTCTTCTTTTCCACTCCTACAAAGGCTGACTACAGCCATTACTGCAAGTAATGTTTACTTCAAGTAATATGTATTTTCCATGGTTAAAGTTAGATGTGACAAATCTCTCTCTGGTGCTTCGGTCTGATAAAGGACTGAAGCAGCTGAAATTTAAGTTGATATTCTGCCTAAGCCCTGCAAGAATTTATTTTCCTCCTCGCTCAGATACCCATTGACCCAACTAGCTACAATCTCAACAAGGAAACTATATACACCTCTCAATTGGAGTCAAAGTAGACAAATTAACAGTAAGATTGGCCCACTCTTAGCTAGATTGTAGCCTCGATGTAGACAGGCAGACTGGGACATGGAGAGACAGAAGAAAGAACAGCACCTCCACGACACTGTGCCATCTGTCCGTGATATATCTGAAGTTGCTGTGTTTGGGTGGCAGCCGAGAGCAGAGGCATATGGTAGAAGCTCCCCTCCGTAGCTTGGTCCTACTTGCTTTACATATGTATGTTAGAAGGCAAAGAGTCCTGACAAAGAGCGCAGTCCAGTGCATGGATAGGTGGGTGCAGATGTCGTGGGTATTCACCTGGGATACATGTATAGTGTCTCATGTTGTCCCAATGTGGAATGCAAAGGATATCTGGGCTAGGCAAATTTGAACAGGTTTCCCTGAAAAATATCTTTTACTTCAGCTCTTCTCTCTTCTTACAGTGAAGAGAGTTAGTTTTGTGTACAATTCAAAATAAATATTTGGGTTTTGGATGTTGACAGCTTGTTGGATCCTCAGTTTTTAAGATGGTAATACTAACTCCAAAACCTGAATTAGGAGAACTCAAGGACTGCCAAAATGATTGCGGGGAGTTGCACCTGTGTCTATCATACCCTTATAAGTCTCACACTTCTTCAGCCTCAAAGTATAACAGCTCTATTGTCTCTATTTTACAGATGAAAGAAAAAAGAGAGTTATGAGAATGGGGCATGAATTTGTTTGTGCCCAAGAGGCCTGCACTGTGGAATGGAGAAGCGCTGTGCTGAAAGAAAATATTGAATTCAGGGATTCAGCACTCATGCCCACGTGCATTGGACTGCTGTCTGTCGTTGGGTTTAAGAAAATCCTCAGAGAGTAACAAATTCAGTTGATGTGTCACCATAAAATACATTGCCTCCAGATGAGTGGAACCTTGCAAAACGAGGCGTGTGTTCAGCTCATCGTCCCCATCCCACACGCTGCGAGAGCAAGTGGAGGGCAAGGAAAGAAGAGAGAGGTCAGGGCTGAGACAGGACGAGGCAAGACAGAGCTCTCTAGGTTATTATTGTTCCAGTAATTAGAGCTATAGTAATTCCCATTATTCCCAGGATGCTTACACAGAAGCTGTTTGTATTCCACAAACCTCCCCAGCTACTCAGAATGGATTTACCTAGTGCAAGGTAATTTGTAACCCCTTGTCTGTGCATTTGCTTTGGGCCGTACATGCTCTAAATGGGGCTGAAAAACCTCAAGGGTGGGGGGAGACGGAGGAGGAGGGATTCTTTGCTCTGATGAATTGAAGTGTTGTTTGAAAGAGGCAGGCAGGATTCCCGATATTGCTTCAAGTTTGGAGGGCAGCGCCAGGAGCCGGGGGGGAAGGGGAAAGGACAAGTCCTTTAATGAGAAAAGGGGTTTTTTCTTTTTTTTTTTTTTTTTGCTAGCAATTTTAATTATCACTAAAACCTCCAACCCATTCAGGCTCCTGAGAATACAGTTGGGCTCTCAGCTGAGGTCTGCATTTATTAAAATCCACCCGTTAAGCTGGGAATGCAGGCTGGTTTCTGTAGTGGTGTCACCGCTGGTGCTGCGGGTCTCCTGGTTCTCACATTACGCACCACGGACTCCACCACTCCGCATTAGCGAGGCCCAATTAAACCAAGCAGTTGATTAAACAAGCCAATCAGGGTAATTAGTTTAATCAGATTCCCTCGGTAGCCAGCACTGAACTGCTTGTAAAAGGCAGTTGAAGAATGAAGTGCACCTACTTAAGCTCCTATTTTATTTTATTTTTTTATGCTTGAGGTAATTAGAATTACCCATGGTGAGCCGAAAATCCAAAGGCCCAAATGGGGAGACTAGGAGGGGAGGGACGATTAATGAAGGCGATGATGTGTGAAGCAAACAGAAAGGAAGACAGGATGTGTGGTAAACAAATGGAGAGGAGGTAGCCCTCTGGAAAAGGGCACAATGCACAGCTCAATGGCTCTGTCTGAAGTGGCCAGAGACGCCAGGGCTTTCATGCAGAGAGAGGGCCACTACCTTCCTCCTCCCTCCCAAATGTCACCAAGCCACGGGAAAGCTGGGAGAGATGAGAGGACTTTCAGATGGTGGCTGCTGGTGGGCTTCCCATGCTGTCCCACGGCCTTTTTGGTGCAGGGGCAGCCCCAATGGGTTAACCAGGTTGGGTCCCAGGTTGGATGGGACACTTGACCATTCTCTATCCAATTTGGACCCTCCAAATTTTTTTGGTGACTTTTGTCTCACTAAACATTGGCCAGACTTTTTGTATCAATTCTGCATAAGAATAAATTAAGAAGGACTGAAAATGTGGATTTTGATCCTGCTTCTGTCACAGACTGCCCCTTCATCAGCAGCTAACTGGATTGCATATGGGAGTATATGCAGTATAATGCAACAGGCAGTGATGCTACCCCACAACATCCTGCTATCCTCCAGCAATTGGAAAGATGGGAATTTGAGATCTTCTTTTTTAATGCTCATGTATTCTTCTTGAATTTTCCTCAGAGATTTTTTTTTTCCCCCCTAAATGCTTTATAAACTCAATTCGTTCACCCACTGTGCCTGCAGGTTCTACATCTGAACCACACAGAGGGTGAAGGGCTGTCTCCTTTAGCTTGTTTTCATCTGAATAAGTCTGGGAGGTTTTCTGTACCCTCAACCCTTGGAGAAAAGTCATTATCTACCTCTAACCCGCTTTGTCCTCCTTCTTCATACAACCTTTGCATCTTGTCTACCCTTTCTTGAGCACCAAAGTTCTTACAGTATTCAAGAAGTGGGTGCTGTGTGACTTTGTACAAATGAATGTTACAACAATTTCTGTTGCATTCCTACTTATTTTACTTTATGGAATTATACTTCTGCCCTCAGTAACCTACTGTAGTAATGAATTCTACAAATCAGCTCAGCAGCTTATCACCTATTACCTTTAGAGACTCAGAGATGGAACAACAAGGTCTGATACTTTTGTTCAAGACCATGGGTCTTTAAGAAACACATTGCCAGGAAGCACTCAAACCTATCTACTCTATCTGTTTATGCTCAGGTAATTGTGCTGCAATATGCTAAAATACACCCAGACTTCTAGAAAGAAAAAGAAAAGACAGAAAATGGCAATATACCCATAGCCTCACTCTTTCCCTTGATCTGCAAAAGTCCCCAGGATCATCAATCTTGAATCTCTGAACATTCTCCTAAATGGATATTTTTTTCATTTAAAGCTTCATCCAATCTAATCTCACTACACTTACAGCACTACACATTTATAAATCTTTCTCACTATATTTAATGAGTGGCCAGAGCCTGTGACCCCCAGGAGGTTATAAGAAAGTTCTCTGAAATAGGTGCTTTCTATTCTCCTAGCTCATTATTTCCTCACACAATAATTTTCAGAGCTATATCAAATACATTAACTGAAGATATTCTTGCAAAGCACTTACAGTAATTACTTTTACCTGATACACTGCGGTGTAGCACTCAGAAGAGCTAATTTCTCTAGCAGCTCTTATCTATCAGCAGAGGAAAACAACCAGGCTTTGCCATGCTGACTATTGGAGGCTGATAAAATTGACTAATTAAATGTTCTTGGCTCATTCAGCTTTGAAATGTTTTGGGTGGGTGTGCTCTTTTAAAAATCTCTGTCTGCCTATGTCCTTACAATTACTGCAGGTGAGAAGTGCTTGTGAAGACTTTATGCACATCTTCCAAGAAAGTAACCAGACTCAGATGTGGCACAATCAGATATGTCTGTCTTATACCTCATGCCTACCTGCCTCAGACACATAAGTTGTGTCCACACTTCTCTTGAAGGACAGCGGTCAGCCCTAAGTGAAATGGACAGCCCAACAGAATGACTTTTATAGCACGGACATAAGTAGAATCAGTGCTGAATACATACTAAAGCAGGAGAGAGCCCTTAAGGATGCAAAACCTGCTGAAAGAGGTCTGCAGGACTGTGAAAAACAGAGGTTGCTAGATTTGGACCACATAAACTAAATGAGGTTCAATAAGGCCAAGTATAAGGTATTGCGCTTGGGTAAGGGTAACTCTAGATAAGTGTACAGACTGGGAGAAGAACTAATTGAGAGCACCCCTGCAGAAAAGGGCTTGGGAGTCCTGGTGGATGAAAAGCTGGACATGAGCCAGCAGTTGCTCTTGCAGACTGGAAGGCTGATGGAATCCTGGGCTGCATCAGAAGGGGAATGGCAGCAGGGACAGTGAGGTGATCCTGGCCCCTGTTTTGCACTTGTGAGGCTTCATCTGGATTACTGTGTCTAGGCCTGGGACCCCCAGTCCAGGAAGTATGAGGAGCTGCTGGAGTGGATCCAGAAGAGGGCCATGAATATGATCAGAGAGCTCTTCACTTATGAAGAAAGGCTGAAGGAGCTGGGCTTGTTAGGTCTGAAGAAAAGATTCTGAGAAGACCTCATTGCAACCTTCCAACCTTTAAAAAAAGGGAGTTTGTAAACAGGAGGGAGGCCGATTCCTTACACAGTCTGACAGTGATAGATCAAGGGGAACAGTTTTAAACTAAAAGAAGGGAGATTTAGATTAGATATCAGGAGAAAATTTTCACTCAGATGTTGGTTAGATCCTGTCACGGTCTGCACAGAGAAGTATGGATGTCCCATCTTTGGTAGTGTTTGAGGCTAGGTTGGACTGCCCTGGGCAGATCTGGTGGGGGGTAATCCCCAGCTTATGGCAGGGGATTGGAACTGGATAGGTTTTAAGGTCCCTTCCAATCCAAGACATTCTACAGTCGGAGATACTGGACCAGTTCCTGGTATTGTAAGTAGTTGGCTGGAGTAGTCCAAATCAGACAGGGGGACAAGTTAAGAACAAGTCAAGGCTTCATAGGCATCTGTTGATCAGTGTAGATACACCCAGACAAAATGCTCTAGATGTGGGATAGAATGTAGGTAACATCCTATAAGAATACAAAAATGAGTCACGAAGGAAAGAAAAATGTTTGTTTGCTGAATGTAACTTACACTGATCAGAGAGATCTCATCTCTGGATATTTAGATGCATCCAAAGGTTGTTAATTTTGTTAATGAGCTGGGAGAGTAGAGGGCACTAGTAACACCATGAAAACAGATGACTTCATTAAGAGTTGGCTGAGTCAGTGTTTTTTTTTCCCCCAGGAGGCCAATAGATTGCATTAGGAAGCAGGAAATGGCTTGTAGAGCAGCTACAAGCTTTTCATTCCAGGTGGAGGTGGATAGGGCTGAGGAGACTGAGTTATGGAGTTGGAGATGTAATCATAAACATGATGAGAGGTGGCAAGGAGTGGCAACCACAGGCCACATTGCTCGCATAGGAACACAATGTCACAGCTGACATTGCTCAGATAGGAACAATGTGCCTACAGCCTCAGTTCCACCATTTAAGCCATTTCAGTGGGCAGTTCTTGCAGTGGTGCAAGTTTGTAGAGACAATGCAATGTCTCTGGAGCCCTAATAAAGCAGACAAATAGGAGAAACTCCTGTGGAGAGGCCTTGCAGACACCCCCTGTTACCAGCCCTGTTAGGTTATTTTGCGTGAAACTCAACATGTAGATGGTGTTTGAGTGAAGTTTTTTGGAATGACCTTTTAAACTCCTCACTGCTTAAGTGTTTTTGGCATTAGGGCTTTCCCTCCTGTGTTACAGAAATGGTATTCACAAAAAGTCTTGAAATTTGAATCCAAATCCTCCATCTAGATTTGGGTTCTGAATTTGAAATCAATTTTAACTCTCCCAGCACTCCCTTTGAAAAAACACATGAAATCTTCCATCCCTGGAACAACTACAGGAGACAAGGAACATCTGCAATGAGAATGGCCATAGCAGGCATGCTGTACAGTACCATGTGTCAGCTTTACAAATTCCCATTAATCCCACGACTGTGCTGGGTTTCACCCATAGGAAGACAACTAGCTATGCAACACGGCTAGCAAAGACATTCCTGACCTCGTCCTTGTAACCCACAATGTAGATGAGATATCTGTGATGCTGAGAGAATGAAACGCTTCAGTTTTACATGAAAAAAGGGTATTCAGGCTTCCCTGCCCAGGAGTACAAATTATTAATCACTCCTCACAAGGAATCCGCAGATGGATGTTTAACACTATTCACCGCGACGTAACTGCAAATCAATTAGTTCATTTTGTCCTACCCTGAGGCTGTCTGGCAGACAATGGCAATGTCTTGTGCAAATGCTTTTATAAAGAAGACACAGGGGGAAGGAACCACAAAGGCCATTGGTTCTAACGAGCAATTAGTAAAGTGTGCAGGGCTCGCTTTCTTTTTTTTCCTTCTTCCCCCTTTCTTTCTTCAATTCATTCCGAGGCTCTAATTCTGAAAATGATGCTTTTCTTCCCGACTTCCTGTTTGTCAAATGAAGTGCTAATCAGCAGCTTAGAGCTCTCTAGCCAGCAAGGGGAGGATGAGGTAAGAAAGAGTTGGGAAAAGTGGAGAGCCAGGGAACAATGTGAGGGAAACAATGCTCACTTATGCTCTTCAGGCCTTCTGGGCAATGAAGGCTGTTGCAACTCCCAGGAAGAATAACCTGCCCTAAAAGACTTGGTCATGGTACTTGGAGGAAGCAAGTCCCTTGCTCTGGGGGATTTGGGGAGGGCTGCCCAGCCAAATCTGGTACCCACCAGTATGCTGAAATGTCTCGCCCATATATAATCAGTACAGAAAACTCTCAGGAGGAGATGGGAACCCTTTCCAGTGATGACAATGAGATGTCAGGAGAAAGAGTATCCTGAAACAGATGTCTCACTGCATGCCTGAAATTAAGTGCATTGAAACCAAACTTGGCCCATCTGCCTTCCCCTTGGAAAAGTGCAATGGGAAGAGCCCCGAGGTGTCTCCCCTGAGGATAAGACACACATGCTGCTGCCTCTCTGGTGAGGACAGTGCAGAGCATATACACTGACAAAGCACAGGTTTGCTTTCAGACCTTCTTAAGATTGCGAGATGCACCAGTGGATGAGAAGTAGAATTCCTGCTGGTGAAATGAGTCATTTAATATAGATGTCCTTCCCAGGACATAGAGCAGCCTTTAGGATTCTCACTCTTTGACATTTAAGTCCTCCTCTGTCATGGTCATAGAATCATAGAATCATTAATTTTGAAAGAGACCACTAAGGTCATCTAGTCCAATCATCACGGTGCTCGCAAAGTGCTTCCAACAGCAGACAGCAATGCCTACAGGGGGCAAATCTCTAAGAATTCCCATGTCCTTACTTCTCTCTTACATTTCATCTGCCTGTACTATGGATTTAAGGCAATATGGAGGTTGGTGACAGTTTGTAAAGCTGAAAAAACAGAATTGAGATATTAGGTAATATAAACTGCTGCAATATAAACCTCTGGAATAACAACTGAGTACTGCTGATGTACTTAGCACCCAGCAACCAGCAGAGATGGAGAAGCTTCACAGTGTCTGGGCATGCATGGTCTCAGAGTGCACAATATGAATTACACTGGGGAAATCTGAAGTTAGTCCTGAAGTCTCAGCCCCTGAAACCATGTGCATATGCGGGGTTTGGATGCAGTTGGTGATGTGTGGGACAGAACTTCAGGAAAAATTTCCTCTGAGAGGAGGTGACTTGATGTGGGCCAAATCATTGCATAGCGTTCAGATGCTGCATTATAAGTACTTGTACATCCACCTGGATGTATGCTAGTTTGCTGTGTTTTATAGGATTATTTTATAGATGCTCAGGGATGTATGCAGCTGTGTTAACAGTTCAGCAAATGGGTTAGTCTAGAGATTAGACCGGAATACATTAGGCTAACCCCTAGTTAAATATGCTACCTAGACACATTCTCACCTATAAGCATTGCAGTTGGCTGAACTGGGGCAGGAAAGATTGCATTTCCTGAGAGTACAAATAATCTGGCAGTCTGTTCTGCTCAGAATAGATACTGCTGATGCCTGCTATTATACATCCACAAGCTCTCAGTCACATAAAGCTGTATATTTACTTGTGTGCTGCCAATCGTATTTTTTCTTTTTGTTTTCCAACTAGGCACTTATATGGGTAATGACTGAGATGCCTGTACACAAGCAGTTAAAATCTCATAAATGGTATTTGCACAACATTTGAGCAATATATGCAGCCATCTGGAAAGTCTATTCCTGGCCAATCCCTGCTGGCATCACCTTGTTCTGAAGATATACGTGCTCTCCATGTAGCTGTCTAGTTAGCAGGGCTAGTTATTTGATTGTGGTTTCAGGACAGATTTTTTAGTACTACCTCTGCTTTTTCCTCTCCTTTTTTGGCTTGCTACTACCTGAACTTTGCTGCTTGTCAAGTGACTGCCTGGTGGCTTGTAGGAGATTTGTAGGAAATTTCAATGTCATTCCTTTTGTAGAAATGCCTCCTCTGCAAATGTGCTCTCACAGTAGAGAGCTGGGAGCATCACAAAAGACAGGTACCAGACTGCGTATCAGTAAGTTCAGGGTTTCAGCTGTCTGAAGCAATGAACTAGGTGGAAATTGCTATTTTCATAGGATACCATCTCAGGCTCTGAAACTGTTATTATTATTTCTTCAGGGATGCAATTTAGGTAACCTGCCTTTTTGGTGAGAGAGTCACATTTCTTAATGCATTTATTCTTGCAATCTCTGTGTCGGGTAAGGACATCCTAGTTTGCTGCTTTAATAGATGAAGAACTGTGAGAAAAGCCTTCAATAACTCTTCTGAATACAGCTGGGCAAATTTTTCTGTGCAAATATTTTGTTTGCCAAAAATGCATTTATGATCAACTGAAGCTGTCTGTTCTCTTAAATCTCTTGGATTAGTGGTGAATAATGTCTTAAGCCAAGAAAAAAATAACAGCCAAACTGAACTTTTAGAAGTTTTTTCACCATCCAACTGAACTGACTGGACCACCTTTTGCCAAAAACGATGGTCATGTTCACCTGTGGCTGCTAAATCTTGTTACTTTCTCCTGTCTGGTGACAGTACTCGTTTGACTGACTTTAAGGTCCTACCCAAAGTACCAACCCTAGTAAAGTTTTACCACTACTTTATGTTTTGGGGAAGGTTGGAACCAGAAGAAATAGTGAAGCTGAAATAGAGTCAACCCTCCTGGTAATCTCTTGCAGCTTGTTAGAACTTTGGTTGCTCTAACAAAATCTTTCTTTTCCATTTTTTTCTTGCCTGAAGATAGCTGGAATCTTAAGATCTCACCTAAGTCACTTCTTTCATTATATAGACCCAGAGGCAGTTCAAGACCTCTGTTCCCCAGGCATTTAAAGAAGTTTCAGATTTTGTTCCAAGTACTCAGAAGATCTTTGGTACAGCAAGTTCTTAAGCAATGATCTTCTAATGTTTTGAATTAGAACCCAATCACTGACCATCCTTCCTCCCTATCAAACTCTCAGTGTCTGTAGACTCAGAACACCTTTAAAGAAATTAAATAGTGCAGGAAGACAGGAATGATCTAATATTCACATCTCTTTTCTACTCCACCTATAACCAGAACTTTTTTTTTTCAGAAATGCTTTGTTAGAAGGCAGAATTCCACTTTATTTTGCTGCTTATTAAACATTATATTGATTTTAATAGATGATTGTTCTTTTTTGTTTGTGATCTTTTAATAGAGATACAAGAGGTGCCTAAGCAAAAGAAGACCCCTTACTTGAGTTTGTCTTGAAAACCACTGAAGTCATACATCCTCAGCTTAATTCTAACAGCCTTTGCATCAGGTTTGAGCAGATAGTGGCTTCAAGCTGCAGTGGCAACAGATTCTACCTCCTTGTCATCAGCTCCCTGTGGATAACCATGATCTGAAATAATGCAAGAGGCCTTTTTTCTTATCCCACCTGCAGCAGTCCACCTGGTACTTGTCATCCTCCCAGAGCTGAGGGAAGGAGCTGCTATGCTCAGTGCATAGCAGAAAGGTACGCAAAGCAAATACTCTACTGTCTGCAAGGTTCTGCCACCAATCATCCGCAAACAAGAAATTAAAACTGATCATGACAAAATATCTGTTGTCTCTTAAAAAGTTGATCATCCAGATTAAAGCATGCCATGGAGGTGCTGAGCTTCAGAAGGGCTTTGCCAGCCACAAAATGTGCTCCTGGTGAAGCTGCACTTGCTAGACAGCATTCAACCCTCTCCCAGTGTGCTCAGCTGCTAGCTTGGCATGGTGCTGGGCATCCTGGACCTGCCAAGTTCAGAAGTCACAGCAACATGAGGCTCCTGAATTTCCCACGGAGCCAGCCTGCAGGGGGCAGCAAGTGTGTCTGAAGCAGAAGAGCTCCCCTCTAGTCTTCCCTTAGACTGTCCCCAAACAGAATTGTCACAGGATTGAGCAGAAAAAAGATATTTCTTCCTGTGAATTTCAGAAGGTTTGATTTTCATCCTACATTTGAACTAAAAACAACTTCTGAAAAAAAAAAACAACACAACAACCCTCCAACAACAGATTTTGAAATCATGAGTCGAGGTTACCTCACAACTCAAATATACAAACTGGGCCCAAAGAAGAATATTTAAAGAAAAAGGAATGGACAAAGAAAGAAATGAGAGAAGACAAATGAATGAGGTTTCCTCCAATCCCCAGTAAGAAGCACACAAACCAACTTAATTCAAGTATCCATAAGCCGTCTCAAATTGCTCCAGAGACCACATCTATTTGGCAGGACCTGAGCTGGATGTAAAGCATGGGATCGCTGTGGGAGCATGCACTGGTTCTTCTTTCCTTTGGAAGGAGTCCATGGCATCCCTACATCCTTGAGGCTCCCAACCTCAGTGTACGTCTACCACACTTCCCATCCTCCTGGATGGAGCCAAAGCTCAGGGCTAGCTGTCTTCCCCATGAAAGAAGGAGGTAGGGAAGGTGATGGAGATCTGGTTAGAACAGAGAGAATGGTCATCACCTTTTTTACCACTTCATGCAGCTCTGATGGCCCTGCTTGCCTCTAGCAGCCTGCTCTTTTCCTAGGCAGCCTTGTTTCTCTGGTATTTCCCACTTGGCAAACAGTTTGCATTCAGGCACAGTCAGTATTAGTTAATCAGCACGTTTAATACATTAGCATGCACATATTTAGCTGCATCCACGGAGCTTTGTAAGCTGCAACTCTTGTAGTTTGGGCTGGAAAATTAGTTTCACAGCTGCAGAGGGTAGCTGTTCATTTATTTACAGTCCTTGGAGACCTCACTGAATGCAATGGCACAAAACAAAATGAGGCCTCTAATCCAAAAGCCAGGAAGCTTAAGCACCTGTAGAAACAGTTTTGCATTCCAAGGGGTAAATTATCTCTAATCTTGTTAAATGACTGCACTGTGAAACAATCGAAAATGCTTTCTTCGATGGCCCATAACCAAACACAAGAGGTCCATTACTCCTGCATGTGAGGAGAGCCAGTAATCCTATAGGAGGACACAGCTGATCACAAAACAAGGGCTGCAGTCAAAAATAAAGAAGAAATGAAATAAAGCTTGAACTGTTTGAGAACGGATGCTTCCAATTTTCTAAATTACAATAGCAACTTGTTGCCAAGCAATTACAGTGTTTCATCTGTTTTTTCCTGCTTTGCCCCCCACCTCACTTGTTTTTCTTCAGCAGATGCTGTTTCTGAACTTTGTCATTCATGTCCCTTTCTCCATCCTCCTCTAATTTACAATTGATAATGAGCCACCACCCAGAAACTGCCACCAAAAAGAGTAAAAGTGAGATGCCTTTGTGCTCATTCCTACTCTGACCCGGCAAAAACACCTTTGACAGTCATGTTAAATCGCTGCTTTACAAAGCAGGCTGCTGAATTTTATTCTCACTGGATGGTTCAGGACAGATGCTGCACATAACTTTGACAAAATGCCAATAACCATTCATTGCACCAGTGATAAAGGGACTGAGAAAATAGTAATTGTGTTCCACAGAACTCCAGTAGTAATTAAAGCCTACAAACTTCCTACAAATTAAAATAAGTGCTTAATTTAAATAGGCCTCGCTGGAGTGCTGGAGCCAGACTTTCTGTGGCTGCACTACCCTTGGTTTTGTGAAAGACAGTCAAGATGAGTGACTCAAGTAGACTCAGATCCACTAAAATAGGTCACTTCAAAATGAATGTGCTGATACGTGCCCAGCCCTGGACAGTTACTCACTTTCTAAACAACCCAGCACTCCCCACTCCCTGTGCTGAGCACCATCTCGGAAAGTGCCACTACCAGTCCACTCATTGCCCTGGTTGGGGAGATCAGGAAATGTAGGTAGATGTCACTCAACTCTTCAGCTCTGTGTGTTCCTATGAACTGAGGATGACAGAATTGTAGAATCGTTTTAGTTGGAAGGGACTTTTAAGGGCTATCTAATCCAACTTCCCTGTAATGAACAGGGACACCTCCATCTCAATCAGGTTCTCCCTGTCCAGCCTGATTTTGAATGTCTCCAAGGATGAGGCAATGACCACTTCTCCGGGCAACCTGTTCCAATGCTTCACTGAATCTGCTCCTCTTTGCAGTTGCTAAAAGATCTCACCTTAAGGTCACATTTCTCTGGTTTTTGATTCATTGCTTTTGCATTGCTCATTCAATGCAGAAACATCAAGATATTTTTTTTTCCCTGAGAAGACTGTGGTGAAATTAGTGAGATAAAGGAGGCAAATGGTACTTATGTCTCTTGGAACTAGCTTACTGAGCTGAAATCAATGAAGTGTCATGGATCTGTATCATCTGAGGTTTGAACCCATAAGAAACCAGACTTGAAGTACACAAAATATAAGCCGCCTAGCAGATGATAGGCAGATTCCATGGGGGACATAGGGTCCTTCTTGGCTAGCTGATGGATATTGGAAGAACCAGCAAGTTGTAGGGGTGGGAACTGGCCTGAGCTGAAGAAGCTGGGTGGAGGGTGGGCAGGAAGAAGGGAAGCAATTACATCCAGCACATCTGCTGTACAGCATTTGAACTCACTTTCAGTTTTCAAACACACTAAATTTATATACACACACACCCCACACAGCTGACAGTGTTTTAAGCCCATCTTTAATGAAAGTAGAAGAATGGTGTAGATTTTTACTCTAGCTCCTATATCCCTTATCTCCAGCTCTGCAACTCTACTTTTATGCAAGTTTGAGATTTCTGTCAAGTTCAAGAATTAATTAAACTGTCTGTATAGGCATGGCTGGGATACACAGCAGCTGCTAAACTTAGATTTCTGACCCTCCACAGATTCCCAAATACTTCAGACTGGTCCTATTGCTCCTTCTACTTCCCATCTCTCCCCCTTCCTTTCCTCCCCTTTTCTGCCTCTTCTCATGTTATTCACCATTTTCTTAAAGGACCTGAGAGCTAATAGATCACTTCAAAATGAATGCAACTGCTCCCAAGTTGTGAGATGCTGTGTTTCCTCTGCAGCACATCTATGCACTATTCCACTAGATAAACAGCACCAAATGTCACCTCCGAATCACATCCTGCTTTCATTCTCTCCCCTTGCATTCGGGGCTCAAGCTTTGTGTGAGAATGATTCACTTTCTCACTGAATGCAGAGTGAAAGACCATTTTCAGCACTCTCCCAACAGCCATGCACAACCAGCTATTCATTTCCAACGAATTTCGTTTGGAAGACCTTAAACACCACAGAGGATAAAAGGAAAACTATTCAAGTGAAAATAAGATTGGCAATGATAATACATTGTCCAGCTGTCAGTGCTTAGTTAAGATGAATAAATATTAATACCTTTTCTTGCCTGGTTTTCTAATGTGCTTGAGATTTGTATGTGCTTCTATGAATCTGTATGCATATGTGTGTGTCTTTGCTGTTTTTCCCAAATTACTGCTCAGGCCCATAACCAGTTTTAACTAATTAAGATATTAAGCCCCTGCAGGTCTTTCGAAAACTGTTGCCTGGGAAGCACAGAGAGATAGTAATGACAAAGAAAATATAGTTTGATCAGAAACCTTGCTAAACACTAGAAACTGCACAGTAATCCACCCTATAAATACCAAATCCAAAACCCAGAATTAGCATACCTGGAGACCAGATATCTGGTGTTCAGAGGCAACTTTTCTCCCAACACTGTAAATGTGGTTCCAACCCAAGCCCTTAGGTAGGAGTAATATGTTACTTTGCTGTTCAACCCATGTTGATTAAAACAAGATTTTCATTCCAAAACCCACAGTGTCATTCCTAGTTCCCTCAAGAAGGAGGAAGTGAGCATAGCCAGTTATCCACTCATGGCAGACACACTGACGGAGAAATCTCTCCATGCTGCATCTCCATGTATATAAAAAGGTTGCTTGCTCATACTGAAGACCATTCTTTAGTAAATCCTCAACTATGTTCTTGTTGGATCTAGAATAAGGATATTTTGCAATGACTGTATCAGCTCAAAAGGTGGGACATCACATTAAACACACAATGCTGGGTGAAGTTACCTTGCCCTGAAGAAATTTTGTCATGGTATCCCTTATTCATTAATAATGGGAATGGTGAGAATTGCTGAAGAAGAAAGAGAAGTCAGATGAGATCAGTCAATACAAAAGATGCTGGATGTATCTTCGTTTAGAAATAGGGGGACATTTGAGCTTCCTCAAAAAAGAGGACGTTTTGAGCCTGATTTGAAGACTCCTTTTATAATACTTTTAGTTAAATTGATTTATCTTGTGATCACAGATCCAAAGTTTTTCTCTTCTCTAGAAAGAGAAAAGAATCTTTAGAAAAAAATCTAGACTATCAATGGAAAAAACGGCGAAGATCTGCAAGGGAACCAAAAGCTTGCTGAATGGAGCCTCCACAGCTATGTAGGTCTGGGGGCAAGAAGAGGAGCAGCAGGACTGGGGAAGAAGTCCACCCCATCATAGAATGGAGAGCAGGAATCAGCAGAAAAGAAAAGAAAAACAAAATAAGAGAAAATTGAGCTATCCAGAAGCTACCTTGGAGACTACACAATAGGCTGCAAAGATGTAAAAGGATTAAAAAAAGCAGAAAGAACAGATGAATACCCGTTCATCCACTTGTCTCCAGGCAGGGAAAATAACACCACTGGTTCATATCAGCCCCAGAAATGCAGGAGGTGGGAAGGTCCTTCTCAAAACAAACTAGCTGACTTGTCATTGGAAAGGAGCCAGAGTGAGTGACAAATGTAATGAGGTTATAGAAATGAATGTGAATCCCTAAAGGAAATCAAGAAAATGTATGCCCATTTAGCAGAGATTCCAAATAAATGAGTCTTGAATGATTCTTTCAGCTTTTGGAAAATGTAGGTGAAGTTGTTGTGTGAAGGTCAACAAGAACCTGAAGTACTCATCGGAAAGGATGGTTATGGGATGTTTGATTATGGGGAATTACTAGTAAAAAAGAGACTCAATGGGTTGATCTCAGTAAAGAGGATAGAATTGTAGGATTAAATCCAGCATATATGAAGGTCTCATGAGAAAATGAGAAATGAGAGAGTAAGTTTGAGAGACATCTGCAATCCTCACACCTGGATTTGGCACGAGGGAAGACAAAATTCAGTGCATTAGGGAAAAAATGATGCATACTAAAATGTGAGATGATGGAACGTGTTCTGTGAAATGAAAATTTACTGCTGCAAGAAATAATCAAAGAGGTAATTTGATAACAAATGTTCTTTGCCTAATACAGGAGGAAAGCTGATATTGGCCATTAAAAAACACTGTAACATTTATTTACTAATTAAAGAGATGTTAACAATAAAATGGAAAAACTGAGCTACCAATGCAGGATGTAGGATAGGATATCATAAAGATAACGTGGTGAAATAGTCACTGTATCTGGAATGTAGGAAATGAGGGATATATGCTGGTCAGAAGAGACAGAAACAAAAACTGGAAAATTTTCAAGCTGAGTCATACCAGAGATCTTATATAGGCTCCCGGGCTGGATCTAAATGTTTCTTATATGTGTGGAGCAGTATATCTACAACTGAGAACTGTTCCATAATTAGAAGCTTTAATTTTGGACATGTGTATTGGAAAAAAAATGCTACAAAGAAAGTTCAGCCTAGGCAGTCCTGGGTGTGGGCTGGCACATTCACTGATTGATTACAAAATAAATATGAGATGATGAGATATTTTATTTGAATTTGTAAACTGCGAGATCTCTAGAGAAGAGAAAAACTTTGGATCTGTGATCACAAAATAAATCAATTTAACTAAAAGTATTATAAAAGGAGTCTTCAAATCAGGCTCAAAGAGGTAGTTGTAAAGAAATTAGAAGAATTAGCTATAAAATCAACAGGTTTGTAGAGTTCTGGGACTGCTGTGCAGAATATCTTTTTGACAGCACCTTTGCTCTTATGCCCTGCTCAGGGATAGGGACCAGAATTGTGAAAAAAATCTCCAGACTGAGTCCACTTCAAAAAAAGATATTCAGAGTGAGCAAAGGGAAGTGTTCCAGAGAGCGAAGAGCAAATTTGGCCAGCAAAAGAAGCCATGCATTTGAGGTCAAAAAGTGTAGAGGGCTTATGAGAACCACAAGCAGTTGAATTGAGTTAAATCATCAAAAGGAAATTAAAACCAAAACCAGAAGAAGAAGAGAAAAAAATTCCACGAGAGCAAACAGATTAAAAATATGGCACCAAAAGTGAACAAATTCTTTGCCTCAGGGTGCAGTTTTGCACGATGGAGTGAGATGGCTTTAGAGATTTCTTACTTCTGCCAGCAAGTAGAGGTCCCGCTATGCTTTCCCATTTCTCCATCGCAGTCAAGCAGTTTCACCCTGTGCCTTGTGCCAGCTCCACTCATTAGAAAAGCACCCCAGTTATCCACAGGGCCAATTTTTCTGCCATTTTAGCAAGTTGATTCGGCTTGGGAAACTGCTTTTTTAGTACCCAAGTTGGTTCAAGGGCTGAATGGAACCATGGGGGAGACAAGGGAAGAGAGAGGCAGGATCTTCCCCTTGCAGCTTGTATGGTGTTGGAGTGGCTCAGCTGCTTGTGAAAGCACCACCTTCATTTTGATTAAGGACATGGGTGAATTTGCAAGTGAAAGCAAATGAGGATGAGGCTATAGAAATGGACCACATAGGAGGGGGAAGGCAGACTTGGGGACAGATAGTCTCTGTCCCCAGAATCTGGAAGAAGAAGCATGTGAATTGGCTAGTCCAGCAGTAATGATGCATTCATTCAGTCATGGGTAGCTCATGTAATTGGAAAATAGGATTTGGTCTCAATGGGTAAGTAAGAAAAGCAGAGAGAGGGCGAGATGTTCAAACTACAAAGACATTAGTTTGACCTCAATGTTATCAAGGGCTTTATAATAATTTTTTGAAGGAAGATAAAATAGTAACACAGATGTTAACAGAAAATGGATAAAAGGCAATCAGTTTATCACAAGTGTGTTGTATCCTTTTTGCCTACTGTGTGAGCTGATCTGATCCTCTTTATTCAGTCCTGACACAGAGGCCGGGAATTGGCTGGTTTTCTTCCGTCAGAATTGTTCTACTCATTGGCCATTCACCAACAAAAAAAAAAATCCCATTTCAATAGCCTTGGGAAATAGATGTTCAAGCAACACTCGCTGTAGCTCAGTGGGTTTCTAGGGGCCTTGCAAGCAGTGGGTACAACAAAGTGATGTAGCTGGGCAGCAGTATGGCGGCACTGCATGCGTGCTGTCAATTCGCCTTGCAGCAGGGCGCCTGTATACTCTCACAGAGCAAAATCTTATTCTATTAATGCTGTGGCTTTCCAAATGTCCTTCAAAACACACCGGAGCCCTCCAAACAACATCTGTAATTATGTGTTCTTCCCTAGGCTCCCCTCAGCTCTTTATTATATTTTTGAAGGGTTTTGCTTAGAATGGTCTTTATACTCTGAAGGCATGACTGAATTGGAATGGGAAGCGGGGTTTCTTCTCATTGTAAGGTAAGCAGGGCTGCCTTCCAGTTTCCCAGCTGCAGAGATTTATAACCACTACTAGATTCACTAGGTGGCCAAGGTTTTATAACCCAATTGAACAGAATAAAACAATTTGGACTGAAGGCAATTGATGCAGGACTCGATGACTTTCAGGAACTTGATGTATTACTATGATCATGTAAGTTACAAATTATATATATATATGTATGTATTTGACAGACAGTCTTCAAAAGCAATGCAGTTATTGGGAATGATTTAATTAGAGTGGACGTGCATGCAAAGCATCCCTGGGAATTAAGAAGGAAGCCTTAGACTATGTGGAGAACTTTCAATCTGTGTTAAATTCTGAAGAGAGGGGCTTGCTTTTTTTAACAAAGCCTACACTCCCTTGAATATGAATTTCCTTTGAGCATCTCCTGAGTCAAGCACATCCAGCCCATTCCTGGCTTATTTCATGCTCAGTGCAGCGAAGGAGAAGTGGCATCACTGAAGAGACTACTTTAAATCTCCTTGGCCAAACATTAGAGAGACAGGACAGAGTTCAGGACAGCTGGCTACCCTTGCAGCAATTGGAAAGAAGCAATAGGACATCTGAATGCTTCTCTTCCAGGATGTGCTTTGAATGGGGAGGCCTGCATTGGCAGGAGGAAAATACAAATCCCCCAAGTAGCTGCAGGAATGGAGATATTTGGAGTGGCTATGCATGTTCCCTTGTAGTGGCAGAAACTTTGGTTCCCCAGCAAGCTTGCAGCAGCAGAGTCATTTGGTGAGAGGGAGAAGAGAGGAGGAGTCTGGCATCTGAACCCAATCAAATAGAAATAAAGATGAAAATTAGAGATCAAAAGCTAATAAAATGACAAGGAAATATCTCAACAGGAACCTTATCTCCAAGGCTGGGATTTCTTTTGGAATAAAAATGGCTGCTAATGACTTCTCTCCATATAACCAAACATGTTAGCTGCTCCCACCCAGACGCCTGCCACTTATGCTTCCCCGCAGTTTTCATTTGCTTTATTGCTTTCAGATGTAGTTGGGTCTGAGTTCCTCTGGTAGCTGTGTCATTGCCACCAGCACTGGGGGGATGCGGCTTCGGCTGACGGGGCTGCGAGGCGTCAACGCTCCTCTCCAGGGACTGTCTGACACGAAGGCAGAGCTGCCTAACTGCAGCCGGATAATTAAAAACGGTCGATGCTATTAAATGAACACAAGTCCCGGCAGCTCTGGGTTTATTCTCATGTCACAAGGCTCACTCAGGCATCAGGAAGGGAGGCTAGTAATGGAGCAACTAGTGGGAATGATACCTACAAAGAGAACTACTTCTTTACGCACTACTACAGATCTGAAAGGACCTTTTAGGTTTGCCCTTTTGATTTAGTAGTGCAAGTTAGCTAAAACTCTGCATATCTTTTCCTTCTGGTTTGAAACACTCCTCCACATTCATTCTGCTCCTGCCCAGGCTCCTCAGAAATCTTTCCAGGGAAAACAGTCCTGGATTTATTTACAGCACATCATTATTTGTTTTAAGAAACTCTTTTTGGGGAGAAAGCAAAGAGAGATCTGAGCTCACCATTGAGGGCCTCAAAATGAGCTCTGTACTTCCAAGGTGGGGGTATTTTAATTGAAAGGTTTACAGAGGGAGAAGAATGCAAATGCAGGGTGAGAGCCTGTTTCTCTCGATGTTTTCCATGTGCCGTGTTTCTGTAGAGCAAAATCCAGCAAGACCCCACAGAGAACTGTAAGCAAACTTTCTCTCCTTGGCAATACTCTCACCTTGAAAGTAAAACCAGGTTGTTATTTATTTATGTGTTTGTTTTGTTCCCCGGAGTTTCCTCAGGTTACTTCTGTTGCTTACAAATCCTCCCACACGTGCACATGCATCCTTGCTTGTTTTCTACTTTAGCTGAGAAACACTGATGAATGAAGGTGAGGCCTTTCGATGCCCCAGGACATCCCATGGGAAGTGCTTTTTACAGAGCAATTTAAGGGTTATGCGAAGTAGGAAAAGTAGGGCAGAAAAGACCATTACCTATGTCTTTTTTTTTTTTTTTTTTTACATTTGCAGTTATCTAAAGAAAAAAAATGCAGCTAAAGACTGCCCTTGTCCCCAGGTGGCTTCTGAAGTGGCAGCACACAGAAACCAAGCACTAGTGAAAGCCAGTGCACAAAAGCTCAGTAGTAGCCATGTCAGTTGGTTTGCAGTGGTTCATCTCCTTTTCCCACACAAGTTATGTATTTGTTTTTCATCACTTAGAAGTATGAAGGTTGGAAAAGTCCTCTAAGATCATCTAATCCAGCCACCAACCCATCCCCACCATGCCCACTAACTCACGTCCCTCAGTGCAACTTCTCCACATTTCTTGAACATTTCCATTGACAGTGACTCCACCACATCCCTTTAAGCCACAATTTTCAATCTGCAGATCAGCACAACCCTCTGGACTCGTGAGCTGCTTGAAAAAGACTGAAAGCCTGTTGTCAAGAGGCATAGGTTTCTGATACACAGGCCTGCACATCTGTGAGGAAATGTATAGGGATAAGCAGGTCAAAATGCTGGGTTGCCTCTATGGCAAGGTGTGACTTAGCAAGGTCACCTACACTGAAACTGAGGAGAGATCCTAGGGCTGACACCCCCCTGCTGCATTGTGTTTATGATGTCTGCAACTCCTGACCTCCTGTGAGAGGCCATTCCTGTCCTAAGGAATTTTACCCATCAGCCCAGTCAACCCTGGAGCATCAAACATGTACAGTCATTACTGGATGAACATTCAATTCCCACTGCAAGAAGTTTATTGCTTATGACAGCAAGGTTAAAGCCAAACAAGCATGCTGATTGATTTCTACCCAAGAGAAGGCTGAGTTTCAAGAATGCTGTTTACACAAAGGGCTTGCTTCTGATCTACCATCAGGTTAATTTTCTTTCATATCAATATAAGAGAGATGTGAATGAGGCCTTTGGCTTGCAAAATATTTTAGAGCTCTTTGGGGAGAGGCAGCTTTGTAAAAACAGAGATTACAAAGAGAACAATCAGTTCTTAATTCAAAGAGAAACCACGGGAAGATGTGCCTTTGATGCTAATCTTCTGAAGCGCCTGGCATTGCCAGTGAGATGCAGGCTGGTATGCTCTGGATAAACCCTAGCTGTTGACATTTATAGGGCTCCCTGGTGGTCAGTGGGACTGCCCCAAATATGCACCAACAGAGTCTGGCTCAGCCTTGTTTTTGCTGGTAGATCTCAGTCTGTAAGTCCCAGTGTAGTTTTGCCTGTGGGTGCCTGAAGATGCTTTTATTTTAGAATACCTGCAATATTCAGCCACAACTCAGTAACTCAGAAGACTCCTGTAGGAAGTGAGCATCTTGGGGTACAAAAACTTTTACAAGGAGTAGAATGACAGAACAGGAGTGAAAAATGTTTACCATTTTTTCCCAGTTCACTGTGGGCAAATATCCCTTCCTGACAGACAGTTCATTTAGATGCCAGATGTATTGTAACTGTGGATAGGATTTATAGGAGCATTCAGGCAGACTGAGTGCCTGCTTTCCTTTCATTCTCTCTACAGTTCTGAGACCTGCAAGTCCCTTTGGCATGAAACTCATACATATTATTATATTCACTGTAGCCATTGCAGTCATCCTGGAATGAGTTTCTCTGGACTTTCTTGTGTTGCTTTTTTTCTTTTAAAAAATTCATTGTTTTGAAAATCTTAGGCCTTGTCCTGCCTAACATACCATGTTCAAAGGCAGAGAAGGGCTTTGAGTTTGTCTGTGGTTTTGCGGGCGAACTATGGGAGAAAATCTCAAGGAGAGAATAAGAAATTTATCAAGATAAAGAGTATGGGTTGAGGATGGATGATGCTTTCTGGAAAGCCAGGGTGAAACCCACAAATAGATGAGAACTTTAGAATGACTGAAAACTCAGGAAAATTCATAATTTTTTAAGATAAAATCCCCTCACTCCACTTCCAAGGGGCAGCTTTATTTATTACCCCTTGCCTTAACATTGTGGAATCTGTAGTAATGGAAGTCTTTAAAAACAGGTTGGATAAACAAATATTAGGCTGACTTTACGTGGGACTGATCCTCTCTTGGGAATGGACTCTGAGCTCATGAATTCCTTTCACAATCACAGCAACTCTATAATATTCTAACTATTAAAGTCTACCTGAAATATGTGTTTTTTTTAAAGAAAGGAGATAGAATCCATAAGTCACTGAAGTTGATAGGCAAACAGCTCATAACCACTTTATCACTGGAAATCACCTACACAAAGAAAATAACAGTAATTGGTCCAGAACGGCAGCGGGCCTTAAATTGACTCTGTCTCAATAATGTTCACTTATAGCAGCTCAGAATTTGATTTATTTTCTTATTTATTCTATTTATTTTCTACCATGACTATAAAGCAGCTCTGTCACTGTCACTGCTCAACAGCTTTGTCAGGTAAAATCATAGAATATCTCAAGTTGGAAGGGACCCATAAGGGTCACCTAGTCCAACTCCCAAAAATCCATTCATTTAACCGTTCTCTTGGAATGAGAATGAAGAACAGAAGATTCTCAATTTACAGAACAAATCTTAACTCCATATCTAATAATGGCCTCAACCCATCAAAAAGAGTTTTCTTAATTTTAGTAACAACCTTAATGACCACAGACTATGCCTGAATTATCAGGTTCTGATATTTTCATTTAAGAGACCTTACCCCAGTCTCCCACTGGAATCAGTGGAGAAACCACAAGGCATGACCTGTTACAGCTTAGAATCATAGAATCACCAAGGTTGGAAAAGACCTAAGAGATCATCCAGTCCAACCGTTCACCTATTCCCAATAGCTCCCACTAAACCATGTCCCTCAACACAACATCCAGTCTTTCCTTGAACACCCCCAGGCTCGGTGACTCCACCACCTCCCTGGGCAGTCCATTCCAGTGCCTGACCACCCTTTCTGAAAAGTAATACTTCCTCATGTCCAGCCTGAATCTCCCCTGCCGTAGCTTGAAGCCATTCCCTCTGCTCCTATCACTAATGACACGAGAGAAGAGGCCGACCCCCAGCTCACTACAACCTCCCTTCAGGAAGTTATAGAGAGCAATGAGGTCTCCCCTGAGCCTCCTCTTTTCCAGGCTGAACATTCCCAGCTTATGTCTTTAAACATGTCTTTTAACATGTCTTTTAAGTCACTTTCTAACGTATCCCTTTAGAAGCTGACTATATTCTTCCTCTCATATAATAAAGTTAATTTTCATTCTTCCCTCTATTTCAGCATGTCAGGAGGTGTAAAAGATTTCTGAAGGTCTCAGAATTAAATTCAGAGATAAGAGCAACAAAGTACGGCACTGAGCCATTCCACACTTAATGCAGTTACTCTTCAGAACTGTCTTGGAGGGGTTTGCGGACAGCAGGAAAAGAACAAAGAGGATTTGCTGTAAACCAGAACCGCCACTGGGGCTTGAAGAAGTGACACTGGGGGTACTAGAAGGACAAGCAGGATGCTTTTTTTCAAAGCTTAAGCCAGAAGTTGTTGAAATTGGGTGGGAAAATTTTCCTTTATCCTTCTAGGCCTTTGGCTCAGGTCCAAGGACAGAGAAGTTGTAGCTTTAGTTTGCACATTCTTTCCATGCAAATTCCATGCAATTTTACACCACTGCTTCCAGCCATTTTGGTCAATGCTCCTTCTGATTCCTCTTTGAGAGCAATAATTCAGTTGTCACTCGGGGCCTGATGCCATCAGGACAGCTTACAGCACCAGAGATCTTCAAGTGAAAATAAAACTGTCAAGCTCATCTGGCCTTCTCTAATGGATATAAATGAATTCAAGAATGCATGCCAAGCTTTTTATGAACTGTATGCCTTACAAAAAACACTGCCAGTGAGGTTGGAAACCCCATTCCTTATGCCTTGTAGTTTAGGATATATATGCTGTACTGGAACACTAGAAATAGCTAGATGTATTAGTTTAGGCTGTTTAATAAGAATGTCTAGGCTTATGAATTGTCTTAATTTGAGTTCTTCACAAGCAATATGAGTTCTTCTGTCTTAAATTATTCTTTTTTGGTGGTTTTGATATCACTACTATTACTGGTTCCTGGCTGACTGGATACTTCACAAAGTTTGTCATGAGGTCATGATTTCCTGACATCTTGGTGCTATGGAGTGACTGCACAGAGAGAGAGCTTGCTGCCATCTCACAGAATCACAGATTTTGCAGCTTGTCTATGTTTCTACCTAATAGGCACAGTATGAAGCCACTCAATAAAAATATCTAAGCAACTGGAACAACAGAAAGCCCAAAATGCAGAGTCATTTCACACAAAAAATCAACTTTTTCCTGCTGCTGATGACCCAGCACTTTACTTCAATCTCACCTTCAGCTTGCCTTTTGTTCTTGCCTGTTGTCCTATTTCCTGTTTTTATAGTTACGGTAGCAGACACACTAGCTAGAAACAGCTTTTTGTCTTGGGTCAGGTGAGCCAATACTTTCCACCTCTTTTTTAAACTTTATTTCTACACTTCCATGTATTGAAACTTACTTGATGACATATGTACCTCTGTATCTTATACCTCTTGCTTGTGCGAGAGATGAGTATAGTGCTTCTATGAGAGTTCTAGCTTTGGCTTTTGCCAGTCCTCCCTCTGAGATCAAGGGAATTACAAATCCACACATTGGAAAAAGCATTTGTAAAGGACCAGAAGCCAACCAGTTGTTACCTGGGTGGAACCAGAGGAACTAAACAGAATTTTGCATAGGTTGATGTATGTAACATGCACACTGTGGAAGAAGATCAAGGCTGCCATGGGACCCAGTCAAGAACTGCCTTCCTACATCAGACACATTCCAGATTACCTCCTCTGGGAGATGTACACACTGTCTGTTGCCCTCCTCTATTTTGTGCACCTAAGTGAATAGGCTGAACTCATTAGCATTCACCCTCTGCCAATAGAGAGGAAGACTCTTCCAGAGAGTGTTTCAAAGCAGCTGACATAGGCCAATCCTCTGAAGAAACCTCTGCAGGACTTGATTTCTCTCCTCTGCACCATTTACACCATTGAGAATGGTTAACTTTAAAGTTTGATGACTAAAGTAGATGAGCTGAATCCTCTCCCCTCCATTTTAAGTGTGCTACAGGGACACAGATACAGTGTGTATTGCACTCCTTAGGAGAAAGGAGGAGGCTATGACTACACACTAACACATTACTATGCACTGTGGATGCGTGATCTGAGTGCCCCAAATAAGATCTCTCTCAGTCCAACTCAACTTCACCTCAAAATTATGAGTCATATAGTCATATACTGCTGGATATATTTCTGGCTGCCCATCATCTGAAAATGCTCTTCTAGACTCTCAGAAAGCCTGATGAATGTTGTATTTAGTTACAAAATTTTGGTTTCTAACTTCCACAGACTTGAACACTTAAATATTTCATAAGATAGAGCCTTTAGATACCTTCTTGAGAATTTTGAAAGCCACATCTATGCTAAAATGAGTAGATTCTAATTTTTCTTAGGAAATGACTTGTTCTTAGCTTGCCAAGGACACCAGACTCTTACCTTTATGTAACTGAAGAGTTGGTAGTCACCAACATGACATCTTGTATAAAACAGGCAACCAAGAATGAGTGAACAGCCATACTAATATGTAGTAGCACCTACATTCCACACACCAATTGGAGATGAATAGTCATGTACATTCTCTCATCCTTGTTTGCAGTCCACCTCCCATTAGGCTTACTTCCTATGTAGACATAGGCTCATTTGCTCATCAAATAGATCTGAGGTGTCCAGTGCTGATCTCATTCTTGCTAAAGAACCAAATGGATTAAAAGCATTGCCTATGTTTCATAATACTGCTGTAGCTCTCATAATCCACCACAACACTGTTAATTGGGGTCTCTATTTATATCCTAAAAGGATGCTTACGTTATGTTTTTTTTCCTCTCCACCACATCTCTTTCAGAATAAGGCTTTTAATGCAGGACCTGCCTCCATTTCCAGAAAGCTTCACAAGCTTATTAAGCCTACTTGCAATTTAAATGATTAATGAAAATATTAGTAAACACTAGCATACAATCAAATGCATCTCAAAAGATGTGGAGCTGATTTGAGGAGAACACAAAATACTATTACCTTGTAATTAATTTACTCACCTAATTCATCATCTGATTTTAATTACTTACAAATAAACATCCCTGGTGCTTGCTGGGGAAGAGGGTTTGAGCTCGTGCTTTATCATCATTAGCTTTAAATCATGAACAGGTAAACCATGGAGATCAGTGTAAATTACCCCACAAAATTCTTAATTTTTTTTTTCCTGAAGGAGCAATCTGAGTCCTCCTCTTTACTCTTGCAGGTTATCTTGCAACTTACAGGTCCAGGAGGTCCCTACCAACATAAACCAGAGGGTGCTGAAGCTTCAGTGTTGGTGTTTCAAGTCTCTGGAGCAATGACATGCCATGGAAGAGTAAAAGAGGTGTCTTGAGGCCTGATAAAATCAGAGAATTCCTAAACAAAAACACATGGATGCAGCTAGGAAAGGCACAATTCTGTACCTTGCAAAGAAACTCAAGAAATTCTTCCTGGATCCAGCACCTGGCAGTAAGTTTAATTCAGTGTATTTAATCCTCAGGGTGATTTGATATAGCTAGATATATTCTGCGTCCCATCTCCAGCTGCGACCAAGCTCTTAATCTTCAGAGGAAGGTGAAAGGAAGACAAAAAGGCCAGCCTAAAAACCAAATAATGTCTCAATGGGGAACATCTACATCCTTGTTATTAAAATATTACATAGCTTTAAAACATGGACACTGTTTGTAATATTTTACTTAATTTCCTGAGGAAATGAGGATTATGCAGCTGTGCTGTAGTTGTTTGTTTGTCTGTCAGGTTTACCCCCTGCTCAAAACTTATTAGGACTGTTAGCTGATTTCAATGCATTTTGATGTAAGGGGGAAGACATCATAATATTATGTTTTAAAATATTCTGAAAAATTACCAGTGCGGTACAGGAAAGAAACTAGTGGGAAAGGTCACAGTGTGAGCTCAGCATAGTTATTAAGCATGAGAGAATCAACATGGAAAGGAGCCACAAGAAGCCCAATAAATATTCCCTAAGTCCCAGTGCTTAAGGAACAACTTGTTAATGCATTTCTTTCCAACCCCACTAGAATTCTCATCAAACTGGCCCATTCCTTAGGATTCCTATCATCTCTTTGTTTTATCTTCTAGCAATACTGCTTCTAGCTTAGTGCATCTTTCTTCCCTGTGACACTAACCGCATGACCCTTACCTCTACCTGGGGTTTGCTCAGAAACAAACTCTAATTTTGATCTTGCAGATCACCTCTTAGGACACAAAAATATGTTTGCCTTTACCCTGAGATTCAGTGAAAAAGAAAGAGAAAATCTTTTTTTTGTTGCATTTTTGGAAAATGATAGCTAATATTTTGACTTGATGACATTGATACTGCTTTTCCTTGAAGGAAAGCCTGGCTAAAAGTGCTCATGAACAACATAAACAAAGTTTCCACTTTACTATAAATTAAGCTAAACATTTGGGCCTCTGTGGTCATTCCAGAGTGCTTAGTAAAAGATGTCCTGCATGGTCCACATCACAGAAGTGCGAGATGTCCATGCACCTTACTGAGTGCTTTCTCAGCCACTGAGTCGCCAAAATGTTTTTCACTTAAGGCCAGCTATTCATTGACTTCAAATACAGGAGGAGAAGGTCTAAATGGGCAGAGACTCAACAGCCTTGTTAAGCATAGAGAAGGGAAGGGCTGAAGGGCTGGATTTGCTCTACAGAAATTCTGGGGTTCTCTCAGTGCATGTGCACACACCCACTTGTACACACATTTGCTCACCTGGATAAAATGATTCAGGGAAATACTTAAAGAAAGAATAGGTATTTCAAGCAAACTGGCAGAAGAAAAAAAGAGTACAAAGTGGCTGTAAATAAGCTTGTGTCTGGAAATTAGAAAACTTCCAACCATCTGACCTTTGAGGTTTTTCAACAGCATCCCAGTGGAAAGAGCAAAGGCACACAGGTTGTTGGACTGAGGCTGTGTTATGGGATGGCAGCAAAAGCAGAAGGCTGTACCCACTTAGACAAAGAATGAATATGAGAAAAACTTAACTGGTGGCCAATATATTTGCCACTTGACTGAGGAAGTGTTAAGCCCTAATTTAGCCTCTCAGCAGCTGAGCTCATATTTAACATAACTATATGACTAATGCCCTGACTGTACTTCATGCAAAGCTGTGCACACCCTGCAAGGCTTTGCAGGAATGGTTCTAGGTAGGCTTTTCCTAGTCTAGCAGGGATAGAGCCATACATTTTAGGACTGTTTTCCTGTCAAATAGCAATGTGTTTTGGTTTTTTTTTTTTTCTTTTTTTTTTTTTCTAGAGACAGAAGACCTTCCAACAGCAAGACCTATATCAAATCTGCGATGCCATTTATTCCACACTGGGCTGATTCATGTCACACTGCACCTTCTGTCTGTCCCATGGAGAAGTCCTTTCCTTCGTATCAGTGCACCAGGAAAAGGGAGAATGGGCAGGGGAAAAACCCAAAGCACAGCATGAGCTTACAATTAACTGCCCCTTGTCCTCACACAGGCAGGCAAGAGGGGCAGTGGAGCAAGACAGCTGTCTTTCAGTGTTTCCAAGATACATTTCAAGCTCTGCACAGCTGGAGCTATTCAGTAGCTTGTGGAGGAACTCTGTACCCTTGCCAAGGCTCTGCAGCTGCCAAACCCTCCTTTATTAGCAGCAGCGCTTTCTGTCCTCCATAGCCGAATGCAGAACAAATCTAACATTATTTTTCATCCAATCTTCCCAAGCATGCTAAGATAATCATAATAATCACATAGTGTGATTATTAGTGTGTATGCACTCTTTTCAAGTGTTTTCTTCTTTCTGTATTCTTGTATGTACACATACACACAAGCACACTTATAATGCTCTGGATGCAGAGTCCTGTAGATCATTGAACATCTCTTTCCTATTCTGGTCAGCTATACATGTCAACTACACTTAAACCCCTCATTTCTCATTATCTGTGGGCTCACCCGTAAACAAGTCTTTGTTTGGGTCCTCCTGCTCTTTGTAGGTGGTGTTCCCACCCCTATAGATGGCCAGAACAGCCCTTAAGTCCCGTGTAAGTCTGATATTAACCGTCTGAGTAGTTCTCAAGTGCTCTCCATGTCTCTTCTGAGCTGAGGTGAAGATAAGCCTGTGCAAATACCTACACTGTAGAGTGACGCAGGGTAACTGTGCAAGAAAATTCCTGCTTCCTTTCCCTCTTGCTGCCTATTTGGGATTCATCACTGGTCACTTACTGATGCTCAATTTTTAAAGCATTTCTCTGGTCAAGGGCCCAAAGCAAAATAAACTTACTTAGGGGCCAGTCATGTATTCCAAATAATAGGAATCCTATTGCTTATCTAAGGACAGTCTTGGCTTCATTTACCACCTGAAATTTTTCAGGTCAGGGCTTGCTCAAAGTGCTAGTGCAGGAATGGGTATGAACATCACCTCTTCTGGGCAATAAAGGCTTGAAAAAATAAGACAAGCCACAGGCAGCCACGGCTTCCCTAGCTCTCCAGGCAGTTGCACAAGCACAGTTGCAGGAATTATAAGCCATTTACCAACAGCTGAGTATTGTTTCTAAAAGCAAGTTCTAACATTGCTCTTAACATTCAATGGCTATTCATAGAATGTTTAGACATGTATATGATAATAATTCTCTAAGGACTAACAATTATAGAACTGTTTGAGTTGGAAGGTACCTTCAAAGGCCATCTGGTCCAGCTCCCCTGAAATGAACAGGGAATCCTACAGCTCTATCAAGGTGCTCAGAGCCTGTCCAGTCACTTGGCAAACAATGATGGTGTACACTATGTTAACATTAGTCTGATTAGATGAGTACTTCAATTTCCATTTTTAGGTCAACAAAAGTAAAGCAGAGAACTTCTGTGGCTTTCTCATCACTGTTGGAGAAATCTGATTCAGAACTGGGAATACAGCAAAGCTACTTTATTCCTGTTAGCTTTGTACATTTTATTGCAGAGTCATGGAAGCTGAATATCTGTGTCTTGAAAAGGACTTGAAAATCATGTAGCCTGACCACTTGATCAAAAAAGGGCTAGTTTGAATCAGTTGCCTCAAGACCTATTCTAACTGAGCGCTGAATATCCCTGAGGATGGATATTGCACAACCTCACTGGAATGCCTGACTGCCCTGATATTGTGTGGTGGTTGTTTTTTTTCCTATTATCTACCTGGAATTCCCACAGTTTGAAGCTGTTTCTATGGTCTCTTGCACACTATACAACTCTAGAAAGTTTGACTCCTTCACCATATTTTTTTCTCATAAAAATGAATTGTGGCCAGTTATTTCACCACCTCTTAAGACTCTCAGCTTTATTGCTGCAGTTTTAATAAAGTATATAGTATATACTTTATAGTATATAGTATAGTATATAGTATATACTATAGTATAGTATATAGTATAAAACTATATACTTTTAATAACTAAAAATTCTTCATTTTTAAAAAGATTACTTCTGATGACATGGCTGAGTATTACCCAGAGACTATGGAAGAGATTGCGTTTGGTGAAGTCAGTTATTTCACTCAGTAAAGTGAAAAATCAGTCCAATATATACATCTTGTTAGCCTCTACACTTGGTTATGAGTTCCTGATAAACCCTGGCCATACTAGCACATCACTACAAAAGGAGTTTCTCCTGGGATGCATCCTCTACAGATGCAAACTGTCATCACCCTATTAAGTCATTGGGACCATGATGACAACACTTGCTATACTACACTAAATGAAATTTCACTCAGAAAAAATGCATGAAAGTACATGAAAAAGGATGTCAAGGACACCAAGGAACCTGAAAAGTGTATGTAGTTTTCTCTTGGTACAATAAATTGATGCCTGCTAGCTATGGTGGAGCCTAATGAATTATTTCATATTAAATTTATAAAGCTGCCAAGTAAACATACTAATGTTTACTTAAAGAAATGTATTTACCTACTGGTTCCCATACTAACTCAGTACTAACTGGCAGATATATCTTCATAGGCATATGCTTGTTATAAGCTTGCAAATGGCTGTAAGCTAAATAGATTACATCTGTCTTGTGTGTTTGCGAGAAATATTTAATTGTGAGGGATACTCAATTCTTATATAGAAACACCCTTGAAAACACCCTTTTGGCTTGAAGGATGAATAGAAATTTGCAAAGGTCATTCCATTAATTCCTCATCATTCTCTCACTGAAGACCAGACAAAAATTATATCACAGTCACATAAAGCAATAATGTCATCCAAGATCTCAGAAGATCATAAAAGAATTCACAAATTTCTGATGTGATGCAATGGATTCCTATGGAAAATGCTGGCAGAGGCTGGCTGGTTTGCAGCATCATTCCAGAAAATAGCATTCACATTAGTGTAATGGGAGGACTATGTGGCAAGAGGATCATAATCAAGACTCAGTGGTATTTCTCTATAAGTCATATGCTATCAGGGCCAATTTTACAAGAGCTAAGACTGGCCCTATGTCTTTTTAACTCGTCCTTCTAATGCAAGGAACTGTTCTGGCATAAATATTTTTGTGTCTGCTGTGGTGAAGTAGAGTCCTCCAAATGACTTTATCCTGCTGTTAAAAATCAGCAACAGAGAGAAAGAATAACTCCAACAAGTTGAGTAATTTATAGGAAAAGTACCTCTGAGAAAATGCTCCATAGCTGCTTTTAACAGCAGTTTCATTCCAGCTATAAAAAGCTGAGCAAGCTAGACCCCTCTCAGATATTTGCAGCATAGTTGCCCTTTGCTTTTTAATTTTTTGAATAGCTTTTCTTTGCTCCAAAAAAGTCATTTATTGCAACTGACATCCTTTGGAATAGGAGCAAAATTCCATGAGGCTTCAAGTGAACCCTAATTACATTGCAAGTAAGTGGCAGAAATGGTCCTATGTTTAGTGCTATGGCTCTGCCACTGGGCGAAGAGCAAGACGGATTTAATTTTAGTCTGGGCATGGATTGTCTGGAGTATTTTTCTTATTTTATATTACAGCTATTTCTAAAAGAAAGAAGGAGAAAGAACCATAACTGCAAACACATCTGTGTTATATATTTTCCTTATGTGACACTGCAACAGCTTCAGTCCATGAAAATTAATGGACTGTAACAATATGATTGGAATTCAGATACAGGGTTGGCACCAGAATGAGGAAACGGACAACACTCCCTGGTTGTAGAAACAAGCAGATCACCTTTTCTCACTTATGTAACGTTACAAGGAGCAATAATCCTACTAGTATTGTCTTCATGTTACCACCAATAAACCTGTATGCGTAGTATAGGTTTCCCTGCCACTAATAAGATACACCGACATGACTCAGATGATTATATGATTTTTTCTCAATTACTAAACATGAAAATTTGTCCAATAGCATAATTTCCACACAAGGGAGTCTGACACAATGGGAACTTCAACAGATCTTACAAATCCAAGTTATAAATTGTAAGTAGCAGTCCCACTGGTCTCATGCATGATTGGTCTCCCAACCTGTGATTACAGGTTCAGGTCCTAATAGAAGGTAAGTCTTGCATGTCAAAATAATAAACATAGGAATAATATGATTATAATAACAATAAAAGTAAAAGGAACTGCTTTACTTACAAAAGGTTAGAAGAAAAGCATACATGAAATGGATGCTGCACAATGATATAGTATCTTCAGAACTACAGCAGTGAATATGAAAAGGTGTAGATTTAAGTTTGGTCCAGACAATGTATATTTTCAGTTTAAAATATATATATATATATTTTTTTAGGAAAAGGGTGGTATTGTACTGATTGGGGTTGTTTGGGAAAGCTGTATGTGTTCTGTCATTAAGAAAAGGTGAGACAAACCTGTGGCGAATTACCTAGTTATAACTGCTTCTGTATAACCAGATACGGACTAGCTGGCTTCTTGAGGGCCTTCAACACTCCAGGGTTCAACGATGAAGGATGTTGCTAATCAGTGTTTGTTTTGAAAAGCTGATGCATACATTAAAGGTTTCATTTTTATTTCTGATAAGAAGTTACCAAGATACAGTCTCTAACAGCTCCTCTGAATGGAGCATCACTCATCACGGGTGCACATTGTTCTGATACAGCTGAAGAGGAGATAAAACATGTGAGCTTTAGCCTCAACAAGAACCCTAAACCAGAGTATTTAATCCATCATCATTGGCAGCAGCATTAGAAAGCACACATCACTCATTACCATGGCTTGGTTCGTTCTATGTGACAACATTGCATATATAAAATCAATTTCATACTATCATATGCAGAAGGCATTTATCTTATTTCCTTTGAACAGGGAAAGAGAAAGTGGAAAGTGCACAGCTCATAGTCCATAGCAAGGACTAACATTAGTTTTCAGGTGTGTCTATGTTAATTCAATTTCTCTTCTTTCAGCCCAGGGGAAAAAAAAGAGCCTCTCACCAAAGGAATAGGTGAGGCTCTGTCTATGGAGACTGTAAAGCAGAAGACAGATGTGTGAAGTGAGAGAAATGAAAACAAGGTGCCTGCCCACTTATCTTTTGGGATATTTTGCTTTTGATTCAGAGCACTACTATATCATTTTTCCAAACTTAAATAACATGGATATTGGTAAGGACAGTCCAGTTCCTGTCAGTGTGAGTATCCAGTGATATAGGTCTGGCATTATTGTTCATACTGCTTATTTTACTAATTCCTTGTCCTAGCCCTCCCTGCTAACTTCAGTTCACCTGTACTGTCTGACTTAACTGTGAGATTCCTGAGACAGGTACCCAAGAAGTGAGATTTGTCAGATCTCCCATATGGATTTAATTTAGCATATTTTATATTAACAAGTGCTTCCTATCTTCAGATCAGGACCCCTGTGCGACACCCACAGTCATTGAATAAGTTGACCTCCAGCTTTACAAATATGGCCCCAAAATCTTGTGGATTGACAAGAATCACATTTTTCAGAATACTGCTAAGGGTTACAAGGTGTTGGTTATTTTGGTGCTTTTCCCATGATAATTAATCAGTAACCTTCCCATGCCAGTTCACAGCAGCGCCTTGTACTCAGGCCTCTGGGAGCCCTTGGCTGTTGGACTCATTTAATTGTGAGTACAACTGATGTCAATTTGTTGTTTCACTAAGCAGGGCACCCTGCCAGTTCCTTCTGTGACAAACTGATTTTAACGCTATTAGACTCTCATTGCTACTGCAGTGCATTAAGTACTTTATTGTTGAAATATGTGCAATGGCACTAATGATGGATTTACTGTTCCCCTGAGGTGTGCAAGTGGGGAAAAATACCCAGACCTTAGAGAAACACAGCATCACTCCTGTGGCTGGGTACACAAGTATTTTGTCCTGGAATGGCCTATGTGAACCTTTAGGTACAGTGGGGTCCAAAGCCCCAATTTGAGATACTACTGACAGTGATGAGGAGTAGGTAAAATGAAGGAGGAGAGGTTCGTGGTCTGGCAGCTCAAAGATAGTGCATATTTTGAATCATCTGTCATCTCCTGGACTTAAACATGATGATAGCTCCTCAGCCAACTGAAGATGAACAATAGTGGGTGATCTACATTTGTCAGGTATCCTCACCTGTGGGACAGGACATGGCAAGGATTTGTCTCACTACAATGACATAGAAGAATTACAATGCTATGAGACACCCTAAGTGGAAAGGTGGCTCTTTTCAGGAGCACTTAACATTAATGAGCATCAAAGATGGCAAATGGGAAAGGCAGTGTGTATGTCACTCCCTACTACCTCCGCTATATTCAATATTTCAAATAAATTTTTGTTTATTTTTCCTATTCCTTTTGCTTGTGGTAAGTTGATACACAGTTTGGAAATAAACCCTCGGCCTCTTAATAATTTTAATTTTAAAATCTCAAGACCCATACTGTGTCTTCCAATGTTGATCAGTCGGCATTTTGGCATCTGCCATAGCAAAACTTGGTCCTACATGGCTGAACGAGGAAGGCACCAAGCATCCCAAGGTCGATGACAAGAAGGAGAGGGCTTCTTTCAGGAAGCAATTTTAGCATGGGTATAATTCACAGTGAAGCTGAGCTGAGCACACACTTAAAGGATTTTCTGAATAAGGACAGATGCATGACCATGCTTAAGAGATTTCCTGAATCATTCCATAGGATGGCTTTTTACTGGGTTCTATAAGATTTGACTGGAAACCAGAAACCCTTTTCCTAAGTTTTTGTGGGTTGTATATTTGTTCAAACTTTCTCTATGTTGGGGGGTAGAACAGCATTTAAGCACGAAGAAAATGAATGAAACAAGATACCAATTGAAAACAGAGACTCCATCATGGAGAAAATGGTCATTTAATTTTTCTTTCATTTGTTATTAAATTCAAGAAAGCAATAAAGTAATAAAAAATACAACTACCCAATTTCATTAGGTGGTTGAAATAAATGTATATCATCAATGGAGATATTAGGTTGCATGAGTGTCATCACCAAGCTTTTTTAATGGCCTTCCACTACCAAAGGGCTGAGAGTTTCACTCTGGGTGCACAGCCCCAGCTCCGTTTAATTTCAGTGGACACATGCTCTCCATCTGTGTGTCTGGGATACTTCCTACCAAATGTTTCAAAGAGGAACATTTCCCACATGCGTTCTTCTGAGCTGTCAGAAACAGCCCTGTAATTTATTGATTTGACCTGATCAAATAAAATGGGTTCAGCTCCAACCAAAGCAATTTTAATAAAGTTGGGTACAGTGCACAAGAAACTTTGTGGAAGGCTTCTGAAATAAGGTGCAGAAGTAAAATGCTTCTGGCAATGTGCTCCCACAGTCTCAAGCGAAGAGAACAGTGCAATGGAATGAATTGCTGCCTGGAGCAAAGCTGCAGTAAGTGAACTTTTGGGCACTTAGCCTGCTTCAGAGGCAAAGCCAAACACCTTTAAGTCCATATAGGAGCAAGCAACATCTCCTCCTGCAGCTCTGAAGGAAAGATTTGCTGAACTGAGCCTGTAGGATGACTTGCTGGACACGACTGGTTTGGGACACTGGGGTTTGGCTGGGTGCAGGGCAATTGTGCTTTACATGTATATATGTGCTGCTTATAAAAGGTCTCACTCACTACCTTCTGTAGCAAAAACACACATGGCAAAAAATTCAGTCTGATGAGGAAGTTTGCAGCAGAGCCTAATTGCACCTCATAATGGTTCTTTGTACATGAAATGAAATCCAAACTTGCCATTTCTTACAGCACTTCCATGTGAAGTGTGTTGTAATAGTGTATAGCAAGGGAACTAAGCATTTTCTAAAACATTCAGGATTTATTTTTGAATTCATATACATTCATATACATTTATATACATTTTGAATTCATATACTTGACATATTTTACTGATACACTTTTTTTGCTCAGAGCTTTGCTCTGTGGATGTGCCATGGCAATATCCATGTCTAATTATGTAATATTTTTATTGAGAGAATTATGCCCACAGCTTCCTTCCTGACAGGTACAGAGGTTTGGGCATCTGTCTGGGACATCTGTTCATTTCTAGCTGCAATTTTGAGCATAGTGCTTTGCTGTCTCACTCCAGAGTCTACTTCAGCAGGTCTTTTATGCAGACTTATATTGAAAAAGTAATTAAAAAATTAGGAGAAAATGTTTTTTAAACATTAATGAAAATAAATTTTTCTTCTGTGCTTCAAAGAGGCCTGATCTAAACTTGATTCCTTTTCTTTGTTGGTTTCAGTGAAGTTGCTCTGGGATTACATCAGAGTCACTCAGTCTCCTCTGGGAAATTGATATTTCATGCACTCTGCTGCTGGCCAAAAGCCTCTGTCCTAGGAAAGGGATGAAGAATACATACTTATCTACAAAAACAGACCCCTGCAAATCTGTCCTTTGAGGACTCTGGGAGCTGGGGAACTCCGAGCTGATAAATGGAGGAGGTTGGCTTGTTCTGGAATGTGAGGTTGATAACTTCATGAGGAAAGTCCCAAACTGCTTTATATATCATACTGAAGTGCCTGGTGGAGTGATTAGGAGTTTGGTTGCCCCACATGGACCCTCTGTAATTAAAGAAGAGATCGAGAGGCACATTCAAATCCATCCTCTGCACTCCACTGTCTTTATCAACCATGGTGAAAGCCTGGGATTATTAATATGTTAATATGGGATTATTACTGTTTTATTGCAGATACTTCTACAAGGATCTAAAACAATTTAACAGTGTTGAAGAAACCTTTACCTATATTTAAGATATGTTCTTGAGACAAAGCCTATTCAGAGCTGCATTCAGGAATTCACTGTAGCGCAAAATGATGAGGCTGTTGAATTTAATAATTTACTGTCAGGCATATTTTGATTCTAAAGGTTGATTTTGGTTTTATTAATTAGCTCTCCCTGTTGACCAGCAAGGACAGAATTGTCTCTCATGTAGACACCCAGTAAAGAATCTGCACATAAACAGCCAACGTGGTCAGACCTGACAGAGAGTGGCTGGGAGGTGCAGAACTCTAATTTCATTTATGAAATGATGATGATCTGAGCCTGAATTGTTGTTATTTTTTGCTATATGAATAGTCCACGAATACGATACTTATATTTACTCGGTGATCTCATGAAAGAATTACTGTTCTTTCATTCTGGCAGCACTGCCAGGGGACTCAGTCCTGTACAAAGATGAAGAAACATGCAGTAACATGAAATTCTGAACACATCCCACACTTTAAACTAGCAAATTTGCTTTCACCAAATAGCTGAATGTTTGCTGTCAACAATCTTTCACGCTTAGATAATTCAGCTCTTGAATATTCACAGAAAGAGGTTGTGGTCAAGTCCAAATTCATGTTTCAACCTAAATGAATGTAAAAAGTCTGGTTTTCCTCCCACCCTCACCCTGCATATTCATGTGCTGTGCACTGAAGCAGCACACTTCCTCATCCACCTAATTTCCACTGAGTTTCAGGTATGTGCTCATGTTGAACAGCTACTTACATATGTTTTTCTTGAATGAAGGAGCACAGATCTGGCCCCAGAACCACAGAGAGTGCAGTTTGAGTGAAATTCCCAATGTTTCTTGCCTATGCATTCAGTGGACAGTTGTGATTGGGCTCCCTGCATTGCCAGTGGAAGAGAGTGAGCTGCCCATAGACAGGTACATCACACTGAAGATCACCCTCTACCTCTTGCCATGCCTACAAAGTGAGCTGAAGGAACCAGCTAGGAATAGGTACTTGATTTTGAAGGAAATTGAGTTTAGGGAGATGAACTCTACCCTATTGTTGGTTAGGACCCAGAACAGAATAGGCTGGAGATATTCCAGCTCCAGTCAGTTTGAGTTGTATCTATTTTCTATATTCAGTTATTAATGAGAAGATAGAGAAGTTGTGATGTTTGTGTCTTATACTATCATTCCTGAAATGGAATGCTGTATGCTCCAAGCTCCAGAAAGGGTTTATTAAAAATTTTTTTTTTTGCTTATTTTTGATGCTTTTCATAGAAATGTACATTTTTATTTACCTGAGTTAAATTCTGGATTCTGCCCAGGTTTTTCTCTTTGGCCTCACTAACAGTGGGTTTCTGTCTGTTCCTACAATCCATCTGTGTTCTGTCCAGAGAAACGTTTTCCCAGAGCAAACCCCATGTTTGTGGAAGATCTTGCCTTTGGAACAGGGGTCCATGATTTCTCATGGTTGAGTTCAGTGATTAAAACGGCAGCTACTTCAATCCACCTGTGGAAACAAACAGCACTGCAGCTGTGGGTTTGCTATTAAAATGAAACACCACTCTCTCTGAAATACAGGCCAGGAGGCTAGATGTTCGTGATAACGCTGGGTGGGTAATTCCTTCTGCACAGGGAGTCCATCCTGACTTCCAAGCACTCATTTACCAGACACACCTCTGAGACAGACATCACAAGCTCCTGATGCACTGGTGGGGCAGAAGAAAATCAGTTTTGAGTTATAGGTGCTTATGCTGAGATCCCTCTAATGTTGGGAACGTTATGCCAAACTCACACCAAGTCCCAAAAATTGAGAACTGCAGCTGGTTTATTTCTGCAGCAATGTCTCCTTCACCTTGCCCATTATACCTGTGATTTCATCATGACCACAGTGCTTACTGCAGGAGTATTTTTGGCATCAGTATGTTCCTACATTTGAAAGTGCCTTCAAAACTGAGGACTCCTGTGGTTTTAGGATTCCTTTTTCCCTTTATAATGGAGATGGACAGGAATGATGTGTGGGTTTGTAACACAAGTTGTGATGGGAGTCCTTATTTCCTGTTTTTTTTTTTTTTGCTACAGTATTGCTCTGGCTGCCCATGCCTGCTGCACTCATGTGATTTTCAGTCACCTCATGACACAGCATAGCAGTAAATTCAAATAGTGATCTCTGTTATGAAAATTGATATTGTATTTTTGCCATATTACTTATCCAATGCATGATACAAGAAAGACGAGGTACACCAGTTGGAAGTGCCCAGGGATGTGGTGGAATCACCATCCCTTTAGGTGTTCAAGAACCATGGAGATGTGGTACTTAGGGACATGGTCAGTGAGCTTGATGGGGATGGGTTGGTGTTGGACTAGATGATCTTAGTGGTCTTTTCCAACCTTAATGATTCTATGATAAAGCTTAATGCCATCCAGCTGGGCTTCATGATGTTTTAAATGATTTTTTTTTTCTTTTTCTTTTTTTTTTTTTCCCATTGGGCACCACAAGCATATCCAAAATAAAAGTCAGCCTCTTCTACGTTTCAAGGGCCTGGTGAAACACTCAAGCCAAGAAGAAAACCCTGTTTAGTGGCAATCAATGGGATGTTCATGGGATTTTATATCTCTTACAGTCTGAATTAGCCAACTGAAGATGAAAAATCAGTGAATAAATGCATTTATTTTGACTCAGATTAGCTGATACATTTCAGCACTTGCAGTGAATCGGGAACTATAGCAAAAAACCTCAACTACCACCACGACCAACAGAAAAAAAACAACACAGAACTGCCTTTTATTAATTACTCTTTCAGACTGGCTTAATTTATGTGTCTTTGGTAACCTGGCTTGACAGCAGAGCGAGTAGGGGAAAATGGGTCCAGCTTGGGAATGTTCTTCCCACACAACCAGCTGCATAAGCAAAGATAAAGTTGAGAAGTGATGACCTAAAGGATGCCCTGCTGGCAGAGTACAACTTTGTTTTCTTCGGCTGGCAAATATAAAAATATGAACCCTCTGCTCCTCAGATGGAGGGCAGAATGCAGAGCTGCAAACAGGAGCACCAGGATTAGCCTTGTTAAAAATCAGAGCCTTGTGTGCAAACCACTGGTAGGTAAATAACTCTCTAGTTCATGTGTCTGAGAAAAATGATAGAAGACCAGAATTAATTAGTAAAAGGTACTGACTGTGGAAAATGGCTAAGTGTCATGCTGAAGGCTTGAGTGTGAATACTTTATTAGTCTGTTCTGAGATGTTCTGCACTGAGTCTCAGAGATGTTCACAATGTTGGAACAGCTGCATCTTAACTCTGATTCTTAGGTTTACTTGAATAAATATCACCAGGGCTGAGACCTATCATAAAGGGCTTTAGAAAGCTGACAAAGTAACAAAGACGCCTCACAAAATAGGTCTCAGGCTGAATGCTGGGCTAATATTCTCTAATCCCACAGGACTTTTCAAACAAACATATCCCCACAGAGGTCTATTTACTCAACAACTGGCTTTTAAAATAGGTATATTACCAAGATCCAGCATTCTGTGCCTCTGTTTATATTCTGAAAATCAATATCACAAGAAGAGGAAAGGGTCTTTGGCTGTTATTATCCTTGTGACTTTATAATTCCTTCTCCCCCTATTGCCTCCTGAGATGTCTGTGAATAGCTAGGAGTGAATAATGTCTTAATTGCCCATGAAAAGTATACTTAACTGCTAATATAAATATATACTCAGAATGAGGTCTTCAGGCTACAGAATGTCTTATTATTTAGGAGCTACAATTATTAACTCAGAGGGTAAATGAACTAAGATATGCTTCATTCCTCAATTTTAAGACTGTCAGATTGTTGATACAAATAAAACTCAAGTTTTACTTTGTTTTTAGTTTATGTTTGTTTACCTCTTCCCTCTGATTCTAAATGTGCTTGTTAAATGGAAAATAAAGATCATAAAAGGAAAATAAATATATCCTATACTTCATTATTCTAGACAAAGTTTGCATATTTGAAAGAAAGACAGTCAGTTCATAGATGACGATAACAGAAAAAAAAAAGCTTAAATCACCAGGCATTTCTTTTCATATTCCAGCCATTGCTCAGGGGCTCATCTCACACAGTTTTAGAAATTTGAAACTTTGGCATTGAGTTTATGCTTTCTGCCTTTTTCTCTTCAAGCACGTCTCCTGGCAGGAAAGACTATCTCAGCTGCAGCACTGAAGGAGCAAGCACAAAATGTGGAGGTATCTAGGGGACTTTGGCTCCTGACTCCTGCCATACACCTCCAAGCTCAGCTCTATGAAAAAACAATATGCTCACAGAGCAGCTGAACATGAATTTGCATCTATTTGTGCTGTCTGTCAATAAGCACCAGCAAGGCGGCTTCATGCATCAAATAGAGTTGTAGAATGGCTTGGGTTGGAAGGGATCCTAAAGATCCCTTCAACCCCTGGCCATGGTTTGGTTGCCCCACTGCCAGATAAGACTGCCCAGGGCCCCATCCAATCTGGTCTTGAGCACCACCAGGGATGGGGCATCATGACTTCTCTGGGCAACCCGTTTCAGTTCTATCTTCTCATCTTAACACAGTGATCTGGGTTTCAGCATTGCCCTCTCCACAGGGCAGAACCACCAGTACTGATACACCACAACAAATGGAATAGCAGGCAACAAACCTTCCTGCACTTCTCTCCCTCAGAGAGCACACAGATACCAACAGCTCAGCAATCAGGCAGTATGCACTGTGCTGCCAGAACATTGCTTTTTTCTAATGTAAGAAATTTATTTATAGGGAGTTTGTTTGTTTTTATTTGTCTTCCCTCAGGCATGTGTTCAAGCAACAAAGCTCGTGGTAACCATTCTATCCACTATTATCTAGTTCTTCTTGGCAGTAGAGTTCAAAGGAGCTCACAGAGCTGGAAAGCATCAGTACCCTTATTTTTGTCCACGTGGAAAATGAAGCATGGAGATAACAGTGGCCAGCTCAACAAACACCATTCCCTGTGCAGTAACTATGTACTATGTCCTTCTCCAGAAAACCACAGCACTGTGTAAAAGGAAAATAACTTTATTGATTGTGAAAGGCTGCTGAAATGTCCTCACTCAACAGATTTGATCAGATAATACAAAAACCATGAACACCTTAAAATAATCCTGCTGCTATGTCAGCGACAGAGAAGCGGTTGTCTTTTGTGCTAGAGATCTGGAGTTATCTGCTTGAGGAATTCTCTGCTCTTGTACATTTTTATGCTTACATTGTTCAAGGGGTACATGAAGCCAAAGGGGCACTTTCAGCATACTGCAGTGGGAGAGGAGCATACCAGACTGAATCAATGTAATTCAGTGTTACCCTGGTGCTTTAGCTAAAGGGACAGGCTTCCTTGCAGTGAGTTTGGAGCCAAAAGGCAGCATGATGACAACAAGGGCCTCCCAGCCCTTGAGCTTCAAGCCTGAGCTCAAGCACTAAGTTTCAAAGGCAGCAGACACGTGGTGATCTGCAGACCAAGCCCATTGCTTTCCATCTGTTGACACAGTTCCCCTTGGAGCCTCATGGCTTGCAAGGCCAAGCTGAGTGAGCTGTATACATTCTAATAGCTCCATCATGTGCAAACGTGTGCTGTTCTGGGCTTTTACTTCCAGATGTGAACAGGGCTTGGTAGTGCAGTGTTTGGGAGCAGTGCGAGGATAACTCCATGAGCGGCCTTACATGGGGAACTACCAGCCATATGAGCCCTCTCCCCCTTCTCCAGGTGGATGCATGTGTGATGGTTTGTAACTCAAGAGTATGTATATATCTTCATAAAATCTCCCCTCTCAAACATTGGGGACTCATGGGGAATAAAAAAAAAATCACAAAAATGTTGCCTCTTCATGTTGTTCCAAGGCGAATGATCTAACAGGGGGTAAGCTCTGTTTTGTCTCGCAGTTTAAAGAGTCTGCAATGAGGTTTTGATCCTTGCTATGTGGATTAGAGAAGTTCCTTATAAATAAATGGTTCTTTGAAAAAAGCATCCCCTCACTTCAGTTTATACAGCCATATTGTACAGAAGATGAGCTTGACTTCTCTCTGATTGGATCAGACTTCCTCTCCAAATCAAATGTGAATGGGATAATTTCTTGCAGATACAGATTATCCAAGCAAAATAATGAAAGAGACCTGGCACAAGTACAGAACAGAGGAACACCCAAGATCCTCTGCCTCTGCCTTATTATATCTGTGGATGTATGAATGGTTTTGTGGATGAAGAAGAGGAGTGTGCCCCAGGCATCCAGTAATGCCTTATAGCACGGATGTGCACTCCTGGAAGGTATAAAAGAAATCAGTATTTCAATAGCAATATTTCAATGTTTTCCCATTTTGATTTGAGAATCCAATGGAAAAAATGTCATAAAATCTACATTTTGTGGGTTTGTTTATTTTTTTCCATTCTTCTCCCTTGTCTCTGTCCCCATTTTTCCTTGTTAAAATATTAACCACATGATGTCCAAGCCTGGTGCTTTTGTTTTTTTTCCCCTCTTTCTCCTTTCCCTTATGTGCTTTTCTTAAAAATTCTTTTACCATCATAAAATTACAAAAAGACAAAATAGCAAACGAACATCAGCTCTATTACTGTCAATATTCGAAGCTTCGTCAATATATTAGATTTATAGAGTCTAGGTTGTACATCCTTTTGCCTGTGCATTTCCAATGTAGAGACCATTTTAAAAACCACAGACTAAAAGAAGAAAGTCCAGGAGAGCAAGACTTGAGATTGTCTCATTTTTAATCTAATGCTGAAATGACTCACTTGCATCACTGTATTTTGAATTTCATGAAAGAAAAGTTTCTTTACCTAACTCTGGGGGGGGAGTTTGTTCAAGCAAGGTATACAGGGTTAAAAACAACAGAGAAAATATGAGCATTATGAGAAGAGTACAGATTCCCTAATGCAGCCTGGACATCTTCCAATTGCCATTTTTGTAATACCATCTTCCTTACAAAGGAAACTATCTGGCATTTCCTGCCATAGGCTTTAATTGCAGGCAGATGATCAGTAATTTTATTTGTCAGTGTGAGCAATCTAGATGACACAGCTTGCAATCTGTGGCACCAAATAGATAAATCAGATGACGCAATGGAAACCCTTACTCTTCATGTCTTCGTGCCTGGGCATAAACCAGAGCACCCTCTACTTTGAGGGTCCCAGAGCACCCTCAGCTTTGTCCATATGGCTCTGGAACTTGGTATCCACACTGAGCTCCTGACTTTGGTGCACACAACAGCTCTCTGCCTGCAGCCTGCCCCAAGGCAACAGTTGGTTTGTGGGGCAGCAGCTCATGTCTTCTCCTTGGGATGTCTCTCAAAGGACCATGCAGAAGTTCCTAAATATACTGATTTTGATACAAGATCAGGGGAATGAAACAAAGATACAAAGCCCATTTTATCCATCAGGGGTTTTGCCAGTGGCTCCTGGTGTGCAGCATTCCTTCTATCAGGGAGTGACATCCCCCTGCTTCACTTCATCCTTCTTTTTCAAGTAGAGCTGAACAGAGTCAGCAATGTGACTTGTCCAAGGCCACCCAGAGCTTGGGATAAGATTCAGTCTTCTTGCTCCTGAGATCAAGGGTGGGTTGGGGCATTTTTTTTTTAAGAACAAGACCTTCCTTCCTGTAAGTTGCTGAGAACGCTGGCATCTGCCATAGCAAACAGTCCCAGCTTCGCCTCTATGCAAGAATGAACTGGGCACAATTTCCAAGCAATCTGAGGGCTGTCTGCTGGGCCATGGTGAAAGAGGCTTCCAATCCAAACAAAGCAGGGAAAATGTTTTGCAAAATCACTTCTCCATCCCCTTCCTTCCCACTCTTTCTCCTTGTGTTGTGTTGACAGGAGATGTTTCTCCTGGCTGCAAGCTAGCTGCTCGGACATCTTCCATTTGGGCTTCTGCAGCCCCCGCAGGTAGAAGTTCTGTTTCACAGGTAATTTCAGCATTTTGTTATCTGGCTTTGCTCCACATGGGCATTAAGTTTCACCTTTTCTACAAGCTACCATGAAGGAAACTGTCCCCACTCTATTCACATAAATAAGACATAAATTGTTAACAAACTAATAAATACATAAATACATTTTCTTGGACTGTTTCTAATGCTTTATTTCAAGAAATTATGATACTGAGTGTCTCCATAGGAGTCAGCTGTGGGTGAGGTGATGGGAGAACCCCATGCAACACCAACCTTTGTCCACGTGTCCTAACACTTCTCCACCAGCCTTGTGATGACCACAGCCACTTTGGTAACAAAGCCTATGACAAGAGAAAGAGAAACTGTAAATCCAAAGTTAATTCCAAAAGAAATGTAAAAGCAAATTTAATTCCAAAGTGTCAAAATATCGCATTTTAGCACTCTCAGAGCTTTCCTTCTATTTTTCAAACCATTTTGCAAAACTTTTTAGTTGAGATGACTCTCAGAACTATGAAAAACCCCCATCAAATCTTTCCCAAGTAGCCTTAGAGGAGTTCCATTTCCTAAAGAAATTCATTTCTAATGGATTAAATGTCATTCTCTTGATTTTTAGAATGCAATTATATAAAGGGAGAGAAATGAAAAGGAATGGCTATCAGTATACACACACTGGAATCCTGATCATAGCTTTGCCATTCATTCTGTTGTGCTTAGGGATACCCCTTGGTACAGCCACTTTTTTTTCTGAAAAACAAAATAAATATCTTTTGTAGGAGCCTATTCATACTCCTGCTAGGAAGCACAAAAAGTAACCAGAAATACCCATGTGCTGTATGGCACAGCACAGATCACTTCTTCACCGCAATTGCATTTCCCAGTTCCAGAGGTTTTGCTTTTCCACTGATCTTATTTATTTATTTGTCTGTTTATTTATTTATAATCCCTCCCCCCTCCCCCCCCCCCACCTCCCCAAACTGTATGGCTAGGAATGCTGGGAACTCAAGATATGTGGATTTTGTAAAAGTTGAGAACCCCATCCCAAAAATCAAGCCGCCTTCTAGGGTTTGAAATTTGGTATCCAAAGAGAAGACTGCTATAAATCATCAGCCACTTCTGGAAATCTCAACCACTTCTGCAGAAAATGGGAAAACCTTCAGCTGGAAGTTAAAAGAACAATCCCTAAGTGGTTTTAGCAGCTACTGTGTGTCCCTGCCGCACTCAGTTATTTGAACTGAGACTAAGTTTCTTCCCAGGCTCCTAGCCCAACATGGCATGTTTTCTCTGCTGGAGATTCAGTTCTTGTACATCATGTAGTAAATATCAAAAAGGAGGTTTACAGACCAGTGAATAGAGAAATCTCTTTCCAGGTCAATGCAAGAAATTATAGAGCATTGGAAAGCCCTAGTTTTATCTCCTGCCAAAGGAGGGATTAAGCTACAATGATTCCCAGGCCCAGGGTCTTTTTTTTTTCCTTTCCCTCTGCCTTCTTTGAGTGCAAATGGACAGAGACGAGTTTTCACTCCAAACAGCTGTCTGTTATTTGAATGGAGTCAGTTCCTAATCCTGCACATGACTGCCATCAGAGGCTGCTGTAGTGGAAATGTTTCTAGTATCAAAACAAAGCCTCTGGCACAAAGATCTGCTTGAGAGGGCTCTGTGCGTAACCTCTCCTTTCAAATACTATCTTTTCTCTGAAGGCATTGCTCTGCTGGCTACCAAACTAGTCATTATCCATTTAATTAAGAAAAGATGCACTCTATTTTGCATAATTATAAAGGAGGAAAATCAATATAAGATGTTCAAATGAAAATCAGTTATTGGAATCCTTCTATTTATTTTTTTCTTTTAACATGTGTTTATCCTCCTTGAATTTTCATTTGGAAATCAGAATTTCAAGTGAAGTAGGCTGAGATAATGAATGGGATTTCTCTGAGAACTATAATTCCCAAAGCTCAGCTGCTGGAAATGCTCAAACCAATCACTGATACTAAAATATCTAAAAGCTGAGGTAGTATAAACATCCCAAGTATTTCTCTAGTGCCTTGCCAATCTATGTGTTCTTCAAAAACAACAGAAGTCTACATTGCATTCATTCCAAATACCATCACCTTTGCTTGCCTCAAATTAAGGGGAAATAATTCCAGCAGATGCAATAATAGGACTCAGTTCATGGTATCATGGAAGTGACAAGTTCTCTTAGCGGTATGACTGACAATTTTCTTTCAGAATTTTTGCAAAAGAGTTGCTCCTTTTGCATCCTGCCCTACCTATAAAACTATGACAGAAATACATACTATGACAGAAATTTCAGGTAGGAAACTCTACATGTTTGTACAGCATCAAGGACACTGCACCTCATCTGGATCACACTTCTTATACCTGGAAGACCTGCCATTGACAGAGACTCCAGACTGGGAATAAATTTTAGGATTGTAGAATCATTATGGTTGGAAAAGACCACTAAGATCACCTAGTGCAACCATCAACCCATCACAACCATGCCCACTAAACCATGTCCCTCGGTGGATTCAAGCACATGCCCAGGCTCCAAATCTGAGACTGTAATTTCTGAAGTACACAGAAATAGGAGATGTATCCTCCACAACCAGAGCTATTCTGTTGGGCTGTGGTGCCTCCAATTTCCTCAGAACATAATTCACATACCTCTCCCATTGCCAGAGTAGGTTTTGTTCAGAGAGGAGTCAAAATGATCTTCTCACTTCTCTATTTCAGCTCTGGTCTTGAAAGATCAAGAAAGATGTACAAATCTTTCTGATTTTATCATCCTTCTGCGTTTGCACAGAATCACATTGAACCCATCAGTCTTCTTGATCTTTCAAACCTGCACGTACAAATGGTGTGGGACAGACTTCATGAATATATATCCAGATTTCCATTGAGATGGAAAAAAAAAAAAAAAAAAAAAAAAAAAAAGGAGGTTAGCTAGTCTGGGGATCATTCTATCTCTTCCTTAAAGGCTTTAGTCTGAACAGTAGAATTTCAGGAATTTTAGAAATTAAAAAAAATTGTTTCTCATATACTCTGGATTTTTCTAAGCATAGGCAGGCAAGGTGAAATGAGATGCTGTTCCAACTCCAGGGAGAGGCACTGCTGACAGCAAAGCACTGAGCTACAAGAACACCCCACGGAGCAGTGAGTACTCAGTTCACCCAGAAAACTCACACTGCCAAGAATAATTTCTTTGGCTCTGAAAGCCAAGGACAGAAAAAACAAATTTCACTTTCTAATTTAGAGTCATATTTAGGTGTTATAAGGACAGAAGGACATGATCATAGAATCACGGAATCATGGAATGGCTTGGATTGGGAAGGACTTCAAGGATCATTTAGTTCCAGACCCCTGCCACAGGCAGGACTGCTTTCCACTAAATCATGCACTAGGTCAGGTTGCCCAGGGCCCTATCCAAACTGGCCTTGAACATCTCTAGTAACAGAACATCCACAGTTTTGATGGGTGGCCTGTTCGTATGATATTGGTATCTTCAAGGATGGGAGAGTTCTGGATGATGAATGTAAGTGTTGCAGCAGAAAAGAGAGTGAAGAGGGAAAAGTGGTGCACAAATTGGCAAAACTCACACTGAAGGAAGGGCTGGAGGCTTGATGGGCTTTGACAGTCCTAGCACAGTTCCCATAATGACATGCCTAGTGCCTTAGATAGTGAAACATCATGTGCTGAAGCATGTCTCCCTAATTAATTTCTGTATTTGGCACAGTAAGTCCAGATACACTGACTTAATGCTCAGTTCAAGAAGTGCTGGAAACTTCTGAGTTGCCTGCCTACTAGGGGCAGATAGTATTTGGTGGCCATCACACCAAAGGAAAGTTAAAAAGAAGGGTTTAAAAAGATAGCTCAAGAGCTTGGCCAGAAGAAATGGCCTCTGGTGACAAAGGCCTCTAGCTCAATCCATTTTGCTCTGGTGCATCAAATGCTGAGAGAAGGCTCCTTGTGGCCAACAAGGGGCAGGAGCCAGGGGTACAGAGTGGGTTGACTTCTGCACAGCATGTGCTTTGGGTCTGTGCAAAAGCAGAGTGATGATAAAATCAGAAAGAGTTGTTTATTTCTTTGCTCGTGTATGTGAATAGAAATTCCTTCCAGTGCTGAGGTAACCAATCCTCTTGGAGGCAGGATCCATCCTGTTTTCAAAACTCCCTGAGTGACTTCAGCCCAACACCACTTTCCTGGAAGGCAAGGATCTGGTCTACAGCATCTCCCTACAGCAATCTGTCCAGACACACAAGTTAGTGGTGCAAAGGGGCAGGAATGAGTGAGTTTGCCAGGAAATCTGGATGTCTCAGGCCAACCTTTCCTCCAGATCATGTGTTTTATAAAGCTGCTTATATAGGCAATAGTAATGGGAGTGAATCCTCATATGGCAATGGAAACTAAGATTTCACTCAATATCACAACTTTAGATGTGGGTGATTATCTTAAACAAATGCTTTTTCTACTGACAGGAATATTTTCTTTCCAAGTAAGCAGCAATGCTCTCTATGATAGTTTATTTTACAAGTGAATTTGGTGTATTTAGGTTGCAAACATTTTTCAGAATTTTAGAAGAGGGGGGTTAAAAACAGCTAAAATGTTTGAGGAATAAATTTAAACAAAATTATTTTTGGACCTTTCTCCATCTTCTTCCCAGAGAATATCTATGTTAATCTACAGTGTTTCCAGTCAGAAACTGAATGAAGTGTTTGACTTTCTGTATCACTTAGAAAAACAGAAAATGATCAAAGCCTCTTCACAGAGTGGATAGGCAGAGAAAAACTGATCTGTAGTGCCTGAAATAAATATTTCACCATCATGAAACAATAAAGAAGCACGTCCTGTTCATCCAAGTGATAGACTGAAAGATTGGCTTTGTGTTTCCTTCCAAGCAACTTTATTGGTATGCGATCCTCTGCAGATCATGTTCAAAATTTCTGTAACTGATACATGGGACAGCCTAGAGCACTTCCCAAGCTCAATGTACAATGCCTACACTCCTTGAATTTTGGCTGTTCCTGAGCCTTGCCAGAAACAAATATGTGAACACAGAGAGGAAAAAAATCAGAATAGTAGACTCATGGAATATCCCAAGTTGAAAGGAACCTGTAAGGATCATAGAGTCCAATTCCTGACAATGAAATGCTTTTAATAACTGCTCTGCAATACACATCCCGCAAGCCACGAATGCTCCAGAGGACTTCTGTCAGGGGTGGCTTAAATATATTTTCTGAGAAACAGCAACTCTTCACCACCCTGGTCTCTCACCACCCAGTGAAGTGTCAGGGAAGCCTGGGAGACACTACGCTCTGGATGGCACCAGGAGGAGGAAGATGAAGGACTGGAAATAGATAGCTGGATCCTTGGGTGGTCATGCATGAGCAAGGGGAGAAGGGATGACCCCCCTGACAAAACCTCCTCCAAGCATCCCAGTGCTCAAAAAGATGAATTGCTCCCACTGGGTACATAAAGAAGAACAGGTTTCTGCTGCAGGACCCACCAGATAAGGGTGTCCTGGCTCTGCTTCCCCCAGACTATCAATGCACACCTCAACCACGAGCTTCTCCCTTACTTCCTCTTGCTTTAAAACAAAAGGTCTGTTCAGGGAATGCCAAAGTACAACTGGATAAAAATGCAGAAAAGCCATCCTTTTTCCCTCTGCTCCTCTTAGGGTGTCTGAAAGGGTATGCTCAGCACGCAAAAAAAAACCTGCTGACTTCACACTCTGCTGGAGAAGGCGATTTGAAACCAACAAAAATAATTGTCACTGTGTTTAGCCAGAGTCAATAAAAGCACTAAGGGCCTGGCAGTGTCAAATCCAGGAGAAAATAAATTGCTGGTTCATGAGCACTCCCTGCAATGTATCCTGAAAAGACATTTTCTTCCCTTTCTCCTCAGAAAAAAAAAGATAGGGAGTGAGAGGCAGTGAGCTGAAAGGGGGGAGAGCCTGGCAACATACATTTCATGTCCAATGATATTGTTTTTAACAGTGAGAAATATACTGCAGGGTTTTGAATGATGACATAGGAAAGAATAAATAAAGGCCCTGCTCTTACAGATTCCCTGTTGTCTCACATAGTAAATCTGCAGGGAAGTGTCTTACCCATAGGGACAGGAAAAAGAGTTGCAAAAGCAAAGGAGTGACTCAATTTACCTTTTCCAAAATGCTTGTGATTTTGGGTACCCAGCCTAACACGCAGACAAGGGGCTGTATTTCAGGGAGGGAAATTGCTCAACACAGTTTCAAAATTACTAGCATGCTTTAGCTTTGGAAAATGAAGGTGCCTTCTGCTACAGCTACAGCAAATCAGACCTGGGGGGCTGTGTCCTCATAACTGCCTGGTTTTATTCTCTAGTTCTGCCAATCTGCCACATAGCATTGCCCTCTCCACAAATCTTGCCTCACCAGACCCATTTTGAAAATTGGAGCCAAAACCAGAGTTCTAATAGTTTCCAGAAAACATGAGAGTATGAGGGAAAACCACATCCAAGTGATCTTATATTGAACGTTTAAATAAATTGAAATAGATTATGGCAGAATGTAGAGAAGAAAAAGTCAGGCAGAAAATAAACAGCACTATTTGTGTTTCATTTTTTGTCTTGTTTACCTTACCTTAACCTTCTTCTATTTTAGCCTTGTTTGTTGTGACTTCATTTTCAACCTGAAGCAATGTCCTCGACATTGTTAGACATTCAGGCAGATGTTAGGCTTGCAATTATGGACGCAGCTCTATATGGCCCACTCTGTGTCTGAAAGACATCTCTGTTAAGGAAATAGCAACCCAATGATACTGACCTGTGTCATCTTCTAATTATTCTAAGCACAAAATACATATTAATTGAGTCCAGAGTAATTCAATGGATGTGAAGACAGTATCTAACCTGGAGAACTGAGAAGCCCCAGAGGAAAATCAGCAGCACTCAGAAAAAAAAACTGGTCTTGAGATGAGACAGTTATTGAGTAACAGAATTGTAGAATCATTAAGGCTGAAAAAGACCTCTCAGATCATCCAGTCCAACCACCCACCTACCACCAATATCACTCACTAAACCACATCTTTAACTGCCAAATCTCTATGTTTCTTGAATACCTTCAGAGACAGTGACTCCACAACCTCCTGGGGCAGCCTGTTCCAATGCCTCACCTTTCCTACAGATAAGTTTTTCGTAATATCCAATCCGAACCTCCCCTGGTGCAACTTGAGGCCATTACCTCTTGTTCAGCTGACTGTTCCTTCTTTGGAAACATCCCAACAGATGGAGAGTGGCAGCCTGCAAGCAGGGAATGGATGTGTTTATGTGTAATGTTGGCCCATGTGCAACAGAAATTCCCAAGAAGGCAGGAACATCCCTGCCACACAAACAGAGGTAAGAATAACACTTTCTGTCTCCAGGGCAAGAAACCTACGTTGCTCAGACAAGGTGACCATCATTTGCACTTCTCTCCTGGATCTGTTCTGAAGAAGACAAGACCAAAAAGCAGGCTGTTTTTCTCCTGCTCACCTCTGCCATTCCTTGGCTACCAGCCCAGGTGGGTTTCACATAGTCAAAATGAGTTTTCATAGAGAAAAGCAAAGGAAGGCCCTAATGAACACACAGCTGCCCAGCACTGGAAAATACCCACTGCTGTATGCAAAGCCTCATACCACATTTTTAATTAGATGTGACAGCCCAGGGTTCAAGCATCTGAGGAATTCCAGGCTAGATGAAAAGGGACCGGGCAGAGATCAATAGGGATAGAGAGGCAGTGATAAGGAGAAGGACCTGCTTAATCTTGTTTTTATCTCTGTTTATTTATCCTCTGTCAGCGGTGCTCTCCTGATCAAATACACAGGCATGTAGAATCCAGCGTGCTTACTCCTTGCAACATGACAATAACAACAGAGTCAGTGTTCCCATCCCTGCCTGCCCCAGTGCTGGGCAAACAGGGCCTTCTGCTTGCTGACACACAGCAATTGCTGCCAGTGTTTGCTCATCAGCTCATCAAGGCACTCAGTGCTGCCATGTCTCCTTTCTCTTCCCTTGCAGCTGATAACAAGTGTTGCTCTTCTCTGACAACTTCACATTTGACAACTTGCATAGGGTTAGAAACCAGCAAGATGCTTTCATGAGGTGTTAAGGAACAGAGGTCCTTGGCCATTGCCTCCCAGCACCTCGAGAAGCCCAACTTTTTTCAAGATGTTTTTACAGCACATCTGTTTATTGTTGGTTAAGGTGGAGAAATCACAGTTTGCATCCATACAGAGGCACTGTGCAGAGAAGAGAGCAGGGTGCAAGGGGCCTCCTGGGGCTCCATGGGGAGTACTGCTTGGAAGCAAGCCAGGGCTGGGTACTTGCTCATTAGACCTCCTTGTCAGGGTTAAGTGGGGATTCCGTCTCAGATTTACACCCTTTCTGATGGCTCTGTTGTACGTAACTCCAAATTTGGGCCCTAAATATATTTCTCTGCTCCTTGGGGTTTCATTAGCCTGTTTATACAAATGCAGGGGTGCTGGGCATTCTGAAGAAACTTGTAGCAAAACATGGTTAGGATTTTCATGAAACATGGGGTCTAACATTCCTATCTGCCCATTCCTTCTGCACTGCCTGAATACACAATCAAGCTACACCCCAAGGCAATTGCCTGATTTAGAACGGCTGGGGGTATAGTTAGATTTTTGGAGAGCACACATGCTGTGACTCCTGAGGAAAAATCTGTCTCTAAAGCACAAATATATGGCAGCCCATACTTAGCCATATATTCTCTGAGATATTTCCAGCCCTCCAGGCTTGTTGAACAAACCAAGCAAGGCTATTTTAACATATCGAGTGTATTTCCAGGATGATTTGTCTGCCAAAAGTGTAACATGCCTTGTTTTCCCTACAAGGCTTTTCAACTGAACGCTGCAGGAGGTAAAATACTTCCAGCATTGCCCTAATAACCAGCAATCCCTACCTACAGATTAGCAATTTCTGTAAGGCACTCAACAATATTAATCATAATTACTATTAGCACATGAAAGATTTAACATCTAGTCTATGTCAGCGTAGACAAAAGGTGTTGATGGCATATTTATGTACCTGCATTGGCTGTGACACTACTGGGAAGAAAATACAGCATTTTCACATAGATTAATTTCCTTCTAAAATTAGCTACTCCATTGAAATGCCCAAGCTAAACCATGTCAATTAACATGCTGTGGACTGCAGAGATGGCTCAGGAAGTGAGTGGTCTCCTTTGCATTTTCTAGAGGTTGCTCATTCCTGCTGTTGTCTAGGGAGGAGATCTTAATTGATAGTTTCCCTTGCTTAAATAACTAAACATGTAACAGATTCATCAGGCCAAGGCATTTTTACAAACAATTTGTTAACCCTCTCAGACCCTTTGAGATAAGCAAAGGCTTCACAAGTGTTTTATACCAAGAGAGAAATATTTGCTTTACATGTGTCTGCTGGGGACCCAAGGTGACTTTGAGATGGGACAAGCAAAATGTTTTTGTCTGTCTGTTCAAAATGGGTTACAAAAATCTTCTGTCAGGATCACCAGCCAACAAACAGCACCATGTTTAACAACATAGAGCTCCCATGGTTGCTCTCATAAGTGATATTTGCAAACAACCCAGAGGCAACTATGGTGTTTTCACCTGGGATTGTCCAGGTATCTCAACTACTATCACAATTTTAGGCACACCTTCACGGATTACCTAAGCAATGGGATGTAAATTCACCAAATGTTTTTCACCTTTTAGTTTAGTTTCTTGTTAACTGGCTTTGATGTTTTTTCTGTGTTCACACCTGGAAGAAACTCCAGGTGTCTCCTTCAAATCCTTTCCCTAAGACCTGCCCTTACTTTGACCTTGTCATGACCCATGTAGGTATCAGAGAGCTGTTGACCACTTCTTATCATATCAGTCACAGCTATCTTAATATTTCTTTGCTCTCCAGTGTCTAGTTAGCTATCTCTATCTCCTGCCAAGTAGACAGAAGTACTAAACATCTTAGATGACATTCTGGTACAGATAGTAATTGTGATTTAAAGAGCGTTTGGGGCTTGCAGTGGATTTACAACAGCGGATGGGGTAAAAGCACCATACCTACCTGCTGAGCTACCTATGATCTAAATGGGCTCAGGTGGAACTGCTTTATGCTTTAGCTTTTTCAGACCAAGTTGCCCTTTCTGTAGTCCAAAAACTTCAAATGAAGCAATTAACAGTATTATTTTCCTCTGGTCAGAAGAGAAATACAGGAACTAGAGCAGGCATTGAATCCCAGCACACAGGTTCAGATGTAGTTTTCGTCTCTCGTCCCCTACCAGTTTGAGAATATTTGCACCTGGAGTCACCTAATAGTAAAACAAAGAGGGAAGCTGTGAAATAAAGATAAGAGTTAGGGGTTAGATTCAGAGCTATCATTGTATTTAGATGTGAGTATATAGAGTGGGGAGCTGTGTTGCTTATGCCATTTTCAAGATGAAAGAAAAAAAAGAGGGAAGAGAAAATGAAAAAAAGGATAGTGAAGGAGAAAAAACAAGAAAATATATCTTACAGTATCGTGAAGAATGCAAGGTAAGGGAAGGCACTTTGTTAAATCTTAACTGTAAGTTAATTTTTGGCTGAATTTTCTTTCAAATATTTCTTTAGGCTTCTTAGCCTGCATTTTTCCTTCATTGGAGCAAGCTGTCTCTCAATCTGCTGAAGAAATAAGGCTTTATGACATGTTCATTACAGATGAGTGGGGCACAGAACAGACAAGAGCATGCATGTGGATGGGACAGTCTGGTGACAGATGCAGACTAAAAAGTCATTATGAGCCTTTTGAGAAGTTCTTTGTATTAGTGATGATCTCTTAGAAGTAATGACTGTCCTGTCCTATTTCTCTTGATTTTAGGCAGGCTGCTTTGCATTGTATGTACAGTTTTTTGAGAACTAATTTCCATGTTTTCCTAGGAGGTCACACTCATTCAACTGCCTGTGCAACCAGAGTAAGGGATTTTTATTTAAGACTGCTCATCCAACCTGATGCCCTCAATGAAATTAGAGTTTTATAAGCTAGTTTCTGAAAATCAGAACCTATTTATGATCTCCCATCAAGACTGCATTCACCCACAGCAACAATGATTTCCATCTAAGAAAGGGAGTACCCATCTTCACACTATACCTCCAAGACTGCTGTTCCCAATCCCAGCTTCTGATGAGAGGGGATTGATAGGGTAAGAGGGAATGGCCTCAAGTTGCACCAGGTGAGGTCTAGGTTGCATATTAGAAAAAACAACTTCTCTGAAAGAGTGGTCAGGCATTAGAACAGGCTGCCCAGAGAGATGATGGACTTGCTGTCCCTGGAGGTATTTGGGAAATGTTGAGATACGGAACACAGAGACATGGTTTAGTGGGTAATACTGGTGGTATGTGGACAGATGGACTACACGGTCTGATAGGTCTCTTTCAACTTTAATGATTCTATGATTCTAGACTGGTCAGCACGCTCTCTGATGTTGCCTGGGCAAGGATTGTCACCCTATGCCAGCATCTCTTCATGCAGAAGAAAGCTGATGTAACTGTAAGATGTGGCATCCTATAGTGTATGGTCCACTTGCTGTCATGTGGACACAGCTTTAGAGCACTCCAGAATTGTCCATTGGTAGGCATAAGGAGGTAGATCAGGTACAGGCATTTCTTATTTCAAGAATCTTAAAAAAAAAAAAAAAAAAAAAAAAAAAAAAAAAAAAAGATTTCTCCTACTTCCTCCATTGTGACTGTTACTCTGATGAAATATTTGCTTATGTTTAGATTTGGAGTGTCCAAGATAGAGATTGCTGATAAATTCTTTCTCTACTTAGCACAGTACCTGATAGGCATCAGACATTTATGGGAGAATGCCAGGCACGGATTACACAGATTTAATAAATAATAAATAAAAGTACTGTTGAGGCTGGCTTAATTTTTAATTGCTCACTGTATTTTGAGATGGCTCTCAGACAAGTAAAGCAGCTTTGCCTATTACTGCACTGTGTCTAAAATGAAGGCAATATTTGAAAAACTTGAAATTGAGAGGCCAAGGTACCCAGACATATGAACTGGGCACAGCACTCTGATAGATGATGTTCCAGCAAGAAGACTGATTTTGGGAAAGCAGACTGATACAGAATTTAAGAATTGTACAGTAGAGGTAAGAAAAGATCTGCACAGTATTCAATAAATTTCAAACTCCTTGTGATCCAGATGGTCCCTCTGCTCTCTTACTGATGTGTGATCATTAGCAGGGATGTGTAGCCCATCAGTAAATCAACCTAAATACTTTGTTATAATGATCCTCATTACAGAACATTGATAGATTAACCGTGCTCCATTTCAGTTTATGAGCAAAGCTCTTTGCTCTCTCTGGCAGCATGATTAATGTGAGGTTTGCATACTTAACATTAGAGACCAGTATTTATGGTCTTAAAAACATCAAGAAAAAAGGAAAATGTCTGCTGTGACAGCTCATATAGTACAAGTGTCAAATCTTATCAAGGATTCTCTCATCCATTTTAGCTATCATTTACCAAGCTGACCTGGCAGACCTCAGAGCCTCATTGTAGCATTCTTTGTATGGCAATCCAGTTAAGAGCAAGACACAGGCTAAGTGAGACACAGCTTAACACATTCATATTCTCAATAAAACTGTTACTGTGAAAGAAATCATCAGCAAGACAGGCGAATTCATTCTTCTCTAATGGGAAAAGATTCTCCCTTGCTGTACAAACAAACTGAGCAATGATGCCACTATAGTAGTGGGTGGGTGGAGCAAATTCTGAGTAAGGGTAAGATTGAGGTATGGCCCAGACCAAGTCATCATTAAGCTTTGCAGTGTACAGTTGTTTTCAATGTTTTAATCAAGGGGGATGAAACTTAACAGGGGCTTGCAAAAAAGATCTCGCTGCTATTCAGCTTGAAAGCTTCAAGGAGCACAAACCCAGCTTAAGCTTACTAATTTTTTTTTACGGGATTCAGAATCCAAAATCCTGAGTGAGGGAAGCAGATCAAATAACTCAGTCTGGACATCTTCTTGTGAAGTCAGCCCTCTCAAAAAGACCTGAACTGCCCTCCACCTCCCACACATCAGAGATGTGACTATAATAGGCTCTGCCTGCTTGAGGAGCTGCACTGCTCGGTGGTTGCCATCACAACATGTTTCGGAGATGAGCTAAGAGGCAGCTTGACCTGGATGATTTATTAATACTCTCCTGTAATAGGTGTTACTGAATGACTAATACTGGCCCTATTCAAGGTGGCTAAGCATTCAAAGGCACTTGATCATGCACATAATTACTGATACCTGTCAGTATCATTGGCTTCAAGGAGACGTCAACATGAGTCTAGGGTAAAACACATGCTTAACTGTTTTCATGAATCAAGGCCATCGTTTGATTAAACTACTTGTGATATTTGTGAAAGTACTGACAAATTGCAGAAGTCTCATAGGCATAAATTTGCGTGATTATTTGTTCACAGGTATCAATGACTATCATCCATCTTTATCTGAGCTGGTTCAAAAGGCACGTCTCTTCTCTACTGAAGGTGAGTGTGTACCAGGAGCTCCAATATGCTTCAGTGTCAGTACACATTGCAGTGATTTTAGGCACACAACGGCAGTCAGGTTCTGGGATCATCATTTCTAAACATGCCTTATCACATCTAAAAACAAACTATGTCCAGGATCAGGGTGTGAACCAATAACATACAAAACAATAAACAGGACTAAGTTTGGAAGGAAATTGAGTAACATTTAATAATTCAGTCAGCTTTATATACAGGGCTCTGAACCAAATGAGCAGGCAGCTTTTTAAAGAGGAGACCTTAACTGGCTGCTGAGGAGTCATAGTTCCTGATTTCAAGGAGAGAACATACCAGTGGGACATCGGAAAACACGCAACTTGCATACATAACTTCATGTAGAGATACACTAAGTGGGAGTGAGAACATCTGTAAAAGACAACACTGGGAATTTTAGCATACTGAAGATATCACTATGCCACACAACTTACAGACAAAAGCTGACTCCAAGCAAGAGTCTGAAGGCCTTGGTGTTCCAAATCACTCTCACTATTTGAAGGCCAACATGTTATCTGTTGGGTTTTTTGTTTTTGTTTTTTTAATGATAAAGAGCTCTCAAATTCAGTGGAGACTTCAGTTTAAATCACTGCCTTTAAGTGCCTCTGAGGTCAATGACAGCTCTCCTGAGTTGTGCAGAGATAGAAGCTTACAAAATATCTCTACTTGATGTAAGGGGAAGGACTTACGCAGAGATTTACTGGGGAGAGGACGGGTTTGTGCCACACTTAAAAGAGAACATGCTTCTACGAGATAAATTCATTTTCATGTTTATTTATTTAGAGTAGAAAAAACGGTGCTGCCTAGTAGAGCATATGCTAGGCATAATGAAAGACAAACGTCAGCTTTTGAAGGAAAACACCCATTCATCAAAGGACACAGAAGAACAAACAACTTCTTCATTAAAACACAATTGAAAGGTGGCTTCTTCTCTCTACTCCACCTGCTTTCCCAAGTTGGGGGTTGCATGGGAAACTGCCGCTCACTTCACTTTCTTGTTACTCTCTGTCTTGAAGAAGATGAAAGTCTTTTCTCATCCCAAGAGTTTCTTAAATCTCAGAGATAGAAAAAAAAAAAAAATAATAAACAGTGGTCCACAGTACTTCAACAGCTTTTTCTTCACTGTTTTGGAGATGGCAGCATTCGCATTCAGTCCAGCCCTGTTGTGACAGATCCCAGCTGAAGGATAGAGTACATACCTGCTAGGCATTCTGTGCTCTTAACGAGTCCTTTTGGTAGGTGTTGGAAGCTGGTAATACGATACATCCCCAAGATCCTACTAAATAGGAGGAAGCAATCAAAATCTTCTAAATTTTCCCAGGATGGAAAAGCAATTTCCTCCTCCAGCTGGAAGAATGGGGGAGATTGAAAGGTCTCAGGGAAAGTAATTATGCCCCTTTGATGAGTCCATCAGGAAGCCAAGACTGGTTCATTGGCGTGAATAAATATTTTCATCTTTGACCTAACTGTCTGCGTAAATCTAACAAAAAGAAATCACCAACTTAATGTCCCTAGTGTCTATACTCCTATGTGTGATGCTGATTAGTTTTGTGAAGTGTCACAGGGATATATGGAGAAAAATAAGTAATGAGGAAAAAAATAAGAACAATAGCCAACTCATATAGTTGATATCTCAGATAAATCCATCCAGGTCTGGGCTCTGGCTGGTTTACGTTGTTTCCTACCTCTTTCTCTGCTTCTTCTGGCCACTCCTCTGTGAGGTTTTTGATTTATGTCTGTAATAATATCAGTTGTCTACATCTCTGGAAGCTGCAATTAATTAATTTTTAAAAAGATGAAATAGGACAGAGAAGTACAAGCACTGCTATAGTTGTCCCTTGAATGGTCTTTTAGCATAGCAACAGACATGAAAGCTAGAGATTAGAAAATGATTCAATCACTGCTTGATTTTTGCAAACTTTTAATATGAAATCTGACTTCAGTTCTTTAAAACAGAGGGTCAGCTGAGCCCAAAAAGATCGTGTTTACAGTTCACAGTTATCAGCAATAACTTGCTGCTTAAAAAACAAGGGAGACTTTGAGACTCCTCTTAAAGTGCAGATTAGATATAAATAGTAATGAGTAAAAGAAATTCTGCTTTGCACTTGAAATCTGAAAACTGGACCCAAGAAGGAACAATACAGCTTCAATCCAGGAACACCTTGTAAAACCAAAGCCTAGAAAAATGTAAGTAGTTAAAATTACTCACCATCCTGATCACATAACATTGGTGTTGACTGTTCTTTGGATGTAACTGGAAACTTATTAATGATGATCCACTTTAACTGGGGATTTTCTTAACCTATAAAGTTCAAGTAGCTGTTTCTTCTCCCCAAACCACTGATCTGGCTTTGCTGTCTTTGAAACTAAATAGACCCCTTGTGCAAGTGACCTTATTGACAACACTCAGAACACAGGCTTTTATTTTCAAAATGTTAGCAAGCAGACACCCAGGTTTAACTTGTGACCTATTAATATATCTAGCTGGGACATAGCAAGGCCACAGGCATCTCAAATTGGACATTCGTTTGAATAACATACTACTTTGTGCCCAAGTACAGCCCAACCCAAGGAGTTTTGTGGGCCAGGAGAGAGAGGCAACATAAGCTGAACCACCTGGGGAAGAACTGGGACAGGAGAAGGCAGAATTCTCAGTCTTTCTTTCCTATTTTTTTTTTCTGGTTTTGATCCAGGAAAGAGTAACCTGGATGAATCCTTCAGCTGTACTGGCTCAGCTGTACTGGCCATTGTGTGCAGGGCTATTAGCTCACACCTTTTCATCCATATGAAAAATAGCAACAGCCCATTCCACACCTCTCCTTCCATCTCTCTTCAGGTTGTTTGCTGGTCTCCCAGTATGCTGCTAAGGAGAGGAAAGAAATAGCAGCTTTTATAATTAAGAATAAGTGTACTCACATAAGAAAAGGTTACTGCACTTACCTTTTCTTCCATGTCCTATAGCAGTTATATAGGATCTGTACCTGGATGTACATCAGTCAACTTTCATGCTACTCATAATTATGTCACCTTACATATCTGAGGTTTCATAAAGCTTGTGCAAACAGTGACTGAGTGAGTGGAAAACATCTGACTTAGCTTCAGCAACCAAAAGTCTTGACATTTGGTCTAAAAGATCAATGATCAATGATCAATGGAAAGTAAGACATTTTCCAATAGATGTTAGCTTCCAGATCTCTGAGGGTGGCGTGAAAGTGCCAATCTCTTTCTAATAAATAAAAAATGCCAGAGATCAAATCTCTTCCAAGAGCAGATTTTTTTATTATTGTCATATTTTGGGAGGATAACCTCACCAGGGTTAGCTACACTGCTAGAAAATGCATTCTCTCATACCTGCTCCTACCAGCCCATTGCCAAGGGCTACCTCCCAGCCCCATCTGAAGGGCAGATAATGTGAAAGCCACATTGACCACCTCTAGATAAATTAGCCACGGCAGCTGATCCAGCCCTTTGAATTCGGCTCTGCTAATATGGCTTATCTTGCTGAAGTGACAGGCAATATTTACATGCTCCACTCTGCTGGTAGAAGCCAGGGCATAGCAATAGCACAGAAATAGAGACATGATTAGTCAGGAATAGGAATTTTTTCCAGAGACATAGCTGGGGCCAGAAACAGTGTTGGATAACAGGATAGAGTAGAAGACTTCCACTTTTTTTCTTAGTTTATCAAAAACTAAAAGCTATTGCAAATCCTCAAATGATTTGAGGATTAAAGCTTGTCTGCTTTAGTGTTCTGATTTTCTTGTCCCAAGCAAAATGAAAATGGCAATCCTAGATGAAACTAAGCAGTCAAAATACTCAGAGATCTGTGCATATAAGCACATACCTAGTTTTCAAAGTAAGCCATGAAGTTCCGTTGCTTGGAAAAAAGACTAACACATCAGGCAAAGCAAATGCAGTGGTTGAGAAAGCCACTTAAAGGCAAATAAATGAATGAGAAAGATCCTAGGAAGCAAATAATACACTAAAATTTACTTCATTGTAAAGAACAGGGTATCAGAGGTCACCATTTCTGCTACTAGTCAGGAGTCCTGCACATGGAGCACAGAACTGAGATGGCTGAATGGTACTTACACTGCATTGCACCTGGATCCGACTCTAGAAGAAAAACTGGGTACATGCTAAAATCAGTGTAGGTGAAGCTACTGTTCGAGGATTTTCTTCTTGCTGCAAGTTATCATCTCCTCTGTCATGTCCACCTGATTGTTATCCCAAGTTTAAAATGGGTCAGTAAAAGTCCAAGAGAAATCAAGAACTGATCATTTACCTCCAATACATGATGTGGTTCTTGGAGGAAAAGGCCTAATTCATGTTTACCTTTCTGAATCACCCTGCTCCCTTTGCTCCCTAGGTGTCAGCAGACTAGAGGAGGTATTGTGAAATATTTCCAAAGCCAAGTGGAGCAGAGATGAAAGGTGGGCAAGTTCACAAAAATTTTGGATCATATTTCTCACTGGAGCTGAGCAGCTGAGATCTGGCCATTACAGTTGAAGAAAGAAAAGATTCAAGGATTTATGTGGTGTTTTAGCAATCTAAGAACTGCCTTCTTCTAGAAGAATGCTGTATGAAAATATTTAGCTCACTTAGTCAAGTATGTCTTGTTCTTTGTTACTCCTGTACAATAGAAAAAGTGACATGCTCCCAAAGAACCTGTTGTGCTCACAGCATGGCTTTAGTGCTATGACTCAAAATGAAAGACTCCCCAAGTGCTGATTCCCTCACTAATGAAGGTTAAACTCATTACAGGTGAGCCAAGCTTGAAACAGCAGGCCCAGACTTTCTCCTGCAGGGCACAGCAGATGTATCCCCACCAGTGAACCCAAGCATGCCAGCCCCAGTAGCAGTTTTGCAGGTGGCTTTCCCATCCTGGAGGCCAGGAGAGGCAAGATGTGGGCTGCTTTTTGCCAGCTGGTGGTAGGGCCTGGAAATGCTCCCAAACACATCAATCACCAAAGATAAAAGTAACCAAAGACTTCAGCATGCTGCCAGTTCCTCAGTTCAAGGTAGGCTACTGAAAGCTATAGACCTGTAGTTTAGGTATCCCTTCTACCCTCTCTGAGCAGCCTAGCAGCTGTGGAATTTCACCTGGACAGGGCATGAGGACCAACTTCTCTGCAGATTTCCCTTATCCACCTTCCTTCTTGATAGAAGAAAATCTACCTTTTCATTAAGTTTTATAGGTAGATCTCTTCTATCAGGAATAGGACACAATTTGAAGATTAAGAAAATAATTAGGTACTCACATAGTGAGAATCTATCATGTGGAGCCTTCTAATCTCCTACAGAAACAGTTAAAATATACAGAGTGATTGAGCATCATAATCATAGATGTTTATTGACCTTTGAGATGCTGTGGAGCATCAGACATCTGTCCAGGGTTGGCACAGGCCACTGAGATGCATATTCCAAGAGGACAAAAAGTCCCATGCAGCCTTGTACAAGCTACTGAGGCACCATGCAGTTGAGAATTGTGCCTCTATTCCATGCTTTGACACTTAATTTTTGTGTTCTAACCTAGGTGCTAAATCCCACCCCAGCAGTCTGGTGAATCCAACCTGGTATTTCAACACGTGGGATGCATGTCACATGGACATAATATATGCATAATATAATTCCAATGAGAATATAACACTTCTATATCCCAGTTTAGAGAAACTCCACTTCACTCCTCTTTGACTCTGGAGTGGAGGTGATGCCATGTATTTTTAAAGATCATAGAATTGTTTGAGTTGGAAAGAACCCTTATAAGTCATCTAGTCTAACTCCCCTGCAATGGACAGGGATACCTACCGTTGGATCAGGGTGCTCAGAACTCTGTCCAGACTGACTTTGCATGTCTGTAGGGATGGGGCATCTACCATCTCTCTGTTCAATTCTTGTTGCCTTGCAGCCTTACTATTCTTGTTGTAAAAAAATTTCTTCTTTAATTCCAATCTAAATCTCTCCTATTAGTTTGAAACCATTTCCCCTTGTCCTATAACATCCTCATATTTCCTGCAGTCCCTCTACATGCTTTTTTCTCTGCACAGTTAAACCTTGTTATCTTGTAGAGTTGTCCTAGAATGCGTGTGACACTGCTAAAACACTTCAAAGAAACTTATCAAAGCCCATTTGCATAAATGTAAACTTCAGAAAAGACAACAACAAAATATTGTGAAAAATGTATGCCCTTGAGGAGAGAGAAACTCTGAATTCAGTGAGTGTGTGTGGTAGGGTAAGCGATGGCTGAGTTTTCTCCTGCAAACAATGGGTCTTTTTGGAGCAATTTTCTGCAAGTTGAACATAGTTTTCTTCCTCTTTCTGAGTCTGCAAGCCCAAATATGTCAAAATCTCAATATTATTTCTGTCATTGCTCAAAATAATCAATTCAAAGAAACAAACAATGAAAACAATTTAGTAACGGCAAGGCACCTTGGAAAGGCTTCTAATAGATAAAACTTCATGGTTAAACTGTCTGCACATGTCTGTTTATTTTATTTTATTTTATTTTATTTTATTTTATTTTATTTTATTTTATTTTTTCCTGAGGTTTTAGTTCTCTCTCACACAGGAATATCATGTGTTAAAGGGCTGTCAGACTGTATGTTTTCAAATGAAAAGGAAGAATGGTATTTGTAACATCTAATGAGAACTGACATCATATTGTATTACGGTTTTTCATATTATCAATATTATTGTACTACAACATACATGCACACATTAGATTAGGGTTGCTTTAATTTCAGCAAAAGTCTACCTATTTCAAATATCTCAGGCTAGTTTTACAAAATAGAACAATTGTTTAAAACTTTCTTCATTGTTTTGAAATGAAGTAACTATGTCAAACTGCCTTCACAGGGCACAGGATTTTTCCCTTGTCATCTCTGTAGCACTTTGAGCTGTTACAAACAAAAAGGTTCATTGCTATTTTGACTTAAAACTGCATTATTTTGTATGAGTTACTTCCTCCAGGTAGATTAATATTAATGCCAGAACAACTATGAAGACATGCTGTCTATGACATGAGAGCAACAAGGGTGGCATTTTTCAGATACTTCCCATATGGGTACCTCAAACCACTTCACAGATCGCATAATCACTGTCTTTGCTTATCAATGAGAGCATTAGAGTAATAGTAGATTGATGATTTGTCTTATTAGATAAGGTTGATAAAGCAATGCTAGAGTCTACACTTCCTTAGGGCTCATTCCACTCCTTAGTGTTTGGCCTTCTTCCTTTTACTGTATCACAATATCCACAAACACACAGAGAAAGGTGCCCGCTCTGCAAACCCTTGGTCACTTGTATGTAATTTTCTCTTCCCATCATGGCAACGTGAAGCCTTCCTGAGTTGGTAAGAAACACATCTTTTTTTCCACCACTTGTGATGTTATGTTTTACTTTGTCCATTCAAAGAGAGGTTCAACTCACTCATTTCCAGTATAAAGTTTAATATACACAACAGGCCTGAGTTCATAAAGTCAGAAATGTATGGAATGAGACCAGAACCATTTCAAAAACGTGAAAAATATACATTCAATTATAAGTGGATCAAGATGATTTATTTGTGCAGTAGTGTTGAGAATATATGTTGAAAAATATTGCAGTATAGTTCATCTTGCTGCTAGAGGTGAATCTGAGTCACCATGCTTGGATCTCAGTCTGAACTTTCCCAGAACTTGAGAGGAAGCCTTTAGATCTCACTGGGAAACACTAACTTCAGCATGTTAAGATTTTATTTATTTATTTCTAGGGTTTTTCTACCTGGAAACATCATGAATGTCAATCTATGCAGTCTCCTGCTGGGGCTTCTATCTAGTCTCAGTGCAGTAATGCTTCTGACTCTTTGTTTTGTTGAACCAGGAAGGCTGGAAGGACATTAAAGAATTGGTTTCTTGTCCTACAGAAAGATGACTTGACTCTCCATCACCTCTTTTCATGTCTAGCCAGATACCAATAGCCTACAGCCCCTGGAAGATCTTCTTAACATCCCAGTCATTGCTGGAGTGGTCATTCAGACTCTGGAGCAAGAGGGAACCTACCTTTTTTGAGAGAACTAGTCCAGATGTTCTCAAAATCTCTTCAGACTCCTCCAGCTGAGCCAACATTCCTCTCAGCAGATAAGCTTGGCCACTCGGTTCATTCTCCAGATGACTTCATCTTCTCTGACTGTGGCCACTTCCCTGTCTCCCATTTCTGCATGTTCGAACATGCAATCTAATAATCTGAAAGACAACCTGTAATGCTGTAAAGCAAGCTGCTCTTCTCATTTCCAGCTGCCAGGCATTTCCTCCATCAGGCACAGTCATAGAGTGCCAGATAGCTACCAGGAGGAATTAGTCATCAAGTAACATTTGCTTTGGCTTAGCATACATTTGTTTAAATGTTAAAATCTCAGCCTGTTCTTTATTCTAACATGTTTTGTCATTTGCCTATAACCACCTCCAGTATGCTTTGTAGCAGCTTCCTTAGGACTCTAGGAAAAATGTCTCAGTGTGCACTCTGTTCCGGGCCTTTGCGTGGTGTATGAGCATGAGTCCAGGACCCAGTTAATGAAGGAGGCTCATACCATGTGGGCTCTGCTGAGTGAATTCAGTGGAGTATGCCCTAAATCATGTGCAAACACAGCATTTGTAAGCTATAGTTTCTGCTGAGTCTATGACAGCATGGTGCCAAGAGTAATGTGGAATTTCAAGATAGCCTTGTGTATATAATAAATTACTGCAATCAGTGAATTGTTGACCATGGGAGTCTTTTAAATCCTGCCATGATTTTGCCATTTAGAAGAAGCTCCTGCTTCACATCATGATGAACAAGAGATCATTTAGAGCAGTGAAAAGCAAAACTTTGTCTACAGAACAAGCCTTAGCCTGGCATGAAGGTAACGTTATGAAATGCAGGAGCCCAACATACAAACTGCCTGATTTGATCGAAGGTGTATAAACTAATCCCATGTGTTTTCTGCCTTATCCTTAACTACTAGATCATTGGGAGAATACAATGCATGAGCTATTCTGCTTGTGTTATAAGTTACCAAATGTGTACTAGACAAGAGACAATCTGCTTCCAAATCACAGAAATAAATCTATTCTAGGATAGGTAAAAATTCAACCCTTTTCCATCTGACCCCAAATTCTATTTTTGTAAGAATTTGTATATTTCTACAAAAAGCTTCAGCAATCCGGTGTCTTCATACAGGAGATATGAAGCTATTCAGCAAGCACTACTAAAAAATGTTAAATGTAAGTAAACTGCTATTGTCAGCACTCGGGACTTCAATATTTCATCTTCTGTCTGCCCATATTTTTATTTAAACAGTACTTTTTCAAGATGTGGAATATTGTGGCTAGATTCTCATCTGTTATGTTTTCTTCCACCTTTAAAAGTAGAGTGGTGTTTCAGAGAAAACAGCGTTTTGGCTTTTCTAACTACTATAACTGGAGGGCAGTAAAAAAAAATTAAAAGAAGAGAAAGCATTTTCAATCTCTTGATCATGTAGGCACAATGATCATTAGATCAAAATGATGGCATCACTGTGATAATTGCTGCTATTGGAGAGCATGTCTTTTAAGATTCTGCTTTCTCTAGCAAGTGCCTTGTCACAGCAAGGAGTGAGTTGGTAGAATGAGCAGATGGTGCTAAAGACTCAACCCGCACTTCTCTGTGTTTCAGGAAACTTTGATTTGGACCAGTTCTAGTCTGTGCCCGAGCACTCATCTTGCTTTGGCTACTGAAGTGCTTGAAGTGTGTTTCTGACCCACAGCTTGCCAAGCCATGCCCAGCATTTATGCAGAGTACAGCTCATCACCAGGGCTATATCAGAGCTATGACACATGAAGGTTGAGGCAACATTTTGTGCTGTCTCCAGTGTGGCATCTGCTCTTTTTTGCTTTTTCTGCATTTCTGTTGATTTTACTTCTTGTGTTTCTTGAAAGCCCTGCCAGTGTGTCCCAGCTGCCATAATTCTTTGCAATTTGGAGGCAGAGAAAGCTCCAGGAAAACTATGACCTGTGGGGTGGGTGCCTAGGAATGTCCTCCAGGTCAGTAGGCTGAGCCATACTGCTGTGTTACGGCAACAGAAGGCCAGGAGTTTTTCTTATGAAACCCAGAGATTGACTGAGCTGTGAGAAGCAGCTGGTTTTGTTCAATGCCAATGAATATTGCACAGAAAAGGGTTCCTGAGTCTCAGATGAGCATCTTTCAGTTGTTTGTTTTTTTTTTAATAACTGCAACCTCAGCTACATAAGCATAAATGAAAAATGCCAATGTCTGCCTATCCTATAAATAAATAAACAATAAAATTAAAACCAACCTCAATATACACAACAAAGACCAATCATGGGATGTTTCTCTGTAAAACTTACACGCTGCCATAACTTCAGGCTAAACAAGTCTGAACCAAGAAGGGTTTTGTCCCAGATCTGTATATTTTATGGGAAGCTGATGCTTGTTTTCCATGGGAAACTAATTTTTCCAAAGGACAGTTTCAGCTTGGCGGCTCAATACTGTGCTGCTGTGACAAGCTGCTCTTTTAGCAGCGCTGACAGATTTTTGAGAAATATTTATTTTCTCAACTAAGCTATGAGGCCAATGACAGGTACATTCTGGAATGAAACAGAATGCAGGGAAGCACTCAAGAAAATATGGAATTTGGAGCACAGCTTTTTACCAACGTAGCCAGATAGGACACAGGTTGAAGTCATCTTTGTGTAGCTCTCAGCAAAAAGGCATTAATTATGTGGTAGTTCAAGTTTGTTCACCAAATTAAAGAACCCAAGTGGAATTTTTTGTCAGGTAGACTCAAAATTTCGGGGATTTTTTTTTGTTTTCTTTCTTTTTTTCTCCTGCCAATATGTAAGATATAAATCATCCTGCTTGATTCAGACCTTCATTTTTAGGCTAAAAACAAGAAATAAATCAAATGAAAAATATGTTCCATTTCCAATTCTGACCTTGATGAGGAAGAAAACTTGACGCTAGTGAAAAACTGTTTCTGTTTAGTTCTTAACCAGTGATACTTCTGAAGTTTTAGTGCATGTTAAGAGAAAGCATCAAGCAGAACAAGATCCAAAAGGCACAGACACGGAGTTTTCTCCAAGTTAAATGCCGTCTGGAACTAATGTGATGCCTTTCTTATTCATTCAGGTAAGAAATCAGACATGTGAGCCTGGACATCTATTCAAAGCAGTGCCTAAAAAATGGATTTCTCACATGAATCAGGCCACAAGTACCCGTAGCACATACAATGTTGTTTTGATTCCTTGCCTATCATGTGACCCTAGCCAGTGTCAGCTGTGGTGATGCTGTCTGGCACATGATGTCTAGCAATTACCTTTTTTACAGAGGACTTCCAAATGGATGGTTATCAATCACCGAAAGCTGCACAGAATAAACAGAAAAGGGACCTGTAGGGTTACTGGTGAGAAAGTTCACTTTGGGATATCAGCTTGTCCTAAATCCCTTCTCATACACCATCAGTGACCTGAATCATCATTTTCCTCCAAAATTCTTCCTGGTGGCTGGAAACTGGCATTTACTCTCTTCTTGCTTTTTTTACTGAACAGTTTGCACACAAATGTCTATGTGGGCAAAATAGAATAATCACATCCAGTGTTACACTTTCTACATGTATTTTGGATTATTTCAGCACTGAAAAGAGTTCATGCATAACCACAAACACCTAGAGAGCAGAATTCAAGAGATATCCAAAGAAGATGACTTTCCAGAAACTGAGCTGACTTTTGAATTATTGGCTTTTAAGATTACACTTTGCTTTAAAAAAGAAAACTTTCACAACCTTTCTATGTGAATGAATATTTATAAAAAAACAGCTCTCTAGTTTTCTCTACTTCTAATTGTCCTTACATTTCTAGAAGTTGTGCAAAAAGCTGTCACTTGTCAAAATGGGCAAACACGAATGGGATAGACAACAAGGTCAGACAATTTTAACACATAAAGCACTCACCACAGCAAGCAGTATCTTGTAAACTGGTTCATATCCCACTGTTCTGACTTCATACTGACATAATTTGGAAGGTCACATAAGCACATTGGAAAAACAATGAAGCCAATGGTTGAACACAGTGTAAAGTTTTACATGAAACATTGATTATGAGCAGCCAATGGCTGGCTCTTGTGTTCTGCCAATAAGATACCTGGAAGCAATTGACTTCATTGAGAGATTAAAACATTCATCACCACTCAGGAAGCCTAATATGCATGAAATAGTCAAGCTTTCTATTGGTAAGAGTACAAAAACATTTGCAAGAATGCCCCTATGCCTTTCAAAGTAAGGTAGGACCCTTGTAACTGAGACAAAATAATCCACCCTGTAAAGTCAGCAAAATGGTCCTTTGCAAACTTTCTCCCAAATAGTAGTCTGGTGGGTAGTGTCTAAGCGAGGCTGGAATGCTTCAGGAGCCATTCCCAGCAGATGGCTGGTCACAGGACCACGGATGTTACCAAACATTTTTGTGTTATTGGTTTAGGCAAAGCTTCAGCATAAAAATTTCCCAGTGACATAGGAACTTGATGAGGATCCCAGGGTGCTAGAAGCGTAAAATACATTTTCTACAGATTGATTTCTGCACTTTCTCCAAGCTTGTCTGGTTGTACCAGGAAACATGGCAGGTTGTCCTAAGTTAAAACATAATATTACTGTTAGAGTGAGCCCTTGGGAGCCCTGAAGTGCACAGCACTCTGCAAATACATTACCAAAAAAAGCCCTCCCCCAAGTACGTGTAACAGGAAGAGAATAAGAACCAACTGGGGTGTAGATGGAAGGAAACAATGCAATGTTCCTGGGCAGCACAGCAGGAGATGACTCAGCTGTAAGCGCTGCTGCGTTTTTTAAAGGCATGATTGGGAGTTTTAGAAAGTGTGAAGAGGCATTTTCACATCTGGGCAACAGTATCAAGATGCTGCAGATCAATCTTCACCCATTCTGCCCAGTGAAGCAAAGCATGCTGAGGGAAGACCTGCTAATGCAAAACCCATCTCTCCTCCAAACGGCAACTGTCAAGACACCTCTCCTGGGACTCCCTGTTCCTCGTCTTTCCCTTCATTTTATAGCAGATGTTTCACGTTTACACATATTTTTCCTATCCTGGCAGCTCTGCAAACTCACAGCTGGATTTGTTCCCTCTTTGCCTCATCACCATCAGCAAAGGAAGCCAAATACTCATCATTATATGCAACCTCATGATGTCCAAATTCAGCTCTTTTTGACACTTTTGCAACTCTATTAATTCAGGTGGTCTTAGGCAAGTCCAGAAAACTAAAAATGTCTCTCAGAGCATAGTCATGACTCAGAGTATTTGAGACGAGAAGACTCATAGCCACAGTTCTTGGAAATAGGTAATGAGATCTATGGCTGTTTATTTTAATTATATCTCTAACACATTTGCAGAGCAAGGCAAATATTTCATTTTCAAAATCTTACTGCTTTTAAGCCAACTTCATCATCTTTGAAGCCCAGCTCTGAGCTTTTTATAGTTTAATAGAAACTTGAGAACCTTTGAAGTTGTGAATTTTACTGTCTCAGGAACCATCTCAGAAGCCCCAGACTCAGATAAATGTCTGTGACCTGGCAGCAGTAGAGTTAGACTCACTGAAGCCCAAATCTCCACCATGGGAAGGAGTCATATTTACTCAGAAATATTTCAAAGTACAAAAGCATTCTAGATCAGCTGTCTGGTTGGAGAAAATTAATCTGCAACTAATTGTTTCCTTAGGATTTTCATCATTGTTCACTACAAAGAGTTTCAGTTTTCCCATTTCTTTGCTGAGGAGCAGTAAATACAGCTGCGAGACTTTGCTGAAATCGGTATCAACCTCAGTGCCTTCCACAGGGCTATGGTGCTTAAAACAAACAAATAAGCAAAGAAAACAAACATATATCAAAAAACCCACCAGAAACAAAAACAAAAACAAAAAACAACACACCACCATAATAAATATTGCAAAGGATGTCCCAAAGCCTTGAGTAAGTCAGTTCCACTTCCTCCACTGCAAGGACAAATGACCATGTTTCTTGCACATTTTGAGATATTTCTAGCAGATATTATTCCAGAGCAGTTACCTTTGTTGTGTAGCTTCTTCTGCCAAGGTTGACAGCATGGATGAACTCCATCACAAAGAGAAATCTTGTATTCCTTGTGCATTTTTGCAACTTTGCTCTTCACCTCCAGATATTCCCTCCTTTCTCTCATTCTCTTCTCCTTCTTTTACTCAAGAATTTGTGATGTTGTTTATCCTGAATAAATAAGGAATAATATTACATGCAGCTTTCCAAAAGGTGTGCATTTTTTTTTGTCCACTTCTTTTTTTTTATGTCCACATCTCCTGTATGAGGAAAGACTGAGTAACCTGAGTCTGTTCAACCTGGGGAAAAGAAGACTGAGAGGGAATCTGATATATAATTTATATATATCTAAAGGGAGGTGGGAGGCAAATGGATGTGGCCAGGCTCTCCAGTATGTAGCAATAGGACAAGAAGCAATGGCCCGAGACTTGAACATAGGAAGTTCTGTACTAACACACTGAAGAACTTCTTTACAGTAAGGGTGACAGAGCACTGGAACAGGTTGCCCAGAGGGGTTGTGGAGTCGTCTTCTGTGGAGACATTCAAGACTCATCTGGATGCCTACCTGTGTGACCTACCTGCTTTAGTACCTGCTTTAGTAGGAGGGTTGGTTTTGATGATTTCTTGGGATTCCTTCCAACGCCTGTGATTCTGTGGTTCTGTGGTTCTTCATAGAATCAGAGAATAATTTTAGTTGGAAGAGTCCTTTAAAGGCCAGATGTTCCAGCTCCCTTACAGTGAATAGCTCAGGTTGAATGACGAATTCAAAAGAATACCTACCAGGAGTAGGACGGAGAGAGAGCTCTGGGCAAGAAGGAGCTGTGAAGGCAGGTAAAATGCACCAAAGAAGCACAGGAACAGGATAGTTCTTCCTCAGCACACAGAGTTTTCCCCTCCTTGGGGAACAACATGGGTCAAACACTATAGCTCAATCTATTATTGAATCATGAAAGAAAAGAAAAGGTCATCATGGTAAGCAGTGACACAGTGGAAGGTCTAAAGATTTGCCTTTGAGTTCTCTCTTGAAACCTTCTTACACTCTCCCTAAAAAAACACCAAAGTGTTCAAAGAGATTTCACCCATGGAAAAAGAATGGAAATCAGATGAACAACAACAAACTCAGGTCAATAATATGCAAACTAAAGGTGAAAGGATTTCTCTCCACCCAGAGAGAAATGTTGGGTTGCTGCTTCTGCAGCAGCTGACCGTGCTACTGTGTCTCATTTAGGATGTAGGCAAGGTTGTGCTCACTCCGAATTATATGACAAGTCAATGTTTTTTAGAAGAAAGAAAGAAAGGCAAGACTGGAACATAACTACCTCCTGCTGAAATACTGGCTGACATAAAGATTATCTCTTCTTCAGGTTAGAAATAAAGTTGGCATGAAAAGTTAAAAATACAAGACTTTAATTTGACTTCATAGTATCATAATAAAAGTGCATGTTTTTTTGTCAGAAAAGACAAAAAGCTCTCCACCATGTAGATATAAATTTTATGCTGAATTTTATGTGTAAGAACCTATTTTGTTATTTACTTTTTTTCCCCAACTCTCCATTTTACTTTTATTCCAAAATAAGTGGCATGTTTGATATAAAATAATGCATTGATTTCTTCTGAATTTAATCCGGGATGCAGGGTGCCTTCACCTGGTTTCCTCCCAATCTCCCTTAAAGCCCAATAAATCTGTGACTATTTCCTTGCTGAAGTCTCAGGGGATATAGAATTACTTCACAACACCTCGAGCCCAGAGCCCTCAGCATGGCTGATGTAGAGACAAGATTAGAAGGAAGCTGCTGAAATTGGGATATGAAACAAAAATAATCCCCTGGAAAAGAGCAAAGCACAATGACAAAAGCAAATCCTTATTGCAATTACATCATGATCATTTAAGCGTTAGAAGAAGGAAGGAGAGAAGGAGGGAAGGAGGGAAGAAGGGAAGAGAGGAAAGGAGGAAGGGAGGAAGAGAGGAAAGGAGGAAGGGAGGAAGGGAGGAAGGAAGGGAGGGAGGAAGGGAGGAAGGAAGGGAGGGAGGAAGGGAGGAAGGGAGGGAGGAAGGAAGGGAGGAAGGAAGGGAGAAAACCAAACCACAACAATGATTTTCTGTGCATTTGCCTCTGCCAGTTGTTAAAACAGTAGCAAGTGTCATATGTTTCCAGTTGTAGCTCATCATTAACAAAAACACATGGTGGGGATGAGTTGACAATTGGACTAGATAATCTTAGTGGTCTTAATGATTCTATGATTCCATGATTCTACAATTCATTTGATAAGGTCATGGGCCAATGTAGTTTAGTTTTATCATAGTACAGTCAGTAGTTCCTTGCTTTTCCTGTAAAGGGATAAAGTATGCTTCTTTTTTGCTTCACTTTAATTTTATATAGTTCTATTTTTAAAAAGCCACTTACAGTCCCTATGTTGCTATTTTACTGCTTGATCCATGTCATATTAAACTCCATGTTCACGTAAATTTTATTGAGCATTGTATTACTGCTGGCTTTGAAGAACAGTTTCATATGTACACATAGGTTCAGTCTAAAGGAAACAACAGATTGCTCTGGTTGCCACTTAACATAATGCATAGTTCTATGACTGTGATACACAGCATGGTGTGAAGGATTTCAGTCACCAACACTGTAAGAATAGACTTCTGCCACTCCTTGTCCCCAGCAAGGGAGAAATAAAAGCAACATGTTTGGCCACTATTTCATTTGTATTCACCTGAGGATCAAAGTGCAGTTGCATAGATCCAGTGCCTCTGCAAAACCACCTGTTCCAGTTCCCCCATGCAGGGAATTTCCATGGGCAGAGACTGTTACTTGTAGATTTTTTTCTGCATACAGCAAGAGATATGGAGATTACGGCCACCCTATAGTATGTGGCAGAAGCTCTCATGTACTTTTCCTAATGTCCCTGTTTTTAAAAGCTTATTCCCTGTATATTTTTGCAGACAGATCCTTAATGGGATTCTGAGGTGGGAAGGTTTCTGTGGTATGCTGATGCTTCAGACTCATCAGGATTGTGAAACTTGAAAGGGTTGGGTGGTCTTTGGTGGCACAGGAATTGTTCCACAAATATCAGAATCCACCCCATCATCACTGAATATCCTACAGTTACATCAGTGGCTATATCACATTAGGGACTCTTCAGACATTCCAGTGTCTCACCTCATTCCAAGATGATACAGATTTCACATGGCCCAGGAACCCCCTTGCTAGTCTTAGCTCTGCTGGTCTTTCTTCCAAGTGGAACAAAATTCTCTTAACAGAATGAAGGCAAATTGCTCAATTTGTGCATGTCCCTATCAAAACGACTTTCTCTTCCATCCTTGTAGTTTTAAAGCAAGATTTGTAGACATGTCACTACAATTTAATGATCTCTCTCCTTTCTGCTGAGTGCTTCTAGCATTACAGAAGCTAAACCATTAAAATATGTGTTTCTGTCACAGCATGGACACTTGGCTCTAAGTATTACTTAAAAGACACGGGTAAACACAGGAAAAGACATCCCGGCAGGAGGGAAGTGATTGTGGGGACAGTATGTTCTGACAGCAATTCAAAATTACCAGTAGGCTGCAGAGTAGGAAGTCACATAAAACAAGTTGTTTTATTTAAATAGCCAGCAGGTCTCAGCCCAGAGAACAATAGTGTCTGCTCCTACAGATGGTGCCATGCTCTTGCTGGGAACTTCATTTGGTCAAGCTGATAAAGGCAAGGAAAAAGCAGATAACATCGCAGGGGGATGCACTGGGATGAGTGGTTGGCCCCGATTCTCCTTTTGCACTCAGCAGAGAAAGTCACATAAGGTGAGCAACGATGTTCCACAGTGAAGCTGGCAAGCAGCAAGACATGCCTGGGCCTTTCCAGCCCTGTGGTGGTTTACATTTTTTCTTTAAACACCTGTGAGTTTCTCAGGTCACAGTTATAGTCATGTTGGGTTGGAAGGGGGATGTGGCACAGATATTGGAAAGGGCAACAAAGCAACAATGGGGACCTCCCCTGATCCACAACAGGAGTACAAAAATGGCACAGCAGTAAATGGCCAAGAAGAGGTGTTCCTACAGAAGGGAAGGGCTATTGTGTTTTAAATACACCTCTTTCTTGTGGTCTTATTATTTCTTTGTGAGTCCTATCTTTGTGGGATCTCCATCTCGTTTCTGCTCCTGCATCTCTCTGCACTCTCTGTGGGCAGCCCACAGCACTTACCTCTTCCTCTGCAAAGAATGACAATTTGGAAAAAAAATAAGCCACAAAATTCTGGCTTTAGGGATGGTTCAAGGCAACAGGTGAAATTTTGCTGTGTTTAAAATAGGTTGAATAATGTGAAAGTGATTCCCATTTCACAACATTTATAGGCATGAATTTAACATACCGCCATTACTTGCAGATTATTGATGTTGCTGAGAAATTTCTTATTTGCTCCAACGGGTCCACATCTCCCACAGAGATACCAGGGCTATATACAAGAGGCATATATATCTCATCTCTTCTTTCTATTCATCTCTTGCAACACACTGAGCGAAAGTCTCCATTATCCAGAATTTTATATAGCCCTTTATTTGCATATGAAGTCACTTTAAACTGTTACTTAATGCAAACAGCTGTGATTTTGGTTCCTATGACCTTCAGAAAGGTAAAAATCATTGCAATAAGTAACTTTCACTCACTCTTTTTGTTGTAGTCAGCAAAGCTCATCTGGTATTTAATTACTGACCATAAAAATAATTTGTTCCTTTAATAAAGGAAAAACAAACAAACAAGCAAAACAAAGCCTAGGAACCTCTTCTGCCTCTCTGTGCTGCAGAGTATGTGTGTGTTATATTCTCCTAATCATGGGGAATAAATAAGCTTTCAGATGTCCAGTGAGATACATGGGTGCCAGACAAATTCATATGTGAGCCTAGGTTAACAGGGCACATGGTATAGTCTATGAGACCTGCAAGTCTCTAGCAACACTGAGAGGGGGCTGGCAGCAGACTGGTTTAATTATGCCCATCAATAAAACAATTTGACATAAAAGGATGGTTGGTAACTGTGACTGTTAGCTAGTGAGATGGCAAGTTCCCAAGTCTTCGTGGGATAGACAAAAGCACCTGTGAAAATGAGAGGAAAAAATGTAGAAGAACATCAGGGAAAACTGAAGACGTCAGAGACTCTATCTTTATGGAGTCTGTAATTCTAAGTATCTACTGGAGTTGTTAATTCTATTTCATGTTAATGAGCTCCCATATTGATTACATTAACTTACAGAAGTAGCACAACCATCCCTGCGGTCCAGCAAGACATTACACATGCAGGAGTGTAGCAAATCATTTCCCATCATTAGCAGTTCACCTGAGGAAGGTAATAAACCATTGTCTGTGTCTCTGGGCACAAGAACAATGCTGCTCACACAGCAAAATTTCATTTAGATGTTAGAAAAAAGGCTTTCCAACAAGAAGGCCAGTGACTGGGCCAGTCATGCAATGCCCATCATGAGAACAGTCACATCTCTGTAATGGGTTGGCTAGGTCTAAATGATCTTGCCTTCACAAGCTCTCTTCCAGCCTAATATTCCATTTTTCCATTTACAAAATATGTTCATTTTATTGGGATGTCTTTGTTTCCTATTTTCCCTTAAGTAGCAGTTGGGAAGCTGTCTGTCCACTCAGCAGAAAGCTTTCCATTCAAATCCACTGAATGTATGAGCTGGCTGTCACCCATTTTGACTAAGACTCTCAAAGAGTGGCTGGGTAAGCTGAAATTCAGTGAGATTACCAGTTCTTGGATGTGGAAAGCATGCTCCTCCACTTGGGGAATGAGAAACTTTCATGTATTTCACATATACTGTTGAAAAAGCCATCCGAGGGAAACAACTGTGATGTTTATGATTGGGTGTTGTTTATGATCAATGATGACTGGGGTGGGCTTCAGAACAGCAAACCCAAGATGAAAGTCATCTTCATATCACATTACGAACCATCCAACCCAAATGCGCCAGCAGAATTAACAGAAACCCTTTGGAAACTCATAGAATTCAATTATTTTGGCTAAATTACCACATCCATGGCAAATTACAGGCTGTCTACTGGAAAATATCTCTTCTCAATCTTGCCATTTTTTGTTCTTCAGTTTTGTTTATCTTCCCAGCATTTTCCCCTTCTGGCAAAGGCCCAGTGTTTTTTGGGAAGAACTAAAGATAGGCTTTTGATCCACAGAACACTATTTAGTGGTTGGACAAGGTTGCAATTAGACAGTGTGGTCTTCGATTCCTGTGCAGGCCCATGATATCAAGCTTGTGGTGTGACCTAAAATACTATATTCAGATACAAACCCTGCCAGACCAAAGCTGCACAGAAAATATGATGAGTGTTTAGAGGAAAATAAGGATCATGCAGTCACAGGCTATCAAAAGCTGCTTCTTATCTGGACTGTCTTCAGTGGGACAGTGGAGAGGGACAGAGGAATCCACTGATTTTAAACATCAAATGGATGAGCTTCACATCATCACCTACAGATCTTGTTTCTGTCAAATGGTGCACAAGGAGCCCCAGGGAGAGAAAAGTGCCCAAGCTCAGCACTGCACTGCCCAATGATACTATGAGTATATCAAGAGCAGTATACTCATGCAGAAATCAGAGGGGCTTCAAAACGCTCCAACTTTTCCAAATAGTGCTAAGAGGCTACAGACGGAGCCAGGCTTTCTCTCCAGTATTTTAAGCATTGGTTTAAGTATATGCACCCTTTCTTGTTTCTGGTGGGCATTTGAGATCTGATTTTCAAGCATGCTTCATCCTTCAGGAAGTCTGTATGGGCAGAGGATGTTCAGCGTCACACTTCACAGTGTGAGCTGGGAGCTCACATTCACTGCTTGACATCATCAGCCTCCCTAAGCAAAATTGGGATATCCGACAGTAAACACTGTGCCACTAACTAAGTGTCTGTGCTGTGAGTGGTTTTCTGAGTTGTGAATCAACACATGCTTGGCAGTGCAGCAATGCCTAGTGATTTCCCAGTTTTTAACATGTTTATCACCACATCAGCACCTTGAAATATGGGATTACAGGTGAGAATTTGAAGCAAAAAAATCTTGGATCGGATTTTAAAAAGATTATGAAAGCTTAGGCATATTATCTGCAGTTTAAAAAATCTAGTTTCACAACAGTGACCCAAAATGACTGTGGAGGAGCTTGGACTTTTCATCCCAAACCCCTCTCTAAAGGCACAGCCCTGTTCCTGCCTTTAAAACACTTTTTCTTGATTTGAAATCATCCCCTTTAAGGCACGAAAGGGAAATTACAATTCTGGACTTACAAACAAAAACATGTAAATATTACTGAACCCAGTGACATCCATAATCAAATTAAATAGAGTTTTCTAATATCACTGCTAAACTTTCCTCAGAGCACATGGCACGGTATCTGTCCTTCACTGCATGCAGAGAAGTCTGTAGGAAACCAGACAAATGAAACTAGAGCCACTGAATTACTTCAGTAACATTTAAATACATTACATATTGAGAGACTGCTCCTTTTGTTTCTTTTTTACTGCATTAGTAACTAGGTTTTCCAACATCCTAACAATGGTTCCCTATAAATCAGCTTTGCTATATTTCTCCATGAAAAACAACAAGAAGGGAATTGATCAAAGCTGTAAAGAAAGACAAACTTTTGAATCCATACTCTGTGCAGGCTCTATAATTTCTTGATGGTCACTGGTTTGTCTTGAGGCATACAGGAGGGATGAATGTACCCCATAGAAAAGTTTCAGTTCAATCAGTTCAGCTTTCAAAGCCAGATGAAATCTGAAAAAGTTTAATTTACCCCAGGGAATTTGGGAGGAGAGAGATTCTCACCCATTTCGGCGATTTCACATTAACCTCCAGGTCAGGCCAAGATTGTATTATGAGCATTAATTAACAAAATTCATTATTTAATTAACAAAATTAATGCTTTGAAACGTAAAATATTTGCAAATTCAACCCCCTGTAATTACTTTCATTCATTATTATTTATCTAGGTCTGGAGTCAGCCTGTAGCAGCTCTCATTTCCCGCAGTGGGAACAGCCAGGGGAGACAACCCCGTCACTCTCTGGAGGTGTTTAGAAGGGAGCTGAGCTCCTCCAGAAATCTGGCTCCAATTACGAGCACTCCGTCCTTTGAAAATCTGACCCTCACGCCCAGTGTCGGCTAGACATTTTACAAACAAGTCTGATGATAATGGCATAGTTATATAGGCAAAGTGCTCCCAGTGTAGACGCAGCCCAGGCTTGGGGTTTTGCCAATGCAGCATTTTGGGGATGGGCTCGCACCTTGTCGTGCTGCCAGCAAGTGCTTGTGAGTGGGGCTCTGCCACTGGGCAAAGCCCAAGTGCCCAAACTCACCATCACATCTATGGAAATGTGCCATCAGAAAAACTCTGCTGTGAAATAAAACCTCAGGTTTTCCAGATTGCACTGGGAGAAAACTAGGCATTCATATTCGTTGCTTATTTTTCAAAAAATCAAAATATTTTACTTAACCTTTTTTAAGGAAATGTTTTTTTTTTCTTTTCCCATCTAAATTATTTTCAATTTCATGTTTTCATTTAATAAACAATCATACTAAAAATACCTCATTTAACTCACAGTATTTTCATCTTGTGTTTGCCAAGGGCTGCTCAGCCTTTGTCATCATCCCGATGGATGGCCTGAAGAAAAACACGTCACCTTCTTCTAGCTCTGTTCTGCTGCTGGTTGGAGGCGAAAGTGATGCTGACATGCTTCGTAAGTGCTTGGAGATTAAAATGCTCACACTCCTGATAGATGGAGAGAGTCTATGGGTGTATACATGGGAGCTAATAAAGCTTTCAGTACGGCATTCTGCCACCATGTACCTATGACACTGGTAAAAATATCCACTGATGTACTTTACAACGCTGTTTCCCACATCCAACCCTCTACCTGTCAAACCCTCATGACCATGAAGTAATTGAAATGTGCATGACTGGTGCCTATAAGTCCAGCAGCAACAAGAAATTAATCTGAACAACGACATCTACTAACTACTTGTCCCAGCACCAGAAGCTATGCTTCTCCTTTGGCTTTTAATGAAGGATTCCCAGACTTAGCACTCATGAGATGGGCCTGCACTTGCTCTTGCCACCAGCAAAGTTCTCAGGTAAATGTGGATATATGTTCACATGCATCAGCCCCAGCTCTGGGTGCCATCCTCTAGTGGCCCTTGGCACCCGAGCTGTTCCTGCATCTTCCATTGCCCAGGGCTGTCCATCCCGCTCCTGGGGTCCCTGAAGCCCCTCTCTAAGATCCTTCTGTGTCAAGCATTTCAGTGGAAAGTACAAGAAACCCTCTAGTGGACAATTAGAGGGAGTGGGCTTAGCCTTACGAAGAGTGAATATTTTAATTGCTTATTGGATTTAATGCCAGTCTGACCTTGCAAAGACTATTCTTCTACAGGGAAACTCCTAGCTCCTTTTATATGGTATGTTTTTCTCCTGGTTTTGGCTATACCTCAAGCCAATGCTCTGAGCTTGGCAAAAATTCCGTTCACAGGTGTTGGAGGTTTTGCCATGGGTAGAGGGGCCAAGACATTGCACAGTGCCTGCATCCCAGGGGCAATGCACGGCAAAGAGGCCGGAGCTGCTCTCTGTAACTGCAAGCAGAGCAGTGGATATTTAGAGGTAGTCAGGCATGTAACTACCTAAGTACCTAAGATTTCCCCTCAGCATCCTTGTAAATCCTGAAAGTTCTTGGGTAGTTTAAGCTCCTCTATCGATCATTAGGCATTAGGTGAGAGCCTTGCAAGGGTCCCAGGGTAAAGTGCTGTCTCTCAGAGCCCAGTGGTAAGCTGAATAGGGTAAAAAAGCCTGCACTGACATGTGACTCTGCTGCTCAAGCATGACCTCAGAGAGCTGGCATTCAATGTCAACGAAGCTTGGCCCTCTGACCCTGTACAGGGATGCTGCACAGAGCCACTCTGACTTGGACACTGCAGGGAATAAAATGTGCACAGCTGTGGTCAGCTCAATTTTAATTTGGTCTATCTGGGCTGATTGCTCAGCCTCTCAGACAACTGCACATCCAGTTCATGGTGAGCACCCCATTTCCAGCACCAAACTAACCAGGCCTGGAGCCCTCAGCACAAGAAAATTGTGGAGCTGTTCCTTTTCCGTCTTAGTAAATAGTTTTTATCTCAATCTAGAAGTTCCACTTTGTTGGTTGTTCTTTTTTTTCCAATCTTCTCTCTCATCCCACTGGGAGGTGGAGCGAGCAAACAACTGTGTGGTGCTGAGTTGCTGCAGGGTTAAACCACAGCAGGTGGCATGCAGAACTGTGCCCTTCATACACCCACTTGAAATCTGATCTCCAAAACATGGCTGGGAGCACTCCCTTGGTAAAGATACCTTTCCTCTGGCTTTGTGGCCCATCCTTTGTGCAGCTGCTGAACCCCTTCTCAAGAGTCATGAAACCCAGGCTCCGTTCCTTCCTTTTGCTTAGAGAAAATGAATATTCATTTTCCCATCTCGAGGTGCAGTGTGGAGAGTGACAAGGGCTGACTTCAGCTCTTCTGGATACAACTGCTCTAGTGTGGAGGAGAGCCTATTTGAGTTTGTTCCTGAATTTTGTTCTATTCCTATTTAAAGCAAATATATAGGTTAGTTCAAGTAGGTGCAGCAGTTGCTGTGCTGCAGCAGACTTCAACAGGAGTCTCTCAGTTTCTCACTGGTGTGAAGGTGGAGAGTGAGCTGCCATGGCTCAGTGAGCGCCTTAGAAAGGATGCTTGTCAAGTATAAAATAATGTTAACAAATTAAAGCAATTAAATTTAGGATGTGGTATGTTAGAAGAGGAAGAAAAATGCAGTCCCTGGCATCATGTTGGGGTGCATTTGTCACCAAACATCTGGGGGGGTCCCAACAGATAGAGGAACCTTTCACTAGATGCAGAAAATGAAACTTTCATAATCATCCTAGGTTATAAATGGGACTGTTGTTGATTTTCTTCATGTGAAGGTTGTCTGCTCCCCAGCAAAACATTAACGGTCACAGAGAAAAATTCACACAAGCAGATTTTCTCCCCATTGAGTTCCTTCTTTCAGACGCAGCCACGTTTACTCCCAGCGCGGACCGCAGCTCAGCCATCAAAGTACCTTTTGTGCTTCTCTCCAAAATAGTTTATTCTTCTCTGGCAAACAACATTATGTAGCACTAGCTGGAGAGGCTGAATGGGCTCAAGTTAGGAAAACCAGATGTATTTGAATCACCAGTCAAAATTAGAGGCCAGCACTTGATCTATGGCAAGGTAATGAAAAGAGTCACTCATACATTAATAGGGCTGATCCATAGGAGCGTTGCAAATCACGGAGCGGGATATTGTATGAATGTGTCAATGTTACTGATATCCAGGGGCCCGTTACCGAAACACTCACTGATGAAAGATTTTTGTGTGTGCACGCGAAAACAAGCCAATAAAGTCCTGCTCATTGCATGAAAACAAAAACAAGATCTCAAAAGGCTGCACAGTGCTAAAACAACAGTCTCCTGTTGCTCTTTTTGCTGTCACTGGAGCAAGACACTGGACTTGAGAGACTTTTTAAAATTATTTTTCTAAATGTTTTTTTTAATGTTTTAACAGACTACCTCCAAGGTCATGCCATGAGAAGTGATGACTCAGATGCCATCAGTGGGTTTAACACCCTGTCCTGTTCTGCTGTTATTTATTGCTGGTTTTAAAGCAGGGCCTCAGTGCATGAAGCTTTGTACAAACACACAGTGAAGACAGCCCAGGCTGAGGTCTCACAGTTGTTAAAAGCAGGCTTCAAACTCTGCCTTGTGCATTACCAGTGGTGTGCAGAGCCACCACTGGTGGCTCCAGGAAGAATGCCAGAGTATCTCCCTGAAATCTTGGGAGATGTCACCCAGAATGAGTCATCTAAGATGGTGAGAGGGGATGCATTTAAGGTAGAGAACTGTGGGAGTGTATGGAACCATGAACCTGAGCCATCTCTGACCTCTGGAGTCCATGAACATGCATGGCTGGGGCAGATAGGGTCAGGCACAGCCTTGTATTTGTGTAGTGGTTTGTTTTGAGCTACAGTGTTTTTTATTCTGAAGTCTGGTGTCTCTGAATGTTACTACTTGTGGTCTTAAAGAACATGTTCAGGGTCACGCTGAACTTTAGGGATAAATATTAGGAATAAAATTCAGAGTGCCTTAGCCCTATCTAGGTGCCAAGGCAAATGGGTTCTGGAGGATGCATGTGGTCCCTAATAAGCATCCTTCATGATATTCTCAGTGCATTTGAATGGCCTTCTGGTGAATAGATAAGAAAATGTGTAGAATCAGATCTGCAGCTAGCATCTTTAGGAAAACCAGCTTCTTTTGACTTGATTTAGCTGTCAAAACTTGACACCAGTCTACAACAACTGAGGATTCAGTCCTCTATTCTTGGCAAGTGATCTATAATGAAAGAATGTGGATACACTTAAGCAGCTTGCTCTTTTTTATTTTAAGACCATGATTCGTTCCAGACTGGTAATTAAATTTAGTTCTTTCAGTGATAGGAACTGTTCTGACAGCTGCAAATCATAATAATATGCATTTGTATAAGTTTGTGTATGCATGCTTGTGCATTTTTGTTGGTGAAACAATGAATAGTCACTGACTTAAGGACATTGCACTGTATCTTGGAATTGTTCTTGTGAATAGCCAGTGTTTGCATGGTCAGAAAAACCTATTTGCAGGCAGCAACATCTCCACCTATGCTAGTTGGGTCAGCCCCAGATTACCCAGACCCAAACTCCAAATTAAACGGTTATTTCTTCTGATGTGGCCATGAAGTGTGCACTGCTGTGTGCATCATGGGGCTGTCCCAGTACACTGGGATCACTGTCTTTGGTGCAGATGGACACTGGGGAAAGAGAGAGTTATTAGCAGCTGAGTAATATAATCCAAATCTTGCCAGAAGTGGTGGCAGATAGCTAAGTGAAAGTAGATGCAATGCATAAGGCAATGCATCCTGCTGGGGCACCAGCTAACTGGGATCATGTTCTCCATGGAGGCAAGGAAAAGGTTGGGAGCAGCTCCCCAGCTAGAAGTTGTGCTAACCCTGATGTGAAGAGATGACCAAGAGAACTCACCGTCTCTCAAACATGCATTTGCAAGGCATTTGAATGGCGATCACAAGTAGAAATACCATCAAAATATTGCTTTAGTTCTGGAAATCCAGTGTAATTCAAAGCAGTTTTTGTGAGCTGCCAGATCTGTTTTTATTGATGAAAATTAAGGTTTCCCAAAAATCAAATGGTGGAGTGTTAGCCTGCCTTAGGTGGCGGCACTGGTTGCTGAGTCTACTATCTGGGCATGCAGCATGAATTCTCCACAGCTTCACATTTGGCTCCTGTGGCTGATGGCCACGTTCTTGAACCCCACATAACCCGGTCTCCTGGTCTGCCATAGATCTGATCATGATAAAATCCAGCCTCACTGGGATTTATTTTCATCCCTCTAATGAAAGTGTTTTGATTCATTTTGCAGCATGGTTTAGAGAGCAGGAAATTTAAAACCAGCTTTATGTGCAGTAGGCTTGAATGCAGAAATGTGCTTTCAGCCCACCCAATGGGGTATAGGCTGGCGTGTGATAGAAAAGGAGGTTTGTGGGCTTCAGAAACACTTTCCTCACTATACCACCAATTCACTCCTTAAAGAGCAGTAAGCCATTTACAGTACCTCTTCCTGAGTGTGAGTGAAGGTCTGTCAAGCAAGGAGGATATATAGGAACTGGATCTTTGAAGGGCTGTCAGTTATCACATTGGACATGATGTAGGTGCTGGTGCTAAGTTGATGGAGAGCTATGCCCATGTGTCCCAGCTGACAAACAAGGGACTTCCCCAGTCTGGGCATTATTTTCTGAACTTGTTCTATTAGACCTAAAGGTGAACAAAGAGCAGCTAGCAAAAAGAGGCAAGTATGCCCATGACTTGCTGGTTACAAACACAAGAAATAGGAGAGTGCAGTACAAATCCCTGCTCTGCATCAGCCATAGAAAGGATGTAAATCTGAACATAGAACTGTGGGAACCACTAGGCTTTTTAGCATAACGAAAGTGGTGAGATGACACTGCATGGAATAGATACTCCTGTCTTTGCTGCAGTGAGAAAGGCTCTTTTTAGGCTGAAAGGACTTGCTTCTGTGGATTGCAGGTGGTGCCAGGCATCTCCCTCTGATCCAGAAATGAGCACCCCATAGCCCTTGTTTTAAGGTGCCCTCAGTGCCCTGGGACAAGCACATTCATTAGTTTGTTATGGGCGGCGGTAAAGGTTGCATGAGAGTATCTTACTCTCCCATACCTTCACCAGCATCTCCTTGCCAGTTATCACCACTGACAAATGTGAAATAGCTTTTGAAATCTTGTTTTTCTCTCTCAGAGAATCAGCTGAGTTTGGACAGCTTAGAAAGCTAACAGAAATACTGGTTTTAATTTTAGGGGAGCTTGAGTTTGTTCTTCGACTTCCAAGACAGTGACCACATCCTCCTTGGTTTACTGCTTCTCCTTATCTGACAGACGTGGTCATGCTGCAGGGACAGAAGATACTTCCAGTGCAGAAGTCTTGCATGCTTATTGGGAACAGCTATATCCGTACCCAATGCCTTTCTTAAAATGTTTTAAGAGTTTCTTTGATGGCTAGTATAGGGGTTGTATTCCTTAATTCTTCTGAGAAAAAATGACCTTTAAGCCTCCAATTTTGAAAGCTGTTCCAAACCATGGAGTCCTGAGTGCCAAAACATTTCACATTCAAATCTCTTTCAGTCAGAACAGGGAGAGGAGACAGAGTTAGTGCACTCAAATGACCTCATTTGCCACATCAAAGCACAGAGCATTTATTCTATAAAGAGCATCAGTATGTGTGCAGAATCCAGGATGTCTTGTTAGCCAGTTGCTGCAATATTACTACTAATAATCCAGCTTTTATATGGTATGGTTTGGCTGGGAGCAAATATATAAATTCTGCAACACACAAAATTTTGAGGTCCCGATCAGTAAAGCCACTTTAGCACATATGTAGGTCCAAGTACAGAAGTATGGCAATCATAAGAGCTTTCCACACACACACACACACAAAATTTTCCAATAGAAAAGTGACTGTGAGATATTTGGAGGGTGAAGGGTATTTTTTTTCTCTGAACTAATTTATTTGTGAAAGTTACACTGTTTGAGGACGATGCCAAGTAATCCTTCATAATTCAAATACTTACTTTGAAAGCAAAATGTTTAGATTCGGCTCACTTTCCGTGGCAAACGGTGGCAGTTTCAGATCCCTTCCTTTGTATCCCCATTCTTTTTTATGGGCTTGGCCAAGTTTTATCTCCCAGAACACAACTGTTTTCTCACATCATGAGAGAAGCCTGTGGTGTATCACTGCAAAGAGAATCTGAGCTAGTCTGGTTGACTGAGGCAAATGTGTGCATAAGGAACTTAAATGGCAGTTATTTCAGGGTAGCACATTAGCATTTCCAACATCAAAAAAAAAGAAAAAAAGAAAAAAAAGAGGAAAAAACAGTCTTCAGCTGTACAAAAATTTGCCCTTTATTGAGAAAACCTTAAATTTTTCTGCAAAGGATACTAATGAAAGCAGTGCTGTTTTCATTTATGTTAAAGCACTCAAGAGGAAAAGATAGCATTTCTGAAGAATTTCTGAATAAGTAAATTCTGAGGAACACCAAATTCGGCCAAAGAAGAGGGATTATATCTGGATAAGGCCATCAGATCTGAAAACAGTAAATTTTTATAATAAGAATCAAGCAGTGGCTTCACCTTTCAAAATCACCCTTATTCAGCTGTAAGCCCTCAGATAATAATGCATTGTACTTTGGGACCATCAGTGCTCATGTCTAAGACTGTAGCCCATACCACTGCAGGACAATTATATCTAGCTGTACATTCACCTGCCAGTTGCAAGGAATAGGGCACACGATGAATAGACTGATAATTTGCATGGGACATACTATGGGAGCTATTATGGTTATAGATACTTCACATTCAGTTAAATGCTGGTAGCCTGCTTGGTTCTGGCCAGGATTCTATACTAGAGGCAGTATTGTCTCCCAGGACTTGCACTGTATGTGTCAAGCCTTGGAAAGGCAGCATGTAGTTGAGGAGGGATTTGTTTGGAATTTTTCTAATTATTCAAGGCTTAACTCAGCCCTTACTCAACGTTTGTTGCTTTATGAAGCATTTCACTCACCAGCAGAACTCACTTCAGTGCGGAAATCCCAGAAGGTTCAAGTCTCCTCAGCTGCCCTGAAACATAGAACTAGGGCAGATAATGCCCCTATCTCTTACCTGCAGCTGCCCAGAGGTTTCTGTTGGACCCTGTAATTGGTGAATGTGCACAGCAGTGACATTGGTGGAGAGGAGACCTCACAGTCCTCAAATCAGCAATAATAGCAGTGCCTTATGGGGTTGCTTAAAAGCTAAAACCTCTGTCTAACCATCAATCACTTCTTTGCTTTGCCATGAGAAACTTCAGTGATAGCAAAGCACTAGGAAAAATAAGATGGGGAGATGTGCTAGTGGGTCTCAACTGGACTGAGTACAGGCAGGAACATAGAATTATAGAATCATTAAGGTTGGAAAAGACCACTGAGATCATTTAGTCCCACCATCAACTCATCAATGCCATGCCACTAATCCACGTCCCCAAGCTCCATATCTGCTCTTTTCTAGAAAATTTCCAGGAACATTGACTCCACCACCTCCCTGGACAGCACATTCTAATACCTCACCATTCTTTCTCAGAATAAATTTTTCCTAATAATTTCCTAGTAATTTTTCCAATCTGAACCTTCCCCAATGCAACTTGAGACCATTGCCTCTGGTCCTAGAAGTTCATATCCCTCAGTCAGCCTCAAGGAAGGAACAATGCAAAACACAAACAGCTCCCATAGGGCCAAATGAAAGCCTGACTTCTCCTCAGTGTTGATGGAGGATTTCCACTGCGTTTGAGGGCTAATAATAGTTTGTCTCTGTTTCTACCAGCCCTGTGATTCAGGACTTACCAAGTCGGGGTCATATTAAAATTGCAGCACTAACGGTTTGCAAAATTGATAGGTTGAGTGAATATTATTTTAAGGGAATAAAGCATTGCTTGTAAAATTTTTCCTTTAGTATAACAGCATTACAGTCCCAAGGCACCGCTTTAACACGCACAGTATTGTCCACCATGGTACCCCAGCCAGCATGTCTGACAGGAGGCCAGAAAGATGTGGTTCAGCTCTGCCAAGTGGATAAGGCAGCAGTTTTGCTTTTGTTTTGCTTTGTTCTGTATGTGCGTGTTTGTTTCATGGTGGGGAAAACATGAAGAATTAGGTATCAATATTTGGAGTCTGCTGCCCTGTAAGCGGACGCACTGTTCCAGTTCTTCTGCCAAGGAGAAGATTTTACAGAAAGAGAATGAATTTTCTAGAAGAACTGATCTTTATCCCTAGCAATACTATACTCACCCCTTTCTTCTGACAGTCCAGGATGCCTTATCTGACCCCAAACGCCCAGCCAATGGGGACAGAGGAGACAATGTCGTCTTTTACTGGTTACATCTTACTTTGCTCTAAGCTTTCTCTTATTACGCAATGCATTAATCTTTGCACATCTCTGTACTGTAACAATTGTGCTGGCACAAAGCACTTGATTTAATCATGCTGTGAAACACAGATGCATGTAACAGAAGTTCTTCAATCCCATCAGCAATGCGAGCATGATGGGAACAGCAGCCAGAGCCCCTTGGACTGACCCAGGGTTGTCTCCATTCCCCCTTAGAGATTGCTGGGATATGTGAAAAAAAATACAGAACACAGGATCCAAACCATTCCACACCTCATTCCCATGGTGTACAATGACTGTAACAACCAGCTCTTTCAGAGTGCTGCCATTAAAATAAAAACCCCCATCAGATCTGCTGGCACTGAGCACTGTGCGTTCCAGGTATTGCTGATAGCTGGGTGTCATCTCAGCCCTCAGCAAGGAAACACTGGGCTCTTTTTTCTTTCCATCAGAACTGCTGAAAGTTTGTTTTGTTGTTGTTATCACTTTCTGCTAAGCAACACTAAGAGCCAAACAGAGGGGCTCTGGGAAGAAGTGCAAACACCCGGTGCCTTCCTGCTCTCCTGCTTGGAGACATGGTGGTTGTAATCAAGGGCACTTATGATTGTAGAATCATTAAGATTGGAAAGAACCACTAAGATCATCCAGTCCAACTGTAGACCCATCAACTTGTGAGAGACGAGCTGCAGGATCACATTCATCACTGCCTTGCCGCATGGCTGCCATATGCTGAAGAGGTACTGGGGCCATGGGAATGGGGGACGAGGGGACACCTGGGTAGGAATATATATGGCAGTGGCATGATGACTGTCTCCTCACTGACTGCCACCATTCCGCCTGGGGTAGTGCGGCAACTCTTTCTTCCCTTCTTTGTATATGGAGAATTAATTTTGGTTCCCAAGTGCATCAGGCTGGATGCAGGGCTTGAAATTCAGTTTAGCACTTTGGCAAGTGCCTGGTTTTGAGTAGATGCTCAAGACCCTGCAACATTCATGGCACTTCAATGTGTATCCAAAAGTGAGTGCACACTTTAGGGTTTTGCTAGAGCAAAGCAAAGCAAATGCATCTCAATTTGTCAGGTTTCAATCTAAGATGCCAAAATGTCTGGGTCAGCATATGGGAACAATGTCCAGAAAAGCTGGATTCATATATTTTCTTGTCTTTCAAACTAAGCCATTCTATCATTTTATGGTTCTGTAAAAGCCCCAGTATTGGGAGCAGAGAGCTATGAACCTGAGATGCTTTCAGGAAAGAAGCTGAGCTTTTTCTCTTGCTCCCTGACAGAGAAAGCACTCTAAGAAGAAAAAGTGGCATTTTTCTAATTTCCTTTATGAATCTGCTGTCTCAGCCTCGTCTGGGACCATCCTCAGGGTCCTGTTTGCGACTGTCTCTGACCACTAACAAAGCCTGGATGATAAACAGGAAGGAAAAAAAAAGAAACAAAAAAAAAGGGGATAAATGGTAAGTACGTAAACAGAATATCAATGAAAAATGCCATTTGTTTCTCATTTTTGCTTCTGGAATTAATTTTAATGTAATGTTCAGTTATGAATTTAATTCTACAACAGTTAGTAGCCTGATGATAAGATGTTTAGTGTTATTCAGGGATTTGATCTGTGCAAGCTTCTTTATGGATATTTTTCTCAGAAGCAACATGATACTGTAGAAGAACTAAATACTATCTTTTCTTAATTCAAAGGAGACATATCTTGAGCCAAACTTATTTACAGAGGAAGGAGATAAAAGGCACCATTAGGGATTTCTTTATGCTGTCAAAGACAAGACAGGTAGAGACTCAGAATAGGTAGGAGTAAAACAATTAAGAATGGGAAAGAAATGCATTTTGTCTGTACTACTCTGGGGTGTCATAGTTTAGCAAGGTGTATGCTGGACTTTTAGGAACAATTTCAGGGTTTAAAGGTCGGCACAGACCTCATTGCCATCTGAAGGCATCAGCCATGGAGACTGGATGCTCTGCAAAGATCCTGTAATTTACACAGATATTAACAGTGTTCACTTCTCATGAGTTTAACTTCTGGTTAAGCTCTCAGACCTGTTGCATAAAGAAGATAATTCACCACCAGAAAGGCATTGTGGAGGTGTCTTTTTGCCTTCAACCACTCCCAGAGGAGCTCGGATTTGATTTCTTCTTTCATTTTACTTTAGCAAGAGTGAAAACAAAACAGACCACCATGACCTAGTGGAAATCTCACAGCATCCCATTTCCTAGGCAGGAGTTTCCTTTAGGACTGGATTAGGCTAAATTAGATTATGCTCCACAGACAATAGAGTCCGCAAGCTGTGGAAAAAAGATGTCAGGGCAAATCTCTTCTCAGACCCACCAACATTATTCCGGAGCAACCCTGTGAAATGAGTTCCCTGAAACAGTGTTCCTTTTGTGGATAGACACTGGTGTAGCAGATCAGCAGCAGAATGTGTATATTTAATTGAAATAAAACTTTGACCACACACCTACATCTATATCAAGTGAAAATGAAGTGAAAGTTGTATACCAGTTGGCATCTACGCTCTGTTGAACGGCCAAAGAGCAAAGCTGCAGGGCAAATGAACATTTTGAGCAAAAAACTAGATGCAGCCATCCCTCACCAAGATTCTCCCCAGCCTTTCAAGTCTCAGCACTCCTCAGAGAGCTCAACATTTTGGATGAAGGTAAATTAAGCTCTCACCAGATTGGAGCTGGCATTATAATGCATGAATTTGCAGTTGCAACCCAGCAGGAGTAATGAAGAAGCATTTCCAAAACCCTCCTGTAAAGGGCTCTGTAGAGTTTAGTGAGCTACAGCATCTCAAAACGCCCATTAGTAGAGAGTTTCCATGTCCATGCATATGCATGTGCCGTGAGCACTAAATCTTCTTTCTGAGGCTTCTTAGATAATTACAGAAAGCATGAAGCTTTGTAGACCTTCCTGAATTCAAGCTTCTTTCTTGTTTTTTGTTTTTTTTTTTTCCCCTTCCTTAAAGCATAGCTGTGGTTTTAATAATTTATTGTTTCATGTTAAGATACTCATGAAGTATCTAGGCTGGTTTTTATGACTTAAGCCATTTATACACGTTCCTCCACTTTAAATCTTTCTCTTCCTAACAAATGACACTCCTGAGCAGGCCTGGGCTACCAGATTAAGCAGTTTAAAACCATGGTCTTTAGCAGTGCCTTGAGTAGAAAATCCCACTTGATTTAAACACTTTCAGTTGCCTAGTCATAACTGTTAGTATAAGAGTAGTTACTTCAGACTAACTCCTTAAAACAAGATGCCCTTATTAAGGCATTTGGAAGTCAGTATCGTCTTTTCTGTTCTCTTCCAGGTTTTGCACAGCTGAATCTTGACCTACATTACGTCACCAAGCATTGAATTTGATGTAAGCCAGGATGAAATCTGGCTTATTGCCTATATTATAAACAAGGAAGGTCTGAGAGCATTTTTCTCCTTCCAACGTGGGATGATGTCACTGTATTGTGGATGTATTGCTCATATCAGAGGCTTTTGCAAAGAAACTTCAAGTCCAAGAAACTACAAGGCAAAATCTGTGGTCATCAAAACTCTTCAGCTGGGCAGTGCCAGCAAGGTACACAAGTAAAATGGTGAGGCAACTATCACTATCACCACCACAGTGAAAACAATATTTAGTGGAAAATTGTGCAAGAATCCTCTTGGATTTTTTTATTACTTAAAAAAAAAAAAAAAAAAAATAATCAAGGCAACAAATATTTTGCAGTGCTATTTATCCCAGACCGAATGAGATTCACACACAATATATTTTTATTAACAGATACTGAATTTTAGTTGCCTCTGGAATTATGATGAGATGCCTAACACTTTGGTAGCAAAACAAATGAGGAGGGGAAATGGCTCAAGCAATGTGGCAAAGTCCTTTTCACTTCTTTATTTCAGATGGAAAGAGGTAAATAGACCATAGAGGAGACACAGACATGTTTCTGCAAACCCAGAAGACATATACCTGAAACTCTACAGATTCAAAAGCACAATGAGTAGCAGGTTTTCAGAGGCTTCCAGTAAAACATTTTCACAGTTACTGTTCAGAAGTTTGGATCAAGCTAACAAAGTCAGAGTCGAGGGTGCTTAGCAGTGTGTGCAGCATGAGCGAGTTACATTCTTCTGTTCAGAGACTGTTCAAGCAAACAGCGGCAAACACAAGGAGACATGACATCAATGCCCATATAAAGGATTTAGCTCACCTACAGGCTTATAGCTCCATATATAGGTGGAGGCATGTGGGGAAAGGGAGGCAAACTCAAGATCGACAATCTTCTGATCTTCCGGAGGTAGTCAGTACAGCGCTCTTAAAGAAAGAGAACAATAAAAATGTATGTCCTAATCCTACACAGTTGTACTTCTAATTGTTTTTCCAAGGGAGGCTGTCCTGGTGATCTCTGCTTTACCTTGATTATTGCAGATTGTGATCATGTGGGCTGTTTCCAACCACTAGTGTAACACTGGGCAGAGGCAAAGGGACCACATTCAAGGAGCAACATAAAGGCTGCTACCAGCCCAGTGCCTCCTCTCCAGGATGGTTTTGAACCTTCTGAGGTTCTTTAAGCAGCCCTACCACTGCTCTCCCTGACACAGGACTTTCTCCCAGTTTGGACATTTCCACCATGAGAGTACTCTATGGATTAATAGAAAATACTGCACTTTGGCAAAGAAACAGTGACACTTTTTCATCACTGTTTACTCTGAAACATATGCTCTGGCAAGTACATACTCTTTATTTCTGTGAAATCCAGAAGATAAATGAGTATGTCTAATACTGAACAGAGTTTAGAAATATGGTCCAGTCTACCCTCTGATGCAAGACTGAACCATTTTTAAATCTTGGCTAGAGAAGCTATATTATCAAATATACATACACAAAGGTCATTAGAGTTCAGTCTGATTTTTTGTCTCCTTCTTAGCAGTTATTTTATGTTGGTGCTTGAAAAAATTTATTGCTTTACGCTCAAATTATATTTACATTTGAGCATAGAATTTCAGCGCAGTCCAGCCATCAACAGTTTTTCAAAACACTTATTTCTTGGAAAATCTCCACACACTTTCCGTTGTGATCAAGGGACACTTATCTTAAACCACTTAGGAGCTGTCATGACTGACGGTACAGTAGGTCACTCTGACCACATAAAGAATAGTTAGCCAGGAAGAACAAAGGGGAGGATAATGACTCTGTCTTCAGGACTTCTGACACACCAACCCCAAAAACTGTGACTATATAATATGTCCTGCAGCATATTTACATTCCTGAAAATATAGACAGTTTAAGATATATTTCAAGCAATTTGTTGGAATTAGTAGAAAGAAAATCTTTTAGAGAGTCTGCTGTGATAATTCCTATTCATTTTATCTTCCATTTTCTTTTTTTCTTTTTTTTTTTCTTTTTATTTCAGAATTGGGGATGTTGACATTGAGACAGAAACAAGACTTTATTGGGACTGCCAGTGGTTCAAAGATGAAAAGGCCTCGAGAGGCTTTTTGTTATCAAATTCCACTTACCCTCCCTGTTGTAACTTTCATCACAGCAGAAGGGATGGTGCCAAAATCTGACTTCACTTCAGAAAGTGCCAGGATACATCACTGGAGTTGCAACAGAAGAAAGATAGTTGGAAGGAGACAAAAATTCAGGTTACGACCTGAGAGAAGGGGAAAAGGCGGGAGGAGAAAGAAAATGGTTTTGTGTTTCTTCCCAAACCTTCTCCAAAGTTGCTAGGCAGGTGAGGCCAGCCTAGCTCACTCGCTCCACTTTTTCTAACAATCCTGTTTGGAGAAGTTGTTTTTGGAGCAAAGGATCATTCTTTGCATTTGTTTGACAAGTGTGTAGAGCAGTGAGGATCCTCAAATCCCTATTTGTCTGTAGCCACAATAATAGAATCATAGAATGGCCTGGGTTGAAAACGACCACAATGATCATCAAGTTTCAATCCCCCTGCTACGTACAGGGTTGCCACCCACCAGACCAGGCTGCCCAGAGCCACATCCAGCCTGTCCTTGAATGCCTCCAGGGATGGGGTATCCACAACCTCCTTGAGCAACCTAATAATGAGACTAATAATATCTGCATGACCATCATATAAGCCAACATATTCAGGAGGGACAAGAAGGCTTTGTTACCTCCTTCATTTTTGGGTAGCGAGAGCAGACCTTTCAGAATATCTGTTTTTTCAAGTGTAGATGCTCACCATTATCTCAAAAATCAGCTGACTCTTTCTGATCTCCACTTAGGTTTTGCCCAAAAGGAGCATCCCAGCTTACTAATCATTTCAGGAAATTGTACCTTATTGTGTTGATTCATCATTTTTCCCTGATTGTGCAATGGAAATAAGACTGCTTACTCCACCGTGATTTCTCAAAAATACTTTCAGTGACTCCAGAAAAAGCCATTTGTTACAAAGCATTATTAATATTGTGAAACAATGAAAAATCAACATGTGTCAAATGTTACCCCATAAACATCTGTCCTTGGGCTCCTTTATACTTGATAGGTCTCTCAAAGGCAAGGTGAATTCAGAGGGAGTCATTATAGAATAACACATAGATAAAGGCTCATTTTTGAGTAATAGAGCCACTTTAGATTAGTCCAGCAGAAAATACTGTTAACCAGAAATAATACATAGAGTTACTCAGAGATAGATGTCTCTGGAACCTTCAACGTTACTCAGAATAACGTTTTGTCCACCAGAAGTCCGTGTTTAATGTGAGACACTACAAAATAGAAGATTGCAGGATGCTCTGCACCGAAGTCATCAGTCCAGTAGTGAGCACTGCACTATTCCATTTCACTGAAAATAACTTATTTTACTCTACTGAAAAACTACAAGCAATTTTGTTAAAAGATTATTTGCTTCTGTTTGAATTTGTTAATAGAGATAGAACCAACATGCATCTTGCATTGTGTCCTCCTTCAGAGACATCAGAAGAAGCCTCAATCAAATGAGCTTACAACTTCCTGTAGTGCATGCCTGAAAGTCTTGCTGGCCTTAGCTCAGGGACCTTCTGATACCTTTGGGTTGTATTTATGTTTACATTTATTAACTCTTGAAGGAATTTTCCTTCACAGCTTTGTCTAAACATATTTTCATAAATTTATATTTTTCACATAACACCCTGTGGAGGTGAATTCCACAATTAGGCCAATTGTGGTGGGAAAAACTACTAGATTTGTTGCGCTTTACAACATCTCCATGATCATTTCATTTCATAGAATCATTAAGGTTGGAAAAGACCTTTAAAATCATCAAGACCAACTACCAGCCTGTGTCCACTAACCTCAGTGCCACATCTCCATGTTTCTTGAACACTTTCATGAATGGTGACTCCACCACTTCTCTGGACAGCCTGCTCCAATGCATTAACACCTTTCTGAGAATAAATTTTTCCTCATATCCAACCCAATCCAACATCTAATTTCCAATATCCAGCTTGCTGGAAATCTGTTCTGATGCGGACCTACCAGAAATTGCTGGGTTCTACTACACTTCAAAGCAAGCTCTTACCTGCTAGCATTATTTTTCCCACTGACTTCATGGAATTAGTTGTACAATTTGTGAAGGAACATAAATCATATTTAAGGCATATTTGGTGCTCAAAGTGGGTTCTTATGCCACGCTTCCTTGCTCCCTGCTGCAAGATTTACATGCTACTTCATATTTCATTACCTGACAGACCAGGCTTTTTTAAGGCATCAACCAGAGATAGACAAAAATCTTTTGTTTGTCACTTATCTTCTTTGCTCTTGCTCTCTCTCCACCCCTCTCTCTTGCTGGAGATAAGTTCACAGCTAATCATGAGAGATGTCAGATAAACTTACTGTGAATTGAAATCCTGAAAGGCTAAAAGGAGCTCTCTTGTTCCTTTCTCAAGCAGGTATTGTATTTATACAGCCAAGCGAACAGGCGATGTGAAAAAGATAATTCCCTCAAAATTTGGCCCATAAACTCTCTAAAGAAAGATAAATTATTTATTTTTTTTCCCCCCTCTTGATGTACAGCCAGCAAAATGCCCCTGGTGCAGTGAGCCCATTATGATCTGCCTCCCTGGATTTGCAAACATTCAAATTTGGGTCTGCATAGTTCATCTTAAATACAAGCCCTGCTTTAACTCTGATGGAGTAACACACTTTGGGAGTGAAATCAATTTTGTATATTGTATGTTGAATATATACATTTTGTATAATGACCAGGCTGCTGTTAGGGCACAAACAGTAAAGGGGACATTGCTAATGTGTCACTAATCAATCTTTCTCTAAACAGCGTCTCTCCATTGAAACTGAAGAGATTTCATATCACTGTTTGGAGTAAAACAATAATCTTTAGTTAGCTAGTAATATGTGTGCATTTCCTCCTTTGAGCAGGGAGGAACTATTTAAACAGAAGACAGCAGGGTGAAGGACAGCCCTGCCCTATGGCAATCTCACCATATCAGAAACAGCACAGAGCAAAGTGTGGAAAAGTAGAAGCACGGGGGGAAAAGCAAAACTCACACCAGATTTGCATTTGCCCTGACCTGGCATTTGCTCCAGCTTTGATGCAGAAAATGGTAGAATCATCTGATTTGGAAGGGACCCCTGAAGGTCATCAAATCACCAAAACTGCACTGCTAGTGTCTAGCTCCACAGTTTTGCATGTTACCTTGTCATTTCTTTCAGCCCTTGTCTGCCTTTCAGCAGCCACTTATTTTGCAGTGTCAAACTCCTGGAAGCCTTACTAGTTCAACGCAAGTGGATGCCAAGTCTCTACTCAGCTGCAGACAAGGATTCAGACACATATTGATTTTAAATTGCCCTTATCTCAATACTTCTCCAAGTGTTGGATAAAGCTGCAGGCTGTTCTCTGATGGTAGATGGAGATACCACCTGGCCAAATACCGCCCCCAGACTGCATTGCAAGATCAAAGTGAACAGCAGGACTGAAAACATAAATATGATCATATTAAGGAATGTGAGGAAAGACTGCTGAGATCAGATCTCTGCCTGCAGTGAGTATGAAGCCTCAGACGTAAGGTTTTTCAGTCAGGTACCAATTAGCTTCATGAGCAGGGACTGCATGGGCTGAGCATGGTCTCCTCCTTCAGAGCTGCCCCATGATGCTCTGGAAGCATCAGTTTCAATTCCTATGAGCCACCAGAGGTAACCACCACTTAGGGGTGTTATTACACCATGGCACTTTATTTAGGATGCCACTGCAGCTCAGCAAGAGAGCAGGATATAAATGGGATCTCTGTTTTTGATCTCTATGGAAAATCCCCTGTGACTGTGACTGACTTTCCCTGGACGACATAGTGTGATGGACAGATATTGCAGTAGGATTGGAATATAGCCAGATACCGGTTGCTTGCAAATTATCTTCAGCAGCTGATTAAGATGTGCAGAGCATCTGCCCCTCCCATTGAAGCCAATGTGCATAAAAGGCTCTGGGCAGCCCCTTGGGAGCACACCTTCCTCCTCTTCCTCCTCCTCACCTCCCCCCCCCCCCCCCCCCCCCCCTTTCCTCTCCAGGTGTAAATCTCAACTGATTGACCCTGGTCCAAATTTGCCTTCAGATTTGAAGCACTGACTGGTTTCTCATCAAGCATTACTCATTGAAAAAGTCCCTTGTCATTCTGACCACACTCGAGACGTACAACTAGCACACAGCAAGGGATCCTATTTATAAGATGTTGTGTCATATGGCTAATTTTAAAATGGCATTTGTCAGCGAAAGCAGTAATTTTTTCAACATGCTCACACAGGGCTCCTGAGCAAATAGCCCCGAAAATTACAGGCTTATAAACCTCACTTTAACTCAAGCAACTTGACAATGTTCACAGCCGGCCCTCGAATAGTTCTGCTATTTAAACACAACGAGCAGTTCATTATTGCTTGTGTTTTCCTGCTAAGCTTTCACTCTTTTGTCAGCCCACTCCAAGCCCGGGATTGAGACATTCACAAACCTGCCAGGTCACTCCTGCTTATCTTTCCCATGACACCCCGTCTCCTGACGCGTCCAGGGCCATGCCCGTGCATCCCCACACAATGCCATTCTTCTGGCTGAGCGGAGGCATTTCCCCCGTACCTCCGTCCGGGGCCTGCACAGACAGCGTGACAGATGTGGGCTGCCTTTCCCAAGCAGAAAGGCGATGGAGGCTATGGGCTGAATGCTAAATGCACCCTACAGCAAATATAAAAACAGACCAAACATGCTTATGGAGATTTATACCAACGCTTGCTCTCTCCGGCTGGTCAAAGGTTCAGATGCTCATAATAGTTTCCCAAGGCACGTTGACTGTGACAGATTTTAAAGAAGAGACTCCTGAGGGAGTTCAAGGCGTAAATTGAATTACAGTATGCTTGGCCTGTGGTTGCTAGGGAGATCTCAGAGCCAGAGAGAGAGTTCCTGGTGATTTTTCACTGTTGTTTGAAGGCTGTGAAATTAAGGCTTTGTGCGGCACTCACCAAGACAAGGTTGTGGTTGGCGTTCACCATTGACGTCAAGCTGGATTGGCCCAGAGGGGGCAAATTTTTATGAAACAGATATGACAAAGCAGCATTTTGATCAAGTCATCGCCCTCTTTTAAAATTGCCACGCTTGATTTTCTTTGCCCTGAAGTGATGGACGTTCCTATTTAACCACTTTCAGAGGCCTGAACCTCAGCCTGGGAGCCCCAGCTTTGGGAATAGTGTGGAGTGGGACAAGAGCTTCGCAGCTAATCCCTTTACCACCGGCATGGGTGGAAGCAAATTCCCAGCACTGAATCCACCAAACTCTAAGAAAATTCAAGTCAGAAGCTGTGCTTTGCAGCCAGAGCCTGATTTCAGCTCATTACATGGACTTCTACAGGTCTTGGGAGGGGTGAATTTCAGCTCTTTGGGGCAGAGGGGAGTTCTCAAAGAGAACAGGGAATTTTTCCTCCAGGGAAACAAGTGCTCTAGTGATGGGAAATGGATCTTTTGAGAGAACAACTTGCAACTCCTCTCTCCCAATTGTACACAGCCAACTGTACATAATCTGTTCTTAGATAAGCTTTCATCAAGCTATGCTGTAACTTCTGTCTGTTGACAACAGCATTATCAAGGACCAGCTTCAGCCAGAGGCAATCCAGGCAGTGGCCAGACGTGGCCCAGGGCAGACTGACTCACACTTTCCTTCCCCCAGTGGTATGCTGCTGAAAAAGTCTCTAGTGTTCAGGAGGTACACTATTGGATCTTGGTAGAATCATATAACCACCAAAGCTAAAAAAGACCACTCAAGTCATCCAGTACAACCATCCACCTATCACCAAAATTTCTCACAAAACCATATCCTTCAGTACAGCATCTACACATTTCTTGAACAGCTCCAGGGATGGTGTCTACACCACCTTCATGAGCAGCCCATTCCAGTGCCTGACTACTCTTCTGTAGAAGTTTTTCCTAACATTCAACCTGAATCACCCCTGGTGCAACTTGAGGCCATTCCCTCTAGTTTTATCACTAGTTGCGTTGGAGAAGAGGCCAACCCCAATTGGGTTCTTCCCTTTGGGTAGTTCTAGAGAGTGATAAGCCTCCTTTTCTTCAATCCCAGTTCCCTCAGCCTCTTCTCATAAGACTTGTGCTCCAGATCCCTCACCATCTTTGTTGCCCTTCTCTGAACACACTGTAGGGCCTCAATGTCTTTCTTGTCATGAGAGGCCCAAAACTGAACACAATACTTGAGTTATGGCCTCACCAGAGCTGAGTAAAGGGGGACATTACTTACCTACTTCTGCTGGCAACACTATTTCTCATACAAGCCAGAATGCCATTGGATTTCTTGGCCATCTGGGCACACTGAGCATCAGCCAACACTGCCAGGTTTGTTTCTTCTACACTGCCTTCCAGCCACTCTATACCAAGCCTGTAGTATTGGCTGGGGTTGTTGTGGCCAAAGTGCAAGACCTGGCATTCGGTCATGTTGAACCTCATCCCGTTGGCCTCAGTCCAGCAACCCAGCCTGTCCAGCTCCCTCTGTAGGGCCTTCCTACCCCCAGGCAGATTGACACTTCCACCCAACTTGGTGTCATCTGCAAACTTACTGAGGTTACACTCAATGCCCTCATCCAGGTCATCAATAAAGACATCAAACAGAACAGGCTCCAGCACTGACCCCTGAGGAACACCACTCATGACTGGTCACCAGCTGGATTTAATTCCATTCACTACCATTCTCTGGGCCCAGCCACCCAGCCAGTTATTTATCCAGCAAAGAGTGTTCCTGTCCAAGCCACGGGCTTCCAGCTTCTCCACAAGAATACTGTGGGAGACAGTGTCAAAATCTTTGCTGAAGCCTAAGTAGACTATGTCAACAGCCTTTCCCTCATCCACCAAGTGGGTCACTCAATAGAACAACAAGACAAATACATTTCTGCATTCCTGGGATGGGAACAGTATCTCAGTGCTGCAGATAAGCCAGGGACTGAAGAAATAAAACTACATAGAGGAAATGGTGCTCTCCTAGGATTCTTGAGAGATAGGTTCATATACTAGCTCTGCCACAGGTTTTCTACATGAACTCAAGCACAAACTGTATGTGCAGTGGTGAATAACAGAGGGCTGTGGGGCAAATGCAGACCATTGACAACCAATCAGTCACATGGCTTCGTGGTTTGCATGCTCCCTTGTTTATCTCTGGAGACACTTACCTCCCTGATCCATGCTGGAAAGACAGCACTGCATGGAACTACAGTGGCACAATGTCTGGAATCCACACTCCTCCAAGAACACTTTGTTCCCTTAAAATACACCCTTACGTCATGCCCAAGGGCTTGGATTGCTCTGTCTCAGTATCACACCAGGGTAAAGAGTTATAAAGTATGGCTGTAGTCCACCAATGTAGATGGAAACCTGTCTACCCAGACTGGCCTCAGAGGTAGTGACCATTACTCACAGATTTATTTTTTTGGCACTATGAGCAAAGGCACACACTGAAAACATGGTTTCTAAAGCAGCTGTAAATATGGCTCTTCTTCCTGATTTCTGGCTATAGGAGTACTTCAATTACAGATGGTCAAGTTATGGTTGGCACACAGCAACCCGTGCACCTGAGAAGTCTGTTCTATGTTTTGTCACTCTTATGCAGTGGAGATGTATCCACCTTCTACCATTTTTCTGCCTTTCAGAAAAAAAAAATACACATATATATATATATTTTTTTTTTAATATATGTATTTATTTATTTATTTAAATACTCTCGGACAGGAAATATTGTTTGGGTTCAGATTCCTGTAGTTCATTTGTCCACATCACAATGTCACTTCTTCAGAGAGGTCATTCTTCCCACTTGCAATTTTCATATTACGCCAATTTTGTACAGGGAATTTTTGACTGGAGCTTTTGAGAGTAAGGAGAAATGGGTGATCATATTTGCAAAGCAGGTGATAAAAGCAAGGCAGAACTAAACAATGAGCATGGGGCCTAAGTCCTAGAGTCATCCCCAGTTCCTACATCCTATGCTTAACAGGTAAAGCTTTCTCATTTCTACATGCAAAGTTGAAAGCTGCCAAAACAAGGATGCAAAGATCCTACTCTTTTGACAATCTCCCAAGGAGGCAAAGAGGAGAAAACATAAAATTGGGATAAAAGAAACTTACAGAGTGGAACTGATAAAGCTTTGACTAAAGTATTGCTGTTGATGTCCCACAGATTTCAGCCTTACCCTTTTCCTTCACAGCCAACTTTCATGTCTCCTCACATGCCTGGGCTGCTTCTGGTGCTAATCCCTTTTCAGCGAAGTAATACCAAAAGTCTTTTTCTCAGAGAGATGGCACCTAAATAATTGGAAAAGGTCCCTGCCTGAGATTAAGGTAGATGCGACCCAGAGTAGCACCTGGAGTGGCCAGGTGGAGCCAATTTCCAGGATTATTATCCTCATGGGTATCAAATAAGTTACAATTTTGGATGACTCAAGCTAGCTCTTGCCTTGACTCAAGCAAGCACCGGTTAGCATAATAGATAGCAGCTACACATGGTGGGAAGAGTCTTGCAGTGCAAATAAAAGAAGATTAAAGTAAACAAATTCAATAAACCTCTGATAGAAAATTTATTACTTATATTACTTATTTCTCCCATTTCTCAATTTTCCTTTGTCCTCTGATCCCAACCACAAGGGATTGATGCAGCCCCTCAGCTGCAAGCTCTTTGGTACATCTTTTGGCATTTGAGGCCCATCTGGACTTGTCTTCATTTTATAAAATACTGGGAAGACTTTGCAAACACAAAAACCCTCCCAGAATGATCCCTCTATTTCTTGTGCTGGCTTATTGTGCACAAAAATGTCATCTCTGTTTGTTGAGAGGAGCAAAGTGAGTAAAATACAGATGAAGAGAGCTTGCTTTCACTCCAGCACTGTTTGCTTTGAAACATTATGCAATGCAGATTAATGTTTGAGCACAAGAGAGTTCAGATGAGGTCCTGAGATTATGCATTCTAAAAAAAAAAAAAAAAAGAAAAGAAACAAAAAAAGAAAGAAAGAAAGAAAAAAGAAAAAAAAAAAAAACAACAAAGAAAGAATCTTGTATGAAAGGAAGAAAGCCCTGAAAAAAGCAAAAAGCAATCGACACTTTGAGAAGTTGAACCTGCTGCAAAAGGAAGGAAGCTTAGTGGAAATATAGGAAGCAGATGGAACTATACCAGGGATAAAAACACACAGCATCAGCAACACACAGGGAAGCTGCCTGGTGCAAGCACTTGGGGAAGAACTGAGTTCAGATTTCATGCAGGACTTGGTTTGCCAGCATACACAGTCCAGCTCTGTTCCTCAATGTAAAGAAATGCATCTAGGTAGATGTGTCAATTAAAAGTTCTTAGCCATAAGTTCAGGCTCTGCTGCAGAGTTCAACTTGCACCCGCCTTGCTCCTACTGCATGGAACCAAACTCTGCTCTGTACCTTCCCATGGCACAGGTGTTGGCAGGCAGGAGGAATCGTGTTACACGCTGCTGGGAATGGCTCCTGGTGGAGTTTCTCAGTGCTGTGACACAGGTCTCTCCCTCTTTCATTAATTTCTCATCTGCCCCTTCCTCCCCCTAGTACAGCTCTGGATGGGGAAACATCTGCAAATAAAGAAGGGATTTTCTCTTGTCTCTTAGAAGACAGCTCCTCATTCATTTTCTCATTTGCTTGTTATTGTTGTTGTTAAATGAGACAGATGCCACACATTTATGTTTTCTGATCCAGAGCACGTTGGGGACAATGAAATGACTTCCATTCATTCCTGCACACACTGGACAACTGGTAATACCTACAAACTCCAGCCTCTTATACACACCTTAATTTACTATTTCTTTTTCCAAACGTCCCAACTGTTCTGTGCAAAATAATATAATATAATTTATATTATATATATAGAATAATATATAACGCACCAGGGTTTCTCTATGTTCCCTTCGGGAATCTTTATCTAAAATTTAAAAGCTATTATTAACTAATGCTTTCACTTTATTATATGCTTGAAAATAATGAAGTCTAATAAAATCGATTTCCAAAGCCATTCGGTTTTAAATGTAATAAATCAAACTGTAGAGAGATGCTGTGAGTGCATGGCTATGCACACCAAATGCAACTAAAGTTCATACTGTGATGTTTTACACTATTATAAACTGTGGTTTTATATTTTCTAAATGCCAACTTGATTAATTGGTCCTCTAACTGAACATTCAGCTGCTACTGTGATGAAATGTTTTGTGGGTTGACTGGCGATGGATTATTATAAAGAGCTGAGTAATTAACTCTATTGGGAGCCTTATATCAGGCACTGGGGTTCAATCTAAGCCATGATGACTTGGTGCTAGAAATGAACCAAATGCCATGGGGTGAATTCATATCTGGTGTAATCCATTGCGCAGCCCAGTGGAGTTACTGCAGGAAGGGGTTTCGTTTGTGCCTTATGTTTTCACTTGCACAGTGCAAAGGTTAAGGCTGTCAGGCCAGGCTGTTTGAAAGCTTAACGATTAAGTATTATCACTGTTTGCAGAGTCATTCTTCAAATGTTTTCAACATAAAACAGTTTATTAAATGGCTGGCAGGCTTTCACTAAGAAAAGCCAAGATTTGATTTCTCCCCTTCCTTGCTGTTATTTTAATACTTAGCACCTCTGCAAGCAGGGGGAGAGAAAGAGAAGAAAATCCCCCAAAATAAATAAAGTTCCATGCTGCAAAACTCAGCTACTCGAAACTCCAAGAGGGACCCAGAGTTTTGCGCTGGGAAGGGCTGTGGGGACGAGGGTCCACCAGATCCCACACATCATGCCCCCTCTCTGTACTCTGTCTGGTGACCACCCAGGAGCTCTCTGCTGGAGCATTTATCCTTTGCATTACATTTGTTAGGGCTTCCTGGATTGTTTTTGGAAGGGACTCCATCCATAGGGACCTGAACAGACTCGAAAAGTGGGCCTAATGAGGTTCAGTGCGGCCAAGTGAAAGGTATTGCTCTTGGGCTGTGACAGTCCCGGATGGGTACGCAGACTCATTGAAAGCAGCACTGCAGAGAAGGACTTGGGTGTTCTGATGGACAAAAAGCTGTACGTGAGCCAGCAATGTGCTCTTGCAGTCCAGAAAGCCAACTGTACCCTGGGCTGTATCAACAGAGGGGTGGCCAGCAGGGCAGGGAGGGGAATGTGCCCCTCTACTCTACCCTTGTGAGGCCACATCTGGAGTACTGTGTCCAGGACTTTCCTGGGCAGCCCGTTCCATGGCCACTGCCCTCTGGTGCAGATCCTTTCTGAGTCTGAGATGCAACTATTTCTTTTTTCTTAAAAAACACACACACACACACACCAAAAAAAACAAAAAACAAACAAAAAAAAACCTTTGGAAATTAGAGAAAAAGCTGTAAAAACTGGAGAAATGCAATATCGAACAACATACACTTCCAGATTCGTTGGGTAGTTTTCTCTTTTGTATGCAGAACTGTACAGCATTTGGGCAAGGCTTGGAGAGTATTTTCTTTAAACATGGATAATTCTATAAATTAACAAACTCAAAAAACTGTACATGACAGCATGCTGCAGGAGATAAAACAATTTTACAGTGGTTAAATTGAATAAAATTACTCCAGGCTAGCTTCCTATTTCTTATCATGAAATAGAAGTGAAACACTGGACACTACAAGAAGAGATCCTTGCTATGCTTATCGAGAACACAGAGAATCGAGCCCATTTTACTAACTTTGTTGGGCCTGTCTAAGACAGATTAAAGGAAACAGTGATTTCTCATGCAACTGCCTATGCTTGTTAAAAAGGAGAGACACTTCATCTTTTCTCAAAAGTATACATCACTAGGAAAATATCCTGTTCCTGCATTGGAATAAATTACTATGCAGCAAGCATATGTTACAGATAATGTGCTGGAAAAGAAGAAAGCATCTACTGCCTTTCATGGCTAACATGTGAGAGTGGATAAGGGGCATGAATTAGCTTCAGAATCATCTTTTCTCTTAGGTTCTGAAAGCATAGATATAAGTATTGGGTTTACAAAAGAGAGAAAATGAATTTATAAATCCACCAATTCTTGAGCTGAAAGAAATAACAAAGAAAGCAGGATATCTGATTACTTGCTTAGTCTGCACTATGATAGCTACAGTGTGTTTAGAATGCCCAGTCCTATCAAAATCAATTCCCTAGTCAAAATCAATTCACATACTCTGCTCTAGGTAAGGAATAAGCTTGAGAGCCCATGGGCTGTTTCCAAATGTACATGAGCAAATTTACGTGAAGTTCCAGCCTGCAGATCTGAGTGGCTTAATCTGTTGGAACTGCAGCCACATTCTCTTGCAAATGACAGTGATGGAGCAGGTTGATGGAGCAGGTTGACAGGGCAGGGTCTCACATCAGTGCTGCATGCAAATGGAGAAGACAAAGCACACAGGAGAGCCTACATACATGGCCCTAAGAGCTGCTGGGCTCTCCATGGGGAGGCATCCGCAGGGATGATGCAAATCATAATTCAATCTGAGTTGCCATTGGTAATGCTGCGAGGCAAGAAAGACCTTTTTTTTCACCATGCAGGCTGAGTAAGAGGGAGCACAAGGCAACTCCTTTCCCTTACTGCTTTAAGTGGCCATCAGAATCTTGTTATCTAAGGAACGTCCAACCACTGTCTAGTGGAAACTACCTCTCAGACAGCCCCAGGCACATGAAAATTTACAGTGCAACTTCCAAATATGCAGATATTAAAATATGCACAGTATGCAAATATGAAATAAGCATTAATATGTATATCTAGAAATTATTGTGAGCAGCATGGACAGATGTTTGACATAAATCTGTAGGTTGATAATATTATTTCATGTCAAAATAGCATCATTCGGAACTAGAACAGAGTCAGATTCTCATCACAACAGGAGAGTTTAATTTTGGAGTAACTCTTGTGAAACTGAGGGCTTTTCTCATATTTATACTGGTGTAGTCAAGAAGCCTGTAATCAGAGTCTGACCTACTCATAGCATGGAGGAGTTAAAATAAGATGCAAATCTCATCTTGTTTCACTACTGTGCAGATGCTAATATCGTATATTGCATTATGCAAAGCAAAAGTGCTCAGACATTGTCCTGCCTTATCAGATCTGCATCACAATGTGAGATTTATGAGCAAAATATGAAGTCCTGTGATTTATGACTCTTTCTCTCCTCAGGTTTGTTGCCTTCCTTCAGGGATCATATCTGTGTTCGTAAGCACTTTCTAAGATTTCTATGCACACCTTAACAAAATGCCCTTTCATGAGGCCAAGTACATCGCATCAAGAAAGCAACTGTATTTCTTTCATACCAGTTTAAGCTCAGTCAGCTATATGAGGTAGCTGGCCTCTGGAAAATAGCCCTCTGTATATCTGAGTGATACAGAAATGATCTTTTAATTTAGAAATGCCTGTGTTTTTGTTGCTGGCCATAGGGCTCTGTGACAAGCATACAAGGACCCTCTGTTTGTGTCACCATGTTACATTCAAGGCTCTGAACTCTTACGCAGATGCATTTCTAGAAAAGTAACTGCCTTTTATTTCACTCATGAAGTGGCATTTTGCTCTAAATGCATTCAGAGTATGTCCAGTTAAAAGATTTTGAGAAATTATCTTCTCCCACCATATCTTCTGTTTCCTCTTGCAACCCTAGGTGGATCTAGAAATTAATCAGCATCAGAAGGAGTGCTGCACATCACTTGAATTTCCTTGGACAGAAGTTACACAGCTGGCAGAGGGAAGAGCCTCAATCCTATTTTCACTCACCATTGCATGTAAGCAGGATTTTATTGGCATGTATGCTGCTGCTCAGGACTTGTTGCAGCAAGGCATCCAGGATGTTAGCACCACGATGCTAACAGCCAGGACTCTGCTACTTTGAAATATTGTGTATTACAAGGGATATGTGTGCCATATCTGAAGATGGAGAAGTCTCAGAAAAAAAAGATGTGCAGCAGAGATAAGGATAAAGAAGGTTTTCCTGTCTCTAAATACTGACACATATTTTCAGTTAGGAAGGAGAGATATAAATGCGTTTCTTTTAAAAAATAATCGTTCATCTGGGCACAAACCCAATTTTCCAGTCTCTCAAATTTATAGCATGTCTTATAGGCTGTTTGCATCTTTTTCATTACAAATGCACCATCTTCTGGGGGCCAAATCCGTCACTAATAAAAATAACAATGAGGACAAAAAGTTAATGATGTCCCCATTTTATCTGCAGATTGCATTCCTGTTCCCCATCACTTGTTCATTCTGGATTCTGTCCAGAATAACACTCAGAACCTGATGTGCATCTCAGGAAGAGTCTAAGCTCCTCTGCTGAGAAGAGGAACTCATAAGGAGCCCTTTGAAAGGCTTTAGTCACTTTAATGGCCTTTATTTTCGGATGAAAACCTTAAAAAACTTAAGCTGTTTTTTGAAAGTGATGGAAGTTAGAGACCTTTTGTCAGTCCTCCTGCCTTGAGTGCTTGAACATAATAAAAAGGGCCAGAGGTTCTTCAAGAGAAAATGGTGATGCAGTCATCTGCACTGAAATATCTGGTTTCAGTTTCTGCTAAAGCTGCTAAAGTTTCGGGTTCTGAACCCTTATTTCTTGTAGGCACAGAACTGTAGCTCTTAATTATGAGCTGCTTCTGGATAAGAAAGTTATTCTTTCTGGTGGGCTCAAGCATTCCCCCTCTCACTCCCAGTATGTGTCTCAGTAGTAGAAATGTGGGGCGCACTCAACCTTCCACATGTTATCATTTTCAGATTCTACAGTTTTAAATATCACAAAAGCAAACATCTCTTCTTTGGAAACAATGACTACAATGCTACTTTCTTTCCTTTAATTTCCTTTTTTTTTTTTTTTTTAAATTGTAAGTTGAGAATCCCAGATAACATCTCTTCTTAGGCATAAGCAAAGTGCTTATTCTTAGTGATACAATGATTTACATCATAATGTCATGAGGAAAGAGGAAGAGGAGCTGGGCTTTTATGTGGCATTCCTGCCACAAAAGAGGACAAAGAAAAGCAGGCAGTAGTTCTCTAATACGGAAAGCTATTCTGTAAGCAGTTGCTTGTGCAGCTGAATGACTGCAGTACCATGTTCATTGCACAATGTCCAGGTTATATTTGGTGAAATTTTCCCACTTTACAGCTGTGGCACAAGAAACATCCTCAGGCTGATGTGTGAACCCAGGACTGTCCAGAATGACCTTCTTCTCCCCATTGCCCATAGAGAGAGTCAAGGCACTTAATCTAGATTCAGCAATGCATATTGAAGATTATTGAGATGAATCATGTTATGCCTTCTCCTCTAAGAAGAGTTCAATGTTCATCTGCAGCAGAAAGTGAAGTGCAACTTGACATCCTCTTGCTGGGCATCTTGAGTGCCCATCCTCCTCCTCCAAAACAATTGAAGAGTTTGCTGCATGAAGCTAATTTACAGATGAAAAATATCTCCTGTGGCAGCAGAAATGCTTGCAGTAAGACAGAGATCTATAAAGGTGAGATCCAGCTCTGCTGCAGAAATCCCAACCAGGTACAAGTCAGAGCTGTATTGGTTGAAATGTGATAGATAAATAAATAAATAAATAAATAAATAAATAAATAAATATTTTCCTTCTCTGGCAGCCAGAAAGCTTTTATTCTGTCCAGAAAGAAAGACAAGAAATTCCCATCATTGTTTCATGCTTTTTTTTTTTTTTTCCTTTTTTCTTTTGAAGTCCATTTTTCAAAAAGTAATTTTGAAATGTTCTGGGAAATGCAGGGGGCGGGTACACTAATCTATCATTTTCTTCTGATAGTGTTTAATTAAAAAACACAGCTATTAGTCATCTGCTGCCTTACCACCAGGCCTGGCCTGACAACATCTTAACACATTGGTGAAAGAAAAATTGAAGATATTCTTTTTCATTTTATCACAGCTGTGGGGGAGTACAAGTATATAATTTAAGGGAGGGCATTCTCCTGCCAGTTTCTCACGAGGTTAATCCAGTGTATGTGCTGGCTTTTGTTGTTGTTGTTTTATTTTTTTACATAAAGTTGTATTTTCTGCTGTTACAAACAATGTAGTTGTTAAACAAAACAACAACAAACAAAGCACAGAGCAACTACTGTGGAGGAAAGCTCTTGTGTGACCAGAGCTATCATCAACCAGAGACTTACATAACTTGTGTTTGTGTCCTCCAGAGAGTTAGATTTCTCACCCAAAGGGAATGGGAAACTAGGAAAAAAACAAATTTAGTTGTAATAGAGAATATTTCCCATACCCCAGTTTTTGAGGTGACCATCAGCTAGTGAGCTTCAGGCTCATCTTGGACCATCTGCTCTTCATATACTTGCTGGCTGGACACACACTTCAGTGGAGAAATGCCTAAAGCCATAAAACAAGGAAATGAGCAAAAGGAAAGTTAAAGAGGTTTCAATTTACACTCAATGGCCTTTTCTGTAACTTAGCTAAAAACTGAGCTGAAAGATTCAGCATCACATCTGAATCTTGAAGGATGGAAGAGGCATAGATGTTCTGAAGCATTAAACTCATGGTCATTATCTTGGGTCCAGATCTTAGTTGCAGACTGAGATGGAGATGCAGGATCATTCACTTTCTGGAAGGATCTAGATGCAGCTGCATAGGAAAAAATGGGGAAGAAAAACAGACAAATACCCTCAGGCTTCAGTAAATTCAGAGAGCATTTAAAATAGAAAGAAAAGGAATGAACATTGTAAAGCAAAACACATTTCTTTGTTGAGTGACCCTCATGCCCCTGAAGCTAGCAATGCCACAGAGAACCTAGACACTCCCTTTCTTCAAATATAAATCAGAAATCACTTGTCATTTTCTTCTATTTCCCTTCTTTCTTATCAAATTAGTCTATATCTGCACAGGAAAGATGCGCTCTTAAGTCACATTATACTAAGCAGGGTTAGAGGAACAGCAAAGACATGACATTTGGCAATTCACATTTAAGTGTGAGTCTGGTGTTAGATGATGGCTAGGTGGTTAGGTGAGCTGTGCAACCATATTAAAATTTCAAGTACCTTACCTTGTATTTGCAGCCACTATTTCAATTTACTTTCTTGTCACCCTTTGTCCTCAAAAACTACTGGAAATTCTGGAAAGTCTCAAGGCTAAGTCTCAGATTCTTAAAGACACATTAGATGCCTAATTTGCATTGCATATGAGGGGAGGATGCTTATGATATACCAGACTTAAAAGGCTAATGTTGGAAACAATTGAATCCCTCTTGGTGCCCTCTTTGTAGAAGAGAGTGCTGGGCTTTACCACTTATGTCACCTAGGCCAATATGTGGGTCGAGTTTGAGGCTGCTATAAAAAGAAGCTATGGTTTTACTTTGCTCACATGATTGCCAGATAAACCCCATGTTCAAGAAGCCAAACCGTTCAGCAAATTGTGGCCTCAAGCAAGCGTCCTCTGGAAGACTATCTCTAGCTAAAATGAGAATGTGCAGCTACCTATTATTATTCTTATTATGATTCAAACTTGGGTTCAGGCTATTCACAGCTATTATGGTAATAACTTGTAACCTATCATTATGAACAGATTTCACAGCACGCGCTCCATGGTTTTCAATTCTTTCTCAGCCCATGGTGAAAGATCCTTACAGTGGTAGTGCTCTCATTCTCATCCTTAGATTTCATGAAAAAAATGTCAAATTCCCTTATTCCCAACACTCTACATAAATGTACTAAGTCTAAAGTTTCCTTACTTTCCTAAACTATCAATGTAGGTTAATGAGCAGTAGAACATGATTCCCTGGTCTTTTCTTCAGCTGACCTGTGTATCTAAGAAAATGTGATCTCTGACCTATGTCCCTCTGGAATCTGAAGCAAGCCCAACCCTTGCTCTTACATTTTCTCAGGTGAGGTTTCCCTGGTGTGTTGTAGGTGAGTAGTATTCAGGCTGCCAGTCTTTTCTCTGACAGGAAAATGCTGATGTTTGTCATTCTCCACTGAAACATCATCTTAAATAAAACTTCAAAGAAGTTGGTATCTCAGAGACATTTGTGACTCCACCAACTTTGGCTTTAACTGGTAAGAGGATTCCAAAGTTGCTACAGATAAAGGTCAGTGTACAGTTCAACTACTTTGAGAGCTGCTAGAACACAGACTTACAAATATTCTTCCTCCCTCTACCAATACAAAGATAAAATTACAGCAAGAGCCAGCAAAGACTGAAACACAAGAATTCATAATACTGAATGTAAGCAGGAGAACATGTGCATTTCTGTGGTTTTCTGCAGCTCATGCCCACCTACATGCTACTGCAGCCACACTGCTATCAGCACTTGGGCCGTGCCACATGAAGCTACCTCAGCTACATTACTGTGGGCTGTAGTCACACCTTTGGCTCCAGTTTAGACATACTTTGAAAAGGCTTTTTAAGCCTGAGGCTTTCATGGGCTGTGGCTGGTCCAGCCCACGGTGTAAAGAATGCAGGGCAGCAGTGCAGCTCTCCACCTCAAGCACAGAACAAAAGGGGCATCAACTTGGCTTTGTACCATCTGGAACTCCACGTGCCTACACAGATATGGCACAAATGTTCTGTGTACATGCAGTATGCAAGATTTGCACATGAAGATTACTTTTCCTTTTCTAAAGTCATAATTACATGTCCAATATTTGCAACTCACAATCCTCATTTGCAAGTGTACCAAACTTTCACAGACCTAGCAGAGCATAAAATGAAGGTATAAAACTCTCAGATTTCCTACTAACTGCATGATTTTGTCTACATAGAGTTTTTAGGGGACTTCATAACATTTTAATGAATCCCCTGCTGAACTCCAAGTTATAAATGTGAAAAAGGTGAATTGATGCTCCACACTTACTTCTCATCTTCATTTGTTCAAGCATGTGGTTTGATTTGGTTACAAAAGTAGCTAGAATGGGATGTGACCACAGCACCCTGGATAAAAATGTAAGAAAAATCATACAAATGTTTTATTCATGTGGGAATGTTAATTAAGATGCAGCTGTAATTACAGTACCATCATCATCTAGTGGTCTGGAAGCGCAAATGTTCTTCCTGACATATGGAATAATAGAAGCCATCTCGGTTCAAATGCTGATAAACGATACCCAGACAAACACTCAGCTACACACATCTCCTAGCCCCCGGGGTGCCCTTCCAAAAGGCATCAGTCAATGCCACTCTCACAAACTGTTGAAGACAAAGCTGCATTTTGCATCTTCTGGCTTAAAAAAGATCACACAGCATCCCAGGATTGAAAACAAATAAACACACAGCTAACCTCAAAGTCCTCACTGACACCAGAACAAATGTTGGGAACAGCAAAAGTTAGATGCTGAGGAGGTTTCTTTGTGACCATCTTCACTTGGAGGGTATTAATGGAGACATGGAATGGCATACGTGCTTTCTTGGCTATGTGGAGTGCCCTGGGGCAGGAAACTCTGGCACATGGCGTTTGTCTGAACAGCATAGCTGATATTTGACTGCACCTGGTACAGCTCTCCTCCCTTGACTACACCTTTGTGCAATGCCACAAGCAGGAGCTGTTCGATGTTGTTCTTCTCACATGGTGCCTTTTGATAAACAGTGAGAAAACAAGGAGAGGATGCACTACTTTTTGTCTCTCTCCTGGCGTTAAGTTGAGAAAAAAATAGTTTTTACATGAACCTGAAGTGTTTCTGTGAATGCTCTTCTGCTTTCCTGAAGACCTGGCTTAAACAAAAGATGAAATCTAGAAAGCTCTGTGTTATGAAGTATGTAATCTTGTGAAGCCAGGAGTTGGACTCTATGGTACTTGTGGGTCTCTTCCAACTTGGAATATTCAATGATTCTATGTTTCTGTGTATCTAGCTTCAAAATCTCTTAAAAACTTTCCTTTGTTGCAGGTGCTACAAAAATCTCAAGCAATGCCTAACATTTTGGCATTCTAATTTTGTTATCTGTCTTTTTGTCATCTGTTAGTTTTTTTATCTTTACACACCTCTGCCTTTGTCTTACAAAGATAATAAAAGTAGATGTGTAGATAATAAAATTTTGTGTAAAGACCATCCTATTACTCTGTATCGATGACCAAGATTCCAGTCACTTCAATGAAAAATATTCACAGTGTTTCAGGGATGAAGAACCAAGATACTGACTTTGTCCTCCACAAAAGTTAGGAGCCAGGCAGAGAGTTCAGACTTGCACTGAAACAGCTTCCAAGTTCACAGCTCTGGGGCTGGTTGACACCCATCTGTAAGAAAATCACTCATAGCTCACATAGGCTGGGAAAGCGTATTTTCATTCTGTACACACATCAACATATCTAAATTAGGTTCTGTTACAGAATGGAAATAGAAATCAAAATACTAGAAAAATAAGTCTCAAAACAAAATTTCAGCATTGTAGCATACAAATAAAACAAGCAAACAAAAAACCCTTAGATAATATCAAACGGTTGTTTTCAAACTTCTGAAATGTAAAAACCAGCATTTTGTGGTAAATGGCAAGTCCAAATCCATTTTTTGTTCTGAATCACATAAATCTGAACCTGCCATCTGATGTAGAGTTCCCTGAAGAAAAACATATATGCACACAACACTCTAATTTAGTGTGTCCTCTAAAAAATATCAGCTCAGTACTGCCATGTGGTCAGTGGGGATATTTTGATTAAAGGCATTTCAACCAGCTTGACCTATTGTACAAGGGAAGGACTCCTCTGTGCATCTGCTGCTTCATTAGTATTTGCCAATCACCTGCTGTGCCTGGGGACTTTGTTCTTTGGGTGGACAGGAAAACCCCAATCATTCAGTTGTCACTGCAAATTTCTTGCTTAGTGGTTGTGGTGTTTAATTGTATTAATTTCCTAGTAGTAGAGGGTCAATACTTCATACAAGCAGTTAAATGAAACAATTAGTGTAACATTTGCCAATCATGAGGTGTGTCAAATATTAACACTAATAAAATATTATCTGTTTATCTGTTCTCTAGAAATACTGAACCCACTTCCATAACTGGAGCTCTTAAGATCAGAGATGCTCCCAAGAGCTGCTTGTTACGTTCTTGGTGCTGATGACAGGGAAGTGGCTCTGGTCCTTGGCACAGTGAAAATAAGTAAAATGAAAGTCATCCGAAGCAGGTAAAAATATTACATGACGGTTTCAGGGGACTTCCTGTGCGAAGGCAGAGGGCTTGTCTTGTTTCCCTACACATATAGTCGGTAACTTATGACTAGCCGTGCAAGAAGGAACTGCTGATTATGACTCTGGCCTTTTGCTTCAGTGGAGGATATAGTCTTTACTTCCACACTTCCAAAACACACTGAATTGTTAGCTTCTTATTTCATTTAGTGCTGCCACCCTTCTCTCCATTCTTTTTTCCTGCTGTTGCCTTGACCAATCCATTGACTCTCCCTCCATTTTGAGGAAATTCTGACTTCTGGTGGAAAGTGTCAAGACTTTCAGGAGACACTTCTCTGAGGTCCTGCTGAACTGTTCATGCAATCATCACAGAATCGGAATCGTAGAATCATAAAATGGCTTGCACACATAATCTTCAGACACGTCCATAGGTGATATGTGAGACTTACTGTTAATATCCCCAGGCTGTTTAAGTACTTACGTCCCCACGGGCACACTGAGTGGGCCTTGTGCACTGTCTCCTGATCATATGCACCAAGCATTTGCTGGCACCGCTCCTGGTATGGGAGAGAACAGGCCAGGGACTGTGTTCAACTGACATGTGGACAAAAGCCACCTTGTTTTTGGAAGAAAAATGATTTAGTTGCAGAGTCATGATCTGTGCCACGTTACTTTTCTGAAGTTCAGGGAAACGGGAAACAAGGAAACAGGAAGGCCCTGTTTGTTGTATCTGCTGCTACGGATGCAGTCTCAGAACTTGTACCTGGAACTTGTACATCCCAAGAGCAGAGAGAGACACAGAAAATGAGGGCTGTTCTGGAGTAGCAGATTCTGAAGGTGTATGAGCGAAGACCCAGAAAGAGAAGAGTAACTCCACATGGACTCTCAGCCCTGGCCTAAATTTTAATCACGTTTGCCATTTTGCAAATGGACCTGACAGTAATGGCTACAGTGTGATCATATTGTGCTTAAACCTCCTAAAAAAGGCTTATCTCTCAGTCATCACAGGGAATTGGCACTGTTGGCACACCCTGGACTGGAGTAGACCCTGGCAAAGACACCTGAGTATGGAGAATCCCTCAAACCTATGCCAAAGAATGGAAATACTCATCACAACCACTTAAAATCAGGCCTTTTAGCACCAGCCTGACATACTCATCCCCTAAAATAATAAACTTGGTAATTAGCTTGAATCTTAATAAATGTTGAATTTTATTCTTTTAGCCTTTGGACTTGCAGATGCTAAAATCGACTTAGCTGTGATGGAGCTTTTCCCAGCAAGCCAAGCATCATGGACTTTTCTCCCTCTAGAGAGATGTGGAACACTCAGGTGTGAGCAACTGGTTTTCGAATAAGACATTCAGACTGGGAAGATTCAGGTGGCAACATGAGGTACAAAGAGCTCCCTCTACTTGCCAACAGCACTATTTCCACTGTTTCTTTGAATTTACAATACATTTATGTTTACCCTGATGATCCTGTTAGAGATGAAGGGGATTTTATTTCTTTTTTATTTTACTAAGTCTATATAATTACGTTGAATGTGATTTTTATTTTTATTTCTTTATTTTAAGACAGTCCTGAGCAATATCCAGACCTAGAAAAGTCTGCAGCTTCAGCTGCACCATGTCTGGTATTCAGTTCTCCTCCTTACACCCAAGTGACATTAAGCCTCCATGACAATCTTCCATTAGGGACACTGCAAACTTTCATCCAACATAGGAGCTTAGGCTCTGGATGTCTTTAGGGTGGTGCAGTTAAGCCCTTACCATCTAATCCACTCTCACCTGAACAATTGGGAAGGCCTGGACCAGTCTTGTCACAAGTCAGAGCATCCTCAGATTTGTTTCTGTTAGTGCAGACTGCTCAGCAGTAACCTCATTTGGTCACTGAAATGTGGTCCCTTGGTCAGGAAATGTGGGTGCATACTAAAAAGGAAACCACACCCTACATTCATGTGTACATGTACTTGTGTATACATGTATGGCCAAATACATAAGCACTTTGCAGTGTTAGATTGATTTTTACCTGAATTACCTCCACATTGACTACTATAAAAGTCCACTACGGTTCACAATGATATCTTATTGCTGTTCAGAAAGGTGAGTAACTGTAGATATGAGAAATAACAAACAAAAAGTAATGACAACCAAGACCACAGGGAGGAGGACCTGACCTTGGCATCCCTTCCCTGAAAACAAGCAGGGAGTCATCCTGTCTCACTCAGCGCCTACAGTATCTTGTAATGTTGCCACAAAGGAGCTCACCCCCCACACCAGGGCTCCCCTGACTTCATCCCTCCTTCATCCCATCCCTCACATCAGTGCAGCTCCTATAACAAATGGCACTCCCATTTATCTCTCACACCAGCAGAGCTGATGTCAGACTCCTTCTGGCTATTCCCAGGCTCTTTTTCCAGCACTAATATATTAACAAAAATATTTCTTGCTGCTTTCATTTTCCCACTGTTACTTTCTCCACTGACTTTAATTAAACGCTCTGTGGTTGTAGAATGGGACAAGGAAGGTTTATTTCCCTTTCTGCAAAAGAGCCCACCAAGAAGGTTTCCTTAATCTCTCACCAGCATAAAATGAGCTTTCATTATGCCAACTAAGCTTCAAAGTTTTAATTAATTTCTCTGCTTACATAAGCATAACAATATTAGTCATGTTATTCTATAAATTGTACTAGCCAGCCTGGATTTTTAATTAAATTAATGTCATTACATTGAGAGAGATGAAATATATTCCACATGCCCTATCTAGGCAATGCTTATCCTCCTTCTTGACTCCTCCCCAATTCTTTGTGGACTACATAGGTAGTTTAAAGCTGGGCTCAACAGATGAGCTTACCAGCAAGCCACTTATAAATTAACAACCAGAGCTTGAGAAAAATATTTCTTCAGAGAAACAAAACCCAATTAAACATACTACAAAATAAATGAAAAAGAAAGAAACCACTGGGGTCTGGGTGTGCAGGAAGAATGGGAGGAATGAATATGCTCCTATATGAAAATACTCCTTATTGTCTGTAATTTTTGAAGTATTGTACAAATGCAAATTTGATTTGCTATTGTAGCTATTTATTGATGCCTAATAAAACATGCATTTGTGTGGTGACCTCTGTCATGATTCATAGACTCATTTAATCATGGAAATGGAAGGCTCAAAGGAACCTCGAGAGATCAATTTTGTCCCCTGGATTTCTCTGGAGTTACATAACAGTAACACGAAGAGCAAAAACAAAATGCATCAATAAAGTGGGTACTTTCTAGAGTTTGGTCTCCTGCTGTGTTAGAGGTTATCGCAGATAGATTGCCCTCAGAAAATACCTCCTCTTATTTGTAACATGCCTTAGCTCAGCTGTAACTCATACCAGATGAACTAAAGCCTAACTAACAACTCTGCTGTTCTTCTTACTGAGGTTTGAAGAGTGTATATTTAATGACTTAAATGTGTTTATTTAAAAATTACATAGCAGAGTAATGACAGTCTTTTTTAAACTCCAACAACCAGCCTGTTTGCTGCCTGCAATTCAAAACAATTGCCTTCCAAAACAGACACTAACCTTTGGTCTCTGCATCCACATCCCGCAGAACAAATTGTCTTACATCACAGATGCACACCACCACTACACCGTAGATTTGTTTAAATCACCAATTGCTAAGCTATTTCATGAGCAGATGCCATGGCTTAGTGCTGTTCTTCCTGTAAGTTTGCACAAGAAGCACAAACCCTATGAGTGTTAATTGTGAGTATGGCTCAGTTCAAAATGTAGACATTGATGTAGATATAAGTGCAGATGTAGGTTTAGGTGTAGATAGATATGGATAGAGATGCATGTATGGGTATGGATACAGTACTATGTAGGTCACTCCAAAAGTAACATCTCCTATTTATTTCCGTGGAACCTATTGCAGATACAAAGAACACAATAACACTATTTGATAAAGCAAAACCTCAGATACAAAGCACTGTTTTTCAGCATAGCCAACACAATTAGATATGTATTTTTGCCATCAATGAACAAGAACCTGCATGCCATGCTTATAAAATCCTGCACCAGCAGAGGTGACCCACTGTTTCACAGCTGCTGAGTGCAGTCCATCTTCATCAGCCCGAACAGATGGAAGTCAGAAGGTGACAAATCTGAACTATACAGTGGCTGTGGTAGGGCAGTTGAGCCACGATCAGCAATGTGCTCCATGGTCTTCAAACTGGCATGGGAGCTAGTCTATTGCAATTTCTTTATTACTATGTAATAATCATGAAGAAGGTTCTTTGTTCTTTCATGGACTTAGGCACCCAGAACCTATCACAGTGTTTCATTACCCCTCAGTCTCCTAGTCAGCCCATAAGCCCAGCCTGCAGGCTGAGAAATTACAAATGCTGGCTTTGAGTCCTAAGGGGCAAGGCCCAGCTCAGTGTTTAGGAATGGGGCATGTCAGGAGCAGACCTGGATCTCTGTTGATGATCCAAGATGAAGGTGGTGAAGCACTGGCACAAGCTGCCCAGAGAATCTGTGGGTGCCCCATCCATGGAGGTGACGAAGGCCAGGTTGAATGGGGCACCACTCATTTCTGTACACAAGTCTAACCAGAAGTTAGTGAAATATTGTGAAGGAAAGACAGGCTTGCTGAAAAGCACTCAGAGCTAACCATGAGGCAAAGAAGGTCAAGACTGAGCAAAGCCACATTTGGAGAGGACTGAAACAACTGCTGACCTAGCATGTGCTTTAATGATTTTTCACATCAGCTGAATTATCTAATATGAGCGCTGTGGAAATCATACAGAATTGTAAAGCAAAAAGCTCTGAGCTTCACTGACATCGAAGACTAACTATATAAAGAGATGATAGATGCCAAGGAGTGGTGGCCACCATTAGCAGCTGAGAATTTCAGCTTCTTTCTGTAAAAAAATTAAAAATATGAGTGGGGAATTAATTGATTAATTAACTAATTAAACAGGCATAGACTGTAGGAATGTTACACTATTCCCTTTTGAGCAGTGGGCTTTGAGGCTATGAATCCTCCTATTGCTTTAGAATAGAAAGATATAATACAGTGGATGGTGGAATTACGTCACAGTATCTTAACTTTCCTGAGGAAATGTGAAGTGCAGCTGAATTTTGTTTTCATTTTGGGGAACTATTCCATTGGAATGGTAAAAGTAGATCAGTTATTGGAGAAACATAATACAATGAAAATATTCCAGTTTAAACACAGCCTAGCTTAAGGCACCCACAACTGTTCACAAACAGTTAAATGATCCCTAAGGGAGTGTTATTTATGTTTGCAGAGTTTACCTCAAATTATAAATCTGTGATCAGGACTTTGGCTGAAATATTGGAGTTCATGAATGTTCACAACAAAGGTTTTGCTTATTTTGACATTAAATGAGAAGATGACATCTCACTGAAGTGTGAAAGCAGGAGGTACTCTTGAGGAAACATTTGAGTGAAATGAATGTTTTCCAGCCAGAGGAAAAAAAATAGAGTTTTAATTTTTAGGCAAACAAACAAAAAATAAGAAAGTATCACTTTATTTTTAGGGCAAACACTTAAGGCAAAGAAACTGTTCTTCACAATCATGTTAATTTAATTGGAAGTTCAGTTTCCCAATGGACAAAGAAGAATGTGAAATACTGAACTTGGTGGAGAATCCTGGTAGCTTAGGAAGGATTTGTGGTCTGAAGGTATGTCTGCACTGTAGCACAGAAAGCAGTAGGATGACACCAGACATATATCTGAAGGGTCTAGGTTCAATAGGAGAGCAATGCATTTCTGTCTACAGTGTAGATGGACAAAGAGGTACCATAAATCAACTCAAGGAACAGACCTAAAAGCAAAAAATCCTTTTACACTGTAGCCATTTTCTGGTCATGCAGATCAGACAGTATTTAGTTTAGCTAAATCAAGGACTGAGATGGCTGGAAAAAAATGATCAGACCTGGGGTGCCCAGCATAGTAGAGGAGTCTCTAGCAATTAAATATGTTTTTATCCTTTGTGCAACCAGAAGTTATGGAGGACTACAGCTTTATATGTTCCTGGAGAATAAGGCTCAAAGAAATCAATCTGTGACATCTGGTATGTGCTGTTGGCTAATAACTAATTGCATCTTTCAGGTGTAGACATTGGTAACAGGGAGAGAGCTAGAGATTTTTAAAGAGCATTGCAGAAAATGAACAGATTTGTATAGAAAATTTAGTAACACGCTCTCTGATAGATCAGATTAGTTGCTGACATGAAAAATTATCTCAGTGTGTTGCTTTAGGTAAGTTGTGAGGGAAATGAAAAAATTCAGAGACTGTCTGCCAAAAGTAATATATACCCATATGCTTGTATAAGGAGAAACAAAAGGACGTTCAAGCCCTCATTTTCCAAAAGTGCTTCACTTATACAGCTTCTATCATAGCCACAACCCCATGTAGACTTAGAAATAGGTACATTATGGATAATAAATGAAAAACACTAAGGAGAAGGCTTTTTCCCACCTTCCAGGTAGTATTTCACAGCATGACAAGCATGAATTACATGCCCACTCCCTGTCAATGCCCTCATACTGTTTAACGATAGGAAGCATCCCCAGTACTAATGAGAAACAGGCCCAAAATTCCAGAAAATAAAAATGAGGATATTTTTTCTTGTGTGGTTGTTTGTTGAGGGGTGTGGGTATGGGAGCTGAATGCTTCAGTTGTTGGTAATATAGAATTATGTACTTTTAGGCTAATTAAAAGGATATGCAAGTACATACATAATTTCTGAACCTAGTAAATAACATGTTTTAGAAATCAGGAGGCTGACTTTACTGGGGGAAGAGGGAGAAAAAGCAGGGGAATCCAGCATCACAGGTATTTCACAATGATGAAGGCAACTCTCCAGATTAATCCTCCTCTGCACGCCTACGAGCTTTCATCTAAGAAACTACATTATTTTCCCAGTTGCCCTTTTTGTCTCTTTTTACCAAGAATCATGCCAGCATACTGCTTTCTCTGATATAATGAAGAGTGGTAGTACAGTCTCTAGATACTGTCTTCTTTGAAACCAGCTCTGTCACCATCTGATTTTTGGCATAAAAGTCTTCTTACAACGATCCCTTCCAGTCACTCTCTATTCCTGGTCAGGTTCTCATTCCTCTGTATTGAAGTCACTAATCTCCTCCTGACAGTTTATGTTAGCCTGATGTCTGATGAGAGATCTCCTCTTTCATCTGTCGTAGATGAAAAACGTGCCACTAGCACTTATATCTGTAGCAAATTTTCTGGTTTTTGTTTTTTTTTCCTCCACCATCCCTGTATGTATGAGCTATGAAGATGTGGCACTGAGGAACATGATTAGTGGGCAAGGAGGGGATGGATTGGTGTTGGACTAGATGATCTTAGTAGTCTTTTCCAACCTTAATGATGGTTTGATTCTAAATGGAAACTCATCACCACCATGAGTCTTTGTACAGAGAATTAGTTGCACTGTGGAGGGGTTTCTCCTTCACATAACGTCTCCTGTTCTGTGATAGAAAGTATTTGTATTGTGGAGTATCAGATCAATATGTTAGTAAATCACTGTCTTAGCTGTGCATATAATATTCTGAGGCTGACTTTGCCACAGATATCAGAGGACTCCTTCCTATGATGGCTTCCTATTTACCCTCTGAAAAACTGTTATAAAGAACTTCATATCTGAGGAAACGATCCAAATATCATAAATACAGTAGGTTAGAGTTGTGGGGAGCCTTTAGGATCAAATGCTAACAGTTTCATTCCATTGAAAATAATGACAGATAAACATTAGGCGATGGGTAGCACTAGTAGTGGCTTTGTGGGGAGACAAGGCAATGCTGGTAAGAGCTCAACTGAGCTCAGTCTGTTATGTGGAAAAGCTTTATTTCCAGGATGCTGATTAGATTGCTGTCCTGCCACAGAGCAGCAAATAAAATCTCTATATATGTTTTTATTTTAAACACTGCTCAGGGCCTTCTGGCTCCCTGCTTCTGACCGAGCAGCTCCCTGGATTTATCTCTCAAGAGAAAATTGTTTGCCTGTCATTCAGTATTACAAAAATCTCTACAATTAAATATTGAACAAGTGTCAGTCATAGTGTCTTCAATTGAAAGAAAAACTTTGACAGTGACTTGACGTCTTTATTTCTCTCTTGGTTGCATCACCGCTTGTGCTGAGCACCCATTTACAGGCTTCTAGGGAACCTGAATAAAATGGCACTTCAATGGCACAATGTGGTTTTTAGAAATTAGAAAATAATTTATTGGATTTAACTATCAAACCAAAAGCAAGAACACACTGACTATGAAATTTCAAGGTATGGGATCATTGCAACAAAAAAGTCAATAAAAAAAGAAAATAAAACCACAGTGTGCAGATATTTTCTAATAATTAGAGCTGCCAAATTTGATTCTTGGTGCAGTTTTTGCCCTGGTGGGATTTTTAACAGTGGCCAACATTGCTGTGGCAGTAACCAGTGCGTTCTCTGGTTCCTATGCATGCAGTGTTTCAGATGGAGCTGTATGAAACGACAAGGTTAAGCACAGAAAAAAAATAAATCCTTGAATTCTGTCCTGGTTTCAGAAAACCTTTAAAGGAATTGGATATTTTGGTTCATCTTCCCTTCTGATTTCCACAAAAACATAACATCTGCCTATGACATTTCAGCAAAATGAGAGATGAATGACTGCACTGATTCTTTTCCCACTCCTTCTGCTCAAAGGGAAAGCATTGGTAAGCGGGACATCAGGCTGAACAACTGTTAAACTCATTCTCAGCTCTCCCAACAAAGCTGTGCTTGAAAGTTGCACCTTCTCCAGCTGTGAGATATTGATGTCAGCTGTACTACTAATGATGGAGAGGTAAGTCATGCGCAACTCCTTGATGACAGCTTGACAGAATTTACCAAAGATTTTTTCAGATCTTATGATCACATCTTTGCAGGCAGATGCAAGGCAGCTTTAGGAGACAGTAGGAGAGGTTAACCCAGTCCTGTTCTCAAGGCAATGATGTGAGCTTTGAGACCCACAGCAAAGGCATGGGGAACTTACAGCATTTTGTAGACATCTCCGAATGTGACTACAGGTTTGTTATTTCACTGCATCCTACTCTTACGTGAGCCATATATTGGTGATAGTAGGAGCACATCTCCAAAAACAGCCATAAAACATACACTAAATCTGCTTGGCTCGAGCTTCTGTTTCTTCACTCAACAACGTGCATGCATGTACAACACAAAAAAATTGCAGAGGCAGATCTGTGCTTAAAGATCAATTTTGCACGAGCAAACATGCTGTCTTTGCACAGGAGCATGCATTTCCAGTCAGTTACTGCTTAAAATATTCTCCTCTGTGTCCTTATCATAGAAAAGATATAACAGATACAACATAAATGTTGAAAGAAAAAATTGTTGTTGATGTTGTTAATATTTTAAGGAGTTACAGGCAATCTTTCTTCAGTAAGTTTTGCAAATGTTTTTTAGCCTAACCCAAAGGCCTACTAGGAGAACTGCCTGTAACACCAGAAAAATCAGAGGCATCATACTTAAGAACAAAAGTTAGCTATCAGTTGTAGTTATAAGTGAATTTTTCCTTTAGCTTTTATTCTACAAAGCTGAGCATTGAGGATGTTATGATACTTTCTTTTCTATCAAGATTTCAATCAAGTTTTGATATAATTAAATACAACTGTATGTAGTTCCACTGTCAAATATTCAACAGTTCAACTTCCAGCCATGGATGCAGAGATAAGCCAGCAGAAATAACCTCACTGTCCTGAAGCACCTTCAGGTTATTCCTCTACCCATTACAATTTTCATCAGTTTCCCCACAAATTCAAAATGTCTGTTCTGTAAGGATTTTCAGACATTTGCTAATTCTACTTTTGATGAGGTCTTTGGACTATGTGATGGGGATACCAGTGCCTTTGGTTTCTTTTGAAAGGCCAGAAAAAGAGAAATATATATATGTTGAGGTAACATGTCCTATGTCCTAAATTCCAGGATTCCTTCTAATTTTACTAGAATCTACTTGAGATACAGTCCACTGAGGAGAGGGCAACACTGCTGATTTAGGACAAACTTATGAGAGCTGCCTGTTAATGATTCACTTCCTTTTGTCAAGAGAAGAAATTGTAATTCAGTTTTTAAAGAAAACAATTCCAAGGAGAATCTGTGCTACCAGTGACATGACTCTTGGGTCAAAAACTTAAGGAAGATAAAATACCAGAGCTGCCGGATAAGAGTTCATCCAGACCACTGGAAGAAAATCAGACATTTTTGAACTCACAGGGAAAACAATGAACGCAGAAAACTATCCTATATTTATGTAAGTTTGACCAAGTAGTTGCCCTGACTCACTGAGTTCTATAAATCTTAACATGAAAATCCTATTAAATAAAAAACACTGTATCTATATTAAGCTATGTACAATCCACAGTCTTGATATATGTGCTCTGTAAGACTTTCCTCTTTCTGCTGCATCAGTCTCCATAGCTTTAACCAGCACTGTGGGTTTTTCTTAAGACTTTTCTGAATTCTTGCTGAAATAAAGCAAACTGATTTTGGTGGGTGTGCTGTTGCCAGTGCTGCAATCAGGAATGTATGAGTCTGTAAATAAGGCCTTTGGACACATTATAGGTGGCAGTTGCCACTTTCTCACTAGTGCTTAAATTATTCAGAAACTTGAAAGCAGCAGTCCTGGCCAAACTTTGAGATATCAAGCATCCTACTCTAAATTTAGGTTTAGTTTCATGTTGAGCATTGTACAGCTGGTTGTAGGCTCGGAGTTAGAAGGACCTGTATCCAATTTAAAGTCTTTTTGATTAAGTAAACAGGTGTACAGGAACTGTTGTGATTATCTCGGGTAAAGAGACTGTAAAATGTGATGCCTCTGGTATTGCTTTTATTTCCAGTCTACAGTACAAATGTATAAGATATACCACTGTATATTGGTGTGGATTTCATGCCAACAATAACAGCTCCATTCAGTACAAAACAACTCTATGAAATGAGTTGTTGTAGACAAATGAATATGCTGACCAATGAATGAATATGCTGACCAATAGCCGTAAAACCCACACAGAGCCGTAAGTTCTCAGCTCCTCTAGAAACTCTGCAAGCTCCCAAAGCACAGCATCATTAAGCTTACTGGCAAAATGGGAGGAGTGAATTACAGAGGTAAGCAAGCAAGCAAGCCAAGTTTTGGGCAATACTGGTAATGCTCACATTAATCATTTTAGAAATTAAATTGTTTAAATTAAGATATCAACCCATTTGTATTTATTATAGAAAGATTTCAAGTGGAAGATTCAGAGGAGATGAATCAGGCTCTCTCTTTGAGAAGATCTCTGGCATGGCATATATCCTGCCAATGGCTGTGAAGGAAGCCAGGGAAACCAGTCCCCTAATCTACACATACCAGTCTTCAGTTTAAAATTGCACTCTGTGAAGATCTTTCACAGAGGAAATCTGAGCATGCTCAGAAACAGCCAAATCTTTTACACAAATGCTGAAAACAAGAGTTGAAATATCAGCCACATCTGGACATAATCCATAGACAAACTTTCCCTTGAATTTGAACTTGGAATCAAAGAATAGAGGGTGGGGAGGGAGGCTATAAACCCTCCTGTGATGTGACAAGTGTGGGTTGTTCTCATTAAGGTGATGCTGTGCTTTTAATTAAATAGTTGCTTCATTTGGCTCAGAAGTGTCAAATATAATTAATACAACATTGATTACTCCACAGTAATCTCAGGAGATTCATTTTTTTTTGCTTCCTTCAAAGGCCACACACTGCTCAGATGGAAGTGGGATGTTCCCTTTGCTACCAGCCTGGATTATCTCTAATTTCTGTGCTTGCCTCTTGTTTTACTGTTTTTTTCTTATACTACTGAGTGCTCAGCCTTTCTTTCCTTTCAAAGGCTTTTTATACTTCTGTGTTGTTGCAATTCATGTGATTACCTTGGGAAAGCTAGAGATAGGTGCAGGCAACTGAGCATCTAGCTGTCTGCCTATCTATACATGGACTCACTCACATGGGTTAAGAAGGACATAATTTCTACATGTATGCACACATACACACATGCTGTGGTACCAGCAAGATGTATTGTGACTACAGTGAATCATAACTGTTCCTACTGTGGCTCAAAGGAGCTTTCCCCTAGAGTTTTCTAGACTTTGCTTTTCTGAGATGAGTCTTTTCTCTCTCAGAAGGAAACATGTGCTTTATATCCTCCACCTTTCTGCAGAGATGTCACCAGATGTACAAGGAGAGCTTGCATTTCGTTTTTCTGCTCTTTATAGCATTCCCAACCACCAAAGTGAAATGTCACAACTGACTGGAAGATTCTAAATGCCAAGTTTTGCTGTGGGATTCTGGTGCTGTCATCTTCTCCTTGCATTACTGGGTGATGTCCGAGATGTGGCTGAGCATGGATCTGCCAGTACACAGTCCCTATAAAGAGGACTCTTGGGTATGTTGCAGCCTTCTTTGGGCTCCTGTCTCCCTAGGGAGCCACAGCTCAAACTATATGTGTGTTATCTGCCTGATTTTCTTCCTGTGATACTGTTATCCAGCTTCTCAAGGACGCACCTGAAGCTGAATTTCTCACTGCTCTTCAAGTGCTTCACAAACAAATAGCCTTCACAAACAAAAACCCTACTTCTGCTTGAAGGAAGTAAGTACTGTTGCTGAATTGTAGGGCCGATGGGCTCACGCAGAAGGGCACAGCACAGTTGAAGAAATACTTTTAGGTCTTTAGGCACAAAGAGTTATGACAGTCATACTCACACATAGCAAGTTCTCCTGCCCAAGTCTCAGGTTTTTCTTGTCTGCTTACCAAAGACCCCAAAGTTGGTGGCCCCTCTGCACAGCCCGCAGAGACATCTAGTGACTGAACGACATACTGCTGGCAAGCACGGGATTGCAACGGGCTGCTCGGGTAAGCAGTTCCTATTTGCTGTAGATACTTACTAAATCTAAATATTTTAAAAATAAATTAGGACTGAGGCATGTTCTCCCAGTGGCCCAACAGGATGCTCTCCCACTGTTTATCTTGGTTGAACACACAGAGTTTTGTTGTAAGGAAGCATTACTCAGCCCGATGCAGATATAGATTGTTAGCATGTTGTGTTTGCCCAAAAAGTCTGGAGAGGATATAGGGTAATCTGCAGAAGTTCATCCAGATGGATGTGTTGCTTTGGGCTTGTATAAATCACAGAGTGCTGAGCTGCTGGGGGTAGGAAAGAGGTTAAATCATTTACAGCAAAAAGCCACTCAGGTCTTTGCACGCAGACCTGCTTCATCTCTAAGTACCAGAGCTCTTCAAAGATTGAGAGCTCTGATTCTTCCAGACACTGAGGAGATCGTGGTGCTCATCAGAATTCAACAGGACCAAATGTTTCCAGTTGAATCGTGAGGTTAGAGCTGAAGGATGCTGATATCACTGCAGGCACAGACACAGAAGCACATTCCTCTGAAGTAGCAGCAAATCAGCTTAGTTGTGGTGGCTGGGACTGGCTATCCTTGCCCAACAAATGTGAATTATTGCAGTCTAACTCAACTCGCAGTGGAAAGAGTTTCAGATAAATTGCATTCTCTCTCATTATCCATATGCCTTGACTATTACTATTATGTTGCAGCTGACTCTGAAGCCTAAACAGGATTTAAGTAGAACACAATGTGTTCATAGATCTTCTAGAAATCCAAATACTCAAGATATAAGCTTTTGGGAGGGATTGATTGCTCTCCATCTGCTTATCAACTCTGTATTGTATACACTATCACTGATGCCTGAGCTTGCTCTGACTTGTGCAAGTAGTGCTAATCCATTGCATGCACACACCAGGTACAGGATCTGCTGACCCACCTCTTCCAGACTGTCTAGTCTTCTGGACCTGACTTAGATTAATATTGTTGCTATTCATCTGTTCCTCATGTTTGCTCAGAAACAAGAACTTCCTGGGTTAGCATTCATGCTGTTTGGTATTCTAACTCCAAATCATCTCCGAGTGCTTGATAGAGATGGTTCAGAAGTAGCCCTAAACCACAGCAGAGACAGAAGAGAGAATAACCTGCACAGGGCTGATTTCTAGTATTTAGAAAAAGTACAGCAGCTCTAAGTGTGTTATTCCTTGCCAGGATTAGTTACAACTGAATAGTCTGGATGTGTGTACATACTTAAGACCTGGCTAGTGGCCAGAGGTGAAGAACAAAAAGAAAATGAATAATAAGGAGGGGCAAATATTGAACAGATCTTTCTTTTTTATCTCAGTATTTTTCATGGAAGCTTGAGGATGAGTATCAATTCATCTCAATTAGCTCAGCCCACCCTAGTTATGGAAGGCTGGAACCCACCAAGTTTTTACCGTAAGAACAATTCGATAACATTGACAAAAATACTTATTAATAGCTTTTGTGTCTGTGTGTGTAATGTCTGGGCACATATAAGTATTAACAATCATTTAATACTGAAATAAGTGAAACCATGTTCAAAGTGTTCAAAAAACCCAACTTCACTTTTCTATCTCCACCTCAGTTTTGATAAATTCATTATCACTGTCAGCAATTCCAAAAAAGATGTCATAACAAAAATACAAGGAATAAATTAATTCCCATCCCTCTTTCGTAATTGAAGACCACAAGAGTCTAAAGTAAGCACATAAATAAACCTCTGAGGACCATTTTGACCCATTCAAACAACACAATGGTTTTGTGGTGATTTCCAGCTCTATCTGGGTATGTTTACCAGCAGATGTCTCTTTTCCTATTGATCAACAGGACTAAGAAAGGAAAGTAAGTAATCCACGTAAAAAAATACAAGTGCTTTTGTCTGTCGAGTTCCTTACAGGCAGGATCATTTGGGGGCACCACCTGAACAGCATGGCCCAGAGACATTGCCAAGCATGAAGGTTCTTGGCCAGCAGTGATGCTTTACAGAAGGAAGGGCAGGCCCCATTTGGTGCAACTCTGCAAATTTGAGTAACAGCCTCCCAACCAATCCTGTGAATTAACATTAATCTTTGATTACTTATTAGAAAGATTTCTCAAGACTGAATGCAGGAGACAAGTAAAGGAGGTGGGACACACATTCTAACTTTATGTGCTTAGTTTAAATATTCAGAAACCAGTCCCATTTTTATTTAATGGAAGCAATTTCAGAACAGTGATTTCATTAGATATTCAGTTTTCTGAAGGACACAGTAATCAAAGAAGCCTTGACTATCCTATCAGATTTCCTAGTACAGTGTTATAGGCATAGTACTAATTCTCTGAGGTGTTAAGGGAAGGAATACTCGTGTAGTGACTTCTCATGACAGCATTACTGAGTAGGGATGGATAGCTAAACCCCTTACCCTGGGCATCCAACTTAAACAGTATTTTCCAGTGTTTGGAAGATGCATACGAAAGATGCTGTGCTTGCGGATACCTCTCACACACACAGACTGCCACTGTAGCTCTTCATGGAGTGTGAAAGATTAGTCACTGCATTTATACGCAGATCTGGTGTCAGGACCCTCAACCTGTGCTGTGCACTATGGAACCGATGCAGAAAAGACTCTGATCTTGTTAATGTTTGGGCCTCATTTTGCCCAGCAGGGATTGTCCATGCAAATGGCCCATTTTACACATAAACTGATGGCTTTGCTGCTCTCCCCTTGCATCTACAGCTAAATACAAGAGCTATGAATCTATGAAGTTTTTTTGTTCTGGGTTTATTTAAGATGAAAACAAGCTATTCACAGTAAGTGGGATGTGATAGTGATAGCACCATTCCAAAATAAACATCTTAGTAAAAGATCCTACAGTCAATCGCTGTGCCATAAACCACAGCCAAATAAAAGGGGAAAACAAAACAACGGAAGTGTTTCCTTCTAAGTGAGCCTCCCCCTTAGCTTTCTCGTAGTTTCTTTGCCTTACGATCACTCGTTCATGATTTTCTTCTCTACTCACAACCCTTCCTTTCAGGAAGCCCTGCAGTTCTCTTGAGGGGTCAATGACACAGATTCAGTGTGTGACAACATCGTCCTGTCTGTGCTTAGCAACTTCTCCACTTCTTTTTTCTCTATGATTCAGACACAGAATTAATTCTACAAATACATATGCTTTTGCTGTTATTAACCTTTATAAACTCATTGCTCCTGGGCAGTGGCCTCTGGCTAGAAGACCTCTTAACCACCATATACTGCATTTGTAAACAAAGTTCACTGAATGTTTAGCATCCAGTTTGCATGAAACCCTGCCAAGTCTGTCAGCATTAAATGTTGAATTGATAGTGAACTTTCATAAAGCAGGTTATATAATAATCTCTTCCATTAATTACTGTTGTGAATTGCTATAAATTGCTTTCCAAGCAGTGCTTTTACTGTCCCTTCACAGTACATTCATAGAAAGGGGAACCAAATAAGATGAACTCTACCTCAAAATCTTGTGATCTTGCCACACATTTTCTAGCCCTTCTTTGATCATGCAGTGCAAAAAAATGGAGCCACTCTGTGCAATATTCATGGAAGCTTGTGCTAATCCTGTACACAGATAAACTCAAATCTTGTTTTAAAGAGTTGCTATCTTTCTCCAGAATAAAAATATCAGGAATGTGAAGAAAGTGGTAAAAAAGATAGTTTGTTTTTTAAAAACAAAAATGCAAATACAGTGATTGTTCATCTCCACAGGAACTAAGAGTTCACAGCTTCTCTAAAAATCAAGCCCTACAGTACAAAGGACTTTTATAATATCCAACAATACTATAAATTCAGCCCTGCTGTACCTTGCTCCTTGGCTGTTGTCCTGGTTTCAGCTGGGACAGAGTTGTTCTTCATGCTGTATGGTCTGAAGCTATGTTTTGGCTTTAGGAGAAAAACAGTGTTGATAACATACTGATATTTCAGTTGTTGCTGAGCAGTGCTCAGCAGTAGAGAGCCATGGATATCCCAGTTTTTCAGCTTCTAGTACTGTTCTGCCAGATAGGAACCTGGGGGCATGTGGAGCTAGGAGGAGACAGAACCAGGACAGCTGACTCACACTGGCTATAGGGATATTCCATACTGTATGACATCATATGAAAAAAACATTCAAAAATGGTGGGGACTTAGAACAGCTGCTGCCTGTAGACTGGCTGGGCATCAGTCTACAAGTGGTGAGTAACTGTTTGTTCGTCACTTTTTTTTTGTATATGTATATATGTACATATGTACAATCACATACATTCAAAAATACATACACAGTACTATATATATGTATTATCATTACTATTATTTCTCTCTTCCTTTTTTGTTTTATTAGATACTTATCATCTCAATATACGAGTTCTACTTTTTTTTTCCCAGTTCTCTGCACCATCCCACTAGGAGGAGGGAGAGTGAGTGAAAGGCTGTGTGGTGTTCAGCTGCTTTCCAGATTAAACCACAACAGCTCTCCAATCCTATGATCACCCCTAGACTCAAACTCTTCCATATAGAACAGTCTTGAAGAGAAGCACATAAGTGTCAAAAACCAGGATGCATAACTTTGCAACAGTTTCCTGAACCTGCCATTAAAGTTCCAACCCCAAAATATGCTGTTTTCCTTTGGTTTCTATTAATGTCAACATGATACAATGAAATTGGTAGCTTTCTTGCAAGGACTAAGCAACAAGAAAGACCAGCCTCTAACATCTGGAATAGATGCCCCATCCCAACTATACATCATATCTACAACTTCTGATACCAAATATTTTCCTGGACAAAAAATAGAAAGAAAATATCAGCACAGCCAAACCTCTGTTTATCATTTTCCCATTGCAAATTGCAGACATACTTTGATTATGTCTGTGCTTGTCTCCCTATCTTTTTTTTTTCCTTTGTTTGTTGATATCCGGTATCATCTGTTATAGGGAAGCTCATTCACTCTGTTTCTGTTCATGAAACATCCTTCAGTTCCCAAGTGAGAAGCTAAGAAATTTCGCAAAAGCAAAATCATAAACTTTCTAGGAGGAAAGGAGATAAGTGGGAGCTAGGCAAGAAAGTGGACAGAATGCCTGCAGTCAGCAGGTCCTGTAGGAGCCGAGAGAAGAGTCCCTTTGAGGAATTCAATCCTGTTTCATATCTTTTCCAGACAATTTTTTAGGACTGTGGGTTGAAGAGGGCTGCCAGGTAAAAGGTCATGAGCACCAAAGTCCTCTACTTCTCCTCTGCAACAGAGAAAGACTTCCCTCCCAATACTGTGCCCATGCACCCTGACCTTCTCCAGAGGAATTATCCCTATGGAAGAAGAGTTGCATGATTTTCCTCCTTGTGCTGCCAGCCCTTCCTTGTGCGAAAGGCAGTGGTCAACAGGGGACCAGATAAGCATTAGCAATCTCCTTCCATGCTGAACTCCAGAGAAATGACAAGCAGGAAGTAAATCTTCATTTATCCTCACTGCATATAGGAATACTGGCGTTTTCCAGGCTGCCAGACAAATGACTTCTAAGAATGAGTTTCATACACAGAGTATTAGAAAGTAGAAAATGTATGGACACACAAATCTATTCTTAGGCAATTGTGGGATGGTTGGCAGGAAAACTGTGGTGTTCTGGAGCTAATCTAAAGAAAGGCAAGGACAGCTAGAGTGATTGTTGCAGACCAATGATGAAACTTCAAAGTGTTATTACATTGCTCATTAGGAAAGTGTAGAAATATATCACAAAAGAGATATATTTCTACACTCCAGTAAAGAGGTGTGCATAGGAAAGGTGTAGGAGAAGGACTGGACCTAACACTAAACCTACCTACCTTGAGTCTTGGAAAAAGGAAACCCAGGTTTAGCAGTGTAGCCCGCAGCAGCTGCTGCACAATGGACCAGCTATGCCTGGGCCATCTCAACCAGATTCGGGCTTATAATTGGTGAGGAGCAAAGAGCTTTACTAAAGATCAAAGATAACATTTCATGTGTATCTTTTTCTAAGGCTTACTTATTCAAGTGCACGTAACAGTTCCAAAACTCTCTGAAATCACTGGGACTTTCTCCACTGACATCAACAAGATCCAGATCCAGCCCATAAAGAGCTGTAGCAAGACTGCAACCATATGGAATTATTTCTGAGCCACAGTAGTAGGAGATATAATGAAAATATGTTGGCTTTTTTCAGTCGGTAAACATAGAATCTTGGCAGGCAAAGTGAGAGACCAGATGCTAAGTGGCCTCAAAACTATCCTCTCTTCCTTAGAGGTGGCCACTTTGGATGAGGCAGAAGACCCAAGAAGAGAGCACTGCGGGCACACTGGCATTGCTACTGGCTGCTTTCTACCCATCCTGGGGACACATAGAACTTTCCAGGCCTGGCAGTCTGAAGACTAAACATTCCCTGTATCCAAACAGACCCATGGGAAAGGACATACTGAGCTAGATAAATTACAGTTATGAAATACAAGTATTTAATTAAATCTTGTCTGGCTGCATTTTGCACCCTCCCCTTGAAAAAAAAAAAAAGCCTCTAAAAAAAGTCCAACTTCAAAACTAATCTGGAACATTGGAACTGACTGCTTATGTTATAATTTACTAGAAACTTTGTTGTCATCACTTCAGTTCATAGAAAGGAAAAATAAGAACAGCGACAGCTCTCATCAGTTCCTATTTAAAAACAAACTGCTGCATACTGGGGGGCGTGGGGAAAAAAGAACCAATAAAAAAAACAGAGATGGAACCAAGATCAACTTTGCAGTAACTGCAGAGAGGTCAGCCAGGCCAGCCAAGATGGAGAAAGGTGGGTCAAGTTAGCAGAGGGCAGACAGGTTTCCCGGTGTCTTCTCACTGCCATGCAGCCCTTGGGGAATCTTTCCCAGGCTTTTGCAGGGTTAACTGCTTTGTCTTGACTCTCTGCCAGCAGCTGCACATCTGTATGGTGGTGCATGAGGCAGATGCTGTTGACAAGAGAAAAGCATGGGGCTTCTGAAGGGTAGTACCTCAGTGAACGATCCCTATAATGTGATTTGGCTGAAGAGCATAGCTATTGCTGCCTTGCTGCAAATGACCTTTGGGGATGCTGTCTGCTCCACATCCAGGATCCTGACTTACTCTCCATCCATTCTGTCTAGAGACCTTATTTACTTTTCAGATCTTCTGTGCAGACATTTGTTCGAGACCAGTCAGAAAATTATCCTAGGCTTGTGTGTTTTATATAGTAAATGGGTGGTGAGGCACTGGCACAGGTTGCCCAGAGAGATTAGGTGTCCCTGTTCATTGCAGGGGAGTTAGACTAGATGACCTTTAAAGGTCTTTTCCAACTGAAATGATTCTGTAATCCTATGATATCTAAAGAAGAAAGTGATTTTGCCAAGGATATCTTTACAGCTGTTTTCAATGTAGTTTATGAAATCTATACTGCCAGTGGATTTTCCTGAGCACGAATGCTCAGGTGGAATAGAGACAAAGCAGCAGGGCCAATGGCTGTAAATGATTGTGATATGGCATATTCAGCTTGGCTAATTCTTGCAGAGCAGCTCTCTGGAGGTTAATATTTTCTGTGTCTGGTTTCAACCAGCTGGCGAATGGGTAAAGGAAAATGTCGGCACACACCATCCCCCAACCAAAGCTCCATTCAGCCTGGGGTGTGTCAGAAAACTCTGCTCATTTCTTCCTGTTGAAATGCTGCTTCGTTCTGACTCACTACTGGATGAACTGAGTTTATTCAAACTGCTCTTGCTTTCATAAATATCGTCATGCAACAATGCATAGGCCCAGTTTTTATGTGTGTATTTTCAGCAGTTTGGAAGCTCTGTTTATTCAAACTGAATTGTTCAGAGTTTGTGTGCAATGGGATTTTCTTAAGTCTTTGTTTGCCCCTTGCATGAAAAAATAGGTGTACACATCCTGTTGGTTCTATTATCTCCAAATAAAAATGACACCAGAACATCAAAATAAAAAGTTTTTACACAGGAAGTATACATTCGCTGTAACTAGGCATCTAATACAAGGCATTGGCAATTGCCACATTTCTAAAAGGTTAATACAATGAGATGCAATTTATAAAATAAAAATATAACATTATGGCAGTCCAGCTCCTTTCCTGTGGAAGACCACGTGTGAGAAGAAATTAAGTTTAGCTAGACTGAGATTTCAAGATACTTTTACTATGTGGGAGATGTCTTCCGAACTTTTATGAAAAATGTATTTTTTGTGGTCATATACAAAAACTTTCAGCAAAGATGTTTTTCTATCAAAACTGCAAACTAATTAAAAAAAAAAGTTGTCCTCTCTTTTTGAAAACACAGAATAAGCCTCTTGCTTGAGCTGCTATACAAATATAATAGTAGTGAGCTTATAGTGCAAGAAAGTAGTTATCAGAGATAAATAAATATATAAGAAAGAAGTGCTAGCACTGTTTTCAGATAAAGAATGAGTATGTGGCAGGATAGACTGTCATACATGGGATCCCTCCAGAGAGAGAAGCACTAAACCTCAGTCTCCTGAATCGAAGGACAATGCCTTAACCACAAGGCAGTACTTCCATACTAAAAGAAGGAATTTTTAAAAATTTATTGTTGGAAGCTGTTCTTTTTATCCTATTGGTGTTTAAGAACTAAATATTTTGCTAACCATTAATTTTGAATGAGTTTGCCATCTGAAATCTTATAGCACTTACAGTAGTTCTTGGAGATTTCCCTTTTTGGACCATTTATATGAGTAGATATATCTTATTCTTTCCTTGGCTTCTTTCTGTGTTTGTTTTGGCTACCAATACATCCTACTTGCAAGAAGAATACAGGAAACCTTCCCAAAAAATTAGCGCGGTATCTGATGAGAGAGCTAAAAACATTTCGTGCTCTTGCAAAAAGTGATGGAGAGAATTCCTCTTTTAATTATTTTTCTAAGCCCAAGAGGAAGCACAATATTTGAGAGAAAGAAAATATTCTGCTTACCGTACCCAAAATTTGGCAAATTTGAAACAAGAGAAGGCTACACACACTTCTCTAAAGTGCCAACCTCATGGGCAGTACCAAAAAGTCATTCAGCACTTGCAAAAAGAGATTTTATTTAATTGGAGGCCAAGCACAACAGCACTGAGTTCCCCCCCCCACACACTCCCTCCTCTTTCATCTGACAATCATAAATAACTGAATTTGCTAACTATTTTTCAGAAGAGTCAGTACTTACTTTACTTTGGTTATAGTAAAACACATGAAAATATCCAATGGAGGAAGGTCTGTGCAACTCCAAAGTGCTACTTAGGGCAAAAATAAACCACAGTTTGTATAGGCATCATGCTGGATATTTGATTTATTCTTTTTTATAGAATTGTAGAATGGCTTATGTTGAAAGAGTCCTTAAAGCCCACCCAGTTCCAACCTCCTGCCATGGGCTGGTTGCCCCTCATCAGATGGGGCTGCCCAGGTCCCCATCCAACCTGGCCTTGAGCACCTCCAGGGACATCCACAGCTCTCTGGGGAGCCTGTGCCCAGGCAATACCACCCTCTGAGCAAAAATTTACCCTTAATACCTAATCTAAATCTCCCCTCTTTAAAAACATTCTGTCTTATCACTATCAGATTTTTTCAAACCCATGGAGATATTGTGATATGTTAGAAGCTATTTCAATAGGACTTCATTTAGAAGATGTATTTCGTTTATATTTCATTAGATATTTATTTTGTCAAGCCTGATATACCCTCACTCACAGAGCTACTGATGTGCCACTACTCTAGCTGCCTGCAGGAGCTGTGGCATTGAAAACCTTCCTCTTCTTCGCAGTTTAGCTCATGTAGCAGGGCAAGTCACTGATAAGTCTACAGAGCCTGTGAAGCCATTCAAGTAGAATACACTCTCAGCTTATCCCCCTTCTGTATTCAAATAGGTTCAGAGGCAGTGAGACTGGACAGCAGCGGGAAAAGCTCAAAGCTTGTGGAGGCATCTTCCCAGAAGTGCCCCAATACCCAATCGCAAGGCCGGTGGCCTCAAGGTGCCCCATCTGAAAGTACAACAGATCTGGTCCTTAAAAGAACTTCCCAGCAGACCTCAAATGACACTATAGACAGACAAGAACATCTAGTGCTTGTGGTCTATTGTTTACCAAGGATTTTCCCTTGTTTCCTCATTCCCACAGTATCTGGGTCTTCCATGTGGTCACCTATCTAAGTCTTACACAATTCCAACACTGCTCTGCTTCTTGAGACAAACAAGATGAAATGCGTTCAATTTAGAATGCAAAAGGGACAAAAGACAGATGTTTTCAATCAGCAGAAAATTTACCACAATCCTTACAGGCAAACTGGAAACTCAAGTACCCCTTTTCATTTCTCGAGGTTGGGTATAGGACCCAGTCTAGTGCTGGAAAGCGAGGTTGAATGGAATCAAGCCCTCCATGAGACATTAGCAATCCATTATTTTCATTTTTGGTCTGTAAGAGGACAGTCATAACCTCCTCCATACCCAATTTAACTTATTAGTGTATTATTCCTATCAGAAACAAACTCCTCTACCAGTACTTTTAATTAATTTCAGGATCTTTAAATGAAGTCCATATGAATATTATGTAGAGTTTGATCCTCAAATGCCCATGTGTATTAATTAAGTTCTTATTTTAATAAAATGAATCCTCATTTAAGCTATGGGAAATTGCAGTGTGCACATGAAGCTGATCTTTGTATACATGATGCTATTTCAAGTGCATTTATCTTGCACATACACTCATCCAAAATTAAGTTAATGGCCCCAGTCTGCCCCTCGGGACTCTGCACGTGGCAGAGACTAGTCATAAACCATTATTTGAGAGAGTACTAGTAGAGCATAAAGGACCAATCTCTGGAAAAGGAGGAAGGATAAAAATATAATTATGGTAAATTGTGTTATTCTGTGCTGCAGAAGAGAACAAAAGTGGAAATAGCTTTGGTGCAGGTTCTTTGCAGGTTACTTTCTGCAGTCGGTGTATTTTCTCTTTTACCGTGTCATCACAAAAAGAGAAATGCAAAAAATACAGTAAACCGTGCAGTGGGAATTTCTACAGCAGGGAATACAGATCCTGAAATATTAGTGAAATGACAGCTGCTCTGCTCAGCACATGTTTAGATTTTCTTTGCTTTTCAAAAATAGGAGCAGGGTCTTTGTGATCTCTGAAGCAATACCTGAATCTGTTATTAAATAGATCAAGAGAACAGTCTGCTTTGTTGTACATAGCAAAAAACAGAGAAACAAATGAAAGGAATTGAGTTTGACTTCTTGAGTATGTCACTCTCATGCGTTCAGAAATACAGCCCAGCTTACTTAGTCTTTATTTCATTTTGGAAACAGGTACTTCACAAGCAGAAAAAAGGCAAGTCCAGTTTTGGGGGAGGTCAGTAGTTTGCAAAATTGCAAACTTCAGTTATGTTTTATTCTTGAATTTATAAATTAAAGTCCCGGAATTTGCAATGTGGTGGTTAACCTCTATCACCCGGCTTTATGATTGTGAATTCTGTGCTGGGCCATGAATCCATCATGTTTTATTGAGAAGGAGACAGTCTTGCATTTTAAAATGTGCAACAATGATCTTTGACTTTGTCCTTTTGATTTGGGTCAGCTAGCAAAATTGGAGGAATGTTTATGATTAAGGGAACATATAAATCAGGGAGAAAGGAGACAAATTCATTAGCTATTGGTTATGGCAACTCTGAAGTTCTAACGTTCTTTTTTTTTTTCCCCCACAAGTATTCAGAGAAAACCTATGAAGATAGCTAAATAAATATTCTCCAGAACAACTTCATCTTATAGGCTCTTCAAGATAAACTCCACCTCTGATTCAACCACATTAACTTCTGCTGACATGCATATTTAGGAAAAAGACAAGAATTGGCTTGTTTATTTATGCACTTATGTCAAGCATCTCTCTTATATTTGAGTTGTTTTACAGAAAGTAAACAGAAACAATAAACTACACAGTTCATATAAATTCTCCCTCCCTGTGGAAAAGCCCTCAACAACTCCTGTACTGTGCAGCCTTTAATTTTGCCAGTAAGTTTTGTTTGGCTAAAACAAGTCTTTCAGAAAGTCATCCGGTTCTAATTGAAGACATTGAGAAATGAAGGAATCTATCAATCTTTCCATGGTTCATTGCAACAGTTAATCAACCTCGCAGTTAAAATGTGCCTTATTTCCAGTTTGGAATTGCCTTGTTTAAGCTTCCTGTCTTGCATAGACAGCATGTTCTTCCTGAAGGGATATAGTGAATTACACACTACGGTGATGTCCTCTTTTAACTTTTAAGATAAATGGAATAAGGAATTGGAGTTCACCAAAGGTCTCACTGAACAACATTTCCTGCAGCCATCAGATTGTTTGTTTGTTTGTTTTTACTGCACCTGCTTCAGTGTTTCAAGAATGTTTTGAAAGAACAAATACCAGAGATAGATGGGTTTCCCTTTCAGGATAGGATGGAAATGTAGAACTTCCCACTGCCATGTGGAGGCTAGCTTGTTTTCACTGCCTTCCTTCCCCTCCCATGCCATGTCTGCAAGTGGAACCCACCCTCTGCAAGTATTGATTTTGGGTTTTAGATCTCTATGTTACGGATATTTCTTAACATGTGTTATGAATAGTTTCAACTATTCACCTTTCCTTGGCTTCTGGGGAAAGTAAGCACAAGAAGTGGAAGCTAAATGTCCTGAGCATAAATCTAATCCCCCTTTTTTAAAGCACCATGATAGCTGCTTCTCTGGAATAATACCATGAGAACCTTAGAGGTGGCAGAGCGTCTGTTACTATATTGTGTTGTTTTCTGGAAACAACTTTCACTGTTGTTGCAGCGTGTAGGAGCCTCAGCCAAGTAGCAGACCCCTGTCTTCTCTCTTTGGATAGTCACAGGCTTTTAAGATACCAATAGGGGCTGAGGAAATTGAGTCTATGATGTAAGCTCTGTCCTGACTCAAGAGTACTCCACTCCTGGTAAAAGGAAAACACAGCATGCTTGGCTGTTGTCAGTGGTGTAATTTTGCAACCACTGAGGCCACTGAGGTGGGATGAATTCCCCATCTCACTAACATCTAAGCTAGCCCCCTTCACAAGAACTCTGTATCGACAGTGAGTGGAGAGGCATTTCTAATATGTTGTTTCTCCAGTTATATTGACCATTTCTCTCAGGATAATATGAATCACACTTTGAAAGTGATTCTTTCTCTCCACTGACTATGAAGGTTAACTATGGACATTTTATCAGATGTAAACAAATAAACAGATTTAGACAAAATTAATTCCACAAACATCAACAGCCCTATGTGAATACACACACACAAATGGAATGATTTCCTATTCACACTCAGAAATAAGCAAATTATTTTGTTTAATCACAATAGTATCCAAATGTGTCACTCTTATTTCTTACAGTTGTAGCAATGGTGGAGTAAACAGCAAAAAATATTCAAACCTGTTCTCTATTCAAACACAGAAATTCTCCCTTCATATCTTTGGCACGTCTTAGCAGAATATCACATTTTAGGAATTACATGATCTCTGGTATTGAAACATATGTTACAGCTTTGTAAAGGGAAATTTGATATGGTGTCAGCCCTATGTTATCATTTACCTCACTGGCATGAGCTTCCCTCATGTAGAGCTATTGAGGAGAAAGACAAAGTCAATGTATCTATACAGTAATGAAGATATCGAGCCAGGAGCCATGAGCCACCAGCATGGACAGGGATCTAAAACAACAAAATGTGAGTGTGTCCCTTGGATATATGAAATACTGCAAGTGGCATAATGTCTAATAAAGCCATGATCAGGAGTAAAGAATGCTAAGAGGATCACAGCTCTTGTGTCAAGCACAGAAATCAGAGGAACTGCAGCCAGCCCTGACTCTCAGGAGTGAAAGCTGCTGGCTCTGAGTTCTATGTAAAATCACGCCTGCTGTCTGGGTAAGGTGCTGGAGCACGGGGTGGTTAATGGCCCAAAGAAGACAGAAATGGGTTTTCCATCCAACTGCTATTTGGCCAGGGCATTTGATACATGGACAGCACCTACTCCAAGAATGGAGATTATAAATAACCTCCTGCCTATACTAGGGGAGCACAGGAAAGAATCCTCTCCCTTCTCAGAAAGAGATAGAATGGGCATGGTACAGAAAATAGGGATCACTAGGAATCTCACTAACACGAGGCTTGGCACACTCACTCCAATAGGCTGTATCAACTGAAGAAAGGAGAGAACCCCAAATGGACACGTATTCCTATGGAGAGTGGTTAAAATCAGCAACAACTTTAGAAAAGTGGAGATCATTAATGCAATTCCCAAGGCTGATGTATACCTAGGAAGCATCCTGCACCATACCTTACCTTGGTACAGTACCACTTATTCAACTAATTTGAGGTGTATACTACATAGGAGTCCGCAGTATGTAGAAGTTCCCATAATATTCAGTGGAGTGCTAAAGTGTGATTAATTTGTCTAAACAGTCTGGAGCTGTCCAAGATATACCAGAGCATTCAAGGCATCTGAGTAGGTGTGGGAGATAAGGCACAGAGACATGTCCTGCTAATTTTGCATTTGTCCCATACAAGAAAATTTGCATACCCATAAAATCCCAAACTAAATCCAATTCCCCCTTACAATAGTTGGATGGTAGGAGGTCCCTCAGAACATGAAAGCCAATGTTCAGAAATTTTCCTTGCCACAGAAAAATTAAATCCAAATTTTCTCATCCTCTGAAAATTGCCATGAAACCCTAGCTACAGGATAACTTGGATGTAAAGCAGTGTCTTTTTACCCAGTAGAAGTTCTGTCATTATGCATAAAAATGAAAGATTTCTGTGGACATGTGGGAATGAATAAACATGACATTATAACCTAAGGGCTCTACGTGGGAGAGCAAAACAGTGATGCTGACCATGCTCAAAAGTTTCTATGTTTTGCCCAATGTAATGTGACATACTTGAACACAGCATCAAGCAAGCAACACTTACCTACCAGTTGCAACCAGGCTCATCCATGATCTCTCCAAGCTCATAAATCTTTTTCTTCTTCCTATAATTGCCCAAGTAACAAACCTTCAGCTCTTCTCTCTCTCCAGAAGAAGCTGCAGCCTTGTGTCTGTGCAGCAGATTTAACACCACAAGGAGCCCCTCACCAATGAAGAAGGCTGAGGGAGCTCAGCTTGCTTAGCTTGAAGAAGAGAAGGCTCCAGGGAGACTTCATTTCAGCCCTCCAGTATTTGAAGGGAGCTTACAAGCAGGACCAACAGTCATAGGACAAGGGGGAATGGCTTTAACCTAAAAGAGATTTAGAGTAGATGTTAGGAAGAAATTTTCTACTGAGGGTGGAGATGTGATAGAATAGGTTGCCCAGAGAGGTTGTGGATGTCCCATCTCTGGAAGCATTCAACTCCAGACTGGATGGGATCCTTGACAACCTGATCTGCTGGTTGGCAACCGTGTCCATGACAGGGAATTGGAACTAGATGATGTTTAAGATCCCCTCCAACCTGACCGTTCTATGATTCTATGATAATTTCAGCGCACTGCATTTTGCTAGGATGCCTTGTGAGGCTTTTCTGGCAGGTGACTACATTAAACTTGGTATTGTAGTAACTCTTCCACATCTCCTCTTCCACTAAGAACAAGCTTCCCTGGATAAATATATATAAATAAGGACCTGCAGCAGAAATAGCATGATGAGTATTATAACCAGAGAAAAAATGGAAGCAAAATAGCTATATAGCAAAATGTAATATGGCAAAAGGCAATAAGAATACTAATCTCCAGAGATGGCATTTCCTTTAGGACTAAATACAATATATGTCTTGGCTACTAGCATTATTATTCTTCCACCTACATCATAGCACCAAGGAAAGCTACCTTTATCAGTCATTAATCCATACGTCTGTAACTCATGGATCAGCTTTTCTCAAAAAAACAGGAAAGTTCTCTGCAGTGTAAAACAAATAAAAAAAAATTGTTTGAGTTGAAAGGGACTCTTAAAAGTCATCTCTTCCAACTCTCCTGCAATGAACAGACACCTACAGCTCCATCAGGTGCTCAGAGCCCCGTCCAACCTGACCTTGAGTGTCTCCAGGGATGGGACATCCACCACCTCTCTGGGCAACCTGTGCCAGTTCCTCACCACCCTTACTGTAAAAACTTTTTTCTTTTATCCAATCAAAATCTCTCCTGTTTTAGTTTGAAACCATTGCTATCCAATCCTATCATAACTGATCCTGATAAAAAGTCTGTCCTCTTCTTTCTTATGGACCCCCTTTAGATACTGAAAGGCCACCATCAAGTCTCCCTGGAGCCTTCTCTTCTCCAGACTGATCAGCCGCAGCTTTCTCAGCCTGTCCTTGTAGGTAGGTGTTCCACCTGGATCATTTTTTGTTGGATGTTCTCCAACAGGTCCATGTCTCTCCTGTACTGAGGATTCCACATCTGGACGCAGTACTCCAGGTGAGGTCTCATCAGCACAGTGCAGAGGGGCAGGATCACCTTTCTCAACCTGCTGACCAGACCATGCTTCTTTTGATGCAGCACAGGACACAGCTGGCTTTCTGGTCTGTGAGGGCACAGTGTTGGCTTATGTCCATCTTGCCATCCACCAGTATCCCCATGTTGTTTTCAACAGGCCTGTGCTCAATCCTTTCATCCTCCAGCTTGTATTGATAGTAGGAGTCACCTTGACACAGATGCAAGACCTCACACTTGGCTTTGTTGAGCCTCACAAGGCTGTCCTGGCCCACTGATCAATCTGTGTAGGTCCTTCTGGATGGTATCCTGTCCCTCAGGCGTGTTGGCTGCACCATACAGCTTGGTGTCAAAATATTGCCTGTGAAATCATTTGGGCATCTATAAACTCAAGTGGTTTGGTAAAGGGTTGACATTTCACTGTTCTAGGAAAAAAGGCTAGCTTACTGCTGCATATAAAGACAGAAAAATATCTGTGCAGCACTTAAGTCTCATGGAAGGTCTCCAAACTGGATTTAATGTGAAGGTATCTGTTATAAAGACTCTGGAACAGAATTCAGCATGGGATGACTTTCCACTACACCCACATAAACAATACTATTTTGCACAGATACAATGAGTAGAATAGTGCCCAAAAAAAACAGCCAACTCTTCAATGCTTTTTAAATCTGAAACAAATGTGTAAATTATTTGGGAGGAACCAAAAGAAATTGACCAAAGCTTATTTTACTCACTAGAAATCATGAGCTACAAATATCCATGTATCGCCCAAGAAAGTGTATTTTTTCAGCAAGAAAAGAAAAAAAAAGCCAAGAGCAATATTTTAGGTCGCTTTTCCTAGTACACCTTCAAAGTCTGCAGGGTGGAATCCTGAACGCTGGTTGGTATACTAGAGAGAAATGACAGCCTTTGGGGAACCAACAGCACCCACATCCAGTTAATGTTATTGTGTGATCTATTTCATGGTTTGGAATTAATTGCAACTGGGGCATGGAAAAAAAAAAAAGCTGAAGCCTGGTTTTTCAAATTCATAAGAAAGTGTTTTTCTTTGAATAATAATGTTATTATAAAGCTATGGGTTTTTTTTCTATTTTAAATAAACCCTTTATTTTCTTTCAAATTTCTGTTACTTGTGGCCTGAGGCTGTCTGGTACTCTCATCTTGTGGGATATTGCTGGCTGGAAGCAATATCGTTTCTGTAATTACCACTTTCACTAAAATAGTTCTGGGCACTCCAGAAATACCTTCAAGTATTTGGTCATGGGCATTAAAAGCTGGAGGGACAGCTAATAGCTCATGGTTGTTCCTAAATGGTAGAAAAGAGTAAGCTCATTTGAAAACAACTTTTTAAACATCTCAGTATGTCTCAGTGTTCCAGAACCAAGTGAATTTGTTCTCTTGCCTGGGTGTAATACAGAATGGTGCTGACTTTTACTACTTTGTAAATTTGTACGGTGAGCATCAAAAACAGACAGGCAAAGACTGCTATTCCCTGCTTTCCACCATAAAACTCTGCCTGGGGAGAGTCCTCAGGCTTTTTATACTTGAATGAAGCTCCTTGCATGCCATTCCTCCTCGCAGCTGTCCAAAGGTGAAGACTCCAGCCCAACAACAAGATTTCCATCACATTCCTGGAGAGGGATGAGTACCTTCAGAGGGAGATTTGGGCACCCTTAGGTGAGTAGTCAAGGGAGGTGGGTGATTCTCAGGAAATAACACAAAAGCCCAATCTTTGTAAGAGAAACTATTTTCAATCACATGATCCAGGTATTATGTATAGGAAGGACTGCATCTCCATTTTCTCAGTCTTTGAAATTGCTTATTCTGTCACTATCACAAAATGCAGCCAAAATTCAAGATTGGAAATCTTGCTCTTGGCTTCAATATCATACAGATTCAATTACTTTTTTTTTTTTTCCCCACACTAAGCTGCAGCTCAATATGATTTCTTCCAATTATGTATTTCAAAGAAATTGTTCTGTGTCCCCTGCATCATATTTACTCACCCTGACTGTCCCAGGAAATATGCCCAAGGATAAGAGGCAGTGCTGGACACACTCACATGCACATTGGCCAGCTGTAGATACTGGCCACTTCATTAGTTGGATGCTGTCAAACAGAGCTGTGTAGGGTAAGTCTTTTTTGCTTTCCCACAAGAGGAGATGCAAGTTTGGGTTTCTCTTTCCTTCTCACATGCTGATTTTCAAGAAGTCTATGGAAATGCAATTATCTTTGAGAGTCCCATCCCCCTGTAAATTTTAGTGGAAATAAGCTTAACAGTTACTGGAAAGACTAAACAGATAGGCAGATATCAGCAGACACAACTTACACATCCCTACAAAACCACACTAAAAAGATCTTTTTGCCATTTACTGAACACCAGGAAAGAGCATAACACTGGAAAACAGAGAGAAGAAACCACAGCAACCACCAAAGAGCTTCACACGTACAGCTGGAACACTCATAGCAGCCACTTCCCAGAGATGATTCAGGTCTCAGGGTCCTGACCAGCACAAAGAACAGCAGCGGAGACAGAGGAATATATATCATGTGGTAACAACAGAAGCATTAAAGATTGAAAGTCCTTCAGCTGGATCCTTAAGACGAATATGGAAAACTTGATTTTTTGCTGATGAATAGAGCCGATAGTAGAAATGCTTAATATTAGGAATAACAATAATTATTTGCTGAAGTGGTGACCTTGTAGCCTGACACTGGTAGGATGGTGAACACTGATGAGATGAGCAGTGGGTCACTTCTGTTTTGCTCTTTGGCCACCATCAGCAATGGATGCATAAGGACTGGCATTGAGCCATGTATTTCTCAAGCAAGATGCCTGAGATTATCCCTGTTTTAAACAGGAGACATTTCTTCATTGGATAAAAGAAATCGCTGTTCATCTGGGTATTTCCTCAAGGTGTATGATGTATTTTCCATCTTTGGTTTTGAGGATCAGCCCTGGGAATAGTCAGCAGATAAGAGTCTCCTTCCAGCCATCTCCTAGCTGCACATAGTATGTAAAATGTGTGTCACAAGCAAAAGTATATTTCCTAATTCCAGGCTTGTCGGATCCAAAAAGAAGACATAAATATTTTGACAGCTTTAATCTGTAAATGTGCATCTTTTTGTCTTTGTCTCGAGACAAAGAAACTCTCATGAAGTTTGCAAACTCTTGTTTTCCACGATTGCAGGAAACACTGACATATTCCCAAGCACAGCATTTTGGGTGTCTCAATTTTTCAGGCTGTTGACTAGCACTATTGAGCAACTGACTGCAGTTGCTCATTTAAGAGCCCTTCAATTGTGTTCAAGAAACTTAATTCAAGTCCTTCCTTGTCTAAAGAGGTAATGTAGCAATTAACCAAGCAGTACTAATTGCTAGATAGTCCCAAGGCAGGAAAGGAAATAGGGGGAAAGTGCATGCTGTGAATCAAAACTGTGCATCTCATTCTTTGAGATATGTTCAGCAAAGGGCAACTAAGAAATTAATGAAAAAGGCTAAGAGAACATTTTTTTCTCTTAGTTGGAAGTATTCATTGCTCTTCAAAGAATAATAACAACAATAATAAACATTTAGCATTCTGCATGAAATTGCATAGATTCCATTGAGAACTGATTTGCTTCTCCTATAACCTGTTCATAATTAAATCCTTACACAGGATGCAGTTAGGACTAGATCTCACGGGACTAGAATACAAATGATGTTCTAACAGGAATGTGCTTTACAAATATATATATATATATATATATATACATATATATATATATATATATATATACACACATAGAGAAACATCTATAACTACCATGAGAGCTGCCAATGTCCATCAGGGAAATCAAGGTAAGGAATTCCAATCTATGTAGCTTAAAATCTTCCTTTAGTTTGATACTTTCCTATCAAGGAAAAATACATTTTATTCAAGATCCTGATCTGCCAGAAAATAATCCACTTCAATTCTCCCTTGATAAACTTTTCCAGAGATTTTGCTGTATTAAAAAACAAAGAATTCATGTGTTGCCTTTTCTGTTAATGCCTTTTCTGTTAATGAGGTTATTTTCTTCTGCAATAATCTACTTTGCCTTCAGAGGTTGGATTTCTGTTTACTAGTGAACTGGGACCTCTAATGGCATTGAATGTAAAAGCTTCTCGTCTTGCTTTTTTTTGACTTCTGGAGGTCCAACAGTGTGTTTCAGCTGGACTGGAGGACCTAAGCACATAGCTTTGCTGTAGAAAAATTAAATTGGTGTGAATCCTCGCTTAGCTTTCAGAGGATTCAATTTAAAATGCCTTGATGCAAACTGGTCAGAAACTTTACCTCTTATTCTGTGACCTGAAGGCAGAAGCAATAGCAAAGAACATCTTCATATACTCAAAATAATGGCTATCTTGAGAATCAGCTGATGTCACTAGCATCCTGCCCTCTTGATCCTATACCTGCAAGGTTTTCACTACATTAATCCGAATTTCTGCAAACTTGATGGTAAACCACAAAGTTTTAGTTAAGTCCACTTTGGGAACAGATGTAAAACCCTCAAATCTCACAAGTGACTTATTCAGAGTGCTTATATTCCTTCAGAAGGATGTTTTGTAGGAAAGCAACACCTCAGTTTCCTGGGCAGATGTTGGAAGAAATAAAAGTTTAAGGTGAATCAAGGCTTCCAGTTTTTGCATAGATTCTGCCTCTTTCAGAGATATCTCTCCCACCAAGAAGGACTGCACCTCTCCCATTAAGGACACAGGCAACCTTTGCAAAACTAGTTTCTCACATACTGATGCCTAGAAACAAGCTGTTCTTCATGAACAGCAACATGAAGGACATGAACCTCCTTTGAAGCAGTCCACTGACATTCCCAAATTGCCGGCAGTGGTAAGGAAATAACAAAGTACTAATTGTGGGATGACTTTGTTTAAATGTGCTGATAGCTGATGGGGCTAATGCACTGGCTGCCTCTGGCACTGCAGAGATAGCTGTCCCCTGGCTAGGAGATCACAGAGCTCTGAAATGTCCTTCCTTCCTGTAGAGATGAAAGGCACCCTGGATGCACAACTTATTTATCAAGCACATACTGCTCAATTATAGCCCATTTATCTCCTAATGTTTTGCGTCTTCTACCACTCAGCTCAGCAAGATAATGGTGATGAAAAGGAGGATGCTGTGGCAGGTGCTAGAAAACACTCAATTACCCATAGTAATTTCAAATCATGCCCAATTTCTGTCCATCAGATAGATCCAAAGTTCCTTTTCCTGAAGTATCTTAAGGAGATCCCATAGGACATATCTAGAACAGGTTGCCCAGAGTGGTGGTGGATTCCCTGTTCCTGGTCTCAGCGTCAGACTAGATGGGGCTCTGAGCACCTGATCAAGCTGTAGGTGTTTCTGTTCATTGCAGGGGAGTTAAGCTAGATGGTCTTTAAGGGAAAGATGCACGTCTCTTGCACGTGTGTGCACAAGAAGGGAGATGGACCAACACATCAGGCTTCAGCATGACTCCCAGTTTCCCATAACCTCTTGGGACATATGCATCAGTGGAGCTGGAATTCTTCACTTTTGGCCCATTGCTAAATTTGCATCCCAACTGGCAGTTGAAGAGGGTTTTATTTCATACATGCTGCTAGGAATGTAAAGTGAGCCACTTCATCTTGGTGATAAGTGTAGTTACTCCTGTATTTGTCCAAGCTCTTATTTCACTTGCATTCACAATCTCACACATCTATCTTTGCACATTATTTTATATGATGTCTACATGCATCCATAACTGTTCAAATAAATTTTGTTCTAGCCAGACATGCATGAGAATAAAAACAAAAAGCACTGCTCACATAGAGGAAGAAAAGCAAAGGAGCATGGTTATGAACTAGCTGACTTCTTGTACTGTGCATAATGGCCACCAGGAACTAAAATTAGACTTTCTGCCAAATTTAACACATTGAAGTCTGCCCAGGGTCAAATATATTACTCTAAGAGAGTTTTTACCACTGTTAAGCAGAATGGAAATCTTCATTCGTGGAAGTTTTGTGCTTATAAATGCTTCCATACCTTCTTTGGAACAGCCCGATACTGATTCCTCCAACTAACTTGCATTTCAGTGCAGTCCTTAGACTCTCTGCTGTCTAACCAGTTGCCCTTGTATTTGTTCAGACAATTATCTATGCCTAAATGGGGTGCCTTGTCTTCTTGAGTTGCTCCCTTTTTAAGTCTTTGTCTACAATTTGTAAAGATAATTTTAAATTCTAAAACGGTCCTACAGTGCAAATTTTGATGTTCTCTTCCTAACTCATCCCATCTTGGTGCTTTCTCAGCATCTGATATGCCTATCTCTGTCTTGTTGCCTAGGGAGTCAACTTAATACATACTCAATTTGACTGCAAGCTCTTTTCTGAGTAAATATTTCCAATCCATTTTTGCCCAGTGTTGAGCATTTTCATCCAGATTGCTATGAGAGTGGCATATGCCAGACAGATCACTCCTTCCTCCACAATAAGCCTGGTTTTCCTCTTATCAAGGGGATTATCTTCAGGAATCTGAATAGTAATTTTAAATAAGCAGTGGCTATTGTTCATTTTCAGTACAATGTTTACACTTCAGCATGAACACTGAAGTCCTGGGGGAATTATTGGGAAACTTGCAGTCAAAAAGATCTTGACAGAAATTGAAAAAAAAACACACCAACCCACAACATATCCCATCATAGACTTCTGAGGACTTTTAATAATGCTCCGAGAGCGCTTTTATCTCATCCCTTTCCCTTGCAATCCAGAGATAACAACTTGGGCAAATAGACTGTTGGACTCACAATGAATTCATACAGGACAGAAGAGGCAACTAGAAGTCCCCTTAACTATGAGGTCCCCACAACATCGTGTTGGTCCCTTTTGGATGCATACCACCATTTTGCTACAGGCTCGCTACAGGCAAGATATCCCTTTGCATCTGTTCTCCACAGGCATCAGGAGGTGGGAAGGTTTGCTATGGCATCTTATTTGGATTGCTTGTTGCTTAGTAGTACAAACAGCAGGCTATTAAAAGAGCCAATGCTGATATTTCCACAGTGCTCATAACACAAGCTCCAGTTTGCTTCAATTTGGTCACAGTGGTTTACACACAGAGCCGCATACGTTTAAATATAATATTTATTAAGCTTACTTAAGTTTATTCTGAGGTATGACTGGAACCCAGTTTATTCTGGCTGGGCCTTGAGGTTGGAAGTGTGATGTTCTGCCATGTGCACCAATGCTGCTGCAGAGACAGAGCAATCTGCTTTGCATTAGCAGCCCAGCTTATGTTACTGTGCTTGGTCTGCTCCTACTACCTGGTGACCCTAAGCATGATTGTTCTTAAAGAGATAATATGGTTTGATAACACATAAGAACTTTCAGAAAAGTGTTCCTCTAAGAAGAAAAAGTATCAGCTAGCAGGACCTAATTACAGCCCACGGTGTATTTCCTTTATTTCTTGGATGCCTGTTATACGTAGGCTGAAAAAGAAGCTCTATGCACTTGTATTTTGGCTGGCAGTAACTCCTTCTTCTTCCCACACACCAATAATCTGGGCAATCCATGCACAGAGCCAGTTGCCCCACCAGCAGATCCACAAGAAACACCTCAGCTTCTCTGCAGCTCCACGAGAACCAGGCTTTCCGCAGGACAGGGATAGAGTTGGAGCTGCAACCAGAAGTTTGCAACCATTGGAAAAAGGGCACCTGGATACAGTGCCCAGCTGGAAAATGGTCCTTTGTGCTGATTTGCTGAGCAAACTGATTGCCTTGTGATGTGCTAAGCACATATAATTTTGATTGTTGCATTATATTGCTATATATTCCACAGTAGCAATCCACAAACAATTTCTAATCTGTAATTGAATCTATGCATTCCCCAAAACAAGATTCACTGGCATTGCTTCCTGCAGCTACAGCATTATCTCCCACCATGGTTTTTTCCATAGGCAAAAATCAGTCTGTTGGAAAGCACCTAAACAGCCATGGCTAACAGCAATGCAGTCTGCAAATGTTGATGGTTCTGGTGCTGCAAACTTCTAAAACAGTGAAATTAATTTAATTCTGAGGAAGAGAAAAATAGAGAAAAACAATTTGCTCAGCACCTTCCAAACCTAAAGGATAAGTTAATTATCTGCCTTTGCAACTTATCACAAACCTACTTTGAATTTCTCCAATAAAACTGAGTGATGGAGGATAGTTCTAGATAAACTCTAAAAATATCCATTTTCTCATTAAATGCCACAGCATTTCATTGGCAAAAACCTCACTTGTGAAACCCTTCAATTTCAATCCATGAGCAATAGCTGCAGCATGGGGCTGTTCCCTCAAAATTAGAGTGGTTATTCTGCCTTCTGTAGGCAACTGCTTTGCTTTCTCAGGTGGCTTTGGAGGGAGTTTGTTTGCTAAGGGAGAAATTCAACACACAAACGAGACATACAAATGTACAGTGAGATAAGGATACAAATACATTGTCTGCCCATGCTTCTCCAGATCCATTTAGATGCTAAGGAGTATCCTTCTGGACATGGGTGTCTCCCTGGAGGTTTTCAAGAAATATGTAGAACTGAGGGACATGGTTTAGTGGGGATGGGTTGATGGTTGGGCCAGATGATCATGGGAATCTTTTCCAACCTTAATGGCTCTATAATTCTTGCCACTGTTTTCAAAGGGGTCCTGAACAAGTAGCTTGGATGACTTGCCTAATGTCCAGCTCACACTGAAATAATCCTGTTTCACCATTTTCACCGTGTGAGATGTGACAGATCTGTGGCACCTGCAACAGCTCAGCCATAGCATTTCACTGTAACCAGCCATAGCAATGCCAGTCTCTCCAAAACACAGGAGGAGCTGTGTGCTCACACAGGCCTTGTTTCCTTCTCTCCAGGGTAATCTATATATTTTCCTCCTCGCACAATATGAAAGAGAAAGGGCTGGCTCAAGCTAAAAAATGCAGTCTTGGCTCTTAGCACTCCTGCTCCCTGTGTAAAGGTTATACAAATAAAGTTTTGGGGAATATTGCCCTTCTGCGAACACTGCTAATTGCCACCATCTATCAGCCGGAGATGGCTGATGTGCTCTGCCAGGAGAGATTGCTTCAGCAGCACAAAATAAACCACTCTTGTTCTTGTTAAAGCATGCAATTTTCTTGTCAACTCCTCTGTCATTGCTGTAGTCTCCCAGGCAGGGCTGCTTCTGTTCGCAGCATCCCAGTCTTACTGCTGCCACGTCAAGTCCCACTGGAAGAATATGGGGCAGCATCTCTACAGGAGAGCTTCTAAATCCAAAATGGAAAAGTTTGCTGTAGAGTGATAGAATCGTAGAATCATTTGAGTTGGAAGGAACTTTTATAGGTTATCTAGCCCAACTCCTCCCAAAATGCAGAGGTGGAGAAAAAACACGCAGACTAGATCTACAGGTCCAAGTTCTGTTTTGTGACCCTGTGAATTGTTTAAGGCTGAATCCACAGAAATGCCCCAGTTCCCATTGCCTTTGGGTCCCTTTGTGCATTATGGCCTCATTTCCTCCTGTCCTCTGTAGAGTTTTCCTTCCAGTTTGGCACCAGAAGAACTGTATTTCCCCCTTCTCCTTTATTCTAATGCTAACAGACTGGCTGTGAAAGCAGATGGCTTTGCCAGTGAGAGGAGGCCAGCCAGCAGAGCCCCCATGCCAACTCTCTAAAAGGCAGTCAGAGGGGGCTGGTTTTTGGGTTTTGGTGTGCCCAGCTTCACAGAGACAGCTGTATAGTCACAAGCCAGTGCACTAAGAAACATGCACTCCCCTGAGACACAATGTGCCAGCAGATCCAAGAGGATCAAGGGAAGGAAGGAGCAAGGGGGTCTCTCCTGTCCATGCATTCTCCATCTGCCAGTTCAAACTCCATAGCATTCAACAGGAAGCTGTATGAATAATGGGGAATAATGGGCGTCCTGGAGTGGGGACAGCAGCTGGGTCATCTTGGGACGAGGACAACACAATCACAAAGGGCTTTTGATTATGAACAAAGTACACAGGATCAAGCAGTTTGAGGTCTCCAAGGGCTCAAAACTCCTCCAAGAAAATCCCACGTAATGTACCATATCCTAGCTATGCATGCTACTATCAGCTCTGCCTACATTCTACTCCCGGGCTGTGGGGCTGCAGGATCCTGTCTGGATGGGAAAGACTGCCTGAGGAGATCATTGTTTTTGGAATTAGGGCTTTTTTCTTTTCTTTTTTTTTTTTTTTTAATCTCATGGAAAATATTCACAGCTCAGACCCAGAGCTGAGACGACCTTGCCCCAGGCTGTCCCATACTGGTGGGGTGGCACAGGCTGCAAGGCTGTGCGGATGGTGCTGCCAAGCCTCCTTTGGAAACGGCCATTGTCGGTTTTCCCTTTCAAGTGCTTCTGTGGAAAATCCTTAAGGCGATGTGGAAAAGGCACTTTCTCATGACAGTGTCTCCAAACAGGCTATGTGAGCCAGGAGCTCAGCCCATGGGTGCCAGCAGGCAGCAGGATGATGGAAGGGGCACCAATTGCCCATGACAGATCCATCGGCAGAAACCAGCCCCAAACCTGGAGTGAGTATAGGGGATGTCAGGGGAAGTGAGGAGCAACTTTTACAGTTCTCAGCACCTAGCCAGGAGTTAACACCTCTTAACACCTCCTACCCCACACGTAGAGGACCCTTACCAATGTGGTACTTAACAGCAGGAACTGATAAGGCAGGACCCACAGAAAATGTGTCTTGTGTTTAACACTTTCCCTGCCTCGTGACAACAGGCAGCTTGTACTGGTATCTCTGGAAGCCTTGACAGCCTTGTTATAGAGGCAGCAGAATGAGGAAGTGGGTGACTTACACTACCCAGGTGCAAAATGAGTTGGTATTCAGGGCATCTCCATTCTTCTGCCTTCCTTCTCAAGTGTAATAGCTCACTATTTTTTTCTTAGATTAAACAGTATTTGAATGACAAATTTAATAATGGGAGCTGGAATCAGCGCGTTGTCTCCTTGCTTCAAGTCCCACATTGCAACAGCTGCTGGGACAAAACCTCAGTGACCCTGTACCATGCTGCAGGAGGTGCAGGCTCACATGGATCTCCTTTACACCTGTGGCTCTGTCCACAGACACTTATGCATCAATTCAAACCATCCCCAGCCTCGCAGATTAGAGGCCAAGGTGGCACTCTGCAAGATCCAAGTGGCAAGAAAATATATTCTGGCCCAAACTGTTTTATGTAGAGCATACGATGATGCTGCTTTTTGCAAAAGCAGATATAGAATCACAGAATCAGAATTGCTCAGGTTGGAAAAGATCTTCAAGATCATTGAGTCCAACCACAACCCAAATCTACTGTGATTTGGTGAAATTTGCAGGCAGCATTCAGAGAGAAAAATAATTAAAACATGGTTTCATTTCAATTCCACATCAATTAGAAATAATACAGGAAATGCATTTGCATTTACAAGCAGTAAAGCAAAACTTGTCTCTGCATGGATAAATGGCAGTGTAGCCCAGTGCCAGCAAGAGAGGCAGTGAACTACATCCCTTGCCGTGGATATGGAGCGTGCTCTTGCCAACATTTCTTTTGGTTTTGGGGTAGTTAGCAGGAGGAGAGAAAAACCCAACAGTAATAAATGAGTTGTTGCAACCTGCCCTTTTCTGCTCCAGCGATCTGCTGTTTTTGTAAACAGGAAACATCGTGTAACTTGGAGAGGACTACATGTGATAACACTGAAGAATGATCAGAGAGTAAACTGTGAAACCACTATGGTGTCTGTTGAGGAAAACCTACAAGCTGTCAAGAAAGCTCTGGACATTTTGTGATACAATCTATCAATTATCCCAGCTGAATGCCTGTGTTTATAGAGGGTATTTTTTGTTGTTGTTGTAATTCCATGCCATCTCAGGCTTACAGTAAGCCACCTGGCCAGCATGAATGTGCAGGTTAATTTCAGGATAATATATTATTCTGTATAATAAAAACAAGTTGTCTGGTTGTTTTTAGTGAATTTGTCGAGGACCGTTCCCCTGGGCTCCCCACCTCACAGGGAGAAGTTGTAGTCTGCTCTGTTTCATCATCGCTTTTGCGGCATTTCCTACCGAGATGAGTGGCACCGAGACAGTTTCCAGACGTGGTTATTTGTTCTCTTTGACCTGAGCGACTGCTGTTTTCTAAGCCGTTTGCAGTGTCAGTCAGTGATTTGACACTTAGACTTCTACAGTTGGGGACTAAAATGCTGCATCTTTCTTTCAGGCTCCTTATTAATTTGCTAGAGGCAGTTACAATGAAACTATTCCAAGGGTCTTTTCACTCAAATGCCTTACTGCTGCAAATCAGATCACTTTCACCTATTTCACGTACCTCTATGAGCTGCTTTACAACAAGCTAAAAACCAGGTTTTCCAGACCTCCAGCCCCAATTATGTACAAAGTGCTTAACAATAATCACTACTTCAGGTCTTTTTTCCCAATTCCTAAGGAAGAATTAATATACTTTCTGCCCAACTCTGCCTGCAACCTGCACAGGCAGATCATGAACTGCTTACAGCCCCCAAAATTTCCCTCCTTTGAATTCTTTCCATTGTTTGTTTGTCTGTTCCCTTCCCAAAGTAAACATTTCCATAAAAATTTAATCTTAAATGTGGTGTTTGAAGTGGCCTAATGTCCCACAGAGAGGAGCCCAGACCTCATTGGGCAATAATTTCCTATTGTTCATATATAATCTAAGCCCCCAAATGTGATGTGTGCTCCTAAAGTCACCTTCAGCTGCGGTTGGGCATGTTGTCAGCCTCCATCTTCAAGCAGCTGTCTTCTTAAGCTTAAGAATAAGCTCATATGACCTGAAGATTTCAGGTCACCAGTTCCACTGTGTTACCAGAAAAAAAAAGTCCTACAGCCTAAATAAGGCACCACAAAATGATCTGAAAGTGATTCTTGAGTTCTTTCGATATTTTGTCCATCTGGACAATTGTTGAGACATTCCTGTTCTTGACCTGTATGTGCCTGGTCATACTGCATCCCAGCTGAGGCTGCTGAAATTGCACTTACACAACTGTTAATACACTCCACTTCTATTGTTACTACTTCTCTGATGTCCCATATAAGATTTACTCCTCCTAAGAGGAGGCTTTTGGATGGAGCAGAGTAGGACAGAGCAGCTCAGCTTCAAAGGAAAGCACACTTCTTCCTGCCAGTTTTGTCAGCCTCTGACGGCAGCCTCATCCCTTGGCACAGCACAGAAGGCCTGCAGCAGGAGCAGAGCTGAGAGCAAATGTCTGGGTGCTGCAGCATGTCGGCACATTGAACCAGGAGGCATTTGGCTTCTAGTCGGGAACATCCTTCCCAGCACTGTTTGAACAAACACACCTACTCAGCGCCAGGTGTGCTCCTGTAAACACTTCCGCAGGATGCACCCCGACGCTCACCCTATTGACTGACAGCCCTGCCATAGTAGCAACACCCAGCGGGTTTTTGTGAAGCTGATAAGGATCTCCAGGCCTTTCACTGAAGCATGCTGAGGAAGCCCAAGAGAGTCAACAGTAAGACATGATTCCACATGGGGCCTCTGTACTTGATTTGTTGGTCTCTCACTCACCAAAAGGGTAGGAGTATTCTCTTATTGTCTCTAATGAGTTTTGGATCGAGCTTTTATAACAAGAATAAAAAAGTAAATAATCTCAGTTCTAAAACATTCTCCTCCTCTTGATTTCATTTTTCTACATGATTTAAGAATGCCCAAGGGAGAACATTTAATTCAAAATCCATTTTGGATTCGTATTTTAGGAACATGCAATGAAGTTATGAGATGTGGCACGTTATGAGCTTCTAGTGAAGCTGGACAAACAAATTCCAGTGCAAGAGGAATATTTATATATCCTGTGCATATCTGCACGGAGTCAACAAGATAGAAAGGAAAGTAAAGCTGTAATCTCAGAATACACATTTAAAGCACACACTTAATATAAATTAGTTCTCAGAGTTAATTCAAAGATATTTCAACACAGGAGTATCAAGGATAGGAATATTGAAATATCATGAAATATCATTCCCAAGAACCTGTCACATACTTGAAATTTCAGTCCACCCAAAATGATTATGATAAATGAATATCATATATAGCCATCTGGTATAACTGTATGTTCTAAACAAATGACTTGGTGTGCTCCCAAAACAACAAGGTCAGCAGCATGTTGGATGCTACGGAGTTTTATGATGTAAAGAAAATTGAAAACAAAAGCAAGCTGGAGATCAAAGATGACCCTGAGGTTGATGGACTTTAGCATCCATATACAACAGGGCTCCAAGGGAGCTGGAGGGGTCATCTGGTGCATCTGCTTCTCCAGGACCGGGTCTGATTCCCCTGCACCATTCCAAAAGGATTGCAGTGAAGAAACGCCTTGATACACTTTCTAAGTGTTCAGTCACAAAGAGCTCTTTTTTTCCTCTGATAAGATTGCTTTAATGGAATACAGTACTCCAGACCCCAAAGAATTCCTGGTTGCAAGTGCAAAAATGGAGCTTTGTGAGGAGAAAAGGCTGTCACATTCCCATATGCTCATCAACACACTTGCACTGGGACATCTTGCCTATCCTGAACTCTGCTGACAGGTTGCACTAACATTCTGTGGCCTACAAGCTAGAAAACATTTAAAGCACTGACACTGGGGACAAAGAAGCCATTGATTTCCCTGTCATGGCCTTAGAACCACAACAGCATCTCTGCAACTAATACAGATTATTCTTTTTTACCATTCTTACTATTTCTGTTTTTGTGTGTGCTTTTTTTTTCTTCCACACTGATACATTCTATATTGACAAAGACCTAAGGACTTTATATTTTTAAATGCCCTATAGAGATAGGCTGCATTTTTATGTAGCATTTATGTGGTTTGGATCAAAAATCAATGAGGCAAGTGGTTTTGAAATCAGAACAAAATACTATGTTGTTTGAAAAAGCATATCTTTCATTTCTTTTAAAATGTGCTTGTTTCTCTTGATTGTTTTTCAGTTTTTCTCTATTGAAGGTGCAAGAAGAATTGACTAAAGATTTCTAGCCAATATAAAGATTCATTGTCCCATAAGGAGAATATTTATCTTTTATTATTATTATTATTATTCCTTAGTCTTTATTTGCCTTCTGGGTCAGTACAGATGACCACTGAGCTCAACGTCAAGTTAGTAAGGGTTTATGGTTACATGCTTTGAATCACATTCCTAAAGCTTTTAGTGTTTTTCCTTGCAGTATAAATTTGGATGGAGGTTTGGATAAATATGAACAATGCAATTAGAGCCTGAAAGCACTTCAAAAACAAACAGAAATCCTCAATGTCAAAAAACCAAGATTGCTTTACTACTTATTGACTCTTTTGTAGGCATCTGAACTTATCCATTAATGGCTTTAGAAGTAAGTCAGGGACATGAGATGCCGGTCTTGGGAGTGTGACATCAGCCACTAAATGAAGATATTCCCTATTTCTTGACATTGACTATTGGCACCACACATAGCATCGGGGTTTGAGGTTGCCGCTATTCTCTGTAGAAGTGGGATAAAGGTGTGGGTAGGAGCTTGGCTCTGCTCTGTGGCTGGAATTTCTACATCAATGCTGGGAAAACATCTCATTTCAAGGGAATGACAGCAGGTTACACTGTACAAGGCAACTGTCGAACAAAAGGCTAAAATTTTCTGGCTGGTGAGAAGTGGATGCGCGGTGAAACCCCAAAGTCTGTGATATAGCTGCCTGCAAAGGCACAGCTCTAGATTTTTTGACCCATGTACCTTTTTTAGCCTTGTGCTCCAGAGTCATCATCACTACAATGTATTCCATAATATATGTTTTAGTGATCTTTAAAGCATGATCTGGATAAGAAGGAGCTCTCAGAATGCTTTCTAACAGTTGTTCCATAGTAGTAAGTCAAGCTCAAAAGTCCATGATAGTAGCTAAATAAAATAAAAGCTGGAATTTTCTCAATATCAATTTTTTCTAAGTCTTTGGATTTCTTTGGGTCAGTTTTTCAAGATCTTTCCCAGACAGTCTGGGCATTTTTCAATGAATGTAAATATTGGCACATAATTGTTTGTTTCCATTGCTGAAGATACAAAGGAGACACTGCACGTTGCATGATTCATAAGAAAGGCACCAGAGCTGGCAAGACCAGACCTTCCGACGCATTAATTGCCCCATCAAATATATGAGATTTATCAGCCAGATCAGGGTACAACAAGCAGTGACAGACCATGACAAGCAGCAGCGAAAAGGAGTCACAACAGAAAATCAGAGTAGGAGAGAAATGATATGACACAAACACCCTGTCTATGACTGTAAACACACTAATCATTGCCATTAGTATCGTAACAGTTTCCAGCCTTGGGAGGATGAAATGTTGCATAGCTTGATTCATTTCTTCCAAAAACTTCAGTCTGCCCCTACGAACACTTGGCTATGCACAGCACCTGAAACGATACAGTCAGATCCGACCCTTGTTGTGTCTCATGTCTGAAATGTCAGCTACTTCTCAAGGGACAAAAAGCAACTAATCTTGAACTAATTCACCCCTTTCCCCACCTTCTGGCCCTGATACGTAGCTTTGTACTGAGTGGACAGGAGCCTTTCATGCAACCCATTGCACTTCAAGTTTCTCCTGGCAGCTCTTGGCCCAAAGGATGAATTTAGTATGAAATCTGCAGCGGCTGTATGATGTTTGCCCTCCTGCTCGGTGGGAAGCACAGAGCCCATGCCGACGCAACACAAGGGTCTGGCAGCTGCTTGTGCTTGCGAGGACCTGTTCTGCTGCCACTGCCATGGCCAGCAAAGCATGTCACTTCTTGCAGAAAAGGGATCCTGGCTCTATTTCAAGCCCCTGTCATTGCTGACAGCAATTCACACACCAAAGTAAATGCTGAGACAGTGCTCAGATCAGTGCCTTACCCTCTGTGCGTGTGTACATGTGTTTATGTTTTAGCATTAGCCATACCTTTTGTCATCTGGGTCCAAACACTGCCTATAGACATGCACATATGCACGTAGATACCGAATTAAGAATTAAGAGTCTTGCAGTCTCAGATGGAATCAAAAATTTCTCTCCTAAAGCACATGGGTCCTCTGGGCACCTCATCGTTATGCACTGTTGCCTACATTGTGCATGTTGCTGCCGATAGCCTGTTTTGGCTGGGGAAAGCACTACCAGCCCAATCCTAGTCTGCTCCATCATACTGCTCCATGACTCAAGGGTGAAATTCCCCTTCCTTGTATCTCTCTGGATCAATATTTTATTTCCTTGGGATCTAGGTGGTTGGGGATGTAGGGACAGATCAGTTCGAACTTGTAATACTATCCTGGCCTCTTTATATACAAGAATAGCTTTTCATAAAGAATGAAAGATAACCTTATTAAGAGTACGTCATAAGACTTTGACCTCTATCACTTTGTTTCTAAGATTTTTAAAACTTTTCACAAATATTTCTCAATTTCTAATTTCTCTGTACTTTATCACAGAGGCTCGATCTGAGCCTCCAAATCCTCATTCCCACCATGCCTAGACAACACTTCCACTGAGCTCCATGCTTATGTGATGAGAGAGTACAACACTCTATATTATGATCAGGCTGTCCAACTCTTAGGGCAGCCAGAGGTCAGTCAGGGGAGCTGCCACAAGGATTGAGAACTGCTAAATGACAGCTTAGTGCCCAATATTTTCCATGACTTTCACATGTCATGGGAAGCACATGTCAGAATTTGGCCCTCTGTATTCCTCAAATACTCAAAGGAAAGGAAGTAATTTCTGCTGCTCTTTGCACTATTTAGAGGGTGCTGTGAGTCTCCAGAATAAAAATCTGACATTGAATAACCCCAAGAACAGAGGATGTTCCCTTGCCAAAAGCACTACTAAAGTACCTAAAGTACATTGAATATAGTAAAAAGTGTATTCACTTATTAGGTGAGTTCTCTTTGACCAGTGAAAGGAACCTAGTCTGCATCATCCAACTAACAGTCCATCTTCTTGCACAACTTGCAAATTCTCTTTGCAGCAATAAATCTTGATAGCTGTGTGGATTTTGCAACCTTTGTTGCTGATGATAAATTTCTAGAGGCAGGTTATATGGTCACTGTCTCTATCTTAAAGAATTACATGTAATCCAGGTGAAACTGGCTGTTCCTGGAGAATTACATTTCCAGTTTTCTCTTCCGACATTTTCCCTTTCCATAAAGGAAAGCCAAGCACATGAAGGTGGAAAGTCCCAGGTGAGACTCCCTTGTTGCCTAGCTGTCCAATAAATTGTATTTAGAAAGGAATCAACCGCCAACAACAGATAGGAATTGGGCTGCTTCCAAACTCATTTACTTCCAATTCTTTCATCACACTGCATGCTAGCATTAAACATTGACTAAAACCAGTTATTTTTCCTACTATTATACCTGCATTGCCTTTCTCACAGAGACTGGGGATTTCAGATCATTTGCACTTGTGCCTAGAGACAGAATTGGCTGTGATCTGTGATGACAGAATCTTGTACATCTGCAGCCTGGGAACACACAGGGGAGTGGAAGTTTTCCTGCCCTCACTGTCAATTTCCATTGGTGTTTATTAAATACCCATGACAAAAGCATGTCCTCTCCTGTACTACATAATCTTCAGACTATGCTTTTTCAAGGTACACTCCCATATATGTTTTTTCTTCTATTTATGTACCTTTTCAGCAAGCAGTTGTGATTCATAGAAATGAGTTCCAGAAGACTGGGAAGTCATATATGCAGTTCTCCTTTCAGGATCTGATTACTTTTAAGAACTTTCAGCCATAGCTTGATTTTCTCCCCCAAAACCAGGAGGAATGTGGTGGACGCAGATTCTGCTTCTTTTGCAAGTGTAAAACAACTGTAGTTGCCCTGTGAATGAGTGTTTGTAAAGTAAGTACCATTACACTGCTTATGGAGAGAGAGGAAGACACCACTGAAGTCTGAAATGTGAGCATTTGCCCATCTGAGAGAGGCACCTGTCCTCATTGACTGGGAAGAGAAATTCTCAACCAGGTTGGGAGGGTTAGTATCTGGTATGCCTTAGGGAGATGGACTGGGTACCTATACCAGCATTCTGAATGAACGCAGAGGTAATTACATATGTGCATCCTTTCAGCCTAAAAATATTACCAGGAATCACAGGTTCAAATTTTATTTCTGTCCCCAAGATACAAACAGGAATCTTTTCATCAGACTCAACAAGCCTTGAGTATTTTACATCTCCCAAATAATCATAGGTATTTCCCTTCTGATTTTCAAGTGGAAAAAATGGAACAGCATTTGCTGTCAGGTATCCGAAAGTTTACTACTACCTGCAAGCCGCTGCAGATCCCAGTCACAACTGTCTTTCACAATTCCATCTATGCATCTTTGAAATCTACAGTTTGTAAAGAGCAGATATAGCTCCATAAAGGCTGCTGAGACATCCAAGCTGCACCCAGGGGCTCTGTCATTCCCAGAGCGCCCTGTTTCCCTTTCCAAGAGCTGTCTTTTCTGCACACTCCTTCTGCGTGGGACAGCTCCAGCATGGAAGGGTTCCAACTCCTGCAGAAAACAAAGGGCAGGCACATCTGGCAGAAGAGCTGCAAGACGTTCATAAATCATAGCTGATCGTGCTGTTGCTGTGACGTACTGCGAGGGTCCCTTTGAAGAGCTGCACCCAGTTGTAATTTGATAAACCCAGTATTGCTTGTATCGGTCACAAGCAGAATTTCAGTGCCCCACAAGAGCTTTTTGGCTTGTAGAGGGCTGAACCCTTGCCCTTTCCTTGTTCTCCCTCTCCTTGGGTGAACTTCCCACAAGGCAGGAGAGGAGCCCTCCCCACTCGCCACCACCACAAAAACATACGAGGTATCAAAAGAAATAAAGGCACCAACCGCACTAATAAACACTGGGGCCTTCTGGCGTCTCTGTAACCCTTCTAGACTGAATCTCATTTTTTTCTGATGCTCAGCAGCCTGAGGAGACAAACCACACTTGCTCACTGCTTAGATCTCAATGGCCTATTCTACAAAATGCTAAAAGGGTTGAAATGTGTCAACAACACACTCCCACCAGGACTTCTGAGCCAGGCTGCCTCTGAATAGTCCAAATTGTTTCTAAGACATGAGGTGGCCTATGTTTATTACAGATCTTTATAAACTTCATCTATGCTACAGGAAAAAATACAGTTGAATAAATTTGAAGATCTGACTTTGCACAAGTATTAGGCACTGTCTGCCTGACTTTTGTTGACATATCTCAGTCTTTCATCCCAACCACATCCCATACACTGAAATGGGCACCAAATGTAATTCAACAACCAATTATGTTAAAGATTTACTGAGAAAATTTGGGACACCATTATCCATTTACCAGGGACTCCATCCTTTACAGTCCATAAGAAGATACTTTGTGTTCCCTTCCCTTACTTAAGTACTAAGTGAATATAAACTAATATTGATAATAAGGTGGTTAGGCCTTGCAAACTCAAGACCCTTATAAATATTTCTGAGGGCTGGATGCTGATGTTGATATAATCACCAGGGCTGTGACAACAGAACAGGCACAACATCAATGTTGTTTCCATGGGAAATACACCCTTTTTATTTTTACTTCAGTTTTCCAAGGTCTGGAATATTGGATTCCACAAAGTCTTTCAATCCTAAATTTTAGTGGTATACAAACAGATTTGATAGACATGGTTTCAGACAGTTCTCCTCTTCACCTTCACCGTGTCTCTGCTGCCTTCAGAGAATTTGCTCAAAATTCCATCCCAAGCAAAGACAATCAACCCCAGCTCACATTCTAGATGAAACAAACAGCTGTGATTATTTCTCTTTATAGCTCTTGCCCTCCTCTGAGCAATAACACAGTGCCTGTTGTGAGGGGTGACTTCCAGACCTCCCCTTCATACATGAGCTTTCCACTCCATTTAGCTTCCTGACTTGTTTTTATTTTTCTTCAGAGTGTGTTAAGCTAATATATATGGATAAACAATATTTTCCTCTGTGCCAATAGTTTCATTTGGGTCATTGGTGCCTTGTATCTTTCCCAAGACAAGAATGTTAAAAATACATATATGTGAAGAATGGCTGCTCTGTTCTGAGATGAGAGAAGAAAGGCTGTGCCAGTACTCCAGCTTTCCAAGTTTTATAGACCATGTGGGCTGTGGTTGAGATCAAAGATATAGACATATTTTACCCTAGAAATCCAATAATGGGAGGTTTCGACAGTGATGGAAAAGATAATTCTGCAGAAAAGTAGAAAATGGAAATCCTCCAGGTTGCATCCAAACCCTTCCATGTACTCCGCTGCAGTAAATGAGAAGTTGGTGCTGCTCTGCTGAGTGACACCAGAGGAACCGCTCATCCATATGGTCTAATTGTGGCTTTTCGTCTACTTTCCATGTATAAATGTCTTTCAGAATTACTGTCAGGAATAAGCAGCACATTACAGTGTAGTGGTGCCAATTCTCATCATTTCATTATGTTCTGTCACAACTGGCATTTTTCCTAAATATCAGCTATTTTACTTAGTCGATTAAGAGAGAATCTCAGCTTTGTCCAAGGACAGACATCTCTGACCTTGAGTCCCACAGATTCAAGCTTGTACATATGACCTGAATGGATGTCTTTAAGGCTCAAAGAATGAACGCAAGCAAAAAATTGAGGGTCTTTTTTTCCAAGTCACGTATATACTGCACCCATCACATTGTAGTGGAGTACACAGCTGGTGGGCTCTGCATGCCTGGATGGAAATGGGAGACTTTGGAACACACACACGGTCATGGAAAAATGCCTCACTCAGAAAGTGCATTCTGCAATCACATGTGAGCAGACCATCCATATTGCTCTGTAGTTGCAGTGCCTGTACCTCCTTGCTCCCCAGCTGCTGAAAGCAGCTCTTAACTGCAGATGAGGGTTTTCCTTCACAAAGGGTTTTCATGATTCCAATAAACCAATTAACTTGGGAATGTTTTTTTCAATGTTGCAATCTAAAAGTCATAGAAAACTAGGGTTAGACACTAACGTACTTCATTTTGATACCTTCCAAAGAGACATTTATATAGTTTTTGTTTTCAGTGCTTTACAGAAGCTGGAGTGATTGATATTTGAAGATGCTTATCCCTACATGGGCTGCAAAGAAAGCTTCTCTGACTTTAAACAAAGATAGATGAGGCGACTCTCTCTCTGCAGATTTATCTACATAATTATAAAGATACTTTAAAACCTAAACCAAACTATGCAAGACGGAGATGGTCCTTTGTCACAATAGCTCCTGAGAGAAAAATGAAAAAATCACTCAAGTCAACTGACTAAAATCTCAAGATTTTGGCTTCCTTGCAGAAACAAAAAACATTTTGCAATGCAGACCCTCTTTTTTTATTGGCTGTGCAACACGTTCATGCACTAGGGAGTACAGGTAAAACAACTTTGACATTAATAGACTATGATAACAGATAAGTGTGACATCTGATTGTCCTTTCCTGTCCTCTTAAACACATTTGTCCAGAAGGAAAATAGGTAAGAGGTGCCAGCAGGGGACAACTAAGGCCCTTTGAGACATGTTCTTCACCTGGAAATCCTAAAAGCTGTAGTCAAGAAGTTCTGTTTGGTGACACTGCTGCCGTCTCACAGTGCTCATGAGTTAGCACTACAAGCTCATTTCAGGAAGGACTGAAGACACCTACACAGCTTTGGCTCACTCATCCCAGTGTCTGCACGATATACAAAAGGACAGAGATCTCCATGCTGGACACACCATAGGGATGCAGTCATTTTGCTCCAGAGAATTCATGAATATTTTGGGTGAAAGACAGCCTACACTTGATTTCTTATGTCAGTGTATCCCAATCTTCCATTCCAATCACATTCCATAGAAATTTTGACCAGTGTCAAAAAAGGAGAGGAGTTCTGTGTAAAAATGCCCAGTTTCCTAGAGTTTCTTGGATGGAAATTCAGAATTCCTATGAGACATGTTATCAATACCTGGAAATCTGAAAGATTTCAACCAACTGCTACACTCAATAACTTTTTTATGCCTGAAAATGAACCTCTTGAGACAGAGGTCACTCCCTGAACTGGGTACCACTGACAGTAGAGATAAATCTCTTCTGAGAAGCTGGCATCTGCCTTCACGCTACATTAAAATATAATTCCTTCTCTTTTCACCATGTTGTAAGCATAGAAATCTCCTCTAAAGGAAGAAATAGTGTTTAGGATTGATTACACAGTGTCGGTCAAATTATTTATTTTTTTTACTTGAAATTGTCCAATGATAACAAATCAAAACAAAATATGATTTATGAGCAGCAACAACAAAAATTATTCTGTTCATTTTGAAACTCTAAGGACTTCACCTCTTCTCCAGGAAGGGTTTCTAAAAGATACTGTGTGACTTAGGGAAGTATTTATGTTTCAACCAGATTGTGTTTCCCTGTGAAAATGCTCTGTTGGCATTTGTCCAGCCAGGTTTAATTATTTCTGCTTCATGTGACAAGGGAGGCATTCCAGCCTGTTCATCCTGTCTGTAATGTCTGTCATTACTAGAGTTTAATCCCATGTAGCTTTCTGCTGTTTATTATTTATTCACAGCCTATGCTGAGTAAATAGCAGTAAAAAGACCTGTGGTAGAAGCTTGTTCTCTTTGGCATCTCCTGGTGTGTTTTCCTGTTCAAAGCATCTGACACCATACTTGCTGTTTTTGTTCTGCTTTCAGAGGTATATCACCTGATAGTAATTTATTACGGAATTTCTGTGTATTGCGTATGTCACTGCACATGAAATGAAATGCCAGGGTATAACAGAAATAGTAACACGGCTTATGATGCTGTGAGATTCCTCTGCTTTCATTACCATTTAAGCTAAGATTTTCAGGATCTTTAAAGAGAGGGGAATTGTTACCCAGTCTCATTTCTGCCCAGGGTTTGAGCCCAAAGTCTTCATAACTCAGTTACCAGCTCCCTATAACCAGGGTAAATATTGGATGGAGATCGAAAGAAGGGGAAAGCATTTAACAGAGCTTTTCTTGGCTCTTTCCAAAGCTGAAACTTCATCATTTCAGTGAGATGGCAACACATGAAGCATGTCTAATACTCGCTGATCTCATAAGTCTTTGTAAACTTAAGCCCATTAATGTCGATAGGTTGCTCTACGAGCTGTGAAAGAGCTGCTGAGGAGATGTAAAATCCCAATTCAAACCACAAACAGACTGATCATATATAAATGCTTCAGTCACATAAAAGGCAATTTAAGGATACTTCCTACTGTCTTCATTGCTTTGCAGTATGGCAGTTTTTCAAACTGTGGGGAAGGCCTGAGGAAAGTTAGAAAAGGGAAGAAAAAAGATAGCAAAGGATTAGTATAATCAAAATACAGTCACTTATATGTATTTCTAAACATTTAATTGAGTATTAACTGTGTTAATCATGAGAAAGATAATTCTAGGAGGAAAAAGCAAGAAAAGAAATAGCACTGACTTCGACCCCTCACAGCTGGATTCACCAGCTGCCAGTGGCTGCAGCAATTGAGTTACAAGAGACAAGTTAAGGTGCAGGAAGCTCCTAAGCTCCTTGGCATGGAAACCATCAGAAATAGGTGGGTGCTCACCTTTAAACACCACATAAAAACAGCAGCTTCAAGCACAGGAAGAGGCACCTTGACACTGGATGCTCTAGGTGTCCATAGATGTGCCTGGATTCAGTGGTTGGCAAGCAACGCTGCCTACATCTGGGGAGCTGGAACTAGATGGTCTTTGAGGTCCTTTCCAATCCAATTCATTCTGCAATTCAAAAAGGCACTAGCCAAATTCATGGGAGCAGAAGCCATGTTAGAGCCACTAGATACAGGAGATACTACCTCTAGTTTAACTGCAGATCACTGTCAGGAAGGAAAAGATCATTGAGAATCAACATTCAGGTTGGCCATCTGCATGTGCTTCTGCCACAGAGCAGTAAATGCCTCCTCTGTATGTACCTGCAACAGTGACTACATAACTCATGCTCTTCTCAGCCTGGGATTACTGTAGTGCTACTGGCAGAGGTATTTAGCAGTTCTTGGGTAAGGTAAATACTTCGTTACCTTCAGAGGAAACAGCTGTTGTTGCTCTGGGAGGTGATGAACAAGATGATACAGATGATACTAGCAGCAGAGGAACAATTTTTTTTGTTTTAATTAATCACTCTCCCTCCTTCACACTGCTTTCATTTTCATTGTGAGAGATGCATTTTGGTTTTGCATGAACACCTCCAAAAAACCTAGATCCAAAGGAATGGCAGGAAACTTACACCTATTTCTTGTCTACATTTTAAGTGTTGCTTCTCCCACTTGAAAACATTCATAAAACCATCTCCTCCCACACAGGAAATAGGGTTTTTCAATCTCTCAGAGGCTAAGACTCCTCAAGAACTGTGCACCTGGGTAAATTATGGTTTCCATGCAGCACATGCATTTCCAGCATCTCCCGAGGGCCTTTTCCCTGTGGTCATCAGAGATCTTGTAACAAAAGTACATGTGCATGCTCAGAGCTGCCAACAGACTGAAAACTAGAGGATGGATTGTAATAGAAATTAAAGAGTTCTTTTAGGAGACCACAGTCTGATTTGGGTTATACTGATCTAAATCAGATGGTGCTCCTGCAAAATCACTGCCTGCAGAACAAATGCTCAAGTCAGAGCAGAACTAGGCCCTCAGAACAGTGCAGGCAAATGGGTCTCAGAAAAACGTGATGAAGCCACCTTAACAACCTGTTAGTGTCTCATGGGGATTCCCTGCAACTTCAGCCATCACACTGATGAGGGCACCACATCCCAAATGCCAGACCAACCCCTAGCACAGAGGGACCTTCTAGTAGTCAAGTGTTGTGTTCATCCTAGAGCTAACTCAGTAACTTTTGTTATTGCTTCTTTTTTTTCCCTTTGTTTTTGTTTGGTTTTGTTTCAGAATAAGCGGTCATGAGCTGATCTGACTCTAATCATAAAACCATTAATATACAATCATTAAGCTTAAAGAAGATCTCTAAGATCATCTAGTCAAACTGTCGGTCCACCACCACCGTGCCCACTAAACCATGTCCCTAAATGCCATGTCTTCACATATCTTGAACATCTCCAGGAAATCTAATCTCACGCTGTGGAATCTCATGGTTGTGATTTTCTTTGCCGCAGTAACACTGCTCCTGATGGATGCACAGTAAGAGAATGCAGGACCAGCTCCTGTGTGTGTTGGGTGACATTCCAGGTTCTTGGCAGCCAAGAGATTTATAATAAGGGGAGGCAAAAAGTTAGAAACCACGTGTTGAAACAAGAAGTAAACATCCTGGGTTGCATCCGATTGCACAGGCTTGATGTAGGGGTCTGGTTCTTCAGGGACTTGGAATCAGGGACAAAAAATGAGCCCTTAAGTCTACAATGCACTGACATTCTCCACCTACTAAATTAAACAGGAAATTAGTGTTGAGGGGAACTTGCAGAATCATTAATAACTATTTTCTTTTGTGGGAAACCAAGTGGATATCCATCTCCCTCATTGCATGCTGCTCTCCAGCTCACGTGAAAACTTTCACACCATGGTCACATCAAGAGTTCAGCACATACATTTCCATCAAGTGCACACAATGAGATGGTCTGGTAGGTGTTACAGCAGAGTAAATATTTTGAGAAATAGAGTAAATAGCAGCCTGTCTGCCCACAGTCTGTCTGATTTTGCAGATGCACACTGGAAAGCAATTCTGTAACAAAGACGCAAGGGCTGACACCTCTGTTTCTTTCACAGTTGAGAGCTGGGGCCTTGAAGCAGCATCATGCTCTGGAGCAAGCATGCTGCTTTAGGAGCAATCCCCAGATTTCAATGGTGCTATTCATACAGAAGCAGAGGACAACATCTGGCCTTGCATTTTACTAGTTTTTTCTTTGCTTTGCCCAAGTTCGCAAACAACCCAAATACTGAGAAATCAGCCTCCTAGAGCAATAACAACTCTGCAGGTTTTGTTAAAATGACGGTGTTGCAAATAACACTTGCTCATTTTAAGGCAGCCTCTGCAAAGTTAATGATTCATGTAGTTAGTTGGAGGGGAAAGGGAGGATAAGTCTACACTCTTTGGTCTGCAAGTAAACATAGCTTGCTATTCCATACAGAAAAGGTGGAAAAATGACACTTAAAGAGACTGGGGATGTGGTTGTTGTTGTCCTAGTGAGAGGACACCTTGGCTGTCACCACATTATCTGAGGTATTTTCCTACCTATGAACCAAACTGTAACCGAGCAAGGAAAATCACTGTTATATATTATTTAATATATAATACAATAATTGTATTATATATTTTATATATAATATATATATATAATATATATAATATATATAAATAATATATTTATTAACAATAAAATACAAAAATATATTATTTAATATATAATACAATATTATTTTAATATTATCTGATCATAAAATGTTATCAGGTTTGTGAACCTTACCAGTGGAGAAAACTGATAGCAAGAGTCCCTAAACAATGGTATATGTCTTTACAAAAACATTAAATCTCCAAATATTTTAGAGAGGACTATGGTATGAGGGGAAATTCAGCCCAGTCCCTTCCATTAGTTATATTACCCCATCAACTTAACATCAGCTCCTGCTTCTGGGAAAGTGCCTGTTTTAAATGGCTCTAGCAGAGCTTTATTAATGCTCCATTCATGCTCATTTTCTTCATGTAGGCTGTCACTGCTACTCAACAACTTCTGCAGATGCTGTGCACTCATTAGATTCAAGTGGGCAGGAAAAAAAGTGGGTTTCTTATGTCAAACCTGGCTCCATGAAGTTCTGTGAATGAGGTTGTTTCCACCTTGGGGAGCTGGGAGCAACCACATCAGCACCCTGAACTTGACAAGTTCTCACAATTTGGGTGGCTGTGCAGGGTTATATAAGTTTCTTTGGGTTCACAGTAGTGCATAGTCACTGGCAGTACTGTCCATGGCCCTTAATCCCTTCCTGTTCCCAGTGGGTCACCTGCAGCCCATGGGAAAGCTGGCCTGACCCCCAGGGTCCATCCAACCCATTCTTGAGCACCTCCAGGGATGGGGCACCTGCAGCTCTCCAGGCAGCCTGTGCCATGGCCTCACCACCCTCTGAGCGAAAAATTTCTTCTTAACATCTGACCTAAATTTCCCCTCTTGTAGTTTAAAGCCATTCTCCTTTGCCTTGTCACTATCAGACTGTGTAAAATGTCAGTCCGCCTTCTTTTTGTGAGCTCCCTTCAGGTCCCTTCAGTGGAAGGTCACAATGAGGTCTCCCCAGAGCCTTCTCTTTTCCAAGCTGAACAAGCCCAACTTCCTCAACCTTTCTTCATAGAAGTGCTCCAGCTCTCTGAGCATCTTTGTGGTCCTCCTCTGGACCCACTCCAACAGTTCCACACCTTTCTTGTGGACATAGTACTCCAGATGGGGCCTTAAAAGGAGACAGTGGAGGGAGAACCAAGGAGACTAATCAGTTCAGCATCTGTTTTAAAGTTCTGGTGAAAGCACAGTGGTCCAAGTAACAGGGTGGTATGAGAAACTGGCTTCGATGTGCAGATGCCCACCTCTGCCTGCATTCGTTGAGTCTGGTCTGGGGTACGACAGAACAGATTAGCTAGGAGCAGATGGTCAGTATGCTAACTCTTTATAGCACAGGTCAAGGAAAAAGGCAATGTGGGATTGATTAGAGCATAAATCCTCCAGCAAAACCAGCCAGGAAGAGAAGCAAGAGCAGATGGGTTCTTAAATTCATTGCTAAATCCCTCTCTCTCTGCAGAGCTCATGGATACTGCCAGCATCTTTGCAGACAGCAGGGCCTTCAGGGACCGTACAGGTGTCCATCTTGCAGAGCTAGAAGGACACACTACAATCACTGTGACCTGTACAGTGCAGGTGTATGCATCTCACCCAGTGAACTGCATGTTAATTATCCCAAACCAAAGGTTTTGTTTTCTTGGGTATGTTTTTAAGGCAAGATGGGGAATATTTGGTTGTGAATACCAGAAACTGTAGAAAATAGCAAAAACTACCTTTCTCCTAAACCACTGCTCCTGCAGCCACCCTGCACAGCATCAACTTGGAGCCCAGCAGGCTGCCAGAAGTGACGGCTTTCCTGGGAGATTTAAAACCAAAGTTCCTTCTGACAGCTTAATCCCTTGCATGTATATAGCACTTCACATGCCCAAATATTAACTGATTCATGGTTAATTAACTTGTGGTTATAAATTTCCCCTGGCACTTTTTGCAAGGCTCAGGATGTGAATGTTAAACTAAGTGTCCCAGGCAAATTGCAGCACTGTAAGAAAAATAATGGGGCAGATTGTCACCTGGTTTAGTGCAGCTATGTAGATTTACTTGAGCCCAGGGTCTGAACCAATGGTCCTCAACTTCATTAAATAGAACTGCAATGAATGAACTGCAGAGCTCTTTCCTATACTTAACTCCAGTAATTAATTCCCTACTAGAGCAAAATATGTGGTACAAAATAGCACATTTACTTTTATTCAGGTGACTATTTCGACATAATGATGGAGAAGCTTGAGAAGACGAGGTGGCTCAAGGCAAGGAAATGAAGGAGTGTTGTGAAAGATCACACTGTATAAAGCCTGAAGATCATAGGGCACTTTGTCACTTGCTTGAGCAGGAGATAGAAACAAAGGAAAATTTTACCCAAAAACAAATACGAGAGAGTAGCTCCTTCGCCTCAGTGGCACTTTGCTTCACCAAAAACTGGTGACATTTCATGGAAGCTCAAGTCACTCCTCTAACAGCCTCCGATAGGGAAAGCGTACACCCTAGGAGGACTGTGTGCTCACCTCCCATCTCTTCTCCCTCGCTTCATGTGATGCTCTTTGGAGACCGTCAGGAATTTTCCAGAGAACGACTTTTCCTTTGACCAGTCCAGTGAAACCAAAATTATGTATGAGCAATTCCAATTCATGTGTTTTACCAGGGAGGGGGAAAGGTTTTGGAAATATCAGGCAGATGCACAATGTATACCCTTCTGGATCTCTGTACACATATCAGTTCCATTCTGACTTACTCCCCTACAGTATTTTGCCTAATATTTAAGAAACATCTTAATAATTTCCAAGAACTCAGTGGTTTATCTTCCAAACATCATTTTTGGAGGGCTCTGATAAGTACCTCTGGCTTCCCCAGGCACCTAGCCCCCTCTGCTGTGCTAGTACATCAAACTTACTTATGTGCAACCACAGCACTACTGAAATTAATCCTTGGGAGGAATCTCTTGTCTTTGTTATGATGTCAGCTCAACCCGATCGTGCTGAGGCACACACTGGGTAGCCACTCTGACACTGGGTCATGGCTCTGGTTTCACACCAGTTTCTGTCATGGGAGATGAGTTTAAGGAGTCTGTCAAGTGCCACTGAGGACTTGAGACACCTCTAGTGTAGAATGAATACCTATAATTATGCCAATAATTTCAAGGGCCACTTGGAAGATTGGGTATTTTTTATTCATTATGAAATATTACCTTTTTACAGATGGTTTTGTGCAATATTTCAAGTTAAAAATCTTTCCTTGTGGTCATCTCTGTTCTTCCATGCCACCTTCCTGGGCATCTTTAAGAACTGCTTGCTTACCTTGAATGACAGTAAGGATGGATACTCAAGAATAAGATGGCTTCACGCCTACATAAATTACTAGAAAAACAGAAACTATTTTAAAAAGTAAAAAGATTTAGGTTGTAAACTTTACAGGGCGGATAAGTGTAATCTGACCAAAAATCCCCTTCTGTACTGGATTAGTTCTGGTTAGGTGAGAATTTTATTGATTCATCAGGACAAGACCCATTTCAGGAGCAGTTATTTTGGTGTAAAGATGCTT